>NW_027140493.1:0-710000 GCF_036365525.1 Heterodontus francisci | reverse complement strand
AAATCACCGACAGAACAATCACTGTCCAATTATTAAAGGACTGACTTCAAATCACCGACAGAACAATCACTGTCCAATTATTAAAGGACTGACCGTAAACGAACTCCAGAACAATAAATGTCCAATTATTCAAGAACAGTCCTGAAGTCACCTACAGAACAATCACTGTGCAATTATTAAAGGACTGACCGTAAATCACCTACAGAACAATCACTCTCCAATTATTAAAGGACTGAACGTAAATCACCTACAAAACAATCACTCTCCAATTATTAAAGGACTTACCGTAAATCACCTACAGAACAATCACTGTCCAATTATTAAAGGACTGACCGTAAATCATCTACAGAATAATCACTGTCCAATTATTGAAGGACTGACTGTAAATCACCTGCAGAACAATCACTGTCCAATTATTAAAGGACTGACCGTAAATTATGTACAGAACTATCAATGTCCAATTATTAAAGGACTGGCCGGAAAGCACACACAGAACAATCACAGTCCCATTATTGAAGGACTGACCGTAAATCACCCACAGAACAATCACTGTCCTATTATTAAAAGGCTGACCGTAAAACACCTACAGAACAATCACTGTCCAATTATTAAAGGACTGACAGAAAATCACTGACAGAATAATCACTGTCAAATTATTAAATGACAATCTGTAAATCACCTACAGAAAAATCACAGTCCAATTATTAAAGGTCTGACCGTAAATGACCGAAAGAGCAATAACTGTCCAATTATTCAAGGACTGTCCGTCAGTCACCTGCAGAACAATCACTGTCCAATTATTTTAGGATTGACTGTAAATCACCTGCCGAACAATCACTGTCCAATTATTAAAGGACTGACCGCAAATCACCTACAGAACAATCACTGTCCAATTATTAAAGGACTGACAGCAAATTACCTACAGAACAATCACAGTCCATTTACTAAAGGACTGACTTTAAATCACCTACAGAGCAATCACTGTCCAATTATTAAAGGACTGACAGCAAATTACCTACAGAACAATCACAGTCCATTTACTAAAGGACTGACTTTAAATCACCAACAGAACAATCACTGTCCAATTATTAAAGGACTGACCGTAAATTAATTACAGAACAATCAATGTCCAATTATTAAAGGACTGACCGTAAATCACCTACAGAACAATCACTCTCCAATTATTGAAGGACTGACTGTAAATCACCGACAGAACAATCACTGTCCAATTATTGAAGGACTGACCGTAAATTAATTACAGAACAATCAATGCCCAATTATTAAAGGACTGACTGTAAATCACCGACAGAAAAATCACTGTCCAATTATTAAAGGACTGACCATAAATCACCTACAGAACAAACACAGTCAAATTATTAAATCACTGACTGTAAATGATCTAGAGAACAATCACTGAACAATTATTAAAGGACTGACCGTAAATCACCTGCAGATAAATCACAGTCCTATTATTAAAGGACTGACCGTAAATGACCTACAGAACAATAACTGTCCAATTATTCAAGGACTGCCCGGAAGTCACCTACAAAACAATCACTGTCCAATTATTAAAGGACTGACTGTAAATCATCTACAGAACAATCACAGTCCAATTATTAAAGGGTTGACCGTAAATGACCTACAGAGCAATAATTGTCCAATTTTTCATGGACTGTCCGGAAGTCACCTACAGAACAATCACTGTCCAGTTTCTAAAGGACTGACTGTTAATCACCTACAGAACAATCACTGTTCAATAATTAAAGGACTGACTTCAATTTATCTACAGAACAATGACTGTCCATTTCCTAAATGACTGACCGTTAATCACCTACAGAACAATCACTGTCCAGTCTTTAAAGGACTGACCGGACATTACCTACAGAACAATCACTGTCCCATTTTTAAAGGACTGACCGTAAGTTACCTACAGAACTATCACTGTACAATTATTAAAGGACTGACCATTAATCACCTGCAGAACAATCACTATCCAGTCTTTAAAGGACTGACCGTACATTACCGACAGAACAATCACTGTCCCATTATTAAAGGACTGACCGTAAGTTACCTACAGAACAATCACTGTCCCATTATTAAAGGACTGACCGTAAATCACCTACAGAACAATCACTGTCGTATTAATAAGGGACTGACCGTTAATCGCCAACGGAACAATCACTGTCCATTCGTTAAAGGACTGACCGTTAATCACCTACAGATCAATCACTGTCCAATTATTAAAGGACTGACTGTAAATCACCGAGAGGACAATCAATATACAATTATTAAAGGACTGACCGTAAATCACCGACAGAACAATCACTGTCCAATTATTAAAGGACTGACCGTAAATCACCGACAGAACAATCACTGTCCAATTATTAAAGGACTGACCGTAAATCACCGACAGAACAATCACAATCCAATTATTAAAGAACTGACCGTAAATCACCTACAGAACAATCAATGTCCAATTATTAAAGGACTGACCATAAATTACCTACAGAACAATCACTGTCCAATTATTAAAGGACTGACCGTAAATCACCTACAGAACAATCAATGTCCAATTATTAAAGAACTGACCGGAAACTACCTACAGTACAATCAATGTCCAATTATTAAAGGACTGACCGTTAATCACCTACAGAACAATTACTGTCCAATTATATAAGGACTGACCGTTAATCACCTACAGAACAATCACTATCCCATTATTAAAGGACTGACCGTAAATCACCTACAGAACAATCACTATCCCATTATTAAAGGACTGACCGTAAATCACCTGCAGAACAATCACTGTCCAATTATTAAAGGACTGACTGTAAATCACCGACAGAAAAATCACAGTCCAATTTTTAAAGGACTGACCATAAATCACCTACAGAACAATCACTGTCCAATTATTTTAGGATTGACTGTAAATCACCTGCCGAACAATCACTGTCCAATTATTAAAGGACTGACCGCAAATCACCTACAGAACAATCACTGTCCAATTATTAAAGGACTGACAGCAAATTACCTACAGAACAATCACAGTCCATTTACTAAAGGACTGACTTTAAATCACCTACAGAGCAATCACTGTCCAATTATTAAAGGACTGACAGCAAATTACCTACAGAACAATCACAGTCCATTTACTAAAGGACTGACTTTAAATCACCAACAGAACAAACACAGTCAAATTATTAAATCACTGACTGTAAATGATCTAGAGAACAATCACTGAACAATTATTAAAGGACTGACCGTAAATTAATTACAGAACAATCAATGTCCAATTATTAAAGGACTGACCGTAAATCACCTACAGAACAATCACTCTCCAATTATTGAAGGACTGACCGTAAATTAATTACAGAACAATCACTGTCCAATTATTAAAGGACTGACTGTAAATCACCGACAGAAAAATCACTGTCCAATTATTAAAGGACTGACCATAAATCACCTACAGAACAATCACTGTCCAATTATTAAAGGACTGACTGTAAATCACCGACAGAAAAATCACTGTCCAATTATTAAAGGACTGACCATAAATCACCTACAGAACAAACACAGTCAAATTATTAAATCACTGACTGTAAATGATCTAGAGAACAATCACTGAACAATTATTAAAGGACTGACCGTAAATCACCTGCAGATAAATCACAGTCCTATTATTAAAGGACTGACCGTAAATGACCTACAGAACAATAACTGTCCAATTATTCAAGGACTGCCCGGAAGTCACCTACAAAACAATCACTGTCCAATTATTAAAGGACTGACTGTAAATCATCTACAGAACAATCACAGTCCAATTATTAAAGGGTTGACCGTAAATGACCTACAGAGCAATAATTGTCCAATTTTTCATGGACTGTCCGGAAGTCACCTACAGAACAATCACTGTCCAGTTTCTAAAGGACTGACTGTTAATCACCTACAGAACAATCACTGTTCAATAATTAAAGGACTGACTTCAATTTATCTACAGAACAATGACTGTCCATTTCCTAAATGACTGACCGTTAATCACCTACAGAACAATCACTGTCCAGTCTTTAAAGGACTGACCGGACATTACCTACAGAACAATCACTGTCCCATTTTTAAAGGACTGACCGTAAGTTACCTACAGAACTATCACTGTACAATTATTAAAGGACTGACCATTAATCACCTGCAGAACAATCACTATCCAGTCTTTAAAGGACTGACCGTACATTACCGACAGTACAATCACTGTCCCATTATTAAAGGACTGACCGTAAGTTACCTACAGAACAATCACTGTCCCATTATTAAAGGACTGACCGTAAATCACCTACAGAACAATCACTGTCGTATTAATAAGGGACTGACCGTTAATCGCCAACGGAACAATCACTGTCCATTTGTTAAAGGACTGACCGTTAATCACCTACAGATCAATCACTGTCCAATTATTAAAGGACTGACTGTAAATCACCGAGAGGACAATCAATATACAATTATTAAAGGACTGACCGTAAATCACCGACAGAACAATCACTGTCCAATTATTAAAGGACTGACCGTAAATCACCGACAGAACAATCACTGTCCAATTATTAAAGGACTGACCGTAAATCACCGACAGAACAATCACAATCCAATTATTAAAGAACTGACCGTAAATCACCTACAGAACAATCAATGTCCAATTATTAAAGGACTGACCATAAATTACCTACAGAACAATCACTGTCCAATTATTAAAGGACTGACCGTAAATCACCTACAGAACAATCAATGTCCAATTATTAAAGAACTGACCGGAAACTACCTACAGTACAATCAATGTCCAATTATTAAAGGACTGACCGTTAATCACCTACAGAACAATTACTGTCCAATTATATAAGGACTGACCGTTAATCACCTACAGAACAATCACTATCCCATTATTAAAGGACTGACCGTAAATCACCTACAGAACAATCACTATCCCATTATTAAAGGACTGACCGTAAATCACCTGCAGAACAATCACTGTCCAATTATTAAAGGACTGACTGTAAATCACCGACAGAAAAATCACTGTCCAATTTTTAAAGGACTGACCATAAATCACCTACAGAACAATCACAGTCAAATTATTAAATGACTGACTGTAAATGATCTAGAGAACAATCAATGTCCAATTATTAAAGGACTGACCGTAAATGACCTACAGAACAATAACTGTCCAATTATTCAAGGACAGCCCGGAAGTCACCTGCAGAACAATCACTGTCCAATTATTAAAGGACTGACTGTAAATCATCTACAGAACAATCACAGTCCAATTATTAAAGGGTTGACTGTAAATCACCTACAGAACACGCTCTAATTATGCAAGGACAGACCGTAAATGACCTACAGAACAATAACTGTCCAATTTTTAAAGGACTGACTGTAAATCACCAACAGAACAATCACTGTTCAGTCATTAAAGGATTGACTTCAATTTATCTACTGAACAATGACTGTCCATTTCCTAAATGACTGACTGTAAATCACCGACAGTACAATCACTGTCCTATTATTAGAGGACTGACCGTTAATCAACTACAGAACAATCACAGTCCAATTATTAAAGGAGTGACCGTAAATCACCGACAGAACACGGTCCAATTATTAAATGACTGACCGTCAATCACCCACAGAACAATCACTGTCCAATTACTACAGGACTGACTGTAAATCACCTGCAGTACAATCACTGTCCAATAACTAAAGGACTGACCGTCAATCACCAACAATACAAGCACTGTCCAATAACTAAAGGAATGACAGTAAATCACCGAACAGTACAATCACTGTCCAATTATTAAAGTAATGACCATAAATCATCTGCAGAACAACCACTGTCCAACTATTAAATGACTGACTGTAAATCACCGACAGAACAATCATTGTCTAATTATTAAAGGAATGACTGTAAATCACCTACAAAACAATCTCAGTCCAATTATTAAAGGATGACCGTAAATTACCTACAGAACTATCACTGTACAATTATTAAAGGACTGACCGTTAATCACCTGCAGAACAATCACTGTCCAGTCTTTAAAGGACTGACCATACATTACCTACAGAACAATCACTGTCCCATTATTAAAGGACTGACCGTAAGTTACCTACAGAACAATCACTGTCCCATTATTAAAGGACTGACCGTAAATCACCTACAGAACAATCAATGTCCAATTATTAAAGGACTGACCGTAAATGACCTACAGAACAATAACTGTCCAATTATTCAAGGACAGCCCGGAAGTCACCTGCAGAACAATCACTGTCCAATTATTAAAGGACTGACTGTAAATCATCTACAGAACAATCACAGTCCAATTATTAAAGGGTTGACTGTAAATCACCTACAGAACACGCTCTAATTATGCAAGGACAGACCGTAAATGACCTACAGAACAATAACTGTCCAATTTTTAAAGGACTGACTGTAAATCACCTACAGAACAATCACTGTTCAGTCATTAAAGGATTGACTTCAATTTATCTACTGAACAATGACTGTCCATTTCCTAAATGACTGACTGTAAATCACTGACAGAACAATCACTGTCCATTTACTAAAGGACTGACTGCAAATCACCTACAGTATAAACACTGTCCAATTACAAAGGGACTGAATGTAAATCACTTGCAGTACAATCACTGCCCAATTACTAAAGGACTGACAGTAAATCACCTACAGAACAATCACTGTCCCATTATTAAAGGACTGACCGTAAATCACCTACAGAACAATCACTGTCGAATTAATAAGGGACTGACCGTTAATCACCGACAGAACAATCACTGTCCCATTATTAAAGGACTGACCGTAAAGCACCATCAGAACAATCACTGTCGAATTAATAATGGTCTGACTGTAAATCACCGACAGTACAATCACTGTCCTATTATTAGAGGACTGACCGTTAATCAACTACAGAACAATCACAGTCCAATTATTAAAGGAGTGACCGTAAATCACCGACAGAACACGGTCCAATTATTAAATGACTGACCGTCAATCACCCACAGAACAATCACTGTCCAATTACTACAGGACTGACTGTAAATCACCTGCAGTACAATCACTGTCCAATAACTAAAGGACTGACCGTCAATCACCAACAATACAAGCACTGTCCAATAACTAAAGGAATGACAGTAAATCACCGAACAGTACAATCACTGTCCAATTATTAAAGTAATGACCATAAATCATCTGCAGAACAACCACTGTCCAACTATTAAATGACTGACTGTAAATCACCGACAGAACAATCATTGTCTAATTATTAAAGGAATGACTGTAAATCACCTACAAAACAATCTCAGTCCAATTATTAAAGGATGACCGTAAATTACCTACAGAACTATCACTGTACAATTATTAAAGGACTGACCGTTAATCACCTGCAGAACAATCACTGTCCAGTCTTTAAAGGACTGACCATACATTACCTACAGAACAATCACTGTCCCATTATTAAAGGACTGACCGTAAGTTACCTACAGAACAATCACTGTCCCATTATTAAAGGACTGACCGTAAATCACCTACAGAACAATCACTGTCGAATTAATAAGGGACTGACCGTTAATCACCAACGGAACAATCACTGTCCATTCTTTAAAGGACTGACCGTTAATCACCTACGGAACAATCACTGTCCCATTATTAAAGGACTGACCGTAAATCACCTACAGAACAATCACTGTCCGATTATTAAAGGACTGACCGGAAATTACCTACAGAACAATCAATGTCCAATTATTAAAGAACTGACCGGAAATTACCTACAGTACAATCAATGTCCAATTATTAAAGGACTGACCGTTAATCACCTACAGAACAATTACTGTCCAATTATATAAGGACTGACCGTTAATCACCTACAGAACAATCACTGTCGAATTAATAAGGGACTGACCGTTAATCACCGACAGAACAATCACTGTCCCATTATTAAAGGACTGACCGTAAAGCACCATCAGAACAATCACTGTCGAATTAATAATGGTCTGACTGTAAATCACCGACAGTACAATCACTGTCCTATTATTAGAGGACTGACCGTTAATCAACTACAGAACAATCACAGTCCAATTATTAAAGGAGTGACCGTAAATCACCGACAGAACACGGTCCAATTATTAAATGACTGACCGTCAATCACCCACAGAACAATCACTGTCCAATTACTACAGGACTGACTGTAAATCACCTGCAGTACAATCACTGTCCAATAACTAAAGGACTGACCGTCAATCACCAACAATACAAGCACTGTCCAATAACTAAAGGAATGACAGTAAATCACCGAACAGTACAATCACTGTCCAATTATTAAAGTAATGACCATAAATCATCTGCAGAACAACCACTGTCCAACTATTAAATGACTGACTGTAAATCACCGACAGAACAATCATTGTCTAATTATTAAAGGAATGACTGTAAATCACCTACAAAACAATCTCAGTCCAATTATTAAAGGATGACCGTAAATTACCTACAGAACTATCACTGTACAATTATTAAAGGACTGACCGTTAATCACCTGCAGAACAATCACTGTCCAGTCTTTAAAGGACTGACCATACATTACCTACAGAACAATCACTGTCCCATTATTAAAGGACTGACCGTAAGTTACCTACAGAACAATCACTGTCCCATTATTAAAGGACTGACCGTAAATCACCTACAGAACAATCAATGTCCAATTATTAAAGGACTGACCGTAAATGACCTACAGAACAATAACTGTCCAATTATTCAAGGACAGCCCGGAAGTCACCTGCAGAACAATCACTGTCCAATTATTAAAGGACTGACTGTAAATCATCTACAGAACAATCACAGTCCAATTATTAAAGGGTTGACTGTAAATCACCTACAGAACACGCTCTAATTATGCAAGGACAGACCGTAAATGACCTACAGAACAATAACTGTCCAATTTTTAAAGGACTGACTGTAAATCACCTACAGAACAATCACTGTTCAGTCATTAAAGGATTGACTTCAATTTATCTACTGAACAATGACTGTCCATTTCCTAAATGACTGACTGTAAATCACTGACAGAACAATCACTGTCCATTTACTAAAGGACTGACTGCAAATCACCTACAGTATAAACACTGTCCAATTACAAAGGGACTGAATGTAAATCACTTGCAGTACAATAACTGCCCAATTACTAAAGGACTGACAGTAAATCACCTACAGAACAATCACTGTCCCATTATTAAAGGACTGACCGTAAATCACCTACAGAACAATCACTGTCGAATTAATAAGGGACTGACCGTTAATCACCGACAGAACAATCACTGTCCCATTATTAAAGGACTGACCGTAAAGCACCATCAGAACAATCACTGTCGAATTAATAATGGTCTGACTGTAAATCACCGACAGTACAATCACTGTCCTATTATTAGAGGACTGACCGTTAATCAACTACAGAACAATCACAGTCCAATTATTAAAGGAGTGACCGTAAATCACCGACAGAACACGGTCCAATTATTAAATGACTGACCGTCAATCACCCACAGAACAATCACTGTCCAATTACTACAGGACTGACTGTAAATCACCTGCAGTACAATCACTGTCCAATAACTAAAGGACTGACCGTCAATCACCAACAATACAAGCACTGTCCAATAACTAAAGGAATGACAGTAAATCACCGAACAGTACAATCACTGTCCAATTATTAAAGTAATGACCATAAATCATCTGCAGAACAACCACTGTCCAACTATTAAATGACTGACTGTAAATCACCGACAGAACAATCATTGTCTAATTATTAAAGGAATGACTGTAAATCACCTACAAAACAATCTCAGTCCAATTATTAAAGGATGACCGTAAATTACCTACAGAACTATCACTGTACAATTATTAAAGGACTGACCGTTAATCACCTGCAGAACAATCACTGTCCAGTCTTTAAAGGACTGACCATACATTACCTACAGAACAATCACTGTCCCATTATTAAAGGACTGACCGTAAGTTACCTACAGAACAATCACTGTCCCATTATTAAAGGACTGACCGTAAATCACCTACAGAACAATCACTGTCGAATTAATAAGGGACTGACCGTTAATCACCAACGGAACAATCACTGTCCATTCTTTAAAGGACTGACCGTTAATCACCTACGGAACAATCACTGTCCCATTATTAAAGGACTGACCGTAAATCACCTACAGAACAATCACTGTCCGATTATTAAAGGACTGACCGGAAATTACCTACAGAACAATCAATGTCCAATTATTAAAGAACTGACCGGAAATTACCTACAGTACAATCAATGTCCAATTATTAAAGGACTGACCGTTAATCACCTACAGAACAATTACTGTCCAATTATATAAGGACTGACCGTTAATCACCTACAGAACAATCACTATCCCATTATTAAAGGACTGACCGTAAATCACCTACAGAACAATCACTATCCCATTATTAAAGGACTGACCGTAAATCACCGACAGAACAATCACTATCCCATTATTAAAGGACTGCCGGTAAATCACCTACAGAACAATCACTGTCAATTATTAAAGGACTGACCGTAAATCACCTGCAGAACAATCACTGTCCAATTATTAAAGGACTGACTGTAAATCACCTATGGCTGGCGGGCAGCCATAAAGACAGGGCTAAATTGTGGCGAGTCGAAGAGACTTAGTAGTTGGCAGGAAAAAAGACAGAGGCGCAAGGGGAGAGCCAACTGTGCAACAGCCCCAACAAACAAATTTCTCTGCAGCACCTGTGGAAGAGCCTGTCACTCCAGAATTGGCCTTTATAGCCACTCCAGGCGCTGCTTCACAAACCACTGACCACCTCCAGGCGCGTATCCATTGTCTCTCGAGATAAGGAGGCCCAAAAGAAAGAAAATCACCTACAGAACAATCACTGTCCAATTATTAAAGGACTGACCGTAAATCACCGACAGAACAATCACTATCCAATTATTAAAGGACTGACTGTAAATCACCTACAGAACAATCAATGTCCAATTATTAAAGGACTGACCGTAAATCACCGACAGAACAATCACTATCCAATTATTAAAGGACTGACTGTAAATCACCTACAGAACAATCACTATCCAATTATTAAAAGACTGACCGTAAATCACCTACAGAACAATCACTGTCCAATTATTAAAGGACTGACTGTAAATCACTTACAGAACAATCACTATACAATTATTAAAGGACTGACTGTAAATCACCGACAGAACAATCACTGTCCAATTATTAAAGGACTGACCGTAAATCACCGACAGAACAATCACTGTCCAATTATTAAAGGACTGACCGTAAATCACCTACAGAACAATCACTGTCCAATTATTAAATGACTGACCGGAAATTACCTACAGATCAATCACTGTCCAATTATTAAAGGACTGACCGTAAAGCCACTACAGAACAATCACTGTCCTTTATTAAAGGACTGACCGTAAATCACCTACAGAACAATCACTGTCCCATTTTTAAAGGACTGACCGGAAATTACCTACAGAACAATCACTGTCCCATTATTAAAGGACTGACCGTAAAGCACCGACAGAACAATCACTGTCGAATTAATAAGGGACTGACCGCTAATCACCTACAGGACAATCACTGTCCAATTATTAAAGGACTGACCGGAAATTACCGACAGAACAATCACTGTCCCATTTTTAAAGGACTGACCGGAAATTACCTACAGAACAATCACTGTCCCATTTTTAAAGGACTGACCGGAAATTACCTACAGAACAATCACTGTCCCATTATTAAAGGACTGACCGTAAAGCACTGACAGAACAATCACTGTCGAATTAATAAGGGACTGACCGCTAATCACCTACAGAACAATCACTGTCCAATTATTAAAGGACTGACCGTATATCACCTACAGAACAATCACTGTCCCATTTTTAAAGGACTGACCGGAAATTACCTACAGAACAATCACTGTCCCATTATTAAAGGACTGACCGTAAAGCACTGACAGAACAATCACTGTCGAATTAATAAGGGACTGACCGCTAATCACCTACAGAACAATCACTGTCCAATTATTAAAGGACTGACCGTAAATCACCTACAGAACAATCACTGTCCCATTATTAAAGGACTGACCGTAAATCACCTGCAGAACAATCACTATCCCATTATTAAAGGACTGACCGTAAATCACCTACAGAACAATCACTGTCCCATTATTGAAGGACTGACCGTAAATCAGCGACAGAACAATCACTGTCCCATTATTAAAGGACTGACTGGAAATCACCTACAGAACAATCACTGTCCAATTAATAATGGACTGACTGTAAATCACTGGCAGAATAATCATTGTCCTTTATTAAAGGACTGACCGTAAATTACCGACAGAACTATCAATGTCCAATTATTAAAGGACTGGCCGGAAAGCACATACAGAACAATCACAGTCCCATTATTGAAGGACTGACCGTAGATTACCGACAGAACAGTCGATGTCCAATTATTAAAGGACTGACCATTAATCAACTACAGTACAATCACTGTCCAATTATTAAAGGACTGACAGAAAATCACTGACAGAATAATCACTGTCAAATTATTAAATGACAGACTGTAAATCACCTACAGAAAAATCACTGTCCAATTATTAAAGAACTGACCGTAAATCACCGACAGAACAATCACTGTCCAATTATTAAAGGACTGACTGTAAATCAACAACAGAACAATCACTGTTCAATGATTAATGGACTGACCGTAAATCACCGACAGAACAATCACTGTCCAATTATTAAAGGACTGACTGTAAATCACCAACAGAACAATCACTGTTCAATGATTAATGGACTGACCGTAAATCACCGACAGAACAATCACTGTCCAATTATTAAAGGACTGACCGTTAATCACCGACAGAACAATCACTGTCCAATTATTAAAGGACTGACCGTAAATCACCTGCAGAACATTCCATGTCCAGTTATTAAAGGACTGACCGTTAATCACCGACAGAACAATCACTATCCAATTATTAAAGGACTGACCGTTAATCACCGACAGAACAATCACTATCCAATTATTAAAGGACTGACCGTAAATCACCTGCAGAACAATCACTATCCAATTATTAAAGGACTGACTGTAAATCACCTACAGAACAATCACTGTCCAATTATTAAAGGACTGACCGTAAATCATCTACAGAACAATCACTATCCAACTATTAAAGGACTGACTGTAAATCACCAAAAGAAAAATCACTGTCCAATTATTAAAGGACTGACCGTAAAGCACCTACAGAACTATCACTGTCCAATTATTAAAGGACTGACCGTAAATCACCTACAGAACAATCACTGTCCAATTATTAAAGGACTGACCGTAAATCACCTAAAGAACTATCACTATCTAATTATTAAAGGACTGACAGTAAATCACCTACAGAACGATCACTATCCAATTATTAAAGGACTGACCACAAACCACCTGCAGAACAATCACAGTAAAATTATTAAAGGACTTACCGTAAATCACCTACAGAACAATCACTGTCCAATTATTTAAGGACTGACCGTAAATCACCCACAGAACTATCACTATCTAATTATTAAAGGACTGACAGTAAATCACCTACAGAACGATCACTATCCAATTATTAAAGGACTGACCACAAACCACCTGCAGAACAATCACAGTAAAATTATTAAAGGACTGACCGCAAATCACCTACAGAACAATCACTATCCAATTATTAAAGGATTGACAGTAAATCACCTACGGAACAATCACTGTCCAATTATTAAAGGACTGACCATAAACCACCTGCAGAACAATCACGGTCCAATTATTAAAGGACTGACCGTAAATCACCTACAGAACAATCACTATCCAATTATTAAAGGACTGACCGTAAATCACCTACAGAACAATCACGATCCAATTATTAAAGGACTGACCGTAAATCACCTACAGAACAATCACTATCCAATTATTGAAGGACTGACCGTAAATAACCTACAGAACAATCACTGTCCGATTATTAAAGGACTGACCGTAAATCACCTACAGAACAATCACTGTCCGATTATAAAAGGACTGACAGTAAATCACCCACAGAACAATCACTGTCCAATTATTAAAGGACTGACCGTAAATCAACTACAGAACAATCACTGTTCAATTATTACAGGACTGACTGCAAATCATCTACAGAACAATCACTGTCCAATTATTAAAACACTGAACGGAAATCACCTGCAGAACAATCACTGTCCAAATATTAAAGGACTGACTGTAAATAAGCTAGAGAACAATCACTATCCAATTATTAAAGGACTGACCGTAAATCACCTACAGAACAATCACGATCCAATTATTAAAGGACTGACCGTAAATCACCGACAGAACAATCACTATCCAATTATTGAAGGACTGACCGTAAATAACCTACAGAACAATCACTATCCAATTATTGAAGGACTGACCGTAAATCACCCACAGAACAATCATTGTCCAATTATTAAAGGACTGGCCGTAAATCACCTACAGAACAATCACTATCCAATTATTGAAGGACTGACCGTAAATAACCTAAAGAACAATCACTGTCCGATTATAAAAGGACTGACAGTAAATCACCCACAGAACAATCACTGTCCAATTATTAAAGGACTGACCGTAAAGCACCTACAGAACAATCACCGTCCAATTATTGAAGGACTGAACGTAAATCACCTACAGAACAATAAACGTCCAATTATTCAAGGACTGACCGTAAATCACCTACAGAACAATCACAGTCCAAATATTAAAGGACTGACCGTAAATCACCTACAGAACAATCACCATCCAATTATTAAAGGACTGACCGTAAATCTCCTGCAGAACAATCACTGTGCAATTATTAAAACACTGAACGTAAAGCACCTACAGAACAATCACCATCCAAATATTAAAGGACTGACTGTAAATCAGCTACTGAACAATCACCGTCCAATTATTAAAGGACTGACTGTAAATCACCTACAGAACAATCACCATCCAATTATAAAAGGACTGACCGTAAATCACCTACAGAACAATCAACGTCCAATTATTAAAGGACTGACCGTAAATCATCTGCAGAACAATCACTGTCCAATTATTAAAAGACAGACCGTAAATCACCTGCAGAACAATCACTGTCCAATTATTAAAGGACTGACAGTAAATCACCTACAGAACAACACAGTCCAATTATTAAAGGACTGACCGTAAATCACCAACAGAACAATCACTATCCAATTCTTAAAGTACTGACCGTAAATCACCAACAGAACAATCACTGTCCAATTATTAAAGGACAGACCGTAAATCACCTACAGAACAATCACTATCCAATTATTAAAGGACAGACCGTAAATCACCTACAGAACAATCACTATCCAATTATTAAAGGACTGACCGTAAATCACCTACAGAACAATGACTATCCAATTATTAAAGAACTGCCCGTAAATCACCTACAGAACAATCACTATCCAATTATTAAAGGACTGACCGTAAATCACATACAGAACAATCACTATCCAATTATTAAAGGACTGGCCATAAATCACCTACAGAACAATCACTGTCCAATTATTAATGTTCTGACCGAAAATCACCGACAGAACAATGACTATCCAATTATTAAAGGACTGCCCGTAAATCACCGACAGAACAATCACTATCCAATTATTAAAGGACTGACCGTAAATCACCTACAGAACAATGACTATCCAATTATTAAAGGACTGCCCGTAAATCACCTACAGAACAATCACTATCCAATTATTAAAGGACTGGCCATAAACCACCTGCAGAACAATCACTGTCCAATTATTAATGGTCTGACCGAAAATCACCGACAGAACAATGACTATCCAATTATTAAAGGACTGCCCGTAAATCACCGACAGAACAATCACTATCCAATTATTAAAGGACTGCCCGTAAATCACCTACAGAACAATCACTATCCAATTATTAAAGGACTGCCCGTAAATCACCTACAGAACAATCACTGTCCAATTATTAAAGGACTGCCCGTAAATCACCTACAGAACAATCACTATCCAATTATTAAAGGACTGAACGTAAATCACCGACAGAACAATCACTATCCAATTATTAAAGGACTGCCCGTAAATCACCTACAGAACAATCACTGTCCAATTATTAAAGGACTGACCGTAAATCACCTACAGAACAATCACTGTCCAATTATTAAAGGACTGCCCGTAAATCACCTACAGAACAATCACTATCCAATTATTAAAGGACTGAACGTAAATCACCGACAGAACAATCACTATCCAATTATTAAAGGACTGCCCGTAAATCACCTACAGAGCAATCACTGTCCAATTATTAAAAGACTGACCGTAAATCACCTACAGAACAATCACTGTCCAATTATTAATGGTCTGACCGAAAATCACCGACAGAACAATCACTGTCCAATTATTAAAGGACTGCCCGTAAATCACCTACAGAACAATCACTATCCAATTATTAAAGGACTGAACGTAAATCACCGCAGAACAATCACTATCCAATTATTAAAGGACTGCCCGTAAATCACCTACAGAACAATGACTATCCAATTATTAAAGGACTGCCCGTAAATCACCTACAGAACAATGACTATCCAATTATTAAAGGACTGCCCGTAAATCACCTACAGAACAATGACTATCCAATTATTAAAGGACTGCCCGTAAATCACCTACAAAACAATCACTACCAATTATTAAAGGACTGACCGTAAATCACCAACAGAACAATCACTATCCAATTATGAAAGGACTGACCGTAAATCACCTACAGAACAACCACGATCCAATTATTAAAGGACTGACCGTAATTCACCGACAGAACAATCACGATCCAATTATTAAAGGACTGACTGTAAATCACCTACAGAACAATCACCGTCCAATTATTAAAGGACTGACCGTAAATCACGTACAGAACAATCAACGTCCAATTATTAAAGGACTGCCCGTAAATCACCTACAGAACAATCACTGTCCAATTATTAAAGGACTGACCGTAAATCACCTACAGAACAATCACTGTCCAATTATTAAAGGACTGCCCGTAAATCACCTACAGAACAATCACTATCCAATTATTAAAGGACTGAACGTAAATCACCGACAGAACAATCACTATCCAATTATTAAAGGACTGCCCGTAAATCACCTACAGAACAATGACTATCCAATTATTAAAGGACTGCCCGTAAATCACCTACAGAACAATGACTATCCAATTATTAAAGGACTGCCCGTAAATCACCTACAGAACAATGACTATCCAATTATTAAAGGACTGCCCGTAAATCACCTACAAAACAATCACTACCAATTATTAAAGGACTGACCGTAAATCACCAACAGAACAATCACTATCCAATTATGAAAGGACTGACCGTAAATCACCTACAGAACAACCACGATCCAATTATTAAAGGACTGACCGTAATTCACCGACAGAACAATCACGATCCAATTATTAAAGGACTGACTGTAAATCACCTACAGAACAATCACCGTCCAATTATTAAAGGACTGACCGTAAATCACGTACAGAACAATCAACGTCCAATTATTAAAGGACTGACCGTAAATCATCTGCAGAACAATCACTGTCCAATTATTAAAGGACAGACCGTAAATCAACTACAGAACAATCACTGTCCAATTATTAAAGGACTGACCGTAAATCACCTACAGAACAACCACGATCCAATTATTAAAGGACTGACCGTAATTCACCGACAGAACAATCACTGTCCAATTATTAAAGGACTGACCGTAAATCACCTGCAGAACAATCACCGTACAATTATTAAAGGACTGACCATAAATCACGTACAGAACAATCAATGTCCAATTATTAAAGGACTGACAGTAAATCATCTGCAGAACAATCACTGTCCAATTATTAAAAGACAGACCGTAAATCATCTGCAGAACAATCACTGTCCAATTATTAAAAGACAGACCGTAAATCACCTACAGAACAATCAACGTCCAATTATTAAAGGACTGACCGTAAATCATCTGCAGAACAATCACTGTCCAATTATTAAAAGACAGACCGTAAATCACCTGCAGAACAATCACTGTCCAATTATTAAAGGACTGACAGTAAATCACCTACAGAACAACACAGTCCAATTATTAAAGGACTGACCGTAAATCACCAACAGAACAATCACTATCCAATTCTTAAAGGACAGACCGTAAATCACCTACAGAACAATCACTATCCAATTATTAAAGGACTGACCGTAAATCACCTACAGAACAATCACTATCCAATTATTAAAGGACTGCCCGTAAATCACCTACAGAACAATCACTATCCAATTATTAAAGGACTGACCGTAAATCTTCGACAGAACAATCACTATCCAATTATTAAAGGACTGACCGTAAATCACCTACAGAACAATGACTATCCAATTATTAAAGGACTGACCGTAAATCACCTACAGAACAATCACTGTCCAATTATTAAAGGACTGACCGTAAATCACCGACAGAACAATGAATATCCAATTATTAAAGGACTGCCCGTAAATCACCTACAGAACAATCACTATCCAATTATTAAAGGACTGAACGTAAATCACCGACAGAACAATGACTATCCAATTATTAAAGGACTGCCCGTAAATCACCGACAGAACAATCACTATCCAATTATTAAAGGACTGCCCGTAAATCACCTACAGAACAATCACTATCCAATTATTAAAGGACTGAACGTAAATCACCGACAGAACAATGACTATCCAATTATTAAAGGACTGCCCGTAAATCACCGACAGAACAATCACTATCCAATTATTAAAGGACTGCCCGTAAATCACCTACAGAACAATCACTATCCAATTATTAAAGGACTGAACGTAAATCACCGACAGAACAATCACTGTCCAATTATTAAAGGACTGAACGTAAATCACCGACAGAACAATGACTATCCAATTATTAAAGGACTGCCCGTAAATCACCGACAGAACAATCACTATCCAATTATTAAAGGACTGCCCGTAAATCACCTACAGAACAATCACTGTCCAATTATTAAAGGACTGACCGTAAATCACCTACAGAACAATCACTGTCCAATTATTAAAGGACTGACCGTAAATCACCTACAGAACAATCACTGTCCAATTATTAAAGGACTGACTGTAAATCACCTACAGAACAATCACTGTCCAATTATTAAAGGACTGACCGTAAATCACCTACAGAACAATCCCTGTCTAATTATTAAAGGTCTGACTGTAAATATTTTACAGAACAATCACTGTCCAATTATTAAAGGACTGACTGTAAATCACCGACAGAACAATCACTGTCCAATTATTAAAGGACTGACCGTAAATCACCAAAAGAACAATCACTGTCCAATTATTAAAGGACTGACCGTAAATCACCTACAGAACAATCACTGTCCAATTATTAAAGGACTGAACGTAAATCACCTACAGAGCAATCACTGTCCAATTATTAACGGACTGACCGTAAATCGCCTACAGAGCAATCACTGTCCAATTATTAAAGGACTGACCGTAAATCACCTACAGAACAATCAGTGTCCAATTATTAAAGGACTGACCGTAAATCACCTACAGAACAATCACTGTCCAATTATTAAAGGACTGACCGTAAATCACCTACAGAACAATTACTATCCAATTATTAAAGGACTGACTGTAAATCGCCTACAGAACAATCACTGTCCAATTATTAAAGGACTGACCGTAAATCACCTACAGAACAATCACTGTCCAATTATTAAAGGACTGACCGTAAATCACCTACAGAACAATAACAATCCAATTATTAAAGGACTGACCGTAAATCACCTACAGAACAATCACTGTCCAATTATGAAAGGACTGACTGTAAATCGCCTACAGAACAATCACTGTCCAATTATTAAAGGACTGACCGTAAATCACCTACAGAACAATCACTGTCCAATTATTAAAGGACTGACCGTAAATCACCTACAGAACAATCACTGTCCAATTATTAAAGGACTGACCGTAAATCACCTACAGAACAATCACTGTCCAATTATTAAAGGACTGACCGGAAAACACCTACAGAACAATCACTATCCAATTATTAAAGGACTGACCGTAAATCACCTACAGAACAATCAGTGTCCAATTATTAAAGGACTGACCGTAAATCACCTACAGAACAATCACTGTCCAATTATTAAAGGACAGACAGTAAATCAACTACAGAACAATTACTATCCAATTATTAAAGGACTGACCGTAAATCACCTACAGAACAATCACTGTCCAATTATTAAAGGACTGAATGTAAATCGCCGACAGAACAATCACTGTCCAATTATTAAAGGACTGACCGTAAATCACCTACAGAACAATCACTGTCCAATTATTAAAGGACTGACCGTAAATCACCTACAGAACAATCACTGTCCAATTATTAAAGGACTGACCGTAAATCACCTACAGAACAATCACTGTCCAATTATTAAAGGACTGACCGTAAATCACCTACAGAACAATCACTGTCCAATTATTAAAGGACTGACCGTAAATCACCTACATAACAATCACTGTCCAATTATTAAAGGACTGACCGTAAATCACCTACAGAACAATCACTGTCCAATTATTAAAGGACTGACCGTAAATCACCTACAGAACAATCACTCTCCAATTATTAAAGGACTGACCGTAAATCACCTACAGAACAATCACTGTTCAATTATTAAAGGACTGACCGTAAATCACCTACAGAACAATCACTGTCCAATTATTAAAGGACTGACTGTAAATCACCTACAGAACAATCACTGTCCAATTATTAAAGGTCTGACCGTAAATCACCTACAGAACAATCACTATCCAATTATTAAAGGACTGAACGTAAATCACCTACAGAACAATCACTATCCAATTATTAAAGGACTGAACGTAAATCACCGACAGAACAATGACTATCCAATTATTAAAGGACTGCCCGTAAATCACCGACAGAACAATCAATATCCAATTATTAAAGGACTGCCCGTAAATCACCTACAGAACAATCACTATCCAATTATTAAAGGACTGCCCGTAAATCACCTACAGAACAATCACTATCCAATTATTAAAGGACTGAACGTAAATCACCGACAGAACAATCACTATCCAATTATTAAAGGACTGCCCGTAAATCACCTACAGAACAATCACTATCCAATTATTAAAGGACTGAACGTAAATCACCGACAGAACAATCACTATCCAATTATTAAAGGACTGAACGTAAATCACCGACAGAACAATCACTATCCAATTATTAAAGGACTGCCCGTAAATCACCTACAGAACAATCACTATCCAATTATTAAAGGACTGAATGTAAATCACCGACAGAACAATCACTATCCAATTATTAAAGGACTGCCCGTAAATCACCTACAGAACAATGACTATCCAATTATTAAAGGACTGCCCGTAAATCACCTACAGAACAATGACTATCCAATTATTAAAGGACTGCCCGTAAATCACCTACAGAACAATGACTATCCAATTATTAAAGGACTGCCCGTAAATCACCTACAAAACAATCACTACCAATTATTAAAGGACTGACCGTAAATCACCAACAGAACAATCACTATCCAATTATGAAAGGACTGACCGTAAATCACCTACAGAGCAACCACGATCCAATTATTAAAGGACTCACCGTAATTCACCGACAGAACAATCACGATCCAATTATTAAAGGACTGACTGTAAATCACCTACAGAACAATCACCGTCCAATTATTAAAGGACTGACCGTAAATCACGTACAGAACAATCAACGTCCAATTATTAAAGGACTGACCGTAAATCATCTGCAGAACAATCACTGTCCAATTATTAAAGGACAGACCGTAAATCACCTACAGAACAATCACTGACCAATTATTAAAGGACTGACCGTAAATCACCTACAGAACAACCACGATCCAATTATTAAAGGACTGACCGTAATTCACCGACAGAACAATCACTGTCCAATTATTAAAGGACTGAGCGTAAATCACCTGCAGAACAATCACCGTACAATTATTAAAGGACTGACCATAAATCACGTACAGAACAATCAATGTCCAATTATTAAAGGACTGACAGTAAATCATCTGCAGAACAATCACTGTCCAATTATTAAAAGACAGACCGTAAATCATCTGCAGAACAATCACTGTCCAATTATTAAAAGACAGACCGTAAATCACCTACAGAACAATCACTGTCCAATTATTAAAGGACTGACAGTAAATCACCTACAGAACAATCACTGTCCAATTATTAAAGGACTGACCGTAAATCACCTACAGAACAACACAGTCCAATTATTAAAGGACTGGCCGTAAATCACCTGCAGAACAATCACTGTCCAATTACTAAAGGACTGACAGTAAATCACCTACAGAACAATCACTGTCCAATTATTAAAGGACTGACCGTAAATCACCTACAGAACAAACACTGTCCAATTATTAAAGGACTGACCGTAAATCACCTGCGGAACAATCACCGTCCAATTATTAAAGGACTTACCATAAATCACGTACAGAACAATCAATGTCCAATTATTAAAGGACTGACCGTAAATCATCTGCAGAACAATCACTGTCCAATTATTAAAAGACAGACCGTAAATCATCTGCAGAACAATCACTGTCCAATTATTAAAAGACAGACCGCAAATCACCTACAGAACAATCACTGTCCAATTATTAAAGGACTGACAGTAAATCACCTACAGAACAATCACTGTCCAATTATTAAAGGACTGACCGTAAATCACCTACAGAACAACACATTCCAATTATTAAAGGACTGACCGTAAATCACCTGCAGAACAATCACTGTCCAATTACTAAAGGACTGACAGTAAATCACCTACAGAACAATCACTGTCCAATTATTAAAGGACTGACTGTAAATCACCTGCAGAACAATCACTGTCCAATTATTAAAGGACTGACCGTAAATCACCTACAGAACAATCACTATCCAATTATTAAAGGACTGACCGTAAATCACCTACAGAACAATCACTGTCCAATTATTAAAGGACTGACTGTAAATCACCTACAGAACAATCACTGTCCAATTATTAAAGGACTGACCGTAAATCACCTACAGAACAATCACTGTCCAATTATTAAAGGACTGACAGTAAATCACCTACAGAACAATCACTGTCCAATTATTAAAGGACTGACCGTAAATCACCTACAGAACAACACAGTCCAATTATTAAAGGACTGACCGTAAATCACCTACAGAACAACACAGTCCAATTATTAAAGGACTGACCGTAAATCACCTACAGAACAATCACTATCCAATTACTAAAGGACTGACAGTAAATCACCTACAGAACAATCACTGTCCAATTATTAAAGGACTGCCCGTAAATCACCTACAGAACAATCACAGTCCAATTATTAAAGGACTGACCGTAAATCACCTACAGAACAATCACTATCCAATTATTAAAGGACTGCCCGTAAATCACCTACAGAACAATGACTATACAATTATTAAAGGACTGACAGTAAATCACCTACAGAACGATCACTATCCAATTATTAAAGGACTGACCACAAACCACCTGCAGAACAATCACAGTAAAATTATTAAAGGACTGACCGTAAATCACCTACAGAACTATCACTATCTAATTATTAAAGGACTGACAGTAAATCACCTACAGAACGATCACTATCCAATTATTAAAGGACTGACCACAAACCACCTGCAGAACAAACACAGTAAAATTATTAAAGGACTGACCGTAAATCACCTACAGAACAATCACGGTCCAATTATTAAAGGACTGACCGTAAATCACCTACAGAACAATCACTATCCAATTATTAAAGGACTGACCGTAAATCACCGACAGAACAATCACGATCCAATTATTAAAGGACTGACCGTAAATCACCTACAGAACAATCACTATCCAATTATTGAAGGACTGACCGTAAATAACCTTCAGAACAATCACTGTCCGATTATTAAAGGACTGACAGTAAATCACCCACAGGACAATCACTGTCCAATTATTAAAGGACTGACCGTAAATCAACTACAGAACAATCACTGTCCAATTATTAAAACACTGAACGTAAAGCACCTACAGAACAATCACTGTCCAATTATTAAAGGACTGACCGTAAATCACCTACAGAACAATCACCATCCAAATATTAAAGGACTGACTGTAAATCAGGCACAGAACAATCACTATCCAATTATTAAAGGACTGACCGTAAATCACCTACAGAACAATCACGATCCAATTATTAAAGGATTGACCGTAAATCACCTACAGAACAATCACTATCCAATTATTGAAGGACTGACCGGAAATAACCTACAGAACAATCACTGTCCGATTATAAAATGACTGACCGTAAATCATCTACAGAACAATCACTGTCCAATTATTAAAACACTGAACGTAAAGCACCTACAGAACAATCACCATCCAAATATTAAAGGACTGAATGTAAATCAGCTACAGAACAATCACTGTCCAATTATTAAAGGACTGACTGTAAATCACCTACAGAACAATCACCGTCCATTTATTAAAGGACTGACCGTTAATCACCTACAGAACAATCACCGTCCAAATATTAAAGGACTGACCGTAAATCACCTACAGAACAATCACCATCCAATTATTAAAGGACTGACCGTAAATCTCCTATAGAACAATAACTGTCCAATTAATAAAACACTGAACGTAAAGCACCTACAGAACAATCACCATCCAAATATTAGAGGACTGAGTGTAAATCAGCGACTGAACAATCACCTTCCAATTATTAAAGGACTGACCGTAAATCACCTACAGAACAATCACTGTCCAATTATTAAAGGACTGACAGTAAATCACCTGCAGAACAATCACTGTCCAATTACTAAAGGACTGACAGTAAATCACCTGCAGAACAATCACTGTCCAATTATTAAAGGACTGTCAGTAAATCACCTACAGAACTACACAGTCCAATTATTAAAGGACTGACCGTAAATCACCAACAGAACAATCACTATCCAATTCTTAAAGTACTGACCGTAAATCACCAACAGAACAATCACTGTCCAATTATTAACGGACTGACAGTGAATCACCTACAGAACAATGACTATCCAATTATTAAAGGACTGCCCGTAAATCACCTACAGAACAATCACTGTCCAATTATTAAAGGACTGACCGTAAATCACCTACAGAACAATCACTATCAAATTATTAAAGGACAGACCGTAAATCACCTACAGAACAATCACTGTCAAAATATTAAAGGACTGACCGTAAATCACCTACAGAACAACACAGTCCAATTATTAAAGGACTGACCGTAAATCACCTGCAGAACAATCACTGTCCAATTACTAAAGGACTGACAGTAAATCACCTACAGAACAATCACTGTCCAATTATTAAAGGACTGACCGTAAATCACCTACAGAACAACACAGTCCAATTATTAAAGGACTGACCGTAAATCACCTACAGAACAATCACTGTCCAATTATTAAAGGACTGACCGTAAATCACCAACAGAACAATCACTATCCAATTATTAAAGGACTGACCGTAAATCACCTACAGAACAATGACTATCCAATTATTAAAGGACTGACCGTAAATCACCTACAGAACAATCACTATCCAATTATTAAAGGACTGACCGTAAATCACCTACAGAACAATCACTGTCAAAATATTAAAGGACTGGCCATAAACCACCTGCAGAACAATCACTGTCCAATTATTAATGGTCTGACCGAAAATCACCGACAGAACAATGACTATCCAATTATTAAAGGACTGCCCGTAAATCACCTACAGAACAATCACTATCCAATTATTAAAGGACTGCCCGTAAATCACCTACAGAACAATCACAGTCCAATTATTAAAGGACTGACCGTAAATCACCTACAGAACAATCACTATCCAATTATTAAAGGACTGCCCGTAAATCACCTACAGAACAATGACTATACAATTATTAAAGGACTGACAGTAAATCACCTACAGAACGATCACTATCGAATTATTAAAGGACTGACCACAAACCACCTGCAGAACAATCACAGTAAAATTATTAAAGGACTGACCGTAAATCACCCACAGAACTATCACTATCTAATTATTAAAGGACTGACAGTAAATCACCTACAGAACGATCACTATCCAATTATTAAAGGACTGACCACAAACCACCTGCAGAACAAACACAGTAAAATTATTAAAGGACTGACCGTAAATCACCTACAGAACAATCACTATCCAATTATTAAAGGATTGACAGTAAATCACCTACGGAACAATCACTGTCCAATTATTAAAGGACTGACCATAAACCACCTGCAGAACAATCACGGTCCAATTATTAAAGGACTGACCGTAAATCACCTACAGAACAATCACTATCCAATTATTAAAGGACTGACCGTAAATCACCGACAGAACAATCACGATCCAATTATTAAAGGACTGACCGTAAATCACCTACAGAACAATCACTATCCAATTATTGAAGGACTGACCGTAAATAACCTTCAGAACAATCACTGTCCGATTATTAAAGGACTGACAGTAAATCACCCACAGGACAATCACTGTCCAATTATTAAAGGACTGACCGTAAATCAACTACAGAACAATCACTGTCCAATTATTAAAACACTGAACGTAAAGCACCTACAGAACAATCACTGTCCAATTATTAAAGGACTGACCGTAAATCACCTACAGAACAATCACCATCCAAATATTAAAGGACTGACTGTAAATCAGGCACAGAACAATCACTATCCAATTATTAAAGGACTGACCGTAAATCACCTACAGAACAATCACGATCCAATTATTAAAGGATTGACCGTAAATCACCTACAGAACAATCACTATCCAATTATTGAAGGACTGACCGGAAATAACCTACAGAACAATCACTGTCCGATTATAAAAGGACTGACAGTAAATCACCCACAGAACAATCACTGTCCAATTATTAAAGGACTGACCGTAAATCATCTACAGAACAATCACTGTCCAATTATTAAAACACTGAACGTAAAGCACCTACAGAACAATCACCATCCAAATATTAAAGGACTGACTGTAAATCAGCTACAGAACAATCACCGTCCAATTATTAAAGGACTGACTGTAAATCACCTACAGAACAATCATCGTCCATTTATTAAAGGACTGACCGTTAATCACCTACAGAACAATCACCGTCCAAATATTAAAGGACTGACCGTAAATCACCTACAGAACAATCACCATCCAATTATTAAAGGACTGACCGTAAATCTCCTACAGAACAATAACTGTCCAATAAATAAAACACTGAACGTAAAGCACCTACAGAACAATCACCATCAAAATATTCGAGGACTGAGTGTAAATCAGCGACTGAACAATCACCTTCCAATTATTAAAGGACTGACCGTAAATCACCTACAGAACAATCACTGTCCAATTATTAAAGGACTGACAGTAAATCACCTGCAGAACAATCACTGTCCAATTACTAAAGGACTGACAGTAAATCACCTGCAGAACAATCACTGTCCAATTATTAAAGGACTGTCAGTAAATCACCTACAGAACTACACAGTCCAATTATTAAAGGACTGACCGTAAATCACCAACAGAACAATCACTATCCAATTCTTAAAGTACTGACCGTAAATCACCAACAGAACAATCACTGTCCAATTATTAACGGACTGACAGTGAATCACCTACAGAACAATGACTATCCAATTATTAAAGGACTGCCCGTAAATCACCTACAGAACAATCACTATCCAATTATTAAAGGACTGACCGTAAATCACCTACAGAACAATCACTATCAAATTATTAAAGGACAGACCGTAAATCACCTACAGAACAATCACTGTCAAAATATTAAAGGACTGGCCATAAACCACCTGCAGAACAATCACTGTCCAATTATTAATGGTCTGACCGAAAATCACCGACAGAACAATGACTATCCAATTATTAAAGGACTGACCGTAAATCACCTACAGAACAATCACTATCCAATTATTAAAGGACTGACCGTAAATCACCTACAGAACAATCACCGTCCAATTATTAAAGGACTGACCGTAAATCACCTACAGAACAATCACTGTCCAATTAGTAAAGGACTGACCGTAAATCACCTGCAGAACAATCACTATCCAATTATTAAAGGACTGACCGTAAATCACCTACAGAACAATCACTGTCCAATTATTAAAGGACTGACCGTAAATCACCTACAGAACAATCACTATCCAATTATTAAAGGACTGACCGTAAATCGCCTACAGAACAATCACTATCCAATTATTAAAGGACTGACCGTAAATCACCTACAGAACTATCACTATCCAATTATTAAAGGACTGACCGTAAATCACCAACAGAACAATCACTATCCAATTAGGAAAGGACTGACCCTAAGTCACCTACAGAACAATCACGATCCTATTATTAAAGGACTGACCGTAATTCACCGACAGAACAATCACTGTCCAATTATTAAAGGACTGACAGTAAATCAGCCACAGAGCAATCACTGTCCAATTATTAAAGGACTGACTGTAAATCACCTACAGAACAATCACTGTCCAATTATTAAAGGACTGACAGTAAATCACCGACAGAACAATCACTGTCCAATTATTAAAGGACTCACCGTAAATCACCGACAGAACAATCACCATCCAATTATTAAAGGACTGACCGTAAATCACCTACAGAACAATCAACGTCCAATTATTAAAGGACTGACCGTAAATCATCTGCAGAACAATCACTATCCAATTATTAAAGGACTGCCCGTAAATCACCAACAGAACAATGACTATCCAATTATTAAAGGACTGCCCGTAAATCACCAACAGAACAATGACTATCCAATTATTAAAGGACTGCCCGTAAATCACCAACAGAACAATGACTATCCAATTATTAAAGGACTGACCGTAAATCACCTACAGAACAATCACTGTCCAATTATTAAATGACTGACCGTAAATCACCTACAGAACAATCACTATCCAATTATTAATGGTCTGACCGAAAATCACCGACAGAACAATCACTGCCCAATTATTAAAGGACTGACCGTAAATCACCAACAGAACATTCACTATCCAATTATTAAAGGACTGACCGTAAATCACCTACAGAACAATCGCTATCCAATTATTAAAGGACTGAACGTAAATCACCTACAGAACAATGACTATCCAATTATTAAAGGACTGAACGTAAATCACCTACAGAACAATCGCTATCCAATTATTAAAGGACTGACCGTAAATCACCTGCAGAACAATCACTATCCAATTATTAAAGGACTGACCGTAAATCACCAACAGAACAATCACTATCCAATTATTAAAGGAATGAACGTAAATCACCAACAGAACAATCGCTATCCAATTATTAAAGGACTGCCCGTAAATCACCTACAGAACAATCGCTATCCAATTATTAAAGGACTGCCCGTAAATCACCTACAGAACAATCGCTATCCAATTATTAAAGGACTGCCCGTAAATCACCAACAGAACAATCACTATCCAATTATTAAAGGACTGCCCGTAAATCACCAACAGAACAATCACTATCCAATTATTAAAGGACTGAACGTAAATCACCTACAGAACAATCGCTATCCAATTATTAAAGGACTGACCGTAAATCACCTGCAGAACAATCACTATCCAATTATTAAAGGACTGACCGTAAATCACCAACAGAACAATCACTATCCAATTATTAAAGGAATGAACGTAAATCACCTACAGAACAATCGCTATCCAATTATTAAAGGACTGACCGTAAATCACCTACAGAACAATCACTGTCCAATTATTAAAGGACTGCCCGTAAATCACCTACAGAACAATCGCTATCCAATTATTAAAGGACTGCCCGTAAATCACCTACAGAACAATCGCTATCCAATTATTAAAGGACTGCCCGTAAATCACCAACAGAACAATCACTATCCAATTATTAAAGGACTGCCCGTAAATCACCTACAGAACAATCGCTATCCAATTATTAAAGGACTGACCGTAAATCACCGACAGAACAATCACTGTCCAATTATGAAAGGACTGACCGTAAATCACCTACAGAAGAATCACGATCCAATTATTAAAGGACTGACAGTAAATCACCTACAGAACAATCACTGTCCAATTATTAAAGGACTGACCGTAAATCACCAACAGAACAATCACTGTCCAATTATTAAAGGACTGACCGTAAATCACCAACAGAACAATCACTGTCCAATTATTAAAGGACTGACAGTAAATCACCTAAAGAACAAGCGCTATCCAATTATTAAAGGACTGTCCGTAAATCACCTACAGAACAATCACTATCCAATTATTAAAGGACTGTCCGTAAATCAGCTACAGAACAATCACTGTCCAATTATTAAAGGACTGTCCGTAAATCACCTACAGAACAATCACTGTCCAATTATTAAAGGACTGTCCGTAAATCAGCTACAGAACAATCACTGTCCAATTATTAAAGGACTGACCGTAAATCACCTACAGAACAATCACTGTCCAATTATTAAAGGACTGCCCGTAAATCACCTACAGAACAATCACTATCCAATTATTAAAGGACTGACCGTAAATCACCAACAGAACAATCACTGTCCAATTATGAAAGGACTAACCGTAAATCACCTACAGAAGAATCACGATCCAATTATTAAAGGACTGACCGTAATTCACCGACAGAACAATCACTGTCCAATTATTAAAGGACTGACAGTAAATCAGCCACAGAGCAATCACGATCCAATTATTAAAGGACTGACTGTAAATCACCTACAGAACAATCGCCGTCCAATTATTAAAGGACTGACCGTAAATCACGTACAGAACAATCAACGTCCAATTCTTAAAGGACTGACCGTAAATCACCTACAGAACAATCACTATCCAATTATTAATGGTCTGACCGAAAATCACCGACAGAACAATGACTATCCAATTATTAAAGGACTGCCCGTAAATCACCGACAGAACAATCACTGTCCAATTTTTAAAGGACTGAACGTAAATCACCTACAGAACAATCACTGTCCAATTTTTAAAGGACTGAACGTAAATCACCTACAGAACAATCACTGTCCAATTTTTAAAGGACTGACCGAAAATCACCGACAGAACAATGACTATCCAATTATTAAAGGCCTGCCCGTAAATCACCGACAGAACAATCACTGTCCAATTTTTAAAGGACTGAACGTAAATCACCGACAGAACAATCACTGTCCAATTTTTAAAGGACTGAACGTAAATCACCTACAGAACAATCACTGTCCAATTATTAAAGGACTGGCCATAAACCACCTGCAGAACAATCACTGTCCAATTATTAATGGTCTGACCGAAAATCACCGACAGAACAATGACTATCCAATTATTAAAGGACTGGCCGTAAATCACCGACAGAACAATGACTATCCAATTATTAAAGGACTGCCCGTAAATCACCGACAGAACAATCACTGTCCAATTTTTAAAGGACTGAACGTAAATCACCTACAGAACAATCACTATCCAATTATTAAAGGACTGCCCGTAAATCACCTACAGAACAATGACTATCCAATTATTAAAGGACTGACAGTAAATCACCTACAGAACGATCACTATCCAATTATTAAAGGACTGACCACAAACCACCTGCAGAACAATCACAGTAAAATTATTAAAGGACTGACCGTAAATCACCTACAGAACAATCACTGTCCAATTATTAAAGGACTGACCGTAAATCACCTACAGAACTATCACTATCTAATTATTAAAGGACTGACAGTAAATCACCTACAGAACGATCACTATCCAATTATTAAAGGACTGACCACAAACCACCTGCAGAACAAACACAGTAAAATTATTAAAGGACTGACCGTAAATCACCTACAGAACAATCACTGTCCAATTATTAAAGGACTGACCGTAAATCACCTACAGAACTATCACTATCTAATTATTAAAGGACTGCCCGTAAATCACCTACAGAACAATCACTATCCAATTATTAAAGGATTGACAGTAAATCACCTGCGGAACAATCACTGTCCAATTATTAAAGGACTGACCATAAACCACCTGCAGAACAATCACGGTCCAATTATTAAAGGACTGACCATAAACCACCTGCAGAACAATCACGGTCCAATTATTAAAGGACTGACCGTAAATCACCTACAGAACAATCACTCTCCAATTATTAAAGGACTGACAGTAAATCACCCACAGAACAATCACTGTCCACTTATTAAAGGACTGACCGTAAATCACCTACAGAACAATCACTCTCCAATTATTAAAGGACTGACAGTAAATCACCCACAGAACAATCACTGTCCAATTATTAAAGGACTGACAGTAAATCACCCACAGAACAATCACTGTCCAATTATTAAAGGACTGACCGGAAATCACCTACAGAACAATCACTCTCCAATTATTAAAGGACTGACAGTAAATCACCTACAGAACAATCACTCTCCAATTATTAAAGGACTGACAGTAAATCACCCACAGAACAATCACTGTCCAATTATTAAAGGACTGACCGTAAATCACCTACAGAACAATCACTGTTCAATTATTAAAGGACTGACTGCAAATCATCTACAGAACAATCACTGTCCAATTATTAAAACACTGAACGTAAAGCACCTACAGAACAATCACCATCCAAATATTAAAGGACTGACTGTAAATCAGCTACAGAACAATCACCGTCCAATTATTAAAGGACTGACTGTGAATCACCTACAGAACAATCACCGTCCAATTATTAAAGGACTGACCGTAAATCACCTACAGAACAATCACCGTCCAAATATTAAAGGACTGACCGTAAATCACTTACAGAACAATCAACATCCAATTATTAAAGGACTGACCGTAAATCTCCTACAGAACAATCACTGTCCAATTATTAAGACACTGAACGTAAAGCACCTACAGAACAATCGCCATCCAAATATTAGAGGACTGACTGCAAATCAGCTACTGAACAATCACCGTCCAATTATTAAAGGACTGACCGTAAATCACCTGCAGAACAATCACTGTCCAATTATTAAAGGACTGACAGTAAATCACCTACAGAACAATCACTGTCCAATTATTTAAGGACTGACCGTAAATCACCTACAGAACAACACAGTCCAATTATTAAAGGACTGACCGTAAATCACCTGCAGAACAATCACTGTCCAATTACTCAAGGACTGACAGTAAATCACCTGCAGAACAATCACTGTCCAATTATTAAAGGACTGACAGTAAATCACCTACAGAACAATCACAGTCCAATTATTAAAGGACTGACAGAAAATCACCTACAGAACAATCACTGTCCAATTATTAAAGGACTGACCGTAAATCACCTACAGAACAATGACTATCCAATTATTAAAGGACTGCCCGTAAATCACCTACAGAATAATCACTATCCAATTATTAAAGGACTGACCGTAAATCACCTACAGAACAATCACTATCCAATTATTAAAGGACTGACCGTAAATCTTCTACAGAACAACCACTGTCAAAATATTAAAGGACTGGCCATAAACCACCTGCAGAACAATCACTGTCCAATTATTAATGGTCTGACCGAAAATCACCGACAGAACAATGACTATCCAATTATTAAAGGACTGACCGTAAATCACCTACAGAACAATCACTATCCAATTATTAAAGGACTGAACGTAAATCACCTACAGAACAATCACTGTCCAATTATTAATGGTCTGACCGAAAATCACCGACAGAACAATGACTATCCAATTATTAAAGGACTGACCGTAAATCACCTACAGAACAATCACTATCCAATTATTAAAGGACTGAACGTAAATCACCTACAGAACAATCACTATCCAATTATTAAAGGACTGCCCATAAATCACCTACAGAACAATGACTATCCAATTATTCAAGGACTGACAGTAAATCACCTACAGAACGATCACTATCCAATTATTAAAGGACTGACCACAAACCACCTGCAGAACAATCACAGTAAAATTATTAAAGGACTGACCGTAAATCACCTACAGAACAATCACTGTCCAATTATTAAAGGACTGACCGTAAACCACCTACAGAACTATCACTATCTAATTATTAAAGGACTGACAGTAAATCACCTACAGAACAATCACTGTCCAATTATTAAAGGACTGACAGTAAATCACCTACAGAACAATCACTGTCCAATTATTAAAGGACTGACAGTAAATCACCTACAGAACAATCACAGACCAATTATTAAAGGACTGACCGTAAATCACCAACAGAACAATCACTATCCAATTATTAAAGGACTGACCGTAAATCACCTACAGAACAATGACTATCCAATTATTAAAGGACTGCCCGTAAATCACCTACAGAATAATCACTATCCAATTATTAAAGGACTGACAGTAAATCACCGACAGAACAATCACTATCCAATTATTAAAGGACTGACCGTAAATCACCGACAGAACAATCACTGTCCAATTATTAAAGGACTGACCGTAAATCACCTACAGAACAATCACTATCCAATTATTAAAGGACTGCCCGTAAATCACCTACAGAACAATCACTATCCAATTATTAAAGGACTGAACGTAAATCACCTACAGAACAATCACTATCCAATTATTAAAGGACTGCCCGTAAATCACCTACAGAACAATGACTATCCAATTATTAAAGGACTGCCCGTAAATCACCTACAGAACAATCACTATCCAATTATTAAAGGACTGACCGTAAATCACCAACAGAACAATCACTATCCAATTATGAAAGGACTGACCGTAAATCACCTACAGAACAATCACGATCCAATTATTAAAGGACTGACCGTAATTCACCGACAGAACAATCACTGTCCAATTATTAAAGGACTGACAGTAAATCAGCCGCAGAACAATCACGATCCAATTATTAAAGGACTGACTGTAAATCACCTACAGAACAATCACCGTCCAATTATTAAAGGACTGACCGTAAATCACGTACAGAACAATCAAAGTCCAATTATTAAAGGACTGACCGTAAATCATCTGCAGAACAATCACTGTCCAATTATTAAAAGACAGACCGTAAATCACCTGCAGAACAATCACTGTCCAATTATTAAAGGCCTGACCGTAAATCACCTACAGAACAACCACTGTCAAAACATTAAAGGACTGGCCATAAATCACCTACAGAACAATCACTATCCAATTATTAAAGGACTGAACGTAAATCACCTACAGAATAATCACTATCCAATTATTAAAGGACTGCCCATAAATCACCTACAGAACAATGACTATCCAATTATTAAAGGACTGACAGTAAATCACCTACAGAACGATCACTATCCAATTATTAAAGGACTGACCACAAACCACCTGCAGAACAAACACAGTAAAATTATTAAAGGACTGATCGTAAATCACCTACAGAACAATCACTATCCAATTATTAAAGGATTGACAGTAAATCACCTACGGAACAATCACTGTCCAATTATTAAAGGACTGACCGTAAATCACCTACAGAACAATCACTGTCCAATTATTAAAGGACTGACCGTAAATCACCTACAGAACTATCACTATCTAATTATTAAAGGACTGACAGTAAATCACCTACAGAACGATCACTATCCAATTATTAAAGGACTGACCACAAACCACCTGCAGAACAAACACAGTAAAATTATTAAAGGACTGATCGTAAATCACCTACAGAACAATCACTATCCAATTATTAAAGGATTGACAGTAAATCACCTACGGAACAATCACTGTCCAATTATTAAAGGACTGACCATAAACCACCTGCAGAACAATCACGGTCCAATTATTAAAGGACTGACCGTAAATCACCTACAGAACAATCACTATCCAATTATTAAAGGACTGACCGTAAATCACCTACAGAACAATCACGATCCAATTATTAAAGGACTGACCGTAAATCACCTACAGAACAATCACTATCCAATTATTGAAGGACTGACCGTAAATAACCTTCAGAACAATCACTGTCCGATTATTAAAGGAATGACAGTACATCACCCACAGAACAATCACTGTCCAATTATTAAAGGACTGACCGTAAATCAACTACAGAACAATCACTGTTCAATTACTAAAGGACTGACTGCAAATCATCTACAGAACAATCACTGTCCAATTATTAAAACACTGAACGTAAAGCACCTACAGAACAATCACTGTCCAATTATTAAAGGACTGACCGTAAATCACCTACAGAACAATCACGATCCAATTATTAAAGGATTGACCGTAAATCACCAACAGAACAATCACTATCCAATTATTGAAGGACTGACCGGAAATAACCAGCAGAACAATCACTGTCCAATTATTAAAGGACTGACCGTAAAACATCTATAGAACAATCACTGTCCAATTATTAAAGGACTGACAGTAAATCACCTACAGAACAATCACTGTCCAATTATTAAAGGACTGACCGTAAATCACCTACAGAACAACACAGTCCAATTATTAAAGGACTGACCGTAAATCACCTACAGAACAATCACTTTCCAATTATTAAAGGACTGACCGTAAATCACCTGCAGAACAATCACTGTCAATTATTAAAGGACTGACCGTAAATCACCTACAGAACAATCACTGTCCAATTATTAAAGGACTGACCGTAAATCACCTACAGAACTATCACTATCTAATTATTAAAGGACTGACAGTAAATCACCTACAGAACAATCACTTTCCAATTATTAAAGGACTGACCGTAAATCACCTACAGAACAATCACTGTCAATTATTAAAGGACTGACCGTAAATCACCGACAGAACAATCACTGTCCAATTATTAAAGGAGTGACCGTAAATCACCTACAGAACTATCACTATCTAATTATTAAAGGACTGACAGTAAATCACCTACAGAACAATCACTGTCCAATTATTAAAGGACTGACAGTAAATCACCTACAGAACAATCACTGTCCAATTATTAAAGGACTGACCATAAACCACCTGCAGAACAATCACGGTCCAATTATTAAAGGACTGACCGTAAATCACCTACAGAACAATCACTATCCAATTATTAAAGGACTGACCGTAAATCACCGACAGAACAATCACGATCCAATTATTAAAGGACTGACCGTAAATCACCTACAGAACAATCACTATCCAATTATTGAAGGACTGACCGTAAATAACCTTCAGAACAATCACTGTCCGATTATTAAAGGAATGACAGTAAATCACCCACAGAACAATCACTGTCCAATTATTAAAGGACTGACAGTAAATCAACTACAGAACAATCACTGTTCAATTACTAAAGGACTGACTGCAAGTCATCTACAGAACAATCACTGTCCAATTATTAAAACACTGAACGTAAAGCACCTACAGAACAATCACTGTCCAATTATTAAAGGACTGACCGTAAATCACCTACAGAACAATCACGATCCAATTATTAAAGGATTGACCGTAAATCACCAACAGAACAATCACTATCCAATTATTGAAGGACTGACCGGAAATAACCAGCAGAACAATCACTGTCCAATTATTAAAGGACTGACCGTAAAACATCTATAGAACAATCACTGTCCAATTATTAAAGGACTGACAGTAAATCACCTACAGAACAATCACTGTCCAATTATTAAAGGACTGACCGTAAATCACCTACAGAACAACACAGTCCAATTATTAAAGGACTGACCGTAAATCACCAACAGAACAATCACTATCTAATTATTAAAGGACTGACAGTAAATCACCTACAGAACAATCACTGTCCAATTATTAAAGGACTGACAGTAAATCACCTACAGAACAATCACTGTCCAATTATTAAAGGACTGACCGTAAATCACCTACAGAACAACACAGTCCAATTATTAAAGGACTGACCGTAAATCACCTACAGAACAATCACTTTCCAATTATTAAAGGACTGACCGTAAATCACCTGCAGAACAATCACTGTCAATTATTAAAGGACTGACCGTAAATCACCTACAGAACAATCACTGTCCAATTATTAAAGGACTGACCGTAAATCACCTACAGAACTATCACTATCTAATTATTAAAGGACTGACAGTAAATCACCTACAGAACAATCACTTTCCAATTATTAAAGGACTGACCGTAAATCACCTACAGAACAATCACTGTCAATTATTAAAGGACTGACCGTAAATCACCGACAGAACAATCACTGTCCAATTATTAAAGGACTGACCGTAAATCACCTACAGAACTATCACTATATAATTATTAAAGGACTGACCGTAAATCACCTACAGAACAATCACTGTCCAATTATTAAAGGACTGACAGTAAATCACCTACAGAACAATCACTGTCCAATTATTAAAGGACTGACCGTAAATCACCTACAGAACAACACAGTCCAATTATTAAAGGACTGACCGTAAATCACCAACAGAACAATCACTATCTAATTATTAAAGGACTGACAGTAAATCACCTACAGAACAATCACTGTCCAATTATTAAAGGACTGACAGTAAATCACCTACAGAACAATCACTGTCCAATTATTAAAGGACTGACCGTAAATCACCTACAGAACAACACAGTCCAATTATTAAAGGACTGACCGTAAATCACCTACAGAACAATCACTGTCCAATTATTAAAGGACTGACCGTAAATCACCTACAGAACAACACAGTCCGATTATTAAAGGACTGACCGTAAATCACCTGCAGAACAATCACTGTCAATTATTAAAGGACTGACCGTAAATCACCTACAGAACAATCACTGTCCAATTATTAAAGGACTGACCGTAAATCACCTACAGAACTATCACTATCTAATTATTAAAGGACTGACAGTAAATCACCTACAGAACAATCACTTTCCAATTATTAAAGGACTGACCGTAAATCACCTACAGAACAATCACTGTCAATTATTAAAGGACTGACCGTAAATCACCGACAGAACAATCACTATCTAATTATTAAAGGACTGACAGTAAATCACCTACAGAACAATCACTGTCCAACTATTAAAGGACTGACAGTAAATCACCTACAGAACAATCACTCTCCAATTATTAAAGGACTGACCGTAAATCACCTACAGAACAACACAGTCCAATTATTAAAGGACTGACCGTAAATCACCTACAGAACAACACAGACCAATTATTAAAGGACTGACCGTAAATCACCAACAGAACAATCACTATCCAATTATTAAAGGACTGACCGTAAATCACCTACAGAACAATGACTATCCAATTATTAAAGGACTGCCCGTAAATCACCTGCAGAATAATCACTATCCAATTATTAAAGGACTGACCGTAAATCACCGACAGAACAATCACTATCCAATTATTAAAGGACTGACAGTAAATCACCTACAGAACAACACAGACCAATTATTAAAGGACTGACCGTAAATCACCAACAGAACAATCACTATCCAATTATTAAAGGACTGACCGTAAATCACCTACAGAACAATGACTATCCAATTATTAAAGGACTGACCGTAAATCACCGACAGAACAATCACTGTCCAATTATTAAAGGACTGCCCGTAAATCACCTACAGAGCAATCACTATCCAATTATTAAAGGACTGAACGTAAATCACCTACAGAACAATCACTATCCAATTATTAAAGGACTGCCCGTAAATCACCTACAGAACAATGACTATCCAATTATTAAAGGACTGCCCGTAAATCACCTACAGAATAATCACTGTCCAATTACTAAAGGACTGACCGTAAATCACCAACAGAACAATCACTATCCAATTATGAAAGGACTGACCGTAAATCACCTACAGAACAATCACTATCCAATTATGAAAGGACTGACCGTAAATCACCTACAGAACAATCACTATCCAATTATTAAAGGACTGACCGTAAATCACCAACAGAACAATCACGATCCAATTATTAAAGGACTGACCATAAACCACCTGCAGAACAATCACGGTCCAATTATTAAAGGACTGACCGTAAATCACCTACAGAACAATCACGATCCAATTATTAAAGGACTGACAGTAAATCACCTACAGAACAATCACTATCCAATTATTGAAGGACTGACCGTAAATAACCTTCAGAACAATCACTGTCCGATTATTAAAGGACTGACAGTAAATCACCCACAGAACAATCACTGTCCAATTATTAAAGGACTGACCGTAAATCAACTACAGAACAATCACTGTTCAATTACTAAAGGACTGACTGCAAATCATCTACAGAACAATCACTGTCCAATTATTAAAACACTGAACGTAAAGCACCTACAGAACAATCACTGTCCAATTATTAAAGGACTGACCGGAAATAACCAACAGAACAATCACTGTCCAATTATTAAAGGACTGACCGTAAAACATCTACAGAACAATCACTGTCCAATTATTAAAACACTGACCGTAAATCACCTACAGAACAACCACTGTCAAAATATTAAAGGACTGGCCATAAACCACCTGCAGAACAATCACTGTCCAATTATTAAAGGACTGCCCGTAAATCACCTACAGAACAATCACTATCCAATTATTAAAGGACTGAACGTAAATCACCTACAGAACAATCACTATCCAATTATTAAAGGACTGCCCATAAATCACCTACAGAACAATGACTATCCAATTATTCAAGGACTGACAGTAAATCACCTACAGAACAATCACTGTCCAATTATTAAAGGACTGACAGTAAATCACCTACAGAACAATCACTGTCCAATTATTAAAGGACTGACCGTAAATCACCTACAGAACAACACAGTCCAATTATTAAAGGACTGACCGTAAATCACCAACAGAACAATCACTATCTAATTATTAAAGGACTGACAGTAAATCACCTACAGAACAATCACTGTCCAATTATTAAAGGACTGACCGTAAATCACCTACAGAACAACACAGTCCAATTATTAAAGGACTGACCGTAAATCACCTACAGAACAACACAGTCCAATTATTAAAGGACTGACCGTAAATCACCTACAGAACAATCACTATCCAATTATTAAAGGATTGACAGTAAATCACCTACGGAACAATCACTGTCCAATTATTAAAGGACTGACCATAAACCACCTGCAGAACAATCACGGTCCAATTATTAAAGGACTTGACCGTAAATCACCTGCAGAACAATCACTATCCAATTATTAAAGGACTGACCGTAAATCACCGACAGAACAATCACGATCCAATTATTAAAGGACTGACCGTAAATCACCTACAGAACAATGACTATCCAATTATTGAAGGACTGACCGTAAATAACCTTCAGAACAATCACTGTCCGATTATTAAAGGACTGACAGTAAATCACCCACAGAACAATCACCGTCCAATTATTAAAGGACTGACCGTAAATCAACTACAGAACAATCACTGTTCAATTATTAAAGGACTGACTGCAAATCATCTACAGAACAATCACTGTCCAATTATTAAAACACTGAACGTAAAGCACCTACAGAACAATCACTGTCCAATTATTAAAGGACTGACAGTAAATCACCCACAGAACAATCACTGTCCAATTATTAAAGGACTGACCGTAAATCAACTACAGAACAATCACTGTTCAATTACTAAAGGACTGACCGTAAATCTCCTACAGAACAATCACTGTCCAATTATTAAAACACTGAACGTAAAGCACCTACAGAACAATCACCATCCAAATATTAGAGGACTGACTGTAAATCAGCTACTGAACAATCACCGTCCAATTATTAAAGGACTGACCGTAAATCACCTACAGAACAATCACTGTCCAATTATTAAAGGACTGACCGTAAATCACCTGCAGAACAATCACTGTCCAATTACTAAAGGACTGACAGTCAATCACCTGCAGAACAATCACTGTCCAATTATTAAAGGACTGACAGTAAATCACCTACAGAACAATCACTGTCCAATTATTAAAGGACTGACAGAAAATCACCTACAGAACAATCACTGTCCAATTATTAAAGGACTGACCGTAAATCACCTACAGAACAACACTGTCCAATTATTAAAGGACTGACCGTAAATCACCAACAGAACAATCACTATCCAATTATTAAAGGACTGACCGTAAATCACCTACAGAACAATGACTATCCAAATATTAAAGGACTGCCCGTAAATCACCTACAGAATAATCACTATCCAATTATTAAAGGACTGACCGTAAATCACCTACAGAACAATCACTATCCAATTATTAAAGGACTGACCGTAAAACTTCTACAGAACAACCACTGTCAAAATATTAAAGGACTGGCCATAAACCACCTGCAGAACAATCACTGTCCAATTATTAATGGTCTGACCGAAAATCACCGACAGAACAATGACTATCCAATTATTAAAGGACTGACCGTAAATCACCTACAGAACAATCACTGTCCAATTATTAAAGGACTGAACGTAAATCACCTACAGAACAATCACTATCCAATTATTAAAGGACTGCCCGTAAATCACCTACAGAACAATCACTATCCAATTATTAAAGGACTGAACGTAAATCACCTACAGAACAATCACTATCCAATTATTAAAGGACTGCCCGTAAATCACCTACAGAACAATGACTATCCAATTATTAAAGGACTGACAGTAAATCACCTACAGAACGATCACTATCCAATTATTAAAGGACTGACCACAAACCACCTGCAGAACAATCACAGTAAAATTATTAAAGGACTGACCGTAAATCACCTACAGAACTATCACTATCTAATTATTAAAGGACTGACAGTAAATCACCTACAGAACGATCACTATCCAATTATTAAAGGACTGACCACAAACCACCTGCAGAACAAACACAGTAAAAGTATTAAAGGACTGACCGTAAATCACCTACAGAACTATCACTATCTAATTATTAAAGGACTGACAGTAAATCACCTACAGAACGATCACTATCCAATTATTAAAGGACTGACCACAAACCACCTGCAGAACAATCACAGTAAAATTATTAAAGGACTGACCGTAAATCACCTACAGAACAATCATTGTCCAATTATTAAAGGACTGACAGTAAATCACCGACAGAACAATCACTATCCAATTATTAAAGGACTGACCGTAAATCACCGACAGAACAATCACGATCCAATTATTAAAGGACTGACCGTAAATCACCGACAGAACAATCACTATCCAATTATTAAAGGACTGACCGTAAATCACCGACAGAACAATCACGATCCAATTATTAAAGGACTGACCGTAAATCACCGACAGAACAATCACGATCCAATTATTAAAGGACTGACCGTAAATCACCTACAGAACAATCACTATCCAATTATTGAAGGACTGACCGTAAATAACCTTCAGAACAATCACTCTCCGATTATTAAAGGACTGACAGTAAATCACCCACAGAACAATCACTGTCCAATTATTAAAGGACTGACCGTAAATCAACTACAGAACAATCACTATCCAATTATTAAAGGATTGACAGTAAGTCACCTCCGGAACAATCACTGTCCAATTATTAAAGGACTGACCATAAACCACCTGCAGAACAATCACGGTCCAATTATTAAAGGACTGACTGCAAATCATCTACAGAACAATCACTGTCCAATTATTAAAACACTGAACGTAAAGCACCTACAGAATAATCACCATCCAAATATTAAAGGACTGACTGTAAATCATGCACAGAACAATCACTATCCAATTATTAAAGGACTGACCGTAAATCACCTACAGAACAATCACGATCCAATTATTAAAGGATTGACCGTAAATCACCTACAGAACAATCACTATCCAATTATTGAAGGACTGACCGGAAATAACCTACAGAACAATCACTGTCCGATTATAAAAGGACTGACAGTAAATCACCCACAGAACAATCAACGTCCAATTATTAAAGGACTGACCGTAAATCACCTACAGAACAATCACCGTCCAAATATTAAAGGACTGACCGTAAATCACCTACAGAACAATCACCATCCAATTATTAAAGGACTGACCGTAAATCTCCTACAGAACAATCACTGTCCAATTATTAAAACACTGAACGTAAAGCACCTACAGAACAATCACCATTCAAATATTAGAGGACTGACTGTAAATCAGCTACTGAACAATCACCGTCCAATTATTAAAGGACTGACCGTAAATCACCAACAGAACAATCACTATCCAATTATTAAAGTACTGACCGTAAATCACCTGCAGAACAATCACTGTCCAATTATTAAAGGACTGACCGTAAATCACCAACAGAACAATCACTATCCAATTATTAAAGTACTGACCGTAAATCACCTGCAGAACAATCACTGTCCAATTATTAAAGGACTGACAGTGAATCACCTACAGAACAATGACTATCCAATTATTAAAGGACTGACCGTAAATCACCTACAGAACAATCACTGTCCAATTATTAAAGGACTGACAGTGAATCGCCTACAGAACAATGACTATCCAATTATTAAAGGACTGACCGTAAATCACCTACGGAACAATCACTATCCAATTATTAAAGGACTGACCGTAAATCACCTGCAGAACAATCACGGTCCAATTATTAAAGGACTGACCGTAAATCACCTACAGAACAATCACTATCCAATTATTAAAGGACTGACCGTAAATCACCTACAGAACAATCACTGTCAAAATATTAAAGGACTGACCGTAAATCACCGACAGAACAATCACTGTCCAATTATTAAAGGACTGACCGTAAATCACCTACAGAACAATCACTGTCCAATTATTAATGGTCTGACCGAAAATCACCGACAGAACAATGACTATCCAATTATTAAAGGACTGACCGTAAATCACCTACAGAACAATCACTATCCAATTATTAAAGGAGTGAACGTAAATCACCTACAGAACAATCACTGTCCAATTATTAAAGGACTGCCCGTAAATCACCTACAGAACAATCACTATCCAATTATTAAAGGACTGACCGTAAATCACCAACAGAACAATCACTATCCAATTATGAAAGGACTGACCGTAAGTCACCTCCAGAACAATCACGATCCAATTATTAAAGGACTGACCGTAAATCACCTACAGAACAATCACTGTCCTATTATTAAAGGACTGACCGTAAATCACTGACAGAACAATCACTGTCCAATTATTAAAGGACTGACAGTAAATCACCGACAGAACAATCACTGTCCAATTATTAAAGGACTGACAATAAATCAGCCACAGAACAATCACTGTCCAATTATTAAAGAACTGACTGTAAATCACCTACAGAACAATCACCGTCCAATTATTAAAGGACTGACCGTAAATCACCTACAGAACAATCAACGTCCAATTATTAAAGGACTGACCGTAAATCATCTGCAGAACAATCACTGTCCAATTATTAAAAGACAGACCGTAAATCACTGACAGAACAATCACTGTCCAATTATTAAAGGACTGACAGTAAATCACCGACAGAACAATCACTGTCCAATTATTAAAGGACTGACCGTAAATCACCAACAGAACAATCACTGTCCAATTATGAAAGGACTGACCGTAAGTCACCTACAGAACAATCACGATCCAATTATTAAAGGACTGACCGTAAATCACCTACAGAACAATCACTGTCCTATTATTAAAGGACTGACCGTAAATCACCAACAGAACAATCACTGTCCAATTATGAAAGGACTGACCGTAAGTCACCTACAGAACAATCACGATCCAATTATTAAAGGACTGACCGTAAATCACCTACAGAACAATCACTGTCCTATTATTAAAGGACTGACCGTAAATCACTGACAGAACAATCACTGTCCAATTATTAAAGGACTGACAGTAAATCACCGACAGAACAATCACTGTCCAATTATTAAAGGACTGACAATAAATCAGCCACAGAACAATCACTGTCTAATTATTAAAGGACTGACTGTAAATCACCTACAGAGCAATCACCGTCCAATTATTAAAGGACTGACCGTAAATCACCTACAGAACAATCAACGTCCAATTATTAAAGGACTGACCGTAAATCATCTGCAGAACAATCACTGTCCAATTACTAAAGGACTGACAGTAAATCACCTGCAGAACAATCACTGTCCAATTATTAAAGGACTGACCGTAAATCACCTACAGAACAATCACTGTCCAATTATTAAAGGACTGACCGTAAATCACCAACAGAACAATCACTATCCAATTATTAAAGGAATGACCATAAATCACCTACAGAACAATCACTGTCCAATTATTAAAGGACTGACCGTAAATCACCAACAGAACAATCACTATCCAATTATTAAAGGACTGACCGTAAATCACCTACAGAACAATGACTATCCAATTATTAAAGGACTGCCCGTAAATCACCTACAGAATAATCACTATCCAATTATTAAAGGACTGACAGTAAATCACCTGCAGAACAATCACTGTCCAATTACTAAAGGACTGACCGTAAATCACCGACAGAACAATCACGATCCAATTATTAAAGGACTGACAGTAAATCACCTGCAGAACAATCACTGTCCAATTATTAATGGTCTGACCGAAAATCACCGACAGAACAATCACTATCCAATTATTAAAGGACTGACCGTAAATCACCTACAGAACAATCACTATCCAATTATTAAAGGAGTGAACGTAAATCACCTACAGAACAATCACTATCCAATTATTGAAGGACTGCCCGTAAATCACCTACAGAACAAATACTATCCAATTATTAAAGGACTGCCCGTAAATCACCTACAGAACAATCACTATCCAATTATTAAAGGACTGACCGTAAATCACCAACAGAACAATCACTACCCAATTATGAAAGGACTGACCGTAAGTCACCTACAGAACAATCACGATCCAATTATTAAAGGACTGACCGTAATTCACCGACAGAACAATCACTGTCCAATTATTAAAGGACTGACAATAAATCAGCCGCAGAACAATCACAGTCCAATTATTAAAGGACTGACTGTAAATCACCTACAGAACAATCAACGTCCAATTATTAAAGGACTGACCGTAAATCATCTGCAGAACAATCACTGTCCAATTATTAAAAGACAGACCGTAAATCACCTGCAGAACAATCACTGTCCAATTACTAAAGGACTGACAGTAAATCACCGACAGAACAATGACTATCCAATTATTAAAGGACTGACCGTAAATCACCTGCAGAACAATCACTGTCCAATTACTAAAGGACTGACAGTAAATCACCTACAGAACAATGACTATCCAATTATTAAAGGACTGCCCGTAAATCACCTACAGAACAATCACTATCCAATTATTAATTGTCAGACTGAAAATCACCGACAGAACAATGACTATCCAATTATTAAAGGACTGACCGTAAATCACCGACAGAACAATCACTGTCCAATTATTAAAGAACTGACAGTAAATCACCTACAGAACAATCACTGTCCAATTATTAAAGGACTGACCGTAAATCACCTACAGAACAACACAGTCCAATTATTAAAGGACTGACCGTAAATCACCAACAGAACAATCACTGTCCAATTATTAAAGGACTGACCGTAAATCACCTACAGAACAATCACCATCCAATTATTAATGGTCAGACTGAAAATCACCGACAGAACAATGACTATCCAATTATTAAAGGACTGACCGTAAATCACCGACAGAACAATCACTGTCCAATTATTAAAGAACTGACAGTAAATCACCTGCAGAACAATCACTGTCCAATTATTAAAGGACTGACAGTAAATCACCTACAGAACAATCACTGTCCAATTATTAAAGGACTGACCGTAAATCACCTACAGAACAACACAGTCCAATTATTAAAGGACTGACCGTAAATCACCAACAGAACAATCACTGTCCAATTATTAAAGGACTGACCGTAAATCACCAACAGAACAATCACTGTCCAATTATTAAATGACTGCCCGTAAATCACCTACAGAATAATCACTATCCAATTATTAAAGGACTGACCGTAAATCACCTACAGAACAATCACTATCCAATTATTAAAGGACTGACCGTAAATCTTCTACAGAACAATCACTGTCCAATTATTAAAGGACTGACCGTAAATCACCTACAGAACAATCACTATCCAATTATTAAAGGACTGACAGTAAATCACCTGCAGAACAATCACTGTCCAATTATTAAAGGACTGACAGAAAATCACCTACAGAACAATCACTGTCCAATTATTAAAGGACTGACCGTAAATCACCTACAGAACAACACAGTCCAATTATTAAAGGACTGACCGTAAATCACCAACAGAACAATCACTGTCCAATTATTAAAGGACTGCCCGTAAATCACCTACAGAATAATCACTATCCAATTATTAAAGGACTGACCGTAAATCACCTACAGAACAATCACTATCCAATTATTAAAGGACTGACAGTAAATCACCTGCAGAACAATCACTGTCCAATTATTAAAGGACTGACAGAAAATCACCTACAGAACAATCACTGTCCAATTATTAAAGGACTGACCGTAAATCACCTACAGAACAACACAGTCCAATTATTAAAGGACTGACCGTAAATCACCAACAGAACAATCACTGTCCAATTATTAAAGGACTGCCCGTAAATCACCTACAGAATAATCACTATCCAATTATTAAAGGACTGACCGTAAATCACCTACAGAACAATCACTATCCAATTATTAAAGGACTGACCGTAAATCTTCTACAGAACAACCACTGTCAAAATATTAAAGGACTGGCCATAAACCACCTGCAGAACAATCACTGTCCAATTATTAATGGTCTGACCGAAAATCACCGACAGAACAATGACTATCCAATTATTAAAGGATTGCCCTTAAATCACCTACAGAACAATCACTATCCAATTATTAAAGGACTGAACGTAAATCACCTACAGAACAATCACTATGCAATTATTAAAGGACTGCCCGGAAATCACCGACAGAACAATGACTATCCAATTATTAAAGGACTGCCCGGAAATCACCGACAGAACAATCACTGTCCAATTATTAAAGGACTGACCGTAAATCACCTACAGAACAATCACTGTCAAAATATTAAAGGACTGGCCATAAACCACCGACAGAACAATCACTGTCCAATTATTAAAGGACTGGCCATAAACCACCGACAGAACAATCACTGTCCAATTATTAAAGGACTGAACGTAAATCACCTACAGAACAATCACTATCCATTTATTAAAGGACTGCCCGGAAATCACCTACAGAACAATCACTGTCAAAATATTAAAGGACTGGCCATAAACCACCGACAGAACAATCACTGTCCAATTATTAAAGGACTGACCGTAAATCACCTACAGAACAATCACTGTCCAATTATTAAAGGACTGGCCATAAACCACCGACAGAACAATCACTGTCCAATTATTAAAGGACTGGCCATAAACCACCGACAGAACAATCACTGTCCAATTATTAAAGGACTGGCCATAAACCACCGACAGAACAATCACTGTCCAATTATTAAATGACTGAACGTAAATCACCTACAGAACAATCACTATCCAATTATTAAAGGACTGCCCGGAAATCACCGACAGAACAATCACTGTCCAATTATTAAAGGACTGACCGTAAATCACCTACAGAACAATCACTGTCCAATTATTAAAGGACTGCCCATAAATCACCTACAGAACAATGACAATCCAATTATTAAAGGACTGACAGTAAATCACCTACAGAACGATCACTATCCAATTATTAAAGGACTGACCACAAACCACCTGCAGAACAATCACAGTAAAATTATTAAAGAACTGACCGTAAATCACCTACAGAACAATCACTGTCCAATTATTAAAGGACTGACCGTAAATCACCGACAGAACTATCACTATCTAATTATTAAAGGACTGACAGTAAATCACCTACAGAACGATCACTATCCAATTATTAAAGGACTGACCACAAACCACCTGCAGAACAAACACAGTAAAATTATTAAAGGACTGACCGTAAATCACCTACAGAACAATCACTATCCAATTATTAAAGGATTGACAGTAAATCACCTACGGAACAATCACTGTCCAATTATTAAAGGACTGCCCATAAACCACCTGCAGAACAATCACGGTCCAATTATTAAAGGACTGACCGTAAATCACCTACAGAACAATCACTATCCAATTATTAAAGGACTGACCGTAAATCACCGACAGAACAATCACGATCCAATTATTAAAGGACTGACCGTAAATCACCTACAGAACAATCACTATCCAATTATTGAAGGACTGACCGTAAATAACCTTCAGAACAATCACTGTCCGATTATTAAAGGACTGACAGTAAATCACCCACAGAACAATCACTGTCCAATTATTAAAACACTGACCGTAAATCAACTACAGAACAATCACTATCCAATTATTAAAGGATTGACAGAAAGTCACCTACGAAACAATCACTGTCCAATTATTAAAGGACTGACCATAAACCACCTGCAGAACAATCACGATCCAATTATTAAAGGACTGACTGCAAATCATCTACAGAACAATCACTGTCCAATTATTAAAACACTGAACGTAAAGCACCTACAGAACAATCACTGTCCAATTATTAAAGGACTGACCGTAAATCACCGACAGAACAATCACCATCCAAATATTAAAGGACTGACTGTAAATCAGGCACAGAACAATCACTATCCAATTATTAAAGGACTGACCGTAAATCACCTACAGAACAATCACGATCCAATTATTAAAGGATTGACCGTAAATCACCTACAGAACAATCACTATCCAATTATTGAAGGACTGACCGGAAATAACCTACAGAACAATCACTGTCCGATTATAAAAGGACTGACCGTAAATCACCTACAGAACAATCAACGTCCAATTATTAAAGGACTGACCGTAAATCACTGACAGAACAATCACTGTCCAATTATTAAAGGACTGACCGTAAATCACCGACAGAATAATCACTATCCAATTATTAAAGGACTGACCGTAAATCACCTACAGAACAATCACTATCCAATTATTAAAGGACTGACCGTAAATCTTCTACAGAACAACCACTGTCAAAATATTAAAGGACTGGCCATAAACCACCTGCAGAACAATCACTGTCCAATTATTAATGGTCTGACCGAAAATCACCGACAGAACAATGACTATCCAATTATTAAAGGACTGAACGTAAATCACCTACAGAACAATCACTATCCAATTATTAAAGGACTGAACGTAAATCACCTACAGAACAATCACTATCCAATTATTAAAGGACTGCCCGGAAATCACCGACAGAACAATGACTATCCAATTATTAAAGGACTGCCCGGAAATCACCGACAGAACAATCACTGTCCAATTATTAAAGGACTGACCATAAACCACCTGCAGAACAATCACTATCCAATTATTGAAGGACTGACCGTAAATAACCTTCAGAACAATCACTGTCCGATTATTAAAGGACTGACAGTAAATCACCCACAGAACAATCACTGTCCAATTATTAAAACACTGAACGTAAAGCACCTACAGAACAATCACCATCCAAATATTAGAGGACTGACTGTAAATCAGCTACTGAACAATCACCGTCCAATTATTAAAGGACTGACCGTAAATCACCAACAGAACAATCACTATCCAATTATTAAAGTACTGACCGTAAATCACCAACAGAACAATCACTGTCCAATTATTAAAGGACTGACCGTAAATCACCTACAGAACAATCACTATCCAATTATTAAAGGACTGCCCGTAAATCACCTACAGAACAATCACTATCCAATTATTAAAGGACTGACCGTAAATCACCTACAGAACAATCACTATCCAATTATTAAAGGACTGACCGTAAATCACCTACAGAACAATCACTGTCAAAATATTAAAGGACTGACAGTAAATCACCTACAGAACAATCACTATCCAATTATTAAAGGAGTGAACGTAAATCACCTACAGAACAATCACTATCCAATTATTAAAGGACTGACCGTAAATCACCTGCAGAACAATCACTATCCAATTATTAAAGGAGTGAACGTAAATCACCTACAGAACAATCACTATCCAATTATTGAAGGACTGCCCGTAAATCACCTACAGAACAAATACTATCCAATTATTAAAGGACTGACCGTAAATCACCTACAGAACAATCACGATCCAATTATTAAAGGACTGACCGTAATTCACCGACAGAACAATCACTGTCCAATTATTAAAGGACTGACAGTAAATCAGCCACAGAACAATCACTGTCCAATTATTAAAGGACTGACTGTAAATCACCTACAGAACAATCACTGTCCAATTATTAAAGGACTGACAGTAAATCAGCCACAGAACAATCACTGTCCAATTATTAAAGGACTGACAGTAAATCAGCCACAGAACAATCACCGTCCAATTATTAAAGGACTGACCGTAATTCACCGACAGAACAATCACTGTCCAATTATTAAAGGACTGACAGTAAATCAGCCACAGAACAATCACTGTCCAATTATTAAAGGACTGACTGTAAATCACCTACAGAACAATCACTGTCCAATTATTAAAGGACTGACAGTAAATCAGCCACAGAACAATCACTGTCCAATTATTAAAGGACTGACTGTAAATCACCTACAGAACAATCACCGTCCAATTATTAAAGGACTGACCGTAAATCACCTGCAGAACAATCACTGTCCAATTACTAAAGGACTGACCGTAAATCACCTACAGAACAATCACTGTCCAATTATTAAAGGACTGACAGTAAATCACCTACAGAACAATCACTGTCCAATTATTAAAGGACTGACCGTAAATCACCTACAGAACAACACAGTCCAATTATTAAAGGACTGACCGTAAATCACCAACAGAACAATCACTATCCAATTATTAAAGGACTGACCGTAAATCACCTACAGAACGCTCACTATCCAATTATTAAAGGACTGCCCGTAAATCACCTACAGAATAATCACTATCCAATTATTAATGGTCTGACCGAAAATCACCTACAGAACAATGACTATCCAATTATTAAAGGACTGCCCGTAAATCACCTACAGAACAATGACGTTCCAATTATTAAAGGACTGCCCGTAAATCACCTACAGAACAATCACTATCCAATTATTAAAGGACTGACCGTAAATCACCTACAGAACAATCACGATCCAATTATTAAAGGACTGACCGTAATTCACCGACAGAACAATCACTGTCCAATTATTAAAGGACTGACCGGAAATCACGTACAGAACACTCAACGTCCAATTATTAAAGGACTGACTGTAAATCACCTACAGAACAATCACCGTCCAATTATTAAAGGACTGACCGTAAATCACGTACAGAACAATCAACGTCCAATTATTAAAGGACTGACCGTAAATCATCTGCAGAACAATCACTGTCCAATTATTAAAAGACAGACCGTAAATCACCTGCAGAACAATCACTGTCCAATTACTAAAGGACTGACAGTAAATCACCTGCAGAACAATCACTGTCCAATTATTAAAGGACTGACAGTAAATAACCTACAGAACAATCACTGTCCAATTATTAAAGGACTGACCGTAAATCACCTACAGAACAAAACAGTCCAATTATTAAAGGAGTGACCGTAAATCACCTGCAGAACAATCACTGTCCAATTATTAAAGGACTGACCGTAAATCACCTACAGAACAATCACGATCCAATTATTAAAGGATTGACCGTAATTCACCGACAGAACAATCACTGTCCAATTATTAAAGGACTGACCGGAAATCACGTACAGAAAAATCAACGTCCAATTATTAAAGGACTGACTGTAAATCACCTACAGAACAATCACCGTCCAATTATTAAAGGACTGACCGTAAATCACGTACAGAACAATCAACGTCCAATTATTAAAGGACTGACCGTAAATCATCTGCAGAACAATCACTGTCCAATTATTAAAAGACAGACCGTAAATCACCTGCAGAACAATCACTGTCCAATTACTAAAGGACTGACAGTAAATCACCTGCAGAACAATCACTGTCCAATTATTAAAGGACTGACAGTAAATCACCTACAGAACAATCACTGTCCAATTATTAAAGGACTGACCGTAAATCACCTACAGAACAAAACAGTCCAATTATTAAAGGACTGACCGTAAATCACCTGCAGAACAATCACTGTCCAATTACTAAAGGACTGACAGTAAATCACCTGCAGAACAATCACTGTCCAATTATTAAAGGACTGACAGTAAATCACCTACATAACAATCAATGTCCAATTATTAAAGGATTGACCGTAAATCACCTACAGAACAACACAGTCCAATTATTAAAGGACTGACCGTAAATCACCAACAGAACAATCACTATAAAATTATTAAAGGACTGACCGTAAATCACCTACAGAATAATCACTATCCAATTATTAAAGGACTGACCGTAAATCACCGACAGAACAATCACTATCCAATTATTAAAGGACTGACCGTAAATCACCTACAGAACAACCACTGTCAAAATATTAAAGGACTGGCCATAAACCACCTGCAGAACAATCACTGTCCAATTATTAATGGTCTGACCGAAAATCACCGACAGAACAATCACTATCCAATTATTAAAGGACTGAACGTAAATCACCTACAGAACAATCACTATCCAATTATTAAAGGACTGAACGTAAATCACCTACAGAACAATCACTATCCAATTATTAAAGGACTGCCTGTAAATCACCTACAGAACAATGACTATCCAATTATTAAAGGACTGACAGTAAATCACCTACAGAACAATCACTATCCAATTATTAAAGGACTGACCACAAACCACCTGCAGAATAATCACAGTAAAATTATTAAAGGACTGACCGTAAATCACCTACAGAACAATCACTGTCCAATTATTAAAGGACTGACCGTAAATCACCTACAGAACTATCACTATGTAATTATTAAAGGACTGACAGTAAATCACCTACAGAACGATCACTATCCAATTATTAAAGGACTGACCACAAACCACCTGCAGAACAAACACAGTAAAATTATTAAAGGACTGACCGTAAATCACCTACAGAACAATCACTATCCAATTATTAAAGGATTGACAGTAAATCACCTACGGAACAATCACTGTCCAATTATTAAAGGACTGACCATAAACCACCTGCAGAACAATCACCGTCCAATTATTAAAGGACTGACCGGAAATCACCTACAGAACAATCACCGTCCAATTATTAAAGGACTGACCGTAAATCATCTGCAGAACAATCACTGTCCAATTATTAAGAGACAGACCGTAAATCACCTGCAGAACAATCACTGTCCAATTATTAAAGGACTGACTGTAAATCACCTACAGAACAATCACCGTCCAATTATTAAAGGACTGACCGGAAATCACCTACAGAACAATCAACGTCCAATTATTAAAGGACTGACCGTAAATCATCTGCAGAACAATCACTGTCCAATTATTAAGAGACAGACCGTAAATCACCTGCAGAACAATCACTGTCCAATTATTAAAGGACTGCCCGTAAATCACCTACAGAACAATCACTATCCAATTATTAAAGGACTGAACGTAAATCACCTACAGAACAATCACTATCCAATTATTAAAGGACTGCCCGTAAATCACCTACAGAACAATGACTGTCCGATTATAAAAGGACTGACAGTAAATCACCCACAGAACAATCAACGTCCAATTATTAAAGGACTGACCGTAAATCACCTACAGAACAATCACCGTCCAAATATTAAAGGACTGACCGTAAATCACCTACAGAACAATCACCATCCAATTATTAAAGGACTGACCGTAAATCTCCTACAGAACAATCACTGTCCAACTATTAAAACACTGAACGTAAAGCACCTACAGAACAATCACCATCCAAATATTAGAGGACTGACTGTAAATCAGCTACTGAACAATCACCGTCCAATTATTAAAGGACTGACCGTAAATCACCAACAGAACAATCACTATCCAATTATTAAAGTACTGACCGTAAATCACCAACAGAACAATCACTGTCCAATTATTAAAGGACTGACCGTAAATCACCTACAGAACAATCACTGTCCAATTATTAAAGGACTGACCGTAAATCACCTACAGAACAATGACTATCCAATTATTAAAGGACTGCCCGTAAATCACCTACAGAACAATCACTATCCAATTATTAAAGGACTGACCGTAAATCACCTACAGAACAATCACTATCCAATTATTAAAGGACTGACCGTAAATCACCTACAGAACAATCACTGTCAAAATATTAAATGACTGACAGTAAATCACCTACAGAACAATCACTATCCAATTATTAAAGGAGTGAACGTAAATCACCTACAGAACAATCACTATCCAATTATTAAAGGACTGACCGTAAATCACCTGCAGAACAATCACTATCCAATTATTAAAGGAGTGAACGTAAATCACCTACAGAACAATCACTATCCAATTATTAAAGGACTGACATTAAATCACCTACAGAACAAATACTATCCAATTATTAAAGGACTGCCCGTAAATCACCTACAGAACAATCACTATCCAATTATTAAAGGACTGACCGTAAATCACCAACAGAACAATCACTATCCAATTATGAAAGGATTGACCGTAAGTCACCTACAGAACAATCACGATCCAATTATTAAAGGACTGACCGTAATTCACCAACAGAACAATCACTGTCCAATTATTAAAGGACTGACAGTAAATCAGCCACAGAACAATCACTGTCCAATTATTAAAGGACTGACTGTAAATCACCTGCAGAACAATCACTGTCCAATTACTAAAGGACTGACAGTAAATCACCTGCAGAACAATCACTGTCCAATTATTAAAGGACTGACAGTAAATCACCTACAGAACAATCACTGTCCAATTATTAAAGGACTTACCGTAAATCACCTACAGAACAATCACTGTCCAATTATTAAAGGACTGACCGTAAATCACCTACAGAACAACACAGTCCAATTATTAAAGGTCTGACCGTAAATCACCAACAGAACGATCACTATCCAATTATTAAAGGACTGCCCGTAAATCACCTACAGAATAATCACTATCCAATTATTAATGGTCTGACCGAAAATCACCTACAGAACAATCACTGTCCAATTATTAAAGGACTGACCGTAAATCACCTACAGAACAATCACTGTCCAATTATTAAAGGACTTACCGTAAATCACCTACAGAACAATCACTGTCCAATTATTAAAGGACTGACCGTAAATCACCTACAGAACAACACAGTCCAATTATTAAAGGACTGACCGTAAATCACCAACAGAACGATCACTATCCAATTATTAAAGGACTGCCCGTAAATCACCTACAGAACAATCACTATCCAATTATTAAAGGACTGACCGTAAATCACCTACAGAACAATGACGATCCAATTATTAAAGGACTGCCCGTAAATCACCTACAGAACAATCACTATCCAATTATTAAAGGACTGACCGTAAATCACCTACAGAACAATCACGATCCAATTATTAAAGGAGTGACCGTAATTCACCGACAGAACAATCACTGTCCAATTATTAAAGGACTGACCGGAAATCACGTACAGAAAAATCAACGTCCAATTATTAAAGGACTGACCGTAAATCACCTACAGAACAATCACCGTCCAATTATTAAAGGACTGACCGTAAATCACGTACAGAACAATCAACGTCCAATTATTAAAGGACTGACCGTAAATCACCTACAGAACAATCACTGTCCAATTACTAAAGGACTGACAGTAAATCACCTGCAGAACAATCACTGTCCAATTATTAAAGGACTGACAGTAAATCACCTACAGAACAATCACTGTCCAATTATTAAAGGACTGACCGTAAATCACCTACAGAACAAAACAGTCCAATTATTAAAGGACTGACCGTAAATCACCTGCAGAACAATCACTGTCCAATTATTAAAGGACTGACCGTAAATCACCAACAGAACAATCACTATCCAATTATTAAAGGACTGACCGTAAATCACCTACAGAACAATGACTATCCAATTATTAAAGGACTGCCCGTAAATCACCTACAGAATAATCACTATCCAATTATTAAAGGACTGACCGTAAATCACCGACAGAACAATCACTATCCAATTATTAAAGGACTGACCGTAAATCACCTACAGAACAACCACTGTCAAAATATTAAAGGACTGGCCATAAACCACCTGCAGAACAATCACTGTCCAATTATTAATGGTCTGACCGAAAATCACCGACAGAACAATGACTATCCAATTATTAAAGGACTGCCCGTAAATCATCTGCAGAACAATCACTGTCCAATTATTAAGAGACAGACCGTAAATCACCTGCAGAACAATCACTATCCAATTATTAAAAGACTGCCCGTAAATCACCTACAGAACAATCACTATCCAATTATTAAAGGACTGCCCGTAAATCACCTACAGAACAATCACTATCCAATTATTAAAGGACTGAACGTAAATCACCTACAGAACAATCACTATCCAATTATTAAAAGACTGCCCGTAAATCACCTACAGAACAATGACTATCCAATTATTAAAGGACTGACAGTAAATCACCTACAGAACAATCACTGTCCAATTATTAAAGGACTGACCGTAAATCACCTACAGAACAATCACTATCCAATTATTAAAGGATTGACCGTAAATCACCTACAGAACGATCACTATCCAATTATTAAAGGACTGACCACAAACCACCTGCAGAATAATCACAGTAAAATTATTAAAGGACTGACCGTAAATCACCTACAGAACAATCACTGTCCAATTGTTAAAGGACTGACCGTAAATCACCTACAGAACTATCACTATCTAATTATTAAAGGACTGACCGTAAATCACCTACAGAACAATCACTGTCCAATTATTAAAGGACTGACCGTAAATCACCTACAGAACAATCACTGTCCAATTATTAAAGGACTGACCGTAAATCACCTACAGAACAATCACTGTCCAATTATTAAAGGACTGACAGTAAATCACCTACAGAACAATCACTGTCCAATTATTAAAGGACTGACCGTAAATCACCTACAGAACAACACAGTCCAATTATTAAAGGACTGACAGTAAATCACCAACAGATCAATCACTATCCAATTATTAAAGGACTGACCGTAAATCACCTACAGAACAATCACTGTCCAATTATTAAAGGACTGACCGTAAATCACCGACAGAACAATCACTCTCCAATTATTAAAGGACTGAACGTAAATCACCTACAGAACAATCACTCTCCAATTATTAAAGGACTGACCGTAAATCACCTACAGAACAATGACTATCCAATTATTAAAGGACTGCCCGTAAATCACCTACAGAATAATCACTATCCAATTATTAATGGTCTGACCGAAAATCACCGACAGAACAATCACTGTCCAATTATTAAAGGACTGACCGTAAATCACCTACAGAACAATCACTGTCCAATTATTAAAAGACTGACCATAAATCACCTACAGAACAATGACTGTCCAATTATTAAAGGACTGCCCGTAAATCACCGACAGAACAATCATTATCCAATTATTAAAGGACTGCCCGTAAATCACCTACATAACAATTACTGTCCAATTATTAAAGGACTGAACGTAAATGAACTAAAGAACAATGACAATCCAATTATTAAAGGACTGCCCGTAAATCACCTACAGAACAATGACTATCCAATTATTAAAGGACTGCCCGTAAATCACCTACAGAACAATCACTATCCAATTATTAAAGGACTGACCGTAAATCACCAACAGAACAATCACTATCCAATTATGAAAGGACTGACCGTAAATCACCTACAGAACAATCACTATCCAATTATTAAAGGACTGACCGTAAATCACCAACAGAACAATCACTATCCAATTATGAAAGGACTGACCGTAAATCACCTACAGAACAATCACGATCCAATTATTAAAGGACTGACCGTAATTCACCGACAGAACAATCACTGTCCAATTATTAAAGGACTGACAGTAAATCAGCCACAGAACAATCACGATCCAATTATTAAAGGACTGACTGTAAATCACCTACAGAACAATCACCGTCCAATTATTAAAGGACTGACCGTAAATCACGTACAGAACAATCAACGTCCAATTATTAAAGGACTGACCGTAAATCATCTGCCGAACAATCACTGTCCAATTATTAAAAGACAGACCGTAAATCACCTGCAGAACAATCACTGTCCAATTACTAAAGGACTGACAGTAAATCACCTGCAGAACAATCACTGTCCAATTATTAAAGGACTGACTGTAAATCACCCACAGAACAATCACTGTCCAATTATTAAAGGACTGACTGTAAATCACCCACAGAACAATCACTGTCCAATTATTAAAGGACTGACTGTAAATCACCCACAGAACAATCACTGTCCAATTATTAAAGGACTGACCGTAAATCACCTACAGAACAACACAGTCCAATTATTAAAGGACTGACCGTAAATCACCTGCAGAACAATCACTGTCCAATTACTAAAGGACTGACAGTAAATCACCTGCAGAACAATCACTGTCCAATTATTAAAGGACTGACAGTAAATCACCTACAGAACAATCACTGTCCAATTATTAAAGGACTGACAGAAAATCACCTACAGAACAATCACTGTCCAATTATTAAAGGACTGACCATAAATCACCTACAGAACAACACAGTCCAATTATTAAAGGACTGACCGTAAATCACCAACAGAACAATCACTATCCAATTATTAAAGGACTGACCGTAAATCACCTACAGAACAATCACTATCCAATTATTAATGTTCTGACCGAAAATCACCTACAGAACAATGACTATCCAATTATTAAAGGACTGACCGTAAATCACCTACAGAACAATCACTATCCAATCATTAAAGGACTGACCGTAAATCACCAACAGAACAATCACTATCCAATTATTAAAGGACTGACCGTAAATCACCTACAGAACAATGACGATCCAATTATTAAAGGACTGACCGTAAATCACCTACAGAACAATGACGATCCAATTATTAAAGGACTGACCGTAAATCACCTACAGAACAATGACGATCCAATTATTAAAGGACTGACCGTAAATCACCTACAGAACAATCACTATCCAATCATTAAAGGACTGACCGTAAATCACCTACAGAACAATCACGATCCAATTATTAAAGGACTGACCGTATTTCACCGACAGAACAATCAACGTCCAATTATTAAAGGACTGACTGTAAATCACCTACAGAACAATCACTGTCCAATTATTAAAGGACTGACCGTAAATCACGTACAGAACAATCAACGTCCAATTATTAAAGGACTGACCGTAAATCACCTACAGAACAAAACAGTCCAATTATTAAAGGACTGACCGTAAATCACCAACAGAACAATCACTATCCAATTATTAAAGGACTGACCGTAAATCACCTACAGAACAATGACTATCCAATTATTAAAGGACTGCCCGTAAATCACCTACAGAATAATCACTATCCAATTATTAAAGGACTGACCGTAAATCACCGACAGAACAATCACTATCCAATTATTTAAGGACTGACCGTAAATCACCTACAGAACAACCACTGTCAAAATATTAAAGGACTGGCCATAAACCACCTGCAGAACAATCACTGTCCAATTATTAATGGTCTGACCGAAAATCACCGACAGAACAATGACTATCCAATTATTAAAGGACTGCCCGTAAATCACCTACAGAACAATCACTATCCAATTATTAAAGGACTGAACATAAATCACCTACAGAACAATCACTATCCAATTATTAAAGGACTGAACGTAAATCACCTACAGAACAATCACTGTCCAATTATTAAAGGACTGACCGTAAATCACCAACAGAACAATCACTATCCAATTATTAAAGGACTGACCGTAAATCACCTACAGAACAATGACTATCCAATTATTAAAGGACTGCCCGTAAATCACCTACAGAATAATCACTATCCAATTATTAAAGGACTGACCGTAAATCACCGACAGAACAATCACTATCCAATTATTAAAGGACTGACCGTAAATCACCTACAGAACAACCACTGTCAAAATATTAAAGGACTGGCCATAAACCACCTGCAGAACAATCACTGTCCAATTATTAATGGTCTGACCGAAAATCACCGACAGAACAATGACTATCCAATTATTAAAGGACTGCCCGTAAATCACCTACAGAACAATCACTATCCAATTATTAAAGGACTGAACATAAATCAACTACAGAACAATCACTATCCAATTATTAAAGGACTGCCTGTAAATCACCTACAGAACAATCACTGTCCAATTATTAAAGGACTGACCACAAACCACCTGCAGAATAATCACAGTAAAATTATTAAAGGACTGACCGTAAATCACCTACAGAACAATCACTGTCCAATTATTAAAGGACTGACCGTAAATCACCTACAGAACTATCACTATGTAATTATTAAAGGACTGACAGTAAATCACCTACAGAACGATCACTATCCAATTATTAAAGGACTGACCACAAACCACCTGCAGAACAAACACAGTAAAATTATTAAAGGACTGACCGTAAATCACCTTCAGAACAATCACTATCCAATTATTAAAGGATTGACAGTAAATCACCTACGGAACAATCACTGTCCAATTATTAAAGGACTGACCATAAACCACCTGCAGAACAATCACCGTCCAATTATTAAAGGACTGACCGGAAATCACCTACAGAACAATCACTGTCCAATTATTAAGAGACAGACCGTAAATCACCTGCAGAACAATCACTGTCCAATTACGAAAGGATTGACAGTAAATCACCTGCAGAACAATCACTGTCCAATTATTAAAGGACTGCCCGTAAATCACCTACAGAACAATCACTATCCAATTATTAAAGGACTGAACGTAAATCACCTACAGAACAATCACTATCCAATTATTAAAGGACTGCCCGTAAATCACCTACAGAACAATGACTATCCAATTATTAAAGGACTGACAGTAAATCACCTACAGAACAATCACTGTCCAATTATTAAAGGACTGACCGTAAATCACCTGCAGAACAATCACTATCCAATTATTAAAGGATTGACCGTAAATCACCTACAGAACGATCACTATCCAATTATTAAAGGACTGACCACAAACCACCTGCAGAATAATCACAGTAAAATTATTAAAGGACTGACCGTAAATCACCTACAGAACAATCACTGTCCAATTGTTAAAGGACTGACCGTAAATCACCTACAGAACTATCACTATCTAATTATTAAAGGACTGACCGTAAATCACCTACAGAACAATCACTGTCCAATTATTAAAGGACTGACCGTAAATCACCTACAGAACAATCACTGTCCAATTATTAAAGGACTGACCGTAAATCACCTACAGAACAATCACTGTCCAATTATTAAAGGACTGACAGTAAATCACCTACAGAACAATCACTGTCCAATTATTAAAGGACTGACCGTAAATCACCTACAGAACAACACAGTCCAATTATTAAAGGACTGACAGTAAATCACCAACAGATCAATCACTATCCAATTATTAAAGGACTGACCGTAAATCACCTACAGAACAATGACTATCCAATTATTAAAGGACTGCCCGTAAATCACCTACAGAATAATCACTATCCAATTATTAATGGTCTGACCGAAAATCACCGACAGAACAATCACTGTCCAATTATTAAAGGACTGACCGTAAATCACCGACAGAACAATCACTGTCCAATTATTAAAGGACTGACAGTAAATCACCTACAGAACAATGACTGTCCAATTATTAAAGGACTGACCGTAAATCACCGACAGAACAATCATTATCCAATTATTAAAGGACTGCGCGTAAATCACCTACATAACAATTACTGTCCAATTATTAAAGGACTGAACGTAAATGAACTAAAGAACAATGACAATCCAATTATTAAAGGACTGCCCGTAAATCACCTACAGAACAATGACTATCCAATTATTAAAGGACTGCCCGTAAATCACCTACAGAACAATCACTATCCAATTATTAAAGGACTGACCGTAAATCACCAACAGAACAATCACTATCCAATTATGAAAAGACTGACCGTAAATCACCTACAGAACAATCACGATCCAATTATTAAAGGACTGACCGTAATTCACCGACAGAACAATCACTGTCCAATTATTAAACGACTGACAGTAAATCAGCCACAGAACAATCACGATCCAATTATTAAAGGACTGACTGTAAATCACCTACAGAACAATCACCGTCCAATTATTAAAGGACTGACCGTAAATCACGTACAGAACAATCAACGTCCAATTATTAAAGGACTGACCGTAAATCATCTGCCGAACAATCACTGTCCAATTATTAAAAGACAGACCGTAAATCACCTGCAGAACAATCACTGTCCAATTACTAAAGGACTGACAGTAAATCACCTGCAGAACAATCACTGTCCAATTATTAAAGGACTGACTGTAAATCACCCACAGAACAATCACTGTCCAATTATTAAAGGACTGACCGTAAATCACCTACAGAACAACACAGTCCAATTATTAAAGGACTGACCGTAAATCACCTGCAGAACAATCACTGTCCAATTACTAAAGGACTGACAGTAAATCACCTGCAGAACAATCACTGTCCAATTATTAAAGGACTGACAGTAAATCACCTACAGAACAATCACTGTCCAATTATTAAAGGACTGACAGAAAATCACCTACAGAACAATCACTGTCCAATTATTAAAGGACTGACCATAAATCACCTACAGAACAACACAGTCCAATTATTAAAGGACTGACCGTAAATCACCAACAGAACAATCACTATCCAATTATTAAAGGACTGACCGTAAATCACCTACAGAACGATCCCGATCCAATTATTAAAGGACTGGCCGTAAATCACCGACAGAATAATCACTATCCAATTATTAATGTTCTGACCGAAAATCACCTACAGAACAATGACTATCCAATTATTAAAGGACTGACCGTAAATCACCTACAGAACAATCACTATCCAATCATTAAAGGACTGACCGTAAATCACCAACAGAACAATCACTATCCAATTATTAAAGGACTGACCGTAAATCACCTACAGAACAATGACGATCCAATTATTAAAGGACTGACCGTAAATCACCTACAGAACAATGACGATCCAATTATTAAAGGACTGACCGTAAATCACCTACAGAACAATGACGATCCAATTATTAAAGGACTGACCGTAAATCACCTACAGAACAATCACTATCCAATCATTAAAGGACTGACCGTAAATCACCTACAGAACAATCACGATCCAATTATTAAAGGACTGACCGTATTTCACCGACAGAACAATCAACGTCCAATTATTAAAGGACTGACTGTAAATCACCTACAGAACAATCACTGTCCAATTATTAAAGGACTGACCGTAAATCACGTACAGAACAATCAACGTCCAATTATTAAAGGACTGACCGTAAAACATCTGCAGAACAATCACTGTCCAATTATTAAAAGACAGACCGTAAATCACCTGCAGAACAATCACTGTCCAATTACTAAAGGACTGACAGTAAATCACCTGCAGAACAATCACTGTCCAATTATTAAAGGACTGACAGTAAATCACCTACAGAACAATCACTGTCCAATTATTAAAGGACTGACCGTAAATCACCAACAGAACAACACAGTCCAATTATTAAAGGACTGACCGTAAATCACCTGCAGAACAATCACTGTCCAATTACTAAAGGACTGACAGTAAATCACCTGCAGAACAATCACTGTCCAATTATTAAAGGACTGACTGTAAATCACCCACAGAACAATCACTGTCCAATTATTAAAGGACTGACCGTAAAACATCTGCAGAACAATCAACGTCCAATTATTAAAGGACTGACCGTAAAACATCTGCAGAACAATCACTGTCCAATTATTAAAAGACAGACCGTAAATCACCTGCAGAACAATCACTGTCCAATTACTAAAGGACTGACAGTAAATCACCTGCAGAACAATCACTGTCCAATTATTAAAGGACTGACAGTAAATCACCTACAGAACAATCACTGTCCAATTATTAAAGGACTGACCGTAAATCACCGACAGAACAACACAGTCCAATTATTAAAGGACTGACCGTAAATCACCTGCAGAACAATCACTGTCCAATTATTAAAGGGCTGACAGTAAATCACCGACAGAACAATCACTGTCCAATTATTAAAGGACTGACAGTAAATCACCTACAGAACAATCACTGTCCAATTATTAAAGGACTGCCCGTAAATCACCTACAGAACAATCACTGTCCAATTATTAAAGGACTGACCGTAAATCACCTACAGAACAATCACTGTCCAATTATTAAAGGACTGTCAGTAAATCACCTACAGAACAACACAGTCCAATTATTAAAGGACTGACCGTAAATCACCTACAGAACAATCAATGTCCAATTATTAAAGGACTGACCGTAAATCACCTACAGAACAATCACTGTCCAATTATTAAAGGACTGCCCGTAAATCACCTACAGAACAATCACTGTCCAATTATTAAAGGACTGACCGTAAATCACCTACAGAACAATCACTGTCCAATTATTAAAGGACTGTCAGTAAATCACCTACAGAACAACACAGTCCAATTATTAAAGGACTGACCGTAAATCACCAACAGAACAATTACTATCCAATTATTAAAGGACTGACCGTAAATCACCTACAGAACAATGACTATCCAATTATTAAAGGACTGCCCGTAAATCACCTACAGAATAATCACTATCCAATTATTGAAGGACTGACCGTAAATCACCTACAGAACAATCACTATCCAATTATTAAAGGACTGACCGTAAATCACCTACAGAACAACCACTGTCAAAATATTAAAGGACTGGCCATAAACCACCTGCAGAACAATCACTGTCCAATTATTAATGGTCTGACCGAAAATCACCGACAGAACAATGACTATCCAATTATTAAAGGACTGACCGTAAATCACCTACAGAACAATCACTATCCAATTATTAAAGGACTGCCCGTAAATCACCTACAGAACAATCACTATCCAATTATTAAAGGACTGAACGTAAATCACCTACAGAACAATCACTATCCAATTATTAAAGGACTGCCCGTAAATCACCTACAGAACAATCACTATCCAATTATTAAAGGACTGAACGTAAATCACCTGCAGAACAATCACTATCCAATTATTAAAGGACTGCCCGTAAATCACCTACAGAACAATGACTATCCAATTATTAAAGGACTGACCGTAAATCACCTACAGAACAATCACTGTCCAATTATTAAAGGAGTGACCGGAAATCACCTACAGAACAATGACTATCCAATTATTAAAGGACTGACAGTAAATCACCTACAGAACGATCACTATCCAGTTATTAAAGGACTGACCACAAACCACCTGCAGAAAAATCACAGTAAAATTATTAAAGGACTGACCGTAAATCACCTACAGAACAATCACTGTCCAATTATTAAAGGACTGACCGTAAATCACCTACAGAACAACACAGTCCAATTATTAAAGGACTGACCGTAAATCACCAACAGAACAATCACTGTCCAATTATTAAAGGACTGACCGTAAATCACCTACAGAACGATCACTATCCAATTATTAAAGGACTGCCCGTAAATCACCTACAGAACAATGACGATCCAATTATTAAAGGACTGAACGTAAATCACCTACAGAACAATCACTATCCAATTATTAAAGGACTGAACGTAAATCACCTACAGAACAATCACTATCCAATTATTAAAGGGCTGCCCGAAAATCACCTACAGAACAATGACTATCCAATTATTAAAGGACTGACAGTAAATCACCTGCAGAACGATCACTATCCAATTATTAAAGGACTGACCACAAACCACCTGCAGAACAATCACAGTAAAATTATTAAAGGACTGACCGTAAATCACCTCCAGAACAATCACTGTCCAATTATTAAAGGACTGACCGTAAATCACCTACAGAACTATCACTATCTAATTATTAAAGGACTGACAGTAAATCACCTACAGAACGATCACTATCCAATTATTAAAGGACTGACCACAAACCACCTGCAGAACAAACACAGTAAAATTATTAAAGGACTGACCGTAAATCACCTACAGAACAATCACTATCCAATTATTAAAGGATTGACAGTAAATCACCTACGGAACAATCACTGTCCAATTATTAAAGGACTGACAGTCAATCACCCACAGAACAATCACAGTCCAATTATTAAAGGACTGACCGTAAATAACCTTCAGATCAATCACTGTCCGATTATTAAAGGACTGCCCGTAAATCACCGACAGAACAATCACTATCCAATTATTGAAGGACTGACCGTAAATAACCTTCAGAACAATCACTGTCCGATTATTAAATGACTGACAGTCAATCACCCACAGAACAATCACTGTCCAATTATTAAAGGACTGACCGTAAAACAACTACAGAACAATCACTGTTCAATTATTAAAGGACTGACTGCAAATCATCTACAGAACAATCACTGTCCAATTATTAAAACACTGAACGTAAAGCACCTACAGAACAATCACTGTCCAATTATTAAAGGACTGACCGTAAATCACCTACAGAACAATCAAGATCCAATTATTAAAGGATTGACCGTAAATCACCTGCAGAACAATCACTATCCAATTATTGAAGGACTGACCGGAAATAACCTACAGAACAATCACTGTCCGATTATAAAAGGAATGACAGTAAATCACCCACAGAACAATCACTGTCCAATTATTAAAGGACTGACCGTAAAACATCGACAGAACAATCACTGTCCAATTATTAAAACACTGAACGTAAAGCACCTACAGAACAATCACCATCCAAATATTAAAGGACTGACTGTAAATCAGCTACAGAACAATCACGATCCAATTATTAAAGGACTGACTGTAAATCACCTACAGAACAATCACCGTCCAATTATTAAAGGACTGACCGTTAATCACCTACAGAACAATCAACGTCCAATTATTAAAGGACTGACCGTAAATCACCTACAGAACAATCACCGTCCAAATATTAAAGGACTGACCGTAAATCACCTACAGAACAATCACCATCCAATTATTAAAGGACTGACCGTAAATCTCCTACAGAACAATTACTGTCCAATTATTAAAACACTGAACGTAAAGCACCTACAGAACAATCACCATCCAAATATTAGAGGACTGACTGTAAATCAGCTACTGAACAATCACCGTCCAATTATTAAAGGACTGACCGTAAATCACCTGCAGAACAATCACTGTCCAATTATTAAAGGACTGACCGTAAATCACCGACAGAACAATCACGATCCAATTATTAAAGGACTGACCGTAAATCACCTACAGAACAATCACTATCCAATTATTGAAGGACTGACCGTAAATAACCTTCAGAACAATCACTGTCCGATTATTAAAGGACTGACAGTAAATCACCCACAGAACAATCACAGTCCAATTATTAAAGGACTGACCGTAAATCAACTACAGAACAATCACTGTTCAATTATTAAAGGACTGACTGCAAATCATCTACAGAACAATGACTGTCCAATTATTAAAGGACTGACCGTAAATCACCTACAGAACAATCACCATCCAAATATTAAAGGACTGACTGTAAATCAGGCACAGAACAATCACTATCCAATTATTAAAGGACTGACCGTAAATCACCTACAGAACAATCACGATCCAATTATTAAAGGATTGACCGTAAATCACCTACAGAACAATCACTATCCAATTATTGAAGGACTGCCCGTAAATCACCTACAGAACAATGACTATCCAATTATTAAAGGACTGACAGTAAATCACCTACAGAACGATCACTATCCAATTATTAAAGGACTGACCACAAACCACCTGCAGAACAATCACAGTAAAATTATTAAAGGACTGACCGTAAATCACCTCCAGAACAATCACTGTCCAATTATTAAAGGACTGACAGTAAATCACCTACAGAACAATCACTGTCCAATTATTAAAGGACTGACCATAAACCACCTGCAGAACAATCACGGTCCAATTATTAAAGGACTGACCGTAAATCCCCTACAGAACAATCACTCTCCAATTATTAAAGGACTGACCGTAAATCACCGACAGAACAATCACGATCCAATTATTGAAGGACTGACCGTAAATCACCTATAGAACAATCACTATCCAATTATTAAAGGACTGACCATAAATCACCTACAGAACAATCACTATCCAATTATTGAAGGACTGACCGTAAATAACCTTCAGAACAATCACTGTCCGATTATTAAAGGACTGACAGCAAATCTCCCACAGAACAATCACTGTCCAATTATTAAAGGACTGACCGTAAAACAACTACAGAACAATCACTGTTCAATTATTAAAGGACTGACTGCAAATCATCTACAGAACAATCACTGTCCAATTATTAAAACACTGAACGTAAAGCACCTACAGAACAATCACTGTCCAATTATTAAAGGACTGACCGTAAATCACCTACAGAACAATCACGATCCAATTATTAAAGGATTGACCGTAAATCACCTGCAGAACAATCACTATCCAATTATTGAAGGACTGACCGGAAATAACCTACAGAACAATCACTGTCCGATTATAAAAGGACTGACAGTAAATCACCCACAGAACAATCACTGTCCAATTATTAAAGGACTGACCGTAAAACATCTACAGAACAATCACTGTCCAATTATTAAAACACTGAACGTAAAGCACCTACAGAACAATCACCATCCAAATATTAAAGGACTGACTGTAAATCAGCTACAGAACAATCACCGTCCAATTATTAAAGGACTGAAAGTTAATCACCTGCAGAACAATCAACGTCCAATTATTAAAGGACTGACCGTAAATCACCTACAGAACAATCACCGTCCAAATACTAAAGGAGTGACCGTAAATCACCTACAGAACAATCACCATCCTATTATTAAAGGACTGATCGTAAATCTCCTACAGAACAATTACTGTCCAATTATTATAACACTGAACGTAAAGCACCTACAGAACAATCACCATCCAAATGTTAGAGGACTGACTGTAAATCAGCTACTGAACAATCACCGTCCAATTATTAAAGGACTGACCGTAAATCACCTGCAGAACAATCACTGTCCAATTATTAAAGGACTGACAGTAAATCACCTACAGAACAACACAGTCCAATTATTAAAGGACTGACCGTAAATCACCTGCAGAACAATCACTGTCCAATTACGAAAGGACTGACAGTAAATCACCTGCAGAACAATCACTGTCCAATTATTAAAGGACTGACAGTAAATCACCTACAGAACAATCACTGTCCAATTATTAAAGGACTGACAGAAAATCACCTACAGAACAATCACTGTCCAATTATTAAAGGACTGACCGTAAATCACCTACAGAACAACACAGTCCAATTATTAAAGGACTGACCGTAAATCACCAACAGAACAATCACTATCCAATTATTAAAGGACTGACCGTAAATCACCTACAGAACAATGACTAGCCAATTATTAAAGGACTGTCCGTAAATCACCTACAGAATAATCACTATCCAATTATTAAAGGACTGACCGTAAATCACCTACAGAACAATCACTATCCAATTATTAAAGGACTGACCGTAAATCACCTACAGAAAAACCTCTGTCAAAATATTAAAGGACTGGCCATAAACCACCTGCAGAACAATCACTGTCCAATTATTAATGGTCTGACCGAAAATCACCGACAGAACAATGACTATCCAATTATTAAAGGACTGACAGTAAATCACCTACAGAACAATCACTGTCCAATTATTAAAGGACTGACCGTAAATCACCTACAGAACTATCACTATCTAATTATTAAAGGACTGACAGTAAATCACCTACAGAACGATCACTATCCAATTATTAAAGGACTGACCACAAACCACCTGCAGAACAAACACAGTAAAATTATTAAAGGACTGACCGTAAATCACCTACAGAACAATCACTGTCCAATTATTAAAGGATTGACAGTAAATCACCTACGGAACAATCACTGTCCAATTATTAAAGGACTGACCATAAACCACCTGCAGAACAATCACGGTCCAATTATTAAAGGACTGACCGTAAATAACCTACAGAACAATCACGATCCAATTATTAAAGGACTGACCGTAAATCACCTACAGAACAATCACTGTCCAATTATTAAAGGACTGACCGTAAAACATCTACAGAACAATCACTGTCCAATTATTAAAACACTGAACGTAAAGCACCTACAGAACAATCACCATCCAAATATTAAAGGACTGACTGTAAATCAGCTACAGAACAATCACCGTCCAATTATTAAAGGACTGACTGTAAATCACCTACAGAACAATCACTATCCAATTATTAAAGGACTGACAGAAAATCACCTACAGAACAATCACTGTGCAATTATTAAAGGACTGACCGTAAATCACCTACAGAACAACACAGTCCAATTATTAAAGGACTGACAGTAAATCACCTACAGAACAATCACTGTCCAATTATTAAAGGACTGACAGTAAATCACCTACAGAACAATCACTGTCCAATTATTAAAGGACTGACAGAAAATCACCTACAGAACAATCACTGTGCAATTATTAAAGGACTGACCGTAAATCACCTACAGAACAACACAGTCCAATTATTAAAGGACTGACCGTAAATCACCTACAGAACAATCACTGTCCAATTATTAAAGGACTGCCCGTAAATCACCTACAGAATAATCACTGTCCAATTATTAAAGGACTGACCGTAAATCACCTACAGAACAATCACTATCCAATTATTAAAGGACTGACCGTAAATCACCTACAGAACAACCACTGTCAAAATATTAAAGGACTGGCCATAAACCACCTGCAGAACAATCACTGTCCAATTATTAATGGTCTGACCGTAAATCACCTACAGAACAATGACTATCCAATTATTAAAGGACTGACCGTAAATCACCGACAGAACAATCACTATCCAATTATTAAAGGACTGAACGTAAATCACCTACAGAACAATCACTATCCAATTATTGAAGGACTGCCCGTAAATCACCTACAGAACAATGACTATCCAATTATTAAAGGACTGCCCGTAAATCACCTACAGAACAATGACTATCCAATTATTAAAGGACTGACCACAAACCACCTGCAGAACAATCACAGTAAAATTATTTAAGGACTGACCGTAAATCACCTACAGAACAATCACTGTCCAATTATTAAAGGACTGACCGTAAATCACGTACAGAACTATCACTATCTAATTATTAAAGGACTGACAGTAAATCACCTACAGAACGATCACTATCCAATTATTAAAGGACTGACCACAAACCACCTGCAGAACAAACACAGTAAAATTATTAAAGGACTGACCGTAAATCACCGACAGAACAATCACTATCCAATTATTAAAGGACTGACCGTAAATCACCGACAGAACAATCACGATCCATTTATTAAAGGACTGACCGTAAATCACCTCCAGAACAATCACTATCCAATTATTGAAGGACTGACCGTAAATAACCTTCAGAACAATCACTGTCCGATTATTAAAGGACTGACAGTAAATCACCCACAGAACAATCACTGTCCAATTATTAAAGGACTGACCGTAAATCAACTACAGAACAATCACTGTTCAATTATTAAAGAACTGACTGCAAATCATCTACAGAACAATCACTGTCCAATTATTAAAACACTGAACGTAAAGCACCTACAGAACAATCACTGTCCAATTATTAAAGGACTGACCGTAAATCACCTACAGAACAATCACCATCCAAATACTAAAGGACTGACAGTAAATCACCCACAGAACAATCACTATCCAATTATTAATGGACTGACCGTAAATCACCTACAGAACAATCACGATCCAATTATTAAAGGATTGACCGTAAATCACCTACAGAACAATCACTATCCAATTATTAAAGGACTGACCGTAAATCACCTACAGAACAATCACGATCCAATTATTAAAGGATTGACCGTAAATCACCCACAGAACAATCACTATCCAATTATTGAAGGACTGACCGGAAATAACCTACAGAACAATCACTGTCCGATTATAAATGGACTGACAGTAAATCACCCACAGAACAATCACTGTCCAATTATTAAAGGACTGACCGTAAAACATCTACAGAACAATCACTGTCCAATTATTAAAACACTGAACGTAAAGCACCTACAGAACAATCACCATCCAAATATTAAAGGACTGACTGTAAATCAGCTACAGAACAATCACCGTCCAATTATTAAAGGACTGACTGTAAATCACCTACAGAACAATCACCGTCCAATTATTAAAGGACTGACCGTTAACAACCTACAGAACAATCAACGTCCAATTATTAAAACACTGAACGTAAAGCACCTACAGAACAATCACCATCCAAATATTAGAGGACTGACTGTAAATCAGCTACTGAACAATCACCGTCCAATTATTAAAGGACTGACCGTAAATCACCAACAGAACAATCACTGTCCAATTATTAAAGGACTGACAGTGAATCACCTACAGAACAATGACTGTCCAATTATTAAAGGACTGCCCGTAAATCACCTAAGAACAATCACTATCCAATTATTAAAGGACTGACCGTAAATCACCTACAGAACAATCACTATCCAATTATTAAAGGACTGACCGTAAATCACCTACAGAACAATCACTGTCAAAATATTAAAGGACTGGCCATAAACCACCTGCAGAACAATCACTGTCCAATTATTAATGGTCTGACCGAAAATCACCGACAGAACAATGACTATCCAATTATTAAAGGACTGACCGTAAATCACCTACAGAACAATCACTATCCAATTATTAAAGGAGTGAACGTAAATCACCTACAGAACAATCACTATCCAATTATTGAAGGACTGCCCGTAAATCACCTGCAGAACAAATACTATCCAATTATTAAAGGACTGCCCGTAAATCACCGACAGAACAATCACTATCCAATTATGAAAGGACTGACTGTAAGTCACGTACAGAACAATGACTATCCAATTATTAAAGGACTGACCGTAATTCACCGACAGAACAATCACTGTCCAATTATTAAAGGACTGACATTAAATCACCTACAGAACAATCACTGTCCAATTATTAAAGGACTGACTGTAAATCACCTACAGAACAATCACCGTCCAATTATTAAAGGACTGACCGTAAATCACCTACAAGAACAATCAACGTCCAATTATTAAAGGACTGACCGTAAATCATCTGCAGAACAATCACTGTCCAATTATTAAAAGACAGACCGTAAATCACCTGCAGAACAATCACTGTCCAATTATTAAAGGACTGACCGTAAATCACCTGCAGAACAATCACTGTCCAATTACTAAAGGACTGACAGTAAATCACCTGCAGAACAATCACTGTCCAATTATTAAAGGACTGACCGTAAATCACCAACAGAACAATCACTGTCCAATTATTAAAGGACTGACCGTAAATCACCTACAGAACAATGACTATCCAATTATTAAAGGACTGCCCGTAAATCACCTACAGAACAATCACTGTCCAATTATTAAAGGACTGCCCGTAAATCACCTACAGAACAATCACTATCCAATTATTAAAGGTCTGACCGTAAATCACCGACAGAACAATCACTATCCAATTATTAAAGGACTGACCGTAAATCACCTACAGAACAATCACTGTCAAAATATTAAAGGACTGGCCAGAAACCACCTGCAGAACAATCACTGTCCAATTATTAATGGTCTGACCGAAAATCACCGACAGAACAATGACTATCCAATTATTAAAGGACTGCCCGTAAATCACCTACAGAACAATCACAATCCAATCATTAAAGGACTGAGCGTAAATCACCAACAGAACAATCACTATCCAATTATGAAAAGACTGACCGTAAATCACCTACAGAACAATCACTATCCAATTATTAAAGGACTGCCCGTAAATCACCGACAGAACAATGACTATCCAATTATTAAAGGACTGCCCGTAAATCACCTACCGAACAATCACAATCCAATTATTAAAGGACTGACCGTAAATCACCAACAGAACAATCACTATCCAATTATGAAAAGACTGACCGTAAATCACCTACAGAACAATCACGATCCAATTATTAAAGGACTGACCGTAATTCACCTACAGAACAATCACTGTCCAATTATTAAAGGACTGACAGTAAATCAGCCACAGAACAATCACTGTCCAATTATTGAAGGACTGACTGTAAATCACCTACAGAGCAATCACTGTCCATTTATTAAAGACCTGACCGTAAATCACATACAGAACAATCACTTTCCAATTATAAAAGGACTGAACATAAAGCAACTGCAGAGCAATCACTGTTCAATTATTAAAGGACTGACCGTAAATCACCTCCAGAACAATCACTGTCCAATTATTAAATGACTGACCGCAAATCACATAAAGAACAAGCACTGTCCAATTATTAAAGGACTGACCGGAAATCAACTACAGAACAATCACAGTTCAATGATTAATGGACAGACCGTGAATCACCTACAGAACAATCACTGTCCAGTTATTAAAGGACTGACCGTTAATCACCGACAGAACAATCACTATCCAATTATTAAAAGACTGACCGGAACTCACCTACAGAACAATCACTATCCAATTATTAAAGGACTGACTGTAAATCACCTACAGAACAATCACTGTCCAATTATTAAAGGACTGACCGTAAATCACCTACAGAACAATCACTGTCCAATTATTAAAGGCTGACCGCAAATCACCAACAGAACAATCACTATCCAATTATTAAAGGACTGACCGTAAATCACCTACAGAACAATCACTGTCCAATTATTAAAGGACTGACCGTAAATCACCTACAGATCAATCACTGTCCAATTATTAAAGGCTGACCGTAAATCACCAACAGAACAATCACTATCCAATTATTAAAGGACTGACCGTAAATCACCTACAGAACAATCACTGTCCCATTATTAAAGGACTGACCGTAAATCACCGACAGAACAATCACTATCCAATTATTAAAGGACTGACCGTAAATCAACTACAGAACAATCACTGTTCAATTATTAAAGGACTGACTGTAAATCATCTACAGAACAATCACTGTCCATTTATTAAAACACTGAACGGAAAGCACCTACAGAACAATCACCATCCAAATATTAAAGGACTGACTGTAACTCAGCTGCAGAACAATCACCGTCCAATTATTAAAGGACTGACTGTAAATCACCTACAGAACAATCACCGTCCACTTATTAAAGGACTGACCGTAAATCACCTACAGAACAATCAACGTCCAATTATTAAAGGACTGACCGTAAATCACCTACAGAACAATCACCGTCCAAATATTAAAGGACTCACCGTAAATCACCTACAGAACAATCACTGTCCAATTATTAAAGGACTGACCGTAAATCTCCTGCAGAACAATCACTGTCCAATTATTAAAGGACTGACTGTAAATCACCTACAGAACAATCAACGTCCAATTATTAAAGGACTGACCGTAAATCATCTGCAGAACAATCACTGTCCAATTATTAAAAGACAGACCGTAAATCACCTGCAGAACAATCACTGTCCAATTACTAAAGGACTGACAGTAAATCACCTACAGAACAATCACTGTCCAATTATTAAAGGACTGACAGTGAATCACCTACAGAACAATGACTATCCAATTATTAAAGGACTGACCGTAAATCTCCTGCAGAACAATCACTGTCCAATTATTAATGGTCTGACCTTAAATCACCGACAGAACAAACACTATCCAATTATTAAAGGTCTGCCCGTAAATCACCTACAGAACAATGACTATCCAATTATTAAAGGACTGCCCGTAAATCACCTACAGAACAATCACTATCCAATTATTAAAGGTCTGCCCGTAAATCACCTACAGAACAATCACTATCCAATTATTAAAGGACTGCCCGTAAATCACCTACAGAACAATCACTATCCAATCATTAAAGGACTGACCGTAAATCACCAACAGAACAATCACTATCCAATTATGAAAACACTGACCGTAAATCACCTACAGAACAATCACTGTCCATTTATTAAAGAACTGACCGTAAATCTCATGCAGAGCAATCACTGTTCAATTATTAAAGGACTGACCGTAAATCACCTCCAGAACAATCACTGTCCAATTATTAAATGACTGACCGCAAATCACATAAAGAACAAGCACTGTCTAATTATTAAAGGACTGACCGGAAATCAACTACAGAACAATCACAGTTCAATGATTAATGGACAGACCGTAAATCACCTACAGAACAATCACTGTCCAGTTATTAAAGGACTCACCGTTAATCACCGACAGAACAATCACTATCCAATTATTAAAGGACTGACCGGAACTCACCTGCAGAACAATCACTATCCAATTATTAAAGGACTGACTGTAAATCACCTGCAGAACAATCACTGTCCAATTATTAAAGGACTGACCGTAAATCACCTGCAGAACAATCACTGTCCAATTATTAAAGGCCGACCGTAAATCACCAACAGAACAATCACTATCCAATTATTAAAGGACTGACCGTAAATCACCGACAGAACAATCACTGTCCAATTATTAAAGGACTGACCGTAATTCACCGACAGAACAATCACTGTCCAATTATTAAAGGACTGACATTAAATCAGCCACAGAACAATCACTGTCCAATTATTAAAGGACTGACTGTAAATTACCTACAGAACAATCACCGTCCAACTATTAAAGGACTGACCGTAAATCAAATACAGAACAATCACTGTTCAATTATTAAAGGACTGACTGTAAATCATCTACAGAACAATCACTGTCCAATTATTAAAACACTGAACGGAAAGCACCTACAGAACAATCACCATCCAAATATTAAAGGACTGACTGGAACTCAGCTCCAGAACAATCACCGTCCAATTATTAAAGGAATGACTGTAAATCATCTACAGAACAATCACCGTCCAATTATTAAAGGACTGACCGTAAATCACCTAAAGAACAATCAACGTCCAATTATTAAAGGACTGACCGTAAATCACCTACAGAACAATCACCGTCCAAATATTAAAGGACTCACCGTAAATCACCGACAGAACAATCACCGTCCAATTATTTAAGGACTGACCGTAAATCTCCTGCAGAACAATCACTGTCCAATTATTAAAGGACTGACTGTAAATCACCGACAGAACAATCAACGTCCAATTATTAAAGAACTGACCGTAAATCATCTGCAGAACAATCACTGTCCAATTATTAAAAGACAGACCGTAAATCACCTGCAGAACAATCACTGTCCAATTACTAAAGGACTGACCGTAAATCACCTGCAGAACAATCACTGTCCAATTATTAAAGGACTGACAGTAAATCACCTACAGAACAATCACTGTCCAATTACTAAAGGACTGACAGTAAATCACCTACAGAACAATCACTGTCCAATTATTAAAGGACTGACAGTGAATCACCTACAGAACAATGACTATCCAATTATTAAAGCACTGACCGTAAATCACCTACAAGAACAATCAACGTCCAATTACTAAAGGACTGACAGTAAATCACCTACAGAACAATCACTGTCCAATTACTAAAGGACTGACAGTAAATCACCTACAGAACAATCACTGTCCAATTATTAAAGGACTGACAGTGAATCACCTGCAGAACGATCACTATCCAATTATTAAAGGACTGACCACAAACCACCTGCAGAACAATCACAGTAAAATTATTAAAGGACTGACCGTAAATCACCTACAGAACAATCACTGTCCAATTATTAAAGGACTGACCGTAAATCACCTACAGAACTATCACTATCTAATTGTTAAAGGACTGACAGTAAATCACCTACAGAACGATCACTATCCAATTATTAAAGGACTGACCACAAACCACCTGCAGAACAAACACAGTAAAATTATTAAAGGACTGACCGTAAATCACCTACAGAACAATCACTATCCAATTATTAAAGGATTGACAGTAATTCACCTACGGAACAATCACTGTCCAATTATTAAAGGACTGACCGTAAATCACCTACAGAACAATCACAGTCCAATTATTAAAGGACTGACCATAAACCACCTGCAGAACAATCACGGTCCAATTATTAAAGGCCTACCGTAAATCACCAACAGAACAATCACTATCCAATTATTAAAGGACTGACCGTAAATCACCGACAGAACAATCACTGTCCAATTATTAAAGGACTGACCGTAATTCACCGACAGAACAATCACTGTCCAATTATTAAAGGACTGACATTAAATCAGCCACAGAACAATCACTGTCCAATTATTAAAGGACTGACTGTAAATTACCTACAGAACAATCACCGTCCAATTATTAAAGGACTGACCGTAAATCAAATACAGAACAATCACTGTTCAATTATTAAAGGACTGACTGTAAATCATCTACAGAACAATCACTGTCCAATTATTAAAACACTGAACGGAAAGCACCTACAGAACAATCACCATCCAAATATTAAAGGACTGACTGGAACTCAGCTCCAGAACAATCACCGTCCAATTATTAAAGGAATGACTGTAAATCATCTACAGAACAATCACCGTCCAATTATTAAAGGACTGACCGTAAATCACCTAAAGAACAATCAACGTCCAATTATTAAAGGACTGACCGTAAATCACCTACAGAACAATCACCGTCCAAATATTAAAGGACTCACCGTAAATCACCGACAGAACAATCACCGTCCAATTATTTAAGGACTGACCGTAAATCTCCTGCAGAACAATCACTGTCCAATTATTAAAGGACTGACTGTAAATCACCGATAGAACAATCAACGTCCAATTATTAAAGAACTGACCGTAAATCATCTGCAGAACAATCACTGTCCAATTATTAAAAGACAGACCGTAAATCACCTGCAGAACAATATCTGTCCAATTACTAAAGGACTGACAGTAAATCACCTACAGAACAATCACTGTCCAATTACTAAAGGACTGACAGTAAATCACCTACAGAACAATCACTGTCCAATTATTAAAGGACTGACAGTGAATCACCTACAGAACAATGACTATCCAATTATTAAAGCACTGACCGTAAATCACCTGCAGAACGATCACTATCCAATTATTAAAGGACTGACCACAAACCACCTGCAGAACAATCACAGTAAAATTATTAAAGGACTGACCGTAAATCACCTACAGAACAATCACTGTCCAATTATTAAAGGACTGACCGTAAATCACCTACAGAACTATCACTATCTAATTGTTAAAGGACTGACAGTAAATCACCTACAGAACGATCACTATCCAATTATTAAAGGACTGACCACAAACCACCTGCAGAACAAACACAGTAAAATTATTAAAGGACTGACCGTAAATCACCTACAGAACAATCACTATCCAATTATTAAAGGATTGACAGTAATTCACCTACGGAACAATCACTGTCCAATTATTAAAGGACTGACCGTAAATCACCTACAGAACAATCACAGTCCAATTATTAAAGGACTGACCATAAACCACCTGCAGAACAATCACGGTCCAATTATTAAAGGACTGACCGTAAATCACCTACAGAACAATCACTATCCAATTATTAAAGGACTGACCGTAAATCACCGACAGAACAATCACGATCCAATTATTAAAGGACTGACCGTAAATCACCTCCAGAACAATCACTATCCAATTATTGAAGGACTGACCGTAAATAACCTTCAGAACAATCACTGTCCAATTATTAAAGGACTGACCGTAAATCATCTACAGAACAATCACTGTCCAATTATTAAAACACTGAACGTAAAGCACCTACAGAACAATACACTGTCCAATTATTAAAGGACTGACCGTAAATCAGCTACAGAACAATCACCATCCAAATATTAAAGGACTGACAGTAAATCAGGCACAGAACAATCACTATCCAATTATTAAAGGACTGACCGTAAATCACCTACAGAACAATCACTGTCCAATTATTGAAGGACTGACCGGAAATAACCTACAGAACAATCACTGTCCGATTATAAATGGACTGACAGTAAATCACCCACAGAACAATCACTGTCCAATTATTAAAGGACTGACCGTAAATAACCTACAGAACAATCACGATCCAATTATTAAAGGATTGACCGTAAATCACCTACAGAACAATCACTATCCAATTATTGAAGGACTGACCGGAAATAACCTACAGAACAATCACTGTCCGATTATAAATGGACTGACAGTAAATCACCCACAGAACAATCACTGTCCAATTATTAAAGGACTGACCGTAAAACATCTACAGAACAATCACTGTCCAATTATTAAAACACTGAACGTAAATCACCTACAGAATAATCACTATACAAATATTAAAGGACTGACTGTAAATCAGCTACAGAACAATCACGATCCAATTATTAAAGGACTGACCGTAAATCACCTACAGAACAATTACGATCCAATTATTAAAGGATTGACCGTAAATCACCTACAGAACAATCACTATCCAATTATTGAAGGACTGACCGGAAATAACCTACAGAACAATCACTGTCCGATTATAAATGGACTGACAGTAAATCACCCACAGAACAATCACTGTCCAATTATTAAAGGACTGACCGTAAAACATCTACAGAACAATCACTGTCCAATTATTAAAACACTGAACGTAAATCACCTACAGAATAATCACTATACAAATATTAAAGGACTGACTGTAAATCAGCTACAGAACAATCACCGTCCAATTATTAAAGGACTGACTGTAAATCACCTACAGAACAATCACTGTCCAATTATTAAAGGACTGACCGTAAATCGCCTACAGAACAATCACCGTCCAATTATTAAAGGAATGACCGTAAATCACCTACAGAACAATCACTGTCCAATTATTAAAGGAATGACCGTTAATCACCTACAGAACAATCAACGTCCAATTATTAAAGGACTGACCGTAAATCTCCTACAGAACAATCACTGTCCAATTATTAAAACACTGAACGTAAAGCACCTACAGAACAATCACCATCCAAATATTAGAGGACTGACTGTAAATCAGCTCCTGAACAATCACCGTCCAATTATTAAAGGACTGACCGTAAATCACCTACAGAACAATCAACATCCAATTATTAAAGGACTGACCGTAAATCACCTGCAGAACAATCACTGTCCAATTACTAAAGGACTGACAGTAAATCACCTGCAGAACAATCACTGTCCAATTATTTAAGGACTGTCAGTAAATCACCTACAGAACAATCACTATCCAATTATTAAAGTACTGACCGTAAATCACCAACAGAACAATCACTGTCCAATTATTAAAGGACTGACAGTGAATCACCTACAGAACAATCACTGTCCAATTATTAAAGGACTGCCCGTAAATCACGTACAGAACAATCACTATCCAATTATTAAAGGACTGACCGTAAATCACCTAAAGAACAATCACTATCCAATTATTAAAGGACTGACCGTAAATCACCAACAGAACAATCACTGTCAAAATATTAAAGGACTGGCCATAAACCACCTGCAGAACAATCACTGTCCAATTATTAATGGTCTGACCGAAAATCACCGACAGAACAATGACTATCCAATTATTAAAGGACTGACCGTAAATCACCTACAGAACAATCACCATCCAATTATTAAAGGACTGACCGTAAATCACCTACAGAACAATCACTATCCAATTATTGAAGGACTGCCCGTAAATCACCTACAGAACAAATACTATCCAATTATTAAAGGACTGCCCGTAAATCACCGACAGAACAATCACTATCCAATTATGAAAGGACTGACCGTAAGTCACCTACAGAACAATGACTATCCAATTATTAAAGGACTGACCGTAATTCACCGACAGAACAATCACTGTCCAATTATTAAAGGACTGACATTAAATCAGCCACAGAACAATCACTGTCCAATTATTAAAAGACAGACCGTAAATCACCTGCAGAACAATCACTGTCCAATTATTAAAGGACTGACCGTAAATCACCTACAGAACAATCACTATCCAATTACTAAAGGACTGACCGTAAATAACCTACAGAACAATCACTGTCCGATTATAAATGGACTGACAGTAAATCACCCACAGAACAATCACTGTCCAATTATTAAAGGACTGACCGTAAATCACCTACAGAACAATCACGATCCAATTATTGAAGGACTGCCCGTAAATCACCTACAGAACAAATACTATCCAATTATTAAAGGACTGCCCGTAAATCACCGACAGAACAATCACTATCCAATTATGAAAGCACTGACCGTAAGTCACCTACAGAACAATGACTATCCAATTATTAAAGGACTGACCGTAATTCACCGACAGAACAATCACTGTCCAATTATTAAAGGACTGACATTAAATCAGCCACAGAACAATCACTGTCCAATTATTAAAGGACTGACTGTAAATCACCTACAGAACAATCACTGTCCAATTATTAAAGGACTGACTGTAAATCACCTACAGAACAATCACCGTCCAATTATTAAAGGACTGACCGTAAATCACCTACAAGAACAATCAACGTCCAATTATTAAAGGACTGACCGTAAATCATCTGCAGAACAATCACTGTCCAATTATTAAAAGACAGACCGTAAATCACCTGCAGAACAATCACTATCCAATTATTAAAGGACTGACTGTAAATCACCTACAGAACAATCACCGTCCAATTATTAAAGGACTGACCGTAAATCACCTACAAGAACAATCAACGTCCAATTATTAAAGGACTGACCGTAAATCATCTGCAGAACAATCACTGTCCAATTATTAAAAGACAGACCGTAAATCACCTGCAGAACAATCACTGTCCAATTATTAAAGGTCTGACCGTAAATCACCTGCAGAACAACACAGTCCAATTATTAAAGGACTGAACGTAAATCACCTACAGAACAATCACTATCCAATTATTAAAGGACTGCCCGTAAATCACCGACAGAACAATGACTATCCAATTATTAAAGGACTGCCCGTAAATCACCTACAGAACAATCACAATCCAATTATTAAAGGACTGACCGTAATTCACCGACAGAACAATCACTGTCCAATTATTAAAGGACTGACATTAAATCAGCCACAGAACAATCACTGTCCAATTATTAAAGGACTGACTGTAAATTACCTACAGAACAATCACCGTCCAATTATTAAAGGACTGACCGTAAATCAAATACAGAACAATCACTGTTCAATTATTAAAGGACTGACTGTAAATCATCTACAGAACAATCACTGTCCAATTATTAAAACACTGAACGGAAAGCACCTACAGAACAATCACCATCCAAATATTAAAGGACTGACTGGAACTCAGCTACAGAACAATCACCGTCCAATTATTAAAGGAATGACTGTAAATCACCTACAGAACAATCACCGTCCAATTATTAAAGGACTGACCGTAAATCACCTAAAGAACAATCAACGTCCAATTATTAAAGGACTGACCGTAAATCACCTACAGAACAATCACCGTCCAAATATTAAAGGACTCAGCGTAAATCACCGACAGAACAATCACCGTCCAATTATTAAAGGACTGACCGTAAATCTCCTGCAGAACAATCACTGTCCAATTATTAAAGGACTGACTGTAAATCACCTACAGAGCAATCACTGTCCAATTATTAAAGGACTGACAGTAAATCATCTGCAGAACAATCACTGTCCAATTATTAAAGGACTGACAGTGAATCACCTACAGAACAATGACTATCCAATTATTAAAGGACTGACCGTAAATCACCTGCAGAATGATCACTATCCAATTATTAAAGGACTGACCACAAACCACCTGCAGAACAATCACAGTAAAATTATTAAAGGACTGACCGTAAATCACCTACAGAACAATCACTGTCCAATTATTAAAGGACTGACCGTAAATCACCTACAGAACTATCACTATCTAATTATTAAAGGACTGACAGTAAATCACCTACAGAACGATCACTATCCAATTATTAAAGGACTGACCACAAACCACCTGCAGAACAAACACAGTAAAATTATTAAAGGACTGACCGTAAATCACCTACAGAACAATCACTATCCAATTATTAAAGGATTGACAGTAATTCACCTACGGAACAATCACTGTCCAATTATTAAAGGACTGACCGTAAATCACCTACAGAACAATCACAGTCCAAATATTAAAGGACTGACCATAAACCACCTGCAGAACAATCACGGTCCAATTATTAAAGGACTGACCGTAAATCACCTACAGAACAATCACTATCCAATTATTAAAGGACTGACCGTAAATCACCGACAGAACAATCACGATCCAATTATTAAAGGACTGACCGTAAATCACCTCCAGAACAATCACTATCCAATTATTGAAGGACTGACCGTAAATAACCTTCAGAACAATCACTGTCCAATTATTAAAGGACTGACCGTAAATCAGCTACAGAACAATCACCATCCAAATATTAAAGGACTGACAGTAAATCAGGCACAGAACAATCACTATCCAATTATTAAAACACTGAACGTAAAGCACCTACAGAACAATACACTGTCCAATTATTAAAGGACTGACCGTAAATCAGCTACAGAACAATCACCATCCAAATATTAAAGGACTGACAGTAAATCAGGCACAGAACAATCACTATCCAATTATTAAAGGACTGGCCGTAAATCACCTACAGAACAATCACTGTCCAATTATTAAAACACTGAACGTAAAGCACCTACAGAACAATACACTGTCCAATTATTAAAGGACTGACCGTAAATCACCTCCAGAACAATCACTATCCAATTATTGAAGGACTGACCGTAAATAACCTTCAGAACAATCACTGTCCAATTATTAAAGGACTGACCGTAAATCAGCTACAGAACAATCACCATCCAAATATTAAAGGACTGACAGTAAATCAGGCACAGAACAATCACTATCCAATTATTAAAACACTGAACGTAAAGCACCTACAGAACAATACACTGTCCAATTATTAAAGGACTGACCGTAAATCAGCTACAGAACAATCACCATCCAAATATTAAAGGACTGACAGTAAATCAGGCACAGAACAATCACTATCCAATTATTAAAGGACTGGCCGTAAATCACCTACAGAACAATCACTGTCCAATTATTAAAACACTGAACGTAAAGCACCTACAGAACAATACACTGTCCAATTATTAAAGGACTGACCGTAAATCACCTCCAGAACAATCACTATCCAATTATTGAAGGACTGACCGTAAATAACCTTCAGAACAATCACTGTCCAATTATTAAAGGACTGACCGTAAATCAGCTACAGAACAATCACCATCCAAATATTAAAGGACTGACAGTAAATCAGGCACAGAACAATCACTATCCAATTATTAAAACACTGAACGTAAAGCACCTACAGAACAATACACTGTCCAATTATTAAAGGACTGACCGTAAATCAGCTACAGAACAATCACCATCCAAATATTAAAGGACTGACAGTAAATCAGGCACAGAACAATCACTATCCAATTATTAAAGGACTGACCGTAAATCACCTACAGAACAATCACTGTCCAATTATTGAAGGACTGACCGGAAATAACCTACAGAACAATCACTGTCCGATTATAAATGGACTGACAGTAAATCACCCACAGAACAATCACTGTCCAATTATTAAAGGACTGACCGTAAATCACCTACAGAACAATCACGATCCAATTATTAAAGGATTGACCGTAAATCACCAACAGAACAATCACTATCCAATTATTGAAGGACTGACCGGAAATAACCTACAGAACAATCACTGTCCGATTATAAATGGACGGACAGTAAATCACCCACAGAACAATCACTGTCCAATTATTAAAGGACTGACCGTAAAACATCTACAGAACAATCACTGTCCAATTATTAAAACACTGAACGTAAATCACCTACAGAATAATCACTATACAAATATTAAAGGACTGACTGTAAATCAGCTACAGAACAATCACGATCCAATTATTAAAGGACTGACCGTAAATCACCTACAGAACAATTACGATCCAATTATTAAAGGATTGACCGTAAATCACCTACAGAACAATCACTATCCAATTATTGAAGGACTGACCGGAAATAACCTACAGAACAATCACTGTCCGATTATAAATGGACTGACAGTAAATCACCCACAGAACAATCACTGTCCAATTATTAAAGGACTGACCGTAAAACATCTACAGAACAATCACTGTCCAATTATTAAAACACTGAACGTAAAGCACCTACAGAACAATCACCATCCAAATATTAAAGGACTGACTGTAAATCAGCTACAGAACAATCACCGTCCAATTATTAAAGGACTGACTGTAAATCACCTACAGAACAATCACCGTCCAATTATTAAAGGACTGACCGTTAATCACCTACAGAACAATCAACGTCCAATTATTAAAGGACTGACCGTAAATCACCTACAGAACAATCACCGTCCAAATATTAAAGGACTGACCGCAAATCACCTACAGAACAATCACCATCCAATTATTAAAGGACTGACCGTAAATCTGCTACAGAACAATCACTGTCCAATTATTAAAACACTGAACGTAAAGCACCTACAGAACAATCACCATCCAAATATTAGAGGACTGACTGTAAATCAGCTCCTGAACAATCACCGTCCAATTATTAAAGGACTGACCGTAAATCACCTACAGAACAATCAACATCCAATTATTAAAGGACAGACCGTAAATCACCTGCAGAACAATCACTGTCCAATTACTAAAGGACTGACAGTAAATCACCTGCAGAACAATCACTGTCCAATTATTAAAGGACTGTCAGTAAATCACCTACAGAACAATCACTATCCAATTATTAAAGTACTGACCGTAAATCACCAACAGAACAATCACTCTCCAATTATTAAAGGACTGACAGTGAATCACCTACAGAACAATCACTGTCCAATTATTAAAGGACTGCCCGTAAATCACGTACAGAACAATCACTATCCAATTATTAAAGGACTGACCGTAAATCACCTAAAGAACAATCACTATCCAATTATTAAAGGACTGACCGTAAATCACCAACAGAACAATCACTGTCAAAATATTAAAGGACTGGCCATAAACCACCTGCAGAACAATCACTGTCCAATTATTAATGGTCTGACCGAAAATCACCGACAGAACAATGACTATCCAATTATTAAAGGACTGAACGTAAATCACCTACAGAACAATCACTATCCAATTATTGAAGGACTGACCGTAAATCACCTACAGAACAATCACCATCCAATTATTAAAGGACTGAACGTAAATCACCTACAGAACAATCACTATCCAATTATTGAAGGACTGCCCGTAAATCACCTACAGAACAAATACTATCCAATTATTAAAGGACTGCCCGTAAATCACCGACAGAACAATCACTATCCAATTATGAAAGGACTGACCGTAAGTCACCTACAGAACAATGACTATCCAATTATTAAAGGACTGACCGTAATTCACCGACAGAACAATCACTGTCCAATTATTAAAGGACTGACTGTAAATCACCTACAGAACAATCACTGTCCAATTATTAAAGGACTGACTGTAAATCACCTACAGAACAATCACCGTCCAATTATTAAAGGACTGACTGTAAATCACCTACAGAACAATCACCGTCCAATTATTAAAGGACTGACCGTAAATCATCTGCAGAACAATCACTGTCCAATTATTAAAAGACAGACCGTAAATCACCTGCAGAACAATCACTGTCCAATTATTAAAGGACTGACCGTAAATCACCTGCAGAACAATCACTGTCCAATTACTAAAGGACTGACCGTAAATAACCTACAGAACAATCACTGTCCGATTATAAATGGACTGACAGTAAATCACCCACAGAACAATCACTGTCCAATTATTAAAGGACTGACCGTAAATCACCTACAGAACAATCACGATCCAATTATTAAAGGATTGACCGTAAATCACCTACAGAACAATCACTATCCAATTATTGAAGGACTGACCGGAAATAACCTACAGAACAATCACTGTCCGATTATAAATGGACTGACAGTAAATCACCCACAGAACAATCACTGTCCAATTATTAAAGGACTGACCGTAAAACATCTACAGAACAATCACTGTCCAATTATTAAAACACTGAACGTAAAGCACCTACAGAACAATCAACATCCAAATATTAGAGGACTGACTGTAAATCAGCTCCTGAACAATCACCGTCCAATTATTAAAGGACTGACCGTAAATCACCTGCAGAACAATCACTGTCCAATTACTAAAGGACTGCCCGTAAATCACCTACAGAACAACACAGTCCAATTATTAAAGGACTGACCGTAAATCACCAACAGAACAATCACTATCCAATTATTAAAGTACCGACCGTAAATCACCAACAGAACAATCACTGTCCAATTATTAAAGGACTGCCCGTAAATCACCTACAGAACAATCACTATCCAATTATTAAAGGACTGACCGTAAATCACCTAAAGAACAATCACTATCCAATTATTAAAGGACTGACCGTAAATCACCAACAGAACAATCACTGTCAAAATATTAAAGGACTGGCCATAAACCACCTGCAGAACAATCACTGTCCAATTATTAATGGTCTGACCGAAAATCACCGACAGAACTATGACTATCCAATTATTAAAGGACTGACCGTAAATCACCTACAGAACAATCACTATCCAATTATTAAAGGACTGAACGTAAATCACCTACAGAACAATCACTATCCAATTATTGAAGGACTGCCCGTAAATCACCTACAGAACAAATACTATCCAATTATTAAAGGACTGCCCGTAAATCACCTACAGAACAATGACTGTCCAATTATTAAAGGACTGCCCGTAAATCACCTACAGAACAATCACTATCCAATTATTAAAGGACTGACCGTAAATCACCTAAAGAACAATCACTATCCAATTATTAAAGGACTGACCGTAAATCACCAACAGAACAATCACTGTCAAAATATTAAAGGACTGGCCATAAACCACCTGCAGAACAATCACTGTCCAATTATTAATGGTCTGACCGAAAATCACCGACAGAACTATGACTATCCAATTATTAAAGGACTGACCGTAAATCACCTACAGAACAATCACTATCCAATTATTAAAGGACTGAACGTAAATCACCTACAGAACAATCACTATCCAATTATTGAAGGACTGCCCGTAAATCACCTACAGAACAAATACTATCCAATTATTAAAGGACTGCCCGTAAATCACCTACAGAACAATGACTGTCCAATTATTAAAGGACTGCCCGTAAATCACCTACAGAACAATCACTATCCAATTATTAAAGGACTGACCGTAAATCACCTAAAGAACAATCACTATCCAATTATTAAAGGACTGACCGTAAATCACCAACAGAACAATCACTGTCAAAATATTAAAGGACTGGCCATAAACCACCTGCAGAACAATCACTGTCCAATTATTAATGGTCTGACCGAAAATCACCGACAGAACTATGACTATCCAATTATTAAAGGACTGACCGTAAATCACCAACAGAACAATCACTATCCAATTATTAAAGGACTGAACGTAAATCACCTACAGAACAATCACTATCCAATTATTGAAGGACTGCCCGTAAATCACCTACAGAACAAATACTATCCAATTATTAAAGGACTGCCCGTAAATCACCGACAGAACAATCACTATCCAATTATGAAAGGACTGACCGTAAGTCACCTACAGAACAATCACTATCCAATTATTAAAGGACTGACCGTAATTCACCGACAGAACAATCACTGTCCAATTACTAAAGGACTGACCGTAAATCACCTACAGAACAATCACTGTCCAATTATTAAAGGACTGACTGTAAATCACCTACAGAACAATCACCGTCCAATTATTAAAGGACTGACCGTAAATCACCTACAAGAACAATCAAAGTCCAATTATTAAAGGACTGACCGTAAATCATCTGCAGAACAATCACTGTCCAATTATTAAAAGACAGACCGTAAATCACCTGCAGAACAATCACTGTCCAATTATTAAAGGTCTGACCGTAAATCACCTGCAGAACAATCACTGTCCAATTATTAAAGGACTGACAGTAAATCACCTACAGAACAACACAGTCCAATTATTAAAGGACTGACCGTAAATCACCAACAGAACAATCACTGTCCAATTATTAAAGGACTGACCGTAAATCACCTACAGAACAATCACGATCCAATTATTAAAGGACTGCCCGTAAATCACCTACAGAACAATCACTATCCAATTATTAAAGGACTGAACGTAAATCACCTACAGAACAATCACTATCCAATTATTAAAGGACTGCCCGTAAATCACCGACAGAACAATGACTATCCAATTATTAAAGGACTGCCCGTAAATCACCTACAGAACAATCACAATCCAATTATTAAAGGACTGACCGTAAATCACCAACAGAACAATCACTATCCAATTATGAAAAGACTGACCGTAAATCACCTACAGAACAATCACGATCCAATTATTAAAGGACTGACCGTAATTCACCGACAGAACAATCACTGTCCAATTATTAAAGGACTGACAGTAAATCAGCCACAGAACAATCACTGTCCAATTATTAAAGGACTGACTGTAAATCACCTACAGAGCAATCACTGTCCATTTATTAAAGACCTGACCGTAAATCACATACAGAACAATCACTTTCCAATTATAAAAGGACTGAACATAAAGCAACTGCAGAGCAATCACTGTTCAATTATTAAAGGACTGACCGTAAATCACCTCCAGAACAATCACTGTCCAATTATTAAATGACTGACCGCAAATCACATAAAGAACAAGCACTGTCCAATTATTAAAGGACTGACCGGAAATCAACTACAGAACAATCACTGTTCAATGATTAATGGACAGACCGTAAATCACCTACAGAATAATCACTGTCCAGTTATTAAAGGACTGACCGTTAATCACCGACAGAACAATCACTCTCCAATTATTAAAAGACTGACCGGAACTCACCTACAGAACAATCACTATCCAATTATTAAAGGACTGACTGTAAATCACCTACAGAACAATCACTGTCCAATTATTAAAGGACTGACCGTAAATCACCTACAGAACAATCACTGTCCAATTATTAAAGGCTGACCGCAAATCACCAACAGAACAATCACTATCCAAATATTAAAGGACTGACCGTAAATCACCTACAGAACAATCACTGTCCAATTATTAAAGGACTGACCGTAAATCACCTACAGAACAATCACTGTCCAATTATTAAAGGCTGACCGTAAATCACCAACAGAACAATCGCTATCCAATTATTAAAGGACTGACCGTAAATCACCTTCAGAACAATCACTGTCCCATTATTAAAGGATTGACCGTAAATCACCGACAGAACAATCACTATCCAATTATTAAAGGACTGACTGTAATTCATCTACAGAACAATCACTGTCCAATTATTAAAACACTGAACGGAAAGCACCTACAGAACAATCACCATCCAAATATTAAAGGACTGACTGTAACTCAGCTACAGAACAATCACCGTCCAATTATTAAAGGACTGACTGTAAATCACCTACAGAACAATCAACGTCCAATTATTAAAGGACTGACCGTAAATCACCTACAGAACAATCAACGTCCAATTATTAAAGGACTGACCGTAAATCTCCTGCAGAACAATCACCGTCCAATTATTAAAGGACTGACCGTAAATCTCCTGCAGAACAATCACTGTCCAATTATTAAAGGACTGACTGTAAATCACCTACAGAACAATCAACGTCCAATTATTAAAGGACTGACAGTGAATCACCTCCAGAACAATCACTGTACAATTATTAAAGGACTGACCGTAAATCACCGACAGAACAATCACTATCCAATTATTAAAGGACTGACCGTAAATCACCTACAGAACAATGACTATCCAATTATTAAAGGACTGACCGTAAATCACCTGCAGAACAATCACTGTCCAAATATTAAAGGACTGGCCATAAACCACCTGCAGAACAATCACTGTCCAATTATTAATGGTCTGACCTTAAATCACCGACAGAACAATGACTATCCAATTATTAAAGGACTGCCCGTAAATCACCTACAGAACAATCACTATCCAATTATTAAAGGACTGAACGTAAAACACCTACAGAACAATCACTATCCAATTATTAAAGGACTGCCCGTAAATCACCTACAGAACAATGACTATCCAATTATTAAAGGACTGCCCGTAAATCACCTACAGAACAATCACTATCCAATCATTAAAGGACTGACCGTAAATCACCAACAGAACAATCACTATCCAAATATTAAAGGACTGACCGTAAATCACCTACAGAACAATCACTGTCCAATTATTAAAGGACTGACCGTAAATCACCTACAGAACAATCACTGTCCAATTATTAAAGGCTGACCGTAAATCACCAACAGAACAATCGCTATCCAATTATTAAAGGACTGACCGTAAATCACCTTCAGAACAATCACTGTCCCATTATTAAAGGACTGACCATAAATCACCGACAGAACAATCACTATCCAATTATTAAAGGACTGACCGTAAATCAACTACAGAACAATCACTGTTCAATTATTAAAGGACTGACTGTAATTCATCTACAGAACAATCACTGTCCAATTATTAAAACACTGAACGGAAAGCACCTACAGAACAATCACCATCCAAATATTAAAGGACTGACTGTAACTCAGCTACAGAACAATCACCGTCCAATTATTAAAGGATGACTGTAAATCACCTACAGAACAATCACCGTCCAATTATTAAAGGACTGACCGTAAATCACCTACAGAACAATCAACGTCCAATTATTAAAGGACTGACCGTAAATCACCTACAGAACAATCACTGTCCAATTATTAAAGGACTGACCGTAAATCACCTACAGAACAATCACCGTCCAAATATTAAAGGACTCACCGTAAATCACCTACAGAACAATCACCGTCCAATTATTAAAGGACTGACCGTAAATCTCCTGCAGAACAATCACTGTCCAATTATTAAAGGACTGACTGTAAATCACCTACAGAACAATCAACGTCCAATTATTAAAGGACTGACAGTGAATCACCTCCAGAACAATCACTGTACAATTATTAAAGGACTGACCGTAAATCACCGACAGAACAATCACTATCCAATTATTAAAGGACTGACCGTAAATCACTACAGAACAATGACTATCCAATTATTAAAGGACTGACCGGAAATCACCTGCAGAACAATCACTGTCCAAATATTAAAGGACTGGCCATAAACCACCTGCAGAACAATCACTGTCCAATTATTAATGGTCTGACCTTAAATCACCGACAGAACAATGACTATCCAATTATTAAAGGACTGCCCGTAAATCACCTACAGAACAATCACTATCCAATTATTAAAGGACTGAACGTAAATCACCTACAGAACAATCACTATCCAATTATTAAAGGACTGCCCGTAAATCACCTACAGAACAATGACTATCCAATTATTAAAGGACTGCCCGTAAATCACCTACAGAACAATCACTATCCAATTATTAAAGGACTGAACGTAAATCACCTACAGAACAATCACTATCCAATTATTAAAGGACTGCCCGTAAATCACCTACAGAACAATCACTGTCCAATTATTAAAGGACTGACCGTAAATCACCAACAGAACAATCACTATCCAATTATGAAAGGACTGACCATAAATCACCTACAGAACAATCACGATCTAATTAACAAAGGACTGACCGTAATTCACCTACAGAACAATCACTGTCCAATTATTAAAGGTCTGACAGTAAATCAGCCACAGAACAATCACTGTCCAATTATTAAAGGACTGACTGTAAATCACCTACAGAACAATCACTTTCCAATTATAAAAGGACTGAACGTCAAGCAACTGCAGAGCAATCACTGTTCAATTATTAAAGGACTGACCGTAAATCACCTCCAGAACAATCACTGTCCAATTATTAAATGACTGACCGCAAATCACATAAAGAACAAGCACTGTCTAATTATTAAAGGACTGACCGGAAATCAACTACAGAACAATCACAGTTCAATGATTAATGGACAGACCGTAAATCACCTACAGAACAATCACTGTCCAGTTATTAAAGGACTCACCGTTAATCACCGACAGAACAATCACTATCCAATCATTAAAGGACTGACCGGAACTCACCTGCCGAACAATCACTATCCAATTATTAAAGGACTGACTGTAAATCACCTGCAGAACAATCACTGTCCAATTATTAAAGGACTGACCGTAAATCACCTGCAGAACAATCACTGTCCAATTATTAAAGGCCGACCGTAAATCACCAACAGAACAATCACTATCCAATTATTAAAGGACTGACCGTAAATCACCGACAGAACAATCACTGTCCAATTATTAAAGGACTGACCGTAATTCACCGACAGAACAATCACTGTCCAATTATTAAAGGACTGACATTAAATCAGCCACAGAACAATCACCGTCCAATTATTAAAGGAATGACCGTAAATCACCTACAGAACAATCAACGTCCAATTATTAAAGGACTGTCCGTAAATCATCTGCAGAACAATCACGGTCCAATTATTAAAAGACTGACAGTAAATCACCTACAGAACAACACAGTCCAATTATTAAAGGACTGACCGTAAATCACCTGCAGAACAATCACTGTCCAATTACTAAAGGACTGACAGTAAATCACCTACAGAACAATCACTGTCCAATTACTAAAGGACTGACAGTAAATCACCTGCAGAACAATCACTGTCCAATTATTAAAGGACTGACAGTAAATCACCTACAGAACAACACAGTCCAATTATTAAAGGACTGACCGTAAATCACCAACAGGACAATCACTGTCCAATTATTAAAGGACTAACCATAAATCACCTACAGAACAATGACTATCCAATTATTAAAGGACTGCCCGTAAATCACCTACAGAACAATGACTATCCAATTATTAAAGGACTGCCCGTAAATCACCTACAGAACAATCACTATCCAATTATTAAAGGACTGACCGTAAATCACCTACAGAACAATCACTGTCAAAATATTAAAGGACTGGCCAGAAACCACCTGCAGAACAATCACTGTCCAATTATTAATGGTCTGACCGAAAATCACCGACAGAACAATGACTATCCAATTATTAAAGGACTGCCCGTAAATCACCGACAGAACAATCACTATCCAATTATTAAAGGACTGAACGTAAATCACCTACAGAACAATCACTATCCAATTATTAAGGGACTGCCAGTAAATCACCGACAGAACAATGACTATCCAATTATTAAAGGACTGCCCGTAAATCACCTACAGAACAATCACAATCCAATTATTAAAGGACTGACCGTAAATCACCAACAGAACAATCACTATCCAATTATGAAAGGACTGACCGTAAATCACCTGCAGAACAATCACGATCCAATTATTAAAGGACTGACCGTAATTCACCTACAGAACAATCACTGTCCAATTATTAAAGGACTGACAGTAAATCAGCCACAGAACAATCACTGTCCAATTATTAAAGGACTGACTATAAATCACCTACAGAACAATCACTGTCCATTTATTAAAGAACTGACCGTAAATCACATAAAGAACAATCACTTTCCAATTATAAAAGGACTGAACGTAAATCAACTACAGAACAATCACTGTCCAATTATTAAAGGACTGACCGTAAATCACCTCCAGAACAATCACTGTCCAATTATTAAATGACTGACCGCAAATCACATAAAGAACAAGCACTGTCCAATTATTAAAGGACTGACCGTAAATCAACTACAGAACAATCACTGTTCAATGATTAATGGACAGACCGTAAATCACCTACAGAACAATCACTGTCCAGTTATTAAAGGACTGACCGTTAATCACCTACAGAACAATCACTATCCAATTATTAAAAGACTGACCGGAACTCACCTACAGAACAATCACTATCCAATTATTAAAGGACTGATTGTAAATCACCTACAGAACAATCACTGTCCAATTATTAAAGGACTGACCGTAAATCACCTACAGAACAATCACAGTCCAATTATTAAAGGCTGACCGCAAATCACCAACAGAACAATCACTATCCAATTATTAAAGGACTGACCGTAAATCACCTACTGAACAATCACTGTCCAATTATTAAAGGACTGACCGTAAATCACCTACAGAACAATCACTGTCCAATTATTAAAGGCTTACCATAAATCACCAACAGAACAATCACTATCCAATTATTAAAGGACTGACCGTAAATCACCTACAGAACAATCACTGTCCCATTAATAAAGGACTGACCGTAAATCACCGACAGAACAATCGCTATCCAATTATTAAAGGACTGACCGTAAATCAACTACAGAACAATCACTGTTCAATTATTAAAGGACTGACTGTAAATCATCCACAGAAGAATCACTGTCCAATTATTAAAACACTGAACGGAAAGCACCTACAGAACAATCCCCATCCAAATATTAAAGGACTGACTGTAACTCAGCTACAGAACAATCACCGTCCAATTATTAAAGGACTGACTGTAAATCACCTACAGAACAATCACCGTCCAATTATTAAAGGACTGACCGTAAATCACCTACAGAACAATCAACGTCCAACTATTAAAGGACTGACCGTCAATCACCTACAGAACAATAACCGTCCAAATATTAAAGGACTCACCGTAAATCACCTACAGAACAATCACCGTCCAATTATTAAAGGACTGACCGTAAATCTGCTGCAGAACAATCACTGTCCAATTATTGAAGGACTGACCGTAAATCACCTACAGAACAATCAACGTCCAATTATTAAAGGACTGACCGTAAATCACCTGCAGAACAATCACTGTCCAATTACTAAAGGACTGACAGTAAATCACCTGCAGAACAATCACTGTCCAATTATTAAAGGACTGACAGTAAATCACCGACAGAACAATCACTGTCCAATTATTAAAGGACTGACAGTGAATCACCTACAGAACAATGACTATCCAATTATTAAAGGACTGACCGTAAATCACCTGCAGAACAATCACTGTCCAAATATTAAAGGACTGGCCATAAACCACCTGCAGAACAATCACTGTCCAATTATTAATGGTCTGACCTTAAATCACCGACAGAACAATGAATATCCAATTATTAAAGGACTGCCCGTAAATCACCTACAGAACAATCACTATCCAATTATTAAAGGACTGAACTTAAATCACCTACAGAACAATCACTATCCAATTATTAAAGGACTGCCCGTAAATCACCTACAGAACAATGACTATCCAATTATTAAAGGACTGCCCGTAAATCACCTACAGAACAATCACTATCCAATCATTAAAGGACTGCCCGTAAATCACCTACAGAACAATCACTATCCAATTATTAAAGGACTGAACGTAAATCACCTACAGAACAATCACTATCCAATTATTAAAGGACTGACCGTAATTCACCTACAGAACAATCACTGTCCAATTATTAAAGGTCTGACAGTAAATCAGCCACAGAACAATCACTGTCCAATTATTAAAGGACTGACTGTAAATCACCTACAGAACAATCACTGTCCATTTATTAAAGAACTGACCGTAAATCTCATACAGAACAATCACTTTCCAATTATAAAAGGACTGAACGTAAAGCAACTGCAGAACAATCACTGTCCAATTATTAAAGGCCGAAAGTAAATCACCAACAGAACAATCACTATCCAATTATTAAAGGACTGACAGTAAATCACCGACAGAACAATCACTGTCCAATTATTAAAGGCTGACCGTAAATCACCAACAGAACAATCACTGTCCAATTATTAAAGGACTGACCGTAAATCACCTACATAACAATCACTGTCCCATTATTAAAGGACTGACCGAAAATCACCGACAGAACAATCACTATCCAATTATTAAAGGACTGACCGTAAATCACCTACAGAACAATCACTGTCCAATTATTAAAGGAATGACCGTAAATCACCTACAGAAGAATCACTGTCCAATTATTAAAGGCTGACCGTAAATCACCAACAGAACAATCACTATCCAATTATTAAAGGACTGACCGTAAATCACCTACAGAACAATCACTGTCCCATTATTAAACGCTGACCGTAAATCACCAACAGAACAATCACTATCCAATTATTAAAGGACTGACCGTAAATCACCTACAGAACAATCACTGTCCCATTATTAAAGGACTGACCGTAAATCACCGACAGAACAAGCACTATCCAATTATTAAAGGACTGACCGTAAATCACCTACAGAACAATCACTGTCCAATTATTAAAGGACTGACCGTAAATCACCTACAGAACAATCACTGTCCAATTATTAAAGGCTGACCGTAAATCACCAACAGAACAATCACTATCCAATTATTAAAGGACTGACCGTAAATCACCTACATAACAATCACTGTCCCATTATTAAAGGACTGACCGAAAATCACCGACAGAACAATCACTATCCAATTATTAAAGGACTGACCGTAAATCACCTACAGAACTATCACTGTCCAATTATTAAAGGACTGACCACTAATCACCCACAGAACAATCACAATCCAGTTATTAAAGGACTGACAGTCAATCACCAACAGGACAATCACTGTCCAATTATTAAAGGACTGACCATAAACCACCTACAGAACAATCACAGTAAAATTATTAAAGGACTGACCGTAACTCACCTACAGAACAATCACTATCCAATTATTAAAGGACTGACAGTAAATCAACGACAGAACAATCACTGTCCAATTATTAAAGGACTGACCATTCATCACCTACAGAACAATCACTATCCAATTATTAATGGACTGACCGTAAATCACCTACAGAACAATCACTGTCCAATTATTAATGGACTGACCGTGAATCACCTACAGAACAATCACTATCCAATTATTAAAGGACTGACCATAAACCACCTACAGAACGATCACTGTCCAATTATTAAAGTACTGACAGAAAATCACCTACAGAACAATCACTGTCCAATTATTAAAGGACTGACCATAAACCACCTACAGAACGATCACTGTCCAATTATTAAAGTACTGACCGTAAATCACCAACAGAACAATCACTATCCAATTATTAAAGGACTGACCGTAAATCACCTACAGAACAATCACTGTCAAAATATTAAAGGACTGGCCATAAACCACCTGCAGAACTATCACTGTCCAATTATTAATGGTCTGACCGTAAATCACCGACAGAACAATGACGATCCAGTTATTAAAGGACTGACCGTAAATCACCTACTGAACAATCACTATCCAATTATTAAAGGACTGAACGTAAATCACCTACAGAACAATCACTATCCAATTATTAAAGGACTGCCCGTAAATCACCTACAGAACAATGACTATCCAATTATTAATGGACTGCCCGCAAATCACCTACAGAACAATCACTGTCCAATTATTAAAGGACTGACCGTAAATCACCAACAGAACAATCACGATCCAATTATTAAAGGACTGACCGTAAATCACCTACAGAACAATCACGATCCAATTATTAAAGGACTGACCGTAATTCACCTACAGAACAATCACTGTCCAATTATTAAAGGACTGACAGTAAATCACCGACAGAACAATCACTGTCCAATTATAAAAGGACTGAACGTAAAGCAACTGCAGAACAATCACTGTCCAATTATTAAAGGACTGACCGTAAATCACCTACAGAACAATAACTGTCCAATTATTAAAGGACTGACCGTAAATCACCTCCAGAACAATCACTGTCCAAACATTAAATGACTGACCGTAAATCACATAAAGAACAAGCACTGTCCAATTATTAAAGGACTGACCGAAAATCAACTGCAGAACAATCACTGTTCAATGATTAATATACTGACCGTAAATCACCTACAGAACAATCACTGTCCAGTTATTAAAGGACTGACCGTTAATCACCGACAGAACAATCACTATCCAATTATCAAAGGACTGACCGTAAATCACCTACAGAACAATCACTGTCCAATTATTAAAGGACTGACCGTAAATCACCTACAGAACAATCACTGTCCAACTATTAAAGGACTGACCGTAATTCACCTACAGAACAATCACTGTCCAATTATTAAAGGACTGACCGTAAATCACCTACAGAACAATCACTCTCCCATTATTAAAGGACTGACCGTAAATCACCGACAGAACAATCACTATCCAATTATTAAAGGACTGACCGAAAAACACCTGCAGAACAATCACTGTCCAAATATTAAAGGACTGACCATAAATCACCCACAGAACAATCACAATCCAGTAATTAAAGGACTGACAGTAAATCACCAACAGAACAATCACTGTCCAATTATTAAAGGACTGACCATAAACCACCTACAGAACAATCACAGTAAAATTATTAAAGGACTGACCGTAAATCACCTACAGAACAATCACTATCCAATTATTAAAGGACTTACAGTAAATCAACGACAGAACAATCACTGTCCAATTATTAAAGGACTGACCATAAATCACCTACAGAACAATCACTATCCAATTATTAAACGACTGACAGAAAATCACCTACAGAACAATCACTGTCCAATTATTAATGGACTGACCGTAAATCACCGACAGAACAATCACTGTCCAATTATTAAAGGACTGACCATAAACCACCTACAGAACGATCACTGTCCAATTATTAAAGGACTGACCATAAACCACCTGCAGAACAATCACTGTCCAATTATTAAAGGACTGACCATAAACCACCTGCAGAACAATCACTGTCCAATTATTAAAGGACTGACTGTAAATCACCTACAGAACAATCACTGTCCAATTATTAACGGATTGACCGTAAATCACCTACAGAACAATCACTGTCCAATTATTAAAGGACTGACCATAAACCACCTACAGAACAATCACTGTCCTTTTATTAAAGGACTGCCCGTAAATCACCTACAGAACAATCACTATCCAATTATTAAAGGACTGACCATAAATCACCTACAGAACAATCACTGTCCAATTATTAAAGGACTGACCAAAAACCAAATGCAGAACAATCACTGTCCAATTATTAAAGGACTGGCAGTAAATCACCTACAGAACAATCACTATCCAATTATTAAAGGACTGCCCTTAAATCACCTCCAGATCAATCACTGTCCAATTATTAAAGGACTGACCGTAAATCACCTACAGAACAATCACGATCCAATTATTAAAGGACTGACCGTAAATCACCTACAGAACAATGACTTTCCAATTATTGAAGGACTGACCGTAAATAACCTGCAGAACAATCACTGTCCAATTATTAAAGGACTGCCAGTAAATCACCCACAGAACAATCACTGTCCAATTATTAAAGGACTGACTGTAAATCATCGACAGAACAATCACTCTCCAATTATTAAAGGCCTGACTGTAAATCACCTACAGAACAATCATTGTCCAATTATTAAATGACTGACCGTAAATCACCTACAGAACAATCACTGTCCAATTATTAAAGGACTGACCGTAAATCAACTACAGAACAATCACTCTTCAATTATTAAAGGACTGACTGTAAATCATCTACAGAACAATTACTTTCCAATTATTAAAGGACTGACAGTAAATCAGCAACAGAACAATCACTGTCCATTTATTAAAGAACTGACCGTAAATCACATACAGAACAATCACTGTCCAATTATAAAAGGACTGACCATAAACCACCTACAGAACAATCACAGTAAAATTATTAAAGGACTGACCGGACATCACCTACAGAACAATCACTATCCAATTATTAAAGGAATGACAGTAAATCAACGACAGAACAATCACTGTCCAATTATTAAAGGACTGACCATTAATCACCTACAGAACAATCACTATCCAATTATTAAAGGAATGACAGAAAATCACCTACAGAACAATCACTGTCCAATTATTAATGGGCTGACCGTAAATCACCTACAGAACAATCACTATCCAATTATTAAAGGACTGACAGAAAATCACCTACAGAACAATCACTATCCAATTATTAAAGGACTGACCTTAAATCACCTACAGAACAATCACTGTCCAATTATTAATGGTCTGACCGGAAATCACCTGCAGAACGATCACTGTCCAATTATTAAAGTACTGAACGTAAATCACCAACAGAACAATCACTGTCCAATTATTAAAGGACTGGCAGTGAATCACCGACAGAACAATCACAGTCAAAATATTAAAGGACTGGCCATAAACCACCTGCAGAACAATCACTGTCCAATTATTAATTGTCTGACCGTAAATCACCGACAGAACAATGACTATCCAATTATTAAAGTACTGCCCGTAAATCACCTACAGAACAATCACGATCCAATTATTAAAGGACTGACCGTAAATCACCAACAGAACAATCACTATCCAATTATGAAAGGACTGACCGTAAATCACCTACAGAACAATCACGATCCAATTATTAAAGGCCTGACCGTAATTCACCTACAGAACAATCACTGTCCAATTATTGAAGGACTGACAGTAAATCAGCCACAGAACAATCACTGTCCAATTATTAAAAGACTGACCGTAAATCACCTACAGAACAATCACTGTCCATTTATTAAAGAACTGACCGTAAATCACATACAGAACAATCACTGTCCAATTATAAAAGGACTGAACGTAAATCACCCACTGAACAATCACTGTCCAATTATTAAAGGACTGACCGTAAATCACATACAGAACAATCACTGTCCAATTATAAAAGGACTGAACGTAAATCACCCACTGAACAATCACTGTCCAATTATTAAAGGACTGACTGTAAATCACCTACAGAACAATCACTGTCCAATTATTAAAGGACTGACTGTAAATCACCTCCAGAACAATCACTGTCCAATTATTAAATGACGGACCGTAAATCACATAAAGAACAATCACTGTCCAATTATTAAAGGACTGACCGAAAATCAACTACAGAACAATCACTGTTAAATGATTAATGGACAGACCGGAAATCACCTGCAGAACAATCACTGTCCAATTATTAAAGGACTGACCGTTAATCACCGACAGAACAATCACTATCCAATTATTAAAGGACTGACCAGAAATCACCTACAGAACAATCACTGTCCAATTATTAAAGGACTGACTGTAAATCACCTACAGAACAATCACTGTGCAATTATTAAAGGACTGACCGTAAATCACCTAAAGAACAATCACTGTCCAATTATTAAAGGAGTGACCGTAAATCACCTACAGAACAATCACTGTCCAATTATTAAAGGCTGACCGTAAATCACCAACAGAACAATCACTATCCAATTATTAAAGGACTGACCGTATATCACCTACAGAACAATCACTGTCCCATTATTAAAGGACTGACCGTAAATCACCCACTGAACAATCACTATCCAATTATTAAAGGACTGACCGTAAATCACCGACAGAACAATCACTATCCAATTATTAAAGGACTGACCGAAAAACACCTACAGAACAACCACTGTCCAATTATTAAAGGACTGACCATAAATCACCCACAGAACAATCACAATCCAGTTATTAAAGGACTGACAGTAAATCACCAACAGAACATTCACTGTCCAATTATTAAAGGACTGACCATAAACCACGTACAGAACAATCATAGTAAAATTATTAAAGGACTGACCGTAAATCACCTACAGAACAATCACTATCCAATTATTAAAGGACTGACCGGAAATCACCTACAGAACAATCACTGTCCAATTATTAATGGACTGACCGTTAATCACCTACAGAACAATCACTGTCCAATTATTAAAGGAATGACCGTAAATCATCTACAGAAAAATCACTGTCCAATTATTAAAGGCCTGACCGTAAATCACCTAAAGAACAATCACTGTCCAATTATTAAAGTAGTACCGTAAATCACCTACAGAACAATCACTGTCCAATTATTAAAGGCTGACCGTAATTCACCTACAGAACAATCACTGTCCAATTATTAAAGGACTGACAGTAAGTCAGCCACAGAACAATCACTGTCCAATTATTAAAAGACTGACCGTAAATCACCTACAGAACAATCACTGTCCATTTCTTAAAGAACTGACCGTAAATCACATACAGAACAATCACTGTCCAATTATTAAAGGACTGAACGTAAATCACCCACTGAACAATCACTGTCCAATTATTAAAGGACTGACAGTAAGTCAGCCACAGAACAATCACTGTCCAATTATTAAAAGACTGACCGTAAATCACCTACAGAACAATCACTGTCCATTTCTTAAAGAACTGACCGTAAATCACATACAGAACAATCACTGTCCAATTATTAAAGGACTGAACGTAAATCACCCACTGAACAATCACTGTCCAATTATTAAAGGACTGACTGTAAATCACATACAGAACAATCACTGTCCAATTATTAAAGGACTGAACGTAAATCATCCACTGAACAATCACTGTCCAATTATTAAAGGACTGACTGTAAATCACCTACAGAACAATCACTGTCCAATTATTAAAGGACTGACCGTAAATCACCTCCAGAACAATCACTGTCCAATTATTAAATGACTGACCGTAAATCACATAAAGAACAATCACTGTCCAATTATTAAAGGACTGACCGAAAATCAACAACAGAACAATCACTGTCCAGTTATTAAAGGACTGACCGTTAAGCACCGACAGAACAATCACTATCCAATTATTAAAGGACTGACCAGAAATCACCGACAGAGCAATCACTGTCCAATTATTAAAGGACTGACTGTAAATCACCTACAGAACAATCACTGTCCAATTATTAAAGGACTGACTGTAAATCACCGAGAGGACAATCAATATACAATTATTAAAGGACTGACCGTAAATCACGTGCAGAACAAGCACTGTCCAATTATTAAAGGACTGACCGTAAATCACCGACAGAACAATCACTGTCCAATGATTAAAGGACTGACCGTAAATCACCGACAGAACAATCACTGTCCAATTATTAAAGGACTGACCGTAAATCACCGACAGAACAATCACAATCCAATTATTAAAGGTCTGACCGTAAATCACCTACAGAACAATCACTGTCCGATTATTAAAGGACTGACCGTAAATCACCTACAGAACAATCACGATCCAATTATTAAAGGACTGACCGTAAATCACCTACAGAACAATCACTGTCCAATTATTAAAGGACTGACCGTAAACCACCTACAGAACAATCACTATCCAATTATTAAAGGACTGACCGTAAATCACCTACAGAACAATCACTATCCAATTATTAAAGTACTGACCGTAAACCCCCTACAGAACAATCACTATCCAATTATTAAAGGACTGACCGTAAATCACCGACAGAACAAGCACTGTCCAATTATTAAAGGACTGACCGTAAATCACCCACAGAACAATCACTGTCCGATTATTAAAGGACTGACCGTAAATCACCTACAGAACAATCACTATCCAATTATTAAAGAACTGACCGTAAACCCCCTACAGAACAATAACTATCCAATTATTAAAGGGCTGACCGTAAATCACCGACAGAACCATCACTGTTCAATTATTAAAGGACTGACCGTAAATCACCTACAGAACAATCACTGCCCAATTATTAAAGGACAGACCGTAAATCACCTACAGAACAATCACTATCCAATTATTAAAGGACTGACCGTAAAACACCGACAGAACAATCAATATCCAATTAGTAAATGACTGACCGTAAATCACCTGCAGAACAATCACTGTCCAATTATTAAAGGACTGACCGTAAATCACCTACAGAACAATCACTGTCCAATTATTAAAGAACTGACCGGAAATCACCTACAGAACAATCACTGTCCAATTATTAAAGGTCTGACCATAAACCACCTGCAGAACAGTCACTGTCCAATTATTAAAGGACTGCCCGTAAATCACCTGCAGAACAATCACTATCCAATTATTAAAGGACTGACCGTAAATCACGTACGGAACAATCACGATCCAATTATTAAAGGACTGACCGTAAATCACCTACAAAACAATCACTATCCAATTATTAAAGGACTGACCATAAATCACCAACAGAACAATCACTGTCCAATTATTAAAGGACTGGCAGTGAATCACCGACAGAACAATCACTGTCCAATTATTAAAGGACTGACCGTAAATCACCTACAGAACAATCACTGTCCATTTCTTAAAGAACTGACCGTAAATCACATACAGAACAATCACTGTCCAATTATTAAAGGACTGAACGTAAATCACCCACTGAACAATCACTGTCCAATTATTAAAGGACTGACTGTAAATCACCTACAGAACAATCACTGTCCAATTATTAAAGGACTGACCGTAAATCACCTCCAGAACAATCACTGTCCAATTATTAAATGACTGACCGTAAATCACATAAAGAACAATCACTGTCCAATTATTAAAGGACTGACCGAAAATCAACTACAGAACAATCACTGTCCAGTTATTAAAGGACTGAACGTTAATCACCGACAGAACAATCACTATCCAATTATTAAAGGACTGACCAGAAATCACCGACAGAACAATCACTGTCCAATTATTAAAGGACTGACTGTAAATCACCTACAGAACAATCACTGTGCAATTAATAAAGGACTGACCGTAAATCACCTACAGATCAATCACTGTCCAATTATTAAAGGAGTGACCGTAAATCACCTACAGAACAATCACTGTCCAATTATTAAAGGCTGACCGTAAATCACCGACAGAACAATCACTGTCCAATTATTAAAGGACTGACCGTAATTCACCGACAGAACAATCACTGTCCAATTATTAAAGGACTGACATTAAATCAGCCACAGAACAATCACTGTCCAATTATTAAAGGACTGACTGTAAATCACCTACAGAACAATTACTGTCCCATTATTAAAGGACTGACCGTAAATCACCCACTGAACAATCACTATCCAATTATTAAAGGACTGACCGTAAATCACCGACAGAACAATCACTATCCAATTATTAAAGGAGTGACCGAAAAACACCTACAGAACAATCACTGTCCAATTATTAAAGGACTGACCATAAATCACCCACAGAACAATCACAATCCAGTTATTAAAGGACTGACAGTAAATCACCAACAGAACATTCACTGTCCAATTATTAAAGGACTGACCATAATCCACCTACAGAACAATCATAGTAAAATTATTAAAGGACTGACCGTAAATCACCTACAGAACAATCACTATCCAATTATTAAAGGAATGACCGTAAATCACCTACAGAACAATCACTGTCCAATTATTAATGGACTGACCGTTAATCACCTACAGAACAATCACTGTCCAATTATTAAAGGACTGACAGAAAATCAACTACAGAACAATCACTCTTCAATTATTAAAGGACTGACCATAAATCACCTACAGAACAATCATTGTCCAATTATTAAAGGCCTGACCGTAAATCACCTACAGAACAATCATTGTCCAATTATTAAATGACTGACCGTAAATCACCTAAAGAACAATCACAGTCCAATTATTAAAGGACTGACCGTAATTCACCTGCAGAACAATCACTATCCAATTATTAAAGGACTGACCGTAAATCACCTACAGATCAATCACTGTCCAATTATTAAAGGACTGACCGTAAATCACGTGCAGAACAATCACTATCCAATTATTAAAGGACTGACCGTAAATCACCTACAGATCAATCACTGTCCAATTATTAAAGGACTGACTGTAAATCACCGAGAGGACAATCAATATACAATTATTAAAGGACTGACCGTAAATCACCGACAGAACAATCACTGTCCAATTATTAAAGGACTGACCGTAAATCACCGACAGAACAATCACTGTCCAATTATTAAAGGACTGACCGTAAATCACCGACAGAACAATCACAATCCAATTATTAAAGGACTGACCGTAAATCACCTACAGAACAATCAATGTCCAATTATTAAAGGACTGACCATAAATCACCTACAGAACAATCACTATCCAATTATTAAAGGACTGACCGGAAATCACCTACAGAACAGTCACTATCCAATTATTAAAGGACTGACCGTAAATCACCTACAGAACAATCACTGTCCAATTATTAAAGGACTGACCGTAAACCCCCTACAGAACAATCACTATCCAATTATTAAAGGACTGACCGTAAATCACCTACAGAACAATCACTATCCAATTATTAAAGGACTGACCGTAAACCCCCTACAGAACAATCACTATCCAATTATTAAAGGACTGACCGTAAATCACCGACAGAACAAGCACTGTCCAATTATTAAAGGACTGACCGTAATTCACCTACAGAACAATCACTGTCCGATTATTAAAGGACTGACCGTAAATCACCTGCAGAACAATCACTATCCAATTATTAAAGGACTGACTGTAAACCCCCTACATAACAATCACTATCCAATTATTAAAGGACTGACCGTAAATCACCGACAGAACAATCACTGTCCAATTATTAAAGGACTGACCGTAAATCACCTCCAGAACAATCACTGTCCAATTATTAAAGGACTGACCGTAAATCACCTACAGAACAATCACTATCCAATTATTAAAGGACTGACCGTAAAACACCGACAGAACAATCAATATCCAATTAGTAAAGGACTGACCGTAAATCACCTGCAGAACAATCACTGTCCAATTATTAAAGGACTGACCGTAAATCACCTACAGAACAATCACTGTCCAATTATTAAAGGACTGACCATAAACCACCTGCAGAACAGTCACTGTCCAATTATTAAAGGACTGCCCGTAAATCACCTGCAGAACAATCACTATCCAATTATTAAAGGACTGACCGTAAATCACGTACGGAACAATCACGATCCAATTATTAAAGGACTGACCGTAAATCACCTACAAAACAATCACTATCCAATTATTGAAGGACTGACCGTAAATCACCTACAGAACAATCACTATCCAATTATTAAAGGACTGACCGTAAATCACCTGCAGAACAATCACTGTCCAATTATTAATGGACTGACCGTTAATCACCTACAGAACAATCACTGTCCAATTATTAAAGGACTGACAGAAAGTAAACTACAGAACAATCAATCTTCAATTATTAAAGGACTGACTGTAAATCATCTACAGAACAATCACTGTCCAATTATTAAAGGCCTGACCGTAAATCACCTACAGAACAATCATTGTCCAATTATTAAATGACTGACCGTAAATCACCTACAGAACAATCACAGTCCAATTATTAAAGGACTGACCGTAATTCACCTGCAGAACAATCACTATCCAATTATTAAAGGACTGAACGTAAATCACCTACAGATCAATCACTCTCCAATTATTAAAGGACTGACTGTAAATCACCGAGAGGACAATCAATATACAATTATTAAAGGACTGACCGTAAATCACGTGCAGAACAATCACTGTCCAATTATTAAAGGACTGACCGTAAATCACCGACAGAACAATCACTGTCCAATTATTAAAGGACTGACCGTAAATCACCGACAGAACAATCACTGTCCAATTATTAAAGGACTGGCCGTAAATCACCGACAGAACAATCACTGTCCAATTATTAAAGGACTGACCGTAAATCACCGACAGATCAATCACTGTCCAATTATTAAAGGACTGACTATATTTCACCGAGAGGACAATCAATATACAATTATTAAAGGACTGACCGTAAATCACCTACAGAACAATCACTGTCCAATTATTAAAGGACTGACCGTAAAACACCTACAGAACAATCACTATCCAATTATTAAAGGACTGACCGTAAATCACCGACAGAACAATCACTATGAAATTATTAAAGGATTGACCGAAAAACACCTGCAGAACAATCACAATCCAATTATTAAAGGACTGACCATAAATCACCTACAGAACAATCAATGTCCAATTATTAAAGGACTGACCGTAAATCACCTACAGAACAATCACTATCCAATTATTAAAGGACTGACCGGAAATCACCTACAGAACAATCACAATCCAATTATTAAAGGACTGACCGTTAATCACCTACAGAACAATCACTGTCCAATTATTAAAGGACTGACCGTAAACCCCCTACAGAACAATCACTATCCAATTATTAAAGGACTGACCGTAAATCACCTACAGAACAATCACTATCCAAATATTAAAGGACTGACCGTTAACCCCCTACAGAACAATCACTATCCAATTATTAAAGGACTGACCGTAAATCACCTACAGAACAATCACTATCCAATTATTAAAGGACTGACCGTAAATCCCCTCCAGAACAATCACTATCCAATGATTAAAGGACTGACCGTAAATCACCGACAGAACAATCACTGTCCAATTTTTAAAGGACTGACCGTAAATCACCTACAGAACAATCACTGTCCGATTATTAAAGGACTGACTGTAAATCACCTACAGAACAATCACTATCCAATTGTTAAAGGACTGACCGTAAACCCCCTACAGAACAATCACTATCCAATTATTAAAGGACTGACCGTAAATCACCGACAGAACAATCACTGTCCAATTATTGAAGGACTGACCGTAAATCACCTACAGAACAATCACTGTCCAATTATTAAAGGACTGACCGTAAATCACCTACAGAACAATCACTATCCAATTATTAAAGGACTGACCGTAAAACACCGACAGAACAATCACTATCCAATTAGTAAAGGACTGACCGTAAATCACCTGCAGAACAATCACTGTCAAATTATTAAAGGACTGACCGTAAATCACCTACAGAACAATCACTGTCCAATTATTAAAGGACTGACCGTAAATCACCTACAGAACAATCACTGTCCAATTATTAAAGGACTGACCATAAACCACCTGCTGAACAGTCACTGTCCAATTATTAAAGGACTGCCCGTAAATCACCTGCAGAACAATCACTATCCAATTGTTAAAGGACTGACCGTAAATCACCTACGGAACAATCACGATCCAATTATTAAAGGACTGAACGTAAATCACCTACAAAACAATCACTATCCAATTATTAAAGGACTGACTGTAAATCACCTACAGAACAATCACTGTCCAATTTTCAAAGGACTGACCGTAAATCACCTACAGAACAATCACTGTCCAATTATTAAAGGACTGACCGTAAATCACCTACAGAACAATCACTATCCAATTATTAAAGGACTGACCGTAAACCCCCTTCAGAACAATCACTATCCAATGATTAAAGGACTGACCGTAAATCACTGACAGAACAATCACTGTCCAATTTTTAAAGGACTGACCGTAAATCACCTACAGAACAATCACTGTCCGATTATTAAAGGACTGACTGTAAATCACCTACAGAACAATCACTATCCAATTGTTAAAGGACTGACCGTAAACCCCCTACAGAACAATCACTATCCAATTATTAAAGGACTGACCGTAAATCACCGACAGAACAATCACTGTCCAATTATTGAAGGACTGACCGTAAATCACCTACAGAACAATCACTGTCCAATTATTAAAGGACTGACCGTAAATCACCTACAGAACAATCACTATCCAATTATTAAAGGACTGACCGTAAAACACCGACAGAACAATCACTATCCAATTAGTAAAGGACTGACCGTAAATCACCTGCAGAACAATCACTGTCAAATTATTAAAGGACTGACCGTAAATCACCTACAGAACAATCACTGTCCAATTATTAAAGGACTGACCGGAAATCACCTACAGAACAATCACTGTCCAATTATTAAAGGACTGACCATAAACCACCTGCTGAACAGTCACTGTCCAATTATTAAAGGACTGCCCGTAAATCACCTGCAGAACAATCACTATCCAATTGTTAAAGGACTGACCGTAAATCACCTACGGAACAATCACGATCCAATTATTAAAGGACTGACCGTAAATCACCTACAAAACAATCACTATCCAATTATTAAAGGACTGACCGTAAATCACCTACAGAACAATCACTGTCCAATTTTCAAAGGACTGACCGTAAATCACCTACAGAACAATCACTGTCCAATTATTAAAGGACTGACCGTAAATCACCAACAGAACAATCACTGTCCAATTATTAAAGGACTGACAGTAAATCACCTGCAGAACAATCACTGTCCAATTAATAAAGGACTGACCGTAAATCACCTGCAGAACAATCACTGTTCAATTATTAAAGGACTGACCGAAAATCCCCTACAAAACAATCACAGTGCAATTATTAAAGTACTGACCGTAAATCACCTACAGAACAATAACTATCCAATTATTAAAGGACTGACAGTAAATCACCTGCAGAACAGTCACTGTCCAATTACTAAAGGACTGACCGTAAATCACCTGCAGAACAGTCACTGTCCAATTATTAAAGGACTGACCGTAAATCACCCACAGAACAATCACTGTTCAATTATTAAAGGACTGACCGAAAATCCCCTACAAAACAATCACAGAGCAATTATTAAAGTACTGACCGTAAATCACCTACAGAACAATAACTATCCAATTATTAAAGGACAGACCGTAAATCACAGACAGAACAATCACTGTCCAATTATTAAAGGACTGGCGGTAAATCACCTGCAGAACAATCACTGTCCAATTATTAAAGGACTGACCGTAAAACACCAGCAGAACAATCACTGTCCAATTAATAAAGGACTGACCGTAAATCACCTGCAGAACAATCACTGTCCAATTATTAAAGGACTGACCGTAAAACACCTGCAGAACAATCACTGTCCAATTATTAAAGGAATTACCTTAAATCACCGATAGAACAATCACTGTCCAATTATTAAAGGACTGACCGTAAATCACCTACAGAACAATCACTGTCCAATTATTGAAGGACTGACCGTAAATCACCTGCAGAACAATCACTATCCAATGATTAAAGGACTGAACGGAAATCACCTACAGAACAATCAAAATCCAATTATTAAAGGACTGACCGTAAATCACCTGCAGAACAATCACTGTCCAATTATTCAAGGACTGACCGTAAATCAGCTACAGAACAATCACTGTCCAATTATTAAAGGAGTGACCTTAAATCACCGATAGAACAATCACTGTCCAATTATTAAAGGACTGACCGGAAATCACCTACAGAACAATCACTATCCAATTATTAAAGTACTGACCGTAAATCACCTACAGAACAATCACTGTCCAATTATTAAAGGCCTGACCGTAAACCCCCTACAGAACAATCACTATCCAATTATTAAAGGACTGACCGTAAATCACCTACAGAACAATCACTATCCAAATATTAAAGGACTGACCGTTAACCCCCTACAGAACAATCACTATCCAATTATTAAAGGACTGACCGTAAATCACCTACAGAACAATCACTATCCAATTATTAAAGGACTGACCGTAAACCCCCTCCAGAACAATCACTATCCAATGATTAAAGGACTGACCGTAAATCACCGACAGAACAATCACTGTCCAATTTTTAAAGGACTGACCGTAAATCACCTACAGAACAATCACTGTCCGATTATTAAAGGACTGACTGTAAATCACCTACAGAACAATCACTATCCAATTGTTAAAGGACTGACCGTAAACCCCCTACAGAACAATCACTATCCAATTATTAAAGGACTGACCGTAAATCACCGACAGAACAATCACTGTCCAATTATTGAAGGACTGACCGTAAATCACCTACAGAACAATCACTGTCCAATTATTAAAGGACTGACCGTAAATCACCTACAGAACAATCACTATCCAATTATTAAAGGACTGACCGTAAAACACCGACAGAACAATCACTATCCAATTAGTAAAGGACTGACCGTAAATCACCTGAAGAACAATCACTGTCAAATTATTAAAGGACTGACCGTAAATCACCTACAGAACAATCACTGTCCAATTATTAAAGGACTGACCGTAAATCACCTACAGAACAATCACTGTCCAATTATTAAAGGACTGACCATAAACCACCTGCTGAACAGTCACTGTCCAATTATTAAAGGACTGCCCGTAAATCACCTGCAGAACAATCACTATCCAATTGTTAAAGGACTGACCGTAAATCACCTACGGAACAATCACGATCCAATTATTAAAGGACTGAACGTAAATCACCTACAAAACAATCACTATCCAATTATTAAAGGACTGACTGTAAATCACCTACAGAACAATCACTGTCCAATTTTCAAAGGACTGACCGTAAATCACCTACAGAACAATCACTGTCCAATTATTAAAGGACTGACCGTAAATCACCTACAGAACAATCACTATCCAATTATTAAAGGACTGACCGTAAACCCCCTTCAGAACAATCACTATCCAATGATTAAAGGACTGACCGTAAATCACTGACAGAACAATCACTGTCCAATTTTTAAAGGACTGACCGTAAATCACCTACAGAACAATCACTGTCCGATTATTAAAGGACTGACTGTAAATCACCTACAGAACAATCACTATCCAATTGTTAAAGGACTGACCGTAAACCCCCTACAGAACAATCACTATCCAATTATTAAAGGACTGACCGTAAATCACCGACAGAACAATCACTGTCCAATTATTGAAGGACTGACCGTAAATCACCTACAGAACAATCACTGTCCAATTATTAAAGGACTGACCGTAAATCACCTACAGAACAATCACTATCCAATTATTAAAGGACTGACCGTAAAACACCGACAGAACAATCACTATCCAATTAGTAAAGGACTGACCGTAAATCACCTGCAGAACAATCACTGTCAAATTATTAAAGGACTGACCGTAAATCACCTACAGAACAATCACTGTCCAATTATTAAAGGACTGACCGGAAATCACCTACAGAACAATCACTGTCCAATTATTAAAGGACTGACCATAAACCACCTGCTGAACAGTCACTGTCCAATTATTAAAGGACTGCCCGTAAATCACCTGCAGAACAATCACTATCCAATTGTTAAAGGACTGACCGTAAATCACCTACGGAACAATCACGATCCAATTATTAAAGGACTGACCGTAAATCACCTACAAAACAATCACTATCCAATTATTAAAGGACTGACCGTAAATCACCTACAGAACAATCACTGTCCAATTTTCAAAGGACTGACCGTAAATCACCTACAGAACAATCACTGTCCAATTATTAAAGGACTGACCGTAAATCACCAACAGAACAATCACTGTCCAATTATTAAAGGACTGACAGTAAATCACCTGCAGAACAATCACTGTCCAATTAATAAAGGACTGACCGTAAATCACCTGCAGAACAATCACTGTTCAATTATTAAAGGACTGACCGAAAATCCCCTACAAAACAATCACAGTGCAATTATTAAAGTACTGACCGTAAATCACCTACAGAACAATAACTATCCAATTATTAAAGGACTGACAGTAAATCACCTGCAGAACAGTCACTGTCCAATTACTAAAGGACTGACCGTAAATCACCTGCAGAACAGTCACTGTCCAATTATTAAAGGACTGACCGTAAATCACCCACAGAACAATCACTGTTCAATTATTAAAGGACTGACCGAAAATCCCCTACAAAACAATCACAGAGCAATTATTAAAGTACTGACCGTAAATCACCTACAGAACAATAACTATCCAATTATTAAAGGACAGACCGTAAATCACAGACAGAACAATCACTGTCCAATTATTAAAGGACTGGCGGTAAATCACCTGCAGAACAATCACTGTCCAATTATTAAAGGACTGACCGTAAAACACCAGCAGAACAATCACTGTCCAATTAATAAAGGACTGACCGTAAATCACCTGCAGAACAATCACTGTCCAATTATTAAAGGACTGACCGTAAAACACCTGCAGAACAATCACTGTCCAATTATTAAAGGAATTACCTTAAATCACCGATAGAACAATCACTGTCCAATTATTAAAGGACTGACCGTAAATCACCTACAGAACAATCACTGTCCAATTATTGAAGGACTGACCGTAAATCACCTGCAGAACAATCACTATCCAATGATTAAAGGACTGAACGGAAATCACCTACAGAACAATCAAAATCCAATTATTAAAGGACTGACCGTAAATCACCTGCAGAACAATCACTGTCCAATTATTCAAGGACTGACCGTAAATCAGCTACAGAACAATCACTGTCCAATTATTAAAGGAGTGACCTTAAATCACCGATAGAACAATCACTGTCCAATTATTAAAGGACTGACCGGAAATCACCTACAGAACAATCACTATCCAATTATTAAAGTACTGACCGTAAATCACCTACAGAACAATCACTGTCCAATTATTAAAGGACTGACCGTAAACCCCCTGCAGAACAATCACTATCCAATTATTAAAGGACTGACCGGAAATCACCTACAGAACAATCACTATCCAAATATTAAAGGACTGACCGTAAACCCCCTACAGAACAATCACTATCCAATTATTAAAGGACTGACTGTAAATCATCTACAGAACAATCACTATCCAATTATTAAAGGACTGACCGTAAACCCCCTACAGAACAATAACTATCCAATTATTAAAGGACTGACTGTAAATCACCTACAGAACAATCACTGTCCAATTATTAAAGGACTGGCCGTAAATCAGCGACAGAACAATCACTGTCCAATTATTAAAGGACTGACCGTAAATCACCTACAGAACAATCACTGTCCAATTATTCAAGGACTGACCGTAAATCACCTACAGAACAATCACTGTCCAATTATTAAAGGAGTGACCTTAAATCACCGATAGAACAATCACTGTCCAATTATTAAAGGACTGACCGGAAATCACCTACAGAACAATCACTATCCAATTATTAAAGGACTGACCGTAAATCACCTACAGAACAATCACTGTCCAATTATTAAAGGACTGACCGTAAACCCCCTGCAGAACAATCACTATCCAATTATTAAAGGACTGACCGGAAATCACCTACAGAACAATCACTATCCAAATATTAAAGGACTGACCGTAAACCCCCTACAGAACAATCACTATCCAATTATTAAAGGACTGACTGTAAATCACCTACAGAACAATCACTATCCAATTATTAAAGGACTGACCGTAAACCCCCTACAGAACAATCACTATCCAATTATTAAAGGACTGACCATAAATCACCGACAGAACAATCACTGTCCAATTATTAAAGGACTGACCGTAAATCACCTGCAGAACAATCACTATCCAATTATTAAAGGACTGACCGTATACCCCCTACAGAACAATCACTATCCAATTATTAAAGGACTGACCGTAAATCACCGACAGAACAATCACTGTCCAATTATTAAAGGACTGCCCGTAAATCACCTACAGAACAATCACTGTCCAATTATTAAAGGACTGACCGTAAATCACCTACAGATCAATCACTATCCAATTATTAAAGGACTGACCGTAAAACACCGACAGAACAATCACTATCCAATTAGTAAAGGACTGACCGTAAATCACCTGCAGAACAATCACTGTCCAATTATTAAAGGACTGACCGTAAATCACCTACAGAACAATCACTGTCCAATTATTAAAGGACTGCCCTTAAATCACCTGCAGAACAACACAGTCCAATTATTAAAGGACTGACCGTAAATCACCTACAAAACAATCACTATCCAATTATTGAAGGACTGACCGTAAATAACCTACAGAACAATCACTATCCAATTATTGAAGGACTGACCGTAAATAACCTACAGAACAATCACTCTCCAATTATTAAAGGACTGAACGTAAATCACATACAGAACAATCACTGTCCAATTATTAAAGGACTGACCGTAAATCACCTTCAGAACAATCACTGTCCAATTTTCAAAGGACTGACCGTACATCACATGCAGAACAATCACTGTCCAATTATTAAAGGACTGACCGTAAATCACCAACAGAACAATCACTGTCCAATTATTAAACGACTGACAGTAAATCACCTGCAGAACAGTCACTGTCCAATTACTAAAGGACTGACAGTAAATCACCTGCAGAACAGTCACTGTCCAATTATTAAAGGACTGACCGTAAATCACCCACAGAACAATCACTGTTCAATTATTAAAGGACTGACCGAAAATCCCCTACAAAACAATCACAGTGCAATTATTAAAGTACTGACCGTAAATCACCTACAGAACAATAACTATCCAATTATTAAAGGACAGACCGTAAATCACAGACAGAACAATCACTGTCCAATTATTAAAGGACTGGCGGTAAATCACCTGCAGAACAATCACTGTCCAATTATTAAAGGACTGACCGTAAAACACCTGCAGAACAATCACTTTCCAATTAATAAAGGACTGACCGTAAATCACCTGCAGAACAATCACTGTCCAATTATTAAAGGAATTACCTTAAATCACCGATAGAACAATCACTGTCCAATTATTAAAGGACTGACCATAAATCACCTACAGAACAATCACTATCCAATTATTGAAGGACTGACCGTAAATCACCTACAGAACAATCAAAATCCAATTATTAAAGGACTGACCGTAAATCACCTGCAGAACAATCACTGTCCAATTATTCAAGGACTGACCGTAAATCAGCTACAGAACAATCACTGTCCAATTATTAAAGGAGTGACCTTAAATCACCGATAGAACAATCACTGTCCAATTATTAAAGGACTGACCGGAAATCACCTACAGAACAATCACTATCCAATTATTAAAGGACTGACCGTAAATCACCTACAGAACAATCACTGTCCAATTATTAAAGGTCTGACCGTAAACCCCCTGCAGAACAATCACTATCCAATTATTAAAGGACTGACCGGAAATCACCTACAGAACAATCACTATCCAAATATTAAAGGACTGACCGTAAACCCCCTACAGAACAATCACTATCCAATTATTAAAGAACTGACTGTAAATCACCTACAGAACAATCACTATCCAATTATTAAAGGACTGACTGTAAACCCCCTACAGAACAATCACTATCCAATTATTAAAGGACTGACTGTAACTCACCTACAGAACAATCACTGTCCAATTATTAAAGGACTGGCCGTAAATCAGCGACAGAACAATCACTGTCCAATTATTAAAGGACTGACCGTAAATCACCTACAGAACAATCACTGTCCAATTATTCAAGGACTGACCGTAAATCACCTACAGAACAATCACTGTCCAATTATTAAAGGAGTGACCTTAAATCACCGATAGAACAATCACTGTCCAATTATTAAAGGACTGACCGGAAATCACCTACAGAACAATCACTATCCAATTATTAAAGGACAGACCGTAAATCACCTACAGAACAATCACTGTCCAATTATTAAAGGACTGACCGTAAACCCCCTGCAGAACAATCACTATCCAATTATTAAAGGACTGACCGGAAATCACCTACAGAACAATCACTATCCAAATATTAAAGGACTGACCGTAAACCCCCTACAGAACAATCACTATCCAATTATTAAAGGACTGACTGTAAATCACCTACAGAACAATCACTATCCAATTATTAAAGGACTGACCGTAAACCCCCTACAGAACAATCACTATCCAATTATTAAAGGACTGACCATAAATCACCGACAGAACAATCACTGTCCAATTATTAAAGGACTGACCGTAAATCACCTGCAGAACAATCACTATCCAATTATTAAAGGACTGACCGTATACCCCCTACAGAACAATCACTATCCAATTATTAAAGGACTGACCGTAAATCACCGACAGAACAATCACTGTCCAATTATTAAAGGACTGACCGTAAATCACCTACAGAACAATCACTGTCCAATTATTAAAGGACTGACCGTAAATCACCTACAGAACAATCACTATCCAATTATTAAAGGACTGACCGTAAAACACCGACAGAACAATCACCATCCAATTAGTAAAGGACTGACCGTAAATCACCTGCAGAACAATCACTGTCCAATTATTAAAGGACTGACCGTAAATCACCTACAGAACAATCACTGTCCAATTATTAAAGGACTGCCCTTAAATCACCTGCAGAACAACACAGTCCAATTATTAAAGGACTGACCGTAAATCACCTACAAAACAATCACTATCCAATTATTGAAGGACTGACCGTAAATAACCTACAGAACAATCACTATCCAATTATTGAAGGACTGACCGTAAATAACCTACAGAACAATCACTCTCCAATTATTAAAGGACTGAACGTAAATCACATACAGAACAATCACTGTCCAATTATTAAAGGACTGACCGTAAATCACCTTCAGAACAATCACTGTCCAATTTTCAAAAGACTGACCGTACATCACCTGCAGAACAATCACTGTCCAATTATTAAAGGACTGACCGTAAATCACCAACAGAACAATCACTGTCCAATTATTAAAGGACTGACAGTAAATCACCTGCAGAACAGTCACTGTCCAATTAATAAAGGACTGACCGTAAATCACCTGCAGAACAATCACTGTCCAATTATTAAAGGACTGACCGTAAATCACCCACAGAACAATCACTGTTCAATTATTAAAGGACTGACCGAAAATCCCCTGCAAAACAATCACAGTGCAATTATTAAAGTACTGACCGTAAATCACCTACAGAACAATAACTATCCAATTATTAAAGGACAGACCGTAAATCACAGACAGAACAATCACTGTCCAATTATTAAAGGACTGACCGTAAAACACCTGCAGAACAATCACTTTCCAATTATTAAAGGACTGACCGGAAATCACCTGCAGAACAATCACTGTCCAATTATTAAAGGAATTACCTTAAATCACCGATAGAACAATCACTGTCCAATTATTAAAGGACTGACCGTAAATCACCTACAGAACAATCACTGTCCAATTATTAAAGGACTGACCGTAAATCACCTGCAGAACAATCACGATCCAATGATTAAAGGACTGAACGGAAATCACCTACAGAAAAATCAAAATCCAATTATTAAAGGACTGACTGTAAATCACCTGCAGAACAATCACTGTCCAATTATTAAAGGACTGACCATAAATCACCTACAGAACAATCACTGTCCAATTATTAAAGGACTGGCCGGAAATCAGCGACAGAACAATCACTGTCCAATTATTAAAGGACTGACCGTAAGTCACCTACAGAACAATCACTGTCCAATTATTCAAGGACTGACCGTCAATCACCTACAGAACAATCACTGTCCAATTATTAAAGGAATGACCTTAAATCACAGACAGAACAATCACAGTCCAATTATTAAAGGAGCGACCGTAAAACACCGACAGAACAATCACTATCCAATTATTAAAGGACTGACCGTAAATCACCTACAGAACAATCACTGTCAATTATTAAAGGACTGAACGTAAATCACCTACAGAACAATCACTGTCCAATTATTAAAGGACTGACAGTAAATCACCTACAGAACAATCACTGTCCAATTATTAAAGGACTTACTGTAAATCACCTACAGAACAATCACTGTCCAATTATTAAAGGGTGAACGTAAATCACCTACAGAACAATCACTGTCCAATTATTTAAGGACCGACAGTAAATCACCTACAGAACAATCACTGTCCAATTATTAAAGGACTGACCGTAAGTCACCTACAGAATAATCACTGTCCAATTATTAAAGGCCTGACAGTAAATCACCTACAGAACAATCACTATCCAATTATTAAAGGACTGACCGTAAATCACCTACAGAACAATCACTGTCCAATTATTAAAGGACTGACAGTAAATCAGCTACAGAACAATCACTGCCCAATTATTAAAGGACAGACCGTAAATCACCTACAGAACAATCACTGTCCAATTATTAAAGGACTGACCGTAAATCACCTACAGAACAATCACAGTCCAATTATTAAAGGACTGACCGTAAATCACCTACAGAACAATCACTGTCCAATTATTAAAGGACTGACAGAAAATCACCTACAGAACAATCACTGTCCAATTATTAAACGACTGACAGTAAATCACCTACAGAACAATCACTGTCCAATTATTAAAGGCCTGACCGTAAATCACCTACAGAACAATCACAGTCCAATTATTAAAGGACTGACCGTAAATCACCTACAGAACAATCACTGTCCAATTATTAAAGGACTGAACGTAAATCACCGACAGAACAATCACTGTCCAATTATTAAAGGACTGAACGTAAATCACAGACAGAACAATCACTGTCCAATTATTAAAGGACTGACAGTAAATCACCTACAGAACAATCACTATCCAATTATTAAAGGACTGACCGTAAATCACCGACAGAACAATCACTGTCCGATTATTAAAGGACTGACCGTAAATCACCGACAGAACAATCACTGTCCAATTATTAAAGGACTGTCCGTAAATCACCTACAGAACAATCACTATCCAATTATTAAAGGACTGAAGGTAAATCACCTACAGAACAATCACTGTCCAATTATTAAAGGACTGACCGTAAATCACCTGCAGAACAGTCACTGTCCAATTATTAAAGGACTGACCGTAAATCCCCTACAGAACAGTCACTGTCCAATTATTAAAGGACTGACCGTAAATCACCTACAGAACAATCACTGTCCAATTATTAAAGGACTGGCCATAAACCACCTGCAGAACAATGACTGTCCAATTATTAAAGGACTGACCGTAAATCACCAGCAGAACAAACACTATCCAATTATTAATGGACTGAACGTAAATCACCTACAGAACAATCACTGTCCAATTATTAAAGGACTGACTGTAAATCACCAACAGAACAATCACTGTCCAATTATTAAAGGACTGACCGTAAATCACCTACAGAACAATCACTGTCCAATTATTAAAGGACTGACTGTAAATCACCTACAGACCAATCACTGTCCAATTATTAAAGGACTGACCGTAAATCACCTCCAGAAAAATCACTGTCCAATTATTAAAGGACTGTCTGTAAATCACCTGCAGAACAATAACTGTCCAATTATTAAAGGACTGATAGTAAATCAACTACAGAACAAACACAGTCCAATTATTAAAGGAGTGACCGTAAATCACCTACAGAACAATCACTGTCAAATTATTAAAGGACTGACAGTAAATCACCTACAGAACAATCACAGTCCAATTATTAAAGGACTGACCGTAAATCACCTACAGAACAATCACTGTCCAATTATTAAAGGACTGACAGTAAATCACCAACAGAACAATCACTGTCAAATTATTAAAGCACTGACAGTAAATCACCTACAGAACAATCACTGTCTAATTATTAAAGGCCTGACCGTAACTCACCTACAGAACAATCACAGTTTAGTTATTAAAGGACTGACCGTAAATCACCTACAGAACAATCACTGTCCAATTATTAAAGGACTGACAGTAAATCACCTACAGAACAATCACTGTCCAATTATTAAAGGACTGAACGTAAATCACCGACAGAACAATCACTGTCCAATTATTAAAGGACTGAACGTAAATCACCGACAGAACAATCACTGTCCAATTATTAAAGGACTGACAGTAAATCACCTACAGAACAATCACTATCCAATTATTAAAGGACTGACCGTAAATCACCGACAGAACAATCACTGTCCGATTATTAAAGGACTGACCGTAAATCACCGACAGAACAATCACTGTCCAATTATTAAAGGGCTGACAGTAAATCACCTACAGAACAATCACTATCCAATTATTAAAGGACTGAAGGTAAATCACCTACAGAACAATCACTGTCCAATTATTAAAGGACTGACCGTAAATCACCTACAGAACAATCACTGTCCAATTATTAAAGGACTGACCGTAAATCACCTGCAGAACAGTCACTGTCCAATTATTAAAGGACTGACCGTAAATCCCCTAGAGAACAGTCACTGTCCAATTATTAAAGGACTGATCGTAAATCACTGACAGAACAATCACTGTCCAATTATTAAAGGACTGAACGTAAATCACCTACAGAACAATCACTGTCCAATTATTAAAGGACTGACCGTAAATCACCTGCAGAACAGTCACTGTCCAATTATTAAAGGACTGACCGTAAATCCCCTACAGAACAATCACTGTCCAATTATTAAAGTACTGACTGTAAATCACCTACAGAACAGTCACTGTCCAATTATTAAAGGACTGACCGTAAATCACCTACAGAACAATAACTATCAAATTATTAAAGGACAGACCGTAAATCACCGACAGAACAATCACTGTCCAATTATTAAAGGACTGGCCGGAAATCACCTACAGAACAATCACAGTCCAATTATTAAAGTACTGACCGTAAATCACCTACAGAACAATAACTATCCAATTATTAAAGTACAGACCGTAAATCACCGACAGAACAATAACTATCCAATTATTAAAGCACAGACCGCAAATCACCGACAGAACAATCACTGTCCAATTATTAAAGAACTGACCGTAAATCACCTACAGAACAATCACTGTCCAATTATTAAAGGACTGACCGTAAAACACCGACAGAACAATCACTATCCAATTATTAAAGGACTGTCCGTAAATCACCTGCAGAACAATCACTATCCAATTATTAAAGGACTGACCGTAAATCACCTACAGAACAATCACTGTCCAATTATTAAAGGACTGGCCGTAAATCACGTGCAGAACAATCACTATCCAATTATTAAAGGACTGACCGTAAATCACCTACAGAACAATCACTGTCCAATTATTAAAGGACTGGCCGTAAATCAGCGACAGAACAATTACTGTCCAATTATTCAAGGACTGACCGTAAATCACCTACAGAACAATCACTGTCCAATTATTAAAGGAATGACCTTCAATCACCGATAGAACAATCAATGTCCAATAATTAAGGAACTGACCGTAAATCACCTGCAGAACAATCACTGTCCAATTATTAAAGGACGGGCCGTAAATCACTGACAGAACAATTACTGTCCAATTATTCAAGGACTGACCGTAAATCACCTACAGAACAATCACTGTCCAATTATTAAAGGACTGACCGTAAATCAACTGCAGAACAGTCACTGTCCAATTATTAAAGGACTGACCGTAAATCACCTACAGAATAATCACTGTCCAATTATTAAAGGACTGACCGTAAATCACCTGCAGAACAGTCACTGTCCAATTATTAAAGGACTGACCGTAAATCACCTGCAGAACAATCACTGTCCAATTATTAAAGGACTGACCGTCAATCACCTACAGAATAATCACGATCCAATTATTAAAGGACTGACCGTAAATCACCTACAGAACAATCACTGTCCAATTATTAAAGGGCTGGCCGTAAATCACCTCCAGAAGAATCACGATCCAATTATTAAAGGACTGAACGTAAATCACCAAGAGAACAATCACTGTCCAATTATTAAAGGACTGAACGTAAATCACCGACAGAACAATCACTATCCAATTATTAAAGGACTGACCGTAAATCACCAACAGAACAATCACTGTCCAATTATTAAAGGACTGACCGTAAATCACCAAGAGAACAATCACTGTCCAATTATTAAAGGACTGAACGTAAATCACCGACAGAACAATCACTGTCCAATTATTAAAGGACTGACCGTAAATCACCTGCAGAACAATCACTGTCCAATTATTAAAGGACTGACCGTAAATCACCGACAGAGCAATCACTGTCCAATTATTAAAGGACTGACCGTAAATCACCTGCAGAACAATCACTGTCCAATTATTAAAGGACTGACCGTAAATCACCTTCAGAACAATCACTGTCCAATTATTAAAGGACTGACCGTAAATCACCGACAGAGCAATCACTGTCCAATTATTAAAGGACTGACCGTAAATCACCTGCAGAACAATCACTGTCCAATTATTAAAGGACTGACCGTAAATCACCTTCAGAACAATCACTGTCCAATTATTAAAGGACTGGCCGGAAATCACCGACAGAACAATCACTGCCCAATTATTAAAAGACAGACCGTAAATCACCTGCAGAACAATCACTATCCTATTATTAAAGGACTGACCGTAAATCACCTACAGAACAATCACTATCCAATTATTAAAGGACTGACCGTAAATCACCTACAGAACAATCACCATCCAATTATTAAAGGACTGACCGTAAATCATCTACAGAACAATCACCATCCAATTATTAAAGGACTGACCGTAAATCACCTACAGAACAATCACCATCCAATTATTAAAGGACTCACCGTAAATCACCTACAGAACAATCACCATCCAATTATTAAAGGACCGACCGTAAATTACCTACAGAACAATCACCATCCAATTATTAAAGGACTGACCGTAAATCACCTACAGAACAATCACTGCCCAATTATTAAAGGACTGACCGTAAATCACCTACAGAACAATCACTATCCAATTATTAAAGGACTGACCGTAAATCACCTACAGAACAATCAGTATCCAATTATTAAAGATCTGACCTTAAATCACTGACAGAACAATCACTGTCCAATTATTAAAGGACTGACCGTAAATCACCTACAGAACAATCACTGTCCAATTATTAAAGGACTGACCGTAAATCACCTAATGAACAATAACTATCCAATTATTAAAGGACTGACCGAAAATCACCTACAGAACAATCACTGTCCAATTATTAAAGGACTGACCGCCCTTTGAAATGGGTTGGGATGGGGAGTTTGTGCCCGTCTAGGTTTACCATATGCATTTTGAGGGGTGGCAGAAGAGGTTGACGGTCGACTGTGTACTGATCCCAGTCTCATGAGGATAGATAGCAAGTGAAGGGAGGCCCCCAAGGAGTTTCGGTGACTGCAGCTTTGATAGTAACGGATGTGCGGGAGCGGACTTACAGCTGTGAAGTCAATTTCAGTGTAAGTTTAAAACTGAATTCCCTTTTGTTTTCGGAGGACCAAGGGAATGCTAGGTAAGTAAAAAGTATATATTTGTGTGGTTTAAAATCTCTTTCTTTTAGTTTCGGTGACTGCAGCTTTGATAGTAACGGAGGTGCGGGAGTGGGCTTACAGCTGTGAAGTCAATTTCAGTGGAAGTTTAAAAGTGAATTCTCTTGTGTTTTCGAGGACCAGGGGACTGCTGGGTAAGTAAAAAGTATATATTTGGGTGGTTTAAAATCTCTTTCTTTTAGTTTCGGAGACTGCAGCTTTGATAGTAACGGAGGTGCGGGAGCGGGCTTACAAATGTGAAGTCACTTTCAGTGTAAGTTTAAAAGTGAATTCCCTTTTGTTTTCGGAGGACCAGGGGACTGCTGGGTAAGTAACAAGTATATATTTGGCTGTTTTAAAATCTCTTTCTTTTAGTTTCGGTGACTGCAGCTTTGATAGTAACGGAGGTGCGGAAGCGGGCTTACAAATGTGAAGTCAATTTGAGTGGAGGTTTAAAAGTGAATTCCCTTTTGTTTTCCGAGGACCAGGGGAATGCTGGGTAAATAAAAAGTATATATTTGGGTGGTTTAAAATCTCTTTCTTTTAGTTTCGGTGACTGCAGCTTTGATAGTAACGGAGGTGCGGGAGCGGGCTTACCGCTGTGAAGTCAATTTCAATGTAAGTTTAAAAGTGAATTCTCTTTTGTTTTAGGAGGACCAAGGGACTGCTGGGTAAGTAAAAAGTATATATTTGGCTGTTTTAAAATCTCTTTCTTTTAGTTTCGGTGACTGCAGCTTTGATAGTAACGGCGGTGCGGGTGCGGGCTTACTGCTGTGAAGTCAATTTCAGTGGAAGTTTAAAAGTGAATTCCCTTTTGTTTTCGGAGGACCAGGGGACTGCTGGGTAAGTAAAAAGTATATATTTGGGTGGTTTAAAATCTCTATCTTTTAGTTTTGGTGACTGCAGCTTTGATAGTAACGGAGGTGCGGGAGCAGGCTTACATCTGTGAAGTCAATATCAGTGTAAGTTTAAAAGTGAATTCCCTGTTGTTTTCGGAGGACCAGGGGACTGCTGGGTAAGTAAAAACTATATATTTGGGTGGTGGCTGTACCCGAGACACTACATGTGTAGTGTCTCCCACCCACCCTCCTCTTCTAACCAAAAAAAAGGACTCTGGTGTGTTGATAAGGTAAGCTTTTTATTTAAGAAGTTCAGTCCGTTGGATTGCTAACCGAACAAGTTTTGACTTTTTGTTTTTGGTTTTTCAGTAGATCTGTTGGGAATTTGGAATAGTGGGAATGGAGGTTAAGGCAGTTGTCTGTTCCTCCTGCAGAATGTGGGAGGTAAGGGTCGACAAGAGTGTCCCTGCTGACTGCATCTGCGGGAAGTGCACCCAACTCCAGCTCCTCGCGAACCGCTTTAGGGAACTGGAGCTGGAGCTGGATGAACTTCGGATCATTCGGCAGGCGGAGTAGGTTATTGAGAAGAGTTATGGGGAGGTAGTCACACCTCAGGTAAAAGAAGTAGGTAGATGGGTTACCGTCAGCGGAAGGAGAGGGAACCAGCAGGCAGTGCAGGGATCCCCTGTGGCCGTTTCCCTCAACAACAGGTATACCGTTTTGGATACTGTTGCGGGGGACGACTTACCAGGGGTAAGCAATGGGGTACAGGTATCTGGCACAGAGTCTGTCCCTGTTGCTCAGAAGGGAAGGGAGAAGAGGAGCAGAACATGAGTCATTGGGGACTCCATAGTTAGGGGAACAGATAGGAGGTTCTGTGGGAACGAGAGAGACTCACGGTTGGTATAAAAGCAAAATAGTGCGGATGCTGGAAATCTGAAACAAAAACAAGAAATGCTGGATTCACTCAGCAGGTCTGGCAGCATCTGTGGAAAGAGAAGCAGAGTTAACGTTTCGAGTCAGTGACCCTTCTTCGGAACTGGAGGAACATACTGTTGGTATGTTGCCTCCCAGGTGCCAGGGTTCGTGATGTCTCGGATCGTGTTTTTGGGATACTTAAGGGGGAGGGGGGGGCAGCCCCAAGTCGTGGTCCACATAGGCACCAACAACATAGGTAGGAAGAGAGATGGGGATTTAAGGCAGAAATTCAGGGAGCTAGGGTGGAAGCTAAGAGCGAGAACAAACAGAGTTGTTATCTCTGGGTTGTTGCCCGTGCCACGTGTTAGCGAAGCAAAGAATAGGGAGAGAGAGGAGTTGAACACGTGGCTGCAGGGATAGTGCAGGATGGAGGGTTTTGGTTTCCTGGATAATTGGGGCTCTTTCTGGGGTAGGTGGGACCTCTACAAACAGGATGGTCTTCACCTGAACCAGAGGGGTACCAATATCCTGGGGGGCGGGAAGATTTGCTAGTGCTCTTCCGGGGGGTTTAAACTAATTCAGCAGGGGAACGGGAACCTTAATGTTAGTGCCAGTGTCCAGGATGTTGAGAGTAGTGAGGTCAGGGATATGGTTACAAGGACGCAAGAGGGCACTGGCAAGCAAGAACCTGGTTTAATGTGTGTCTACGTCAACGCCAGGAGCATCCGGAATAAGGTGGGTGAGCTTGCAGCATGGGTTGGTACCTGGGATCTCGATGTAGTGGCCATTTCGGAGACATGGGTAGAGCAGGGGCAGGAATGGATGTTGCAGGTCCCGGGATTTAGATGTTTCAGTAAGAACAGAGAGGATGGTAAAAGAGGTGGAGTGGGTGTGGCATTGTTAATCAAGGAGAGTATTACAGCGACAGAAAGGACGTTTGAGGACTCGTCTACTGAGCTAGTATGGGCCGAGGTTAGAAACAGGAGAGGTGAGGTTACCCTGTTGGGAGTCTTTTATAGACCTCCAAATAGTTCCAGAGATGTAGAGGAAAGGATAGCGAAAATGATTCTCGACAGGGGCGAGAGTAACAGGGTCGTTGTTATGGGGGACTTTAACTTTCCAAATATCGACTGGAAATACTATAGTTCGAGTACTTTAGATGGGTCAGTTTTTGTCCAGTGTGTGCAGGAGGGTTTTCTGACACAGTATGTAGACAGGCCAACCAGGGGCGATGCCACATTGGATTTGGTACTGGGTAATGAACCCGGCCAGGTGTTAGATTTAGATGTAGGTGAGCACTTTGGTGATAGTGATCACAATTCGGTTAGGTTTACCTTAGCGATGGGCAGGGACAGGTATATACCGCAGGGCAAGAATTATAACTGGGGGAAAGGAAATTATGATGCGATTAGGCAAGATTTCGGATGCGTAGGATGGGGAAGGAAACTGCAGGGGATGGGAACAATCGAAATGTGGAGCTTATTCAAGGAGCAGCTACTGCGTGTCCTTGATAAGTATGTACCTGTGAGGCAGGGAGGAAGTTGTCGAGCGAGGGATCCGTGGTTTCCTAAAGAAGTTGAAGCGCTTGTCAAGAGGAAGAAGAAGGCTTATGTTAAGATGAGACGTGAAGGCTCAGTTAGGGCGCTTGAGAGTTACAAGCTAGCCAGGAAGGATCTAAAGGGAGAGCTAAGAAGAGCAAGGAGAGGACACGAGAATTCATTGGCGGATAGGATCAGGGAAAACCCTAAGGCTTTCTCTAGGTATATCAGGAATAAAAGAATGACTAGAGTTAGATTAGGGCCAATCAAGGATAGTAGTGGGAAGTTGTGTGTGGAATCAGAGGAGATAGGGGAAGTGTTAAATGAATATTTTGTGTCAGTATTTACAGTGGAGAAAGAAAATGTTGTTGAGAAGAATACTGAGATTCAGGCTAATAGGCTAGATGGGATTGAGGTTCACAAGGAGGAGGTGTTACCAATTTTGGAAAGTGTGAAAATAGTTAAGTCCCCTGGGCCAGATGGGATTTACCCTAGGATTCTCTGGGAAGCCAGGGAGGAGATTGCAGAGCCTTTGTCTTTGATTTTTATGTCATCATTGTCGACAGGAATAGTGCTGGAAGACTGGAGGATAGCAAATGCTGTCCCCTTGTTCAAGAAGGGGAGTAGAGACAGCCCTGGCAATTATAGACCTGTGAGCCTTACTTCGGTTGTGGGTAAAATGTTGGAAAGTGTTATAAGAGACAGGATTTTTAATCATCTTGATAAGAATAAGTTCATTAGAGATAGTCAGCACGGTTTTGTGACGGGTAGGTCGTGCCTCACAAACCTGATTGAGTTTTTCGAGAAGGTGACCAAACAGGTGGATGAGGGTAAAGCAATGGATGTGGTGCATATGGATTTCAGTAAGGCTTTTGATAAGGCTCCCCACGGTAGGCTATTGCAGAAAATACGGAAGTATGGGGTTGAAGGTGATTTAGAGCTTTGGATCAGAAATTGGCTAGCTGAAAGAAGACAGAGGGTGGTCGTTGATCGCAAATGTTCATCCTGGAGTTTAGTTACTAGTGGTGTACCGCAAGGATCTGTTTTGGGGCCACTGCTGTTTGTCATTTTTATAAATGACCTGGAAGAATGTGTAGCAGGGTGGGTAAGTAAATTTGCAGATGACACTATGGTCGGTGGAGTTGTGGATAGTGCCGAAGGATGTTGTCGGGTACAGAGGGACATAGAAAGGCTGCAGAGCTGGGCTGAGAGATGGCAAATGGAGTTTAATGCGGAAACGTGCGAGATGATTCACTTTGGAAGGAGTAACAGGAATGCAGAGTACTGGGCTAATGGGAAGATTCTTGGTAGTGTAGATGAACAGAGAGATCTTGGTGTCCAGGTGCATAAATCCCTGAAGGTTGCTACCCAGGTTAATAGGGCTGTTAAGAAGGCATTTGGTGTGTTAGCTTTTATTAGTAGGGGGATCGAGTTTCGGAGCCACGAGGTCATGCTGCAGCTGTACAAAACTCTGGTGAGACCGCACCTGGAGTATTGCGTGCAGTTCTGGTCACTGCATTATAGGAAGGATGTGGAAGCTATGGAAAGGGTGCAGTGGTGATTTACTAGGATGTTGCCTGGTATGGAGGGAAGGTCTTACGAGGAAAGGCTGAGGGACTTGAGGTTGTTTTCGTTGGCGAGTAGGAGGAGGAGAGGTGACTTAATAGAGACATATAAGATAATCAGAGGGTTAGATAGGGTGGATAGTGAGCGTCTTTTTCCTCGGATGGTGATCGCAAACACGAGGGGACATAGCTTCAATTTGAGGGGTGATAGATATCGGACAGATGTGAGTGGTAGTTTCTTTACTCAGAGAGTAGTAAGGGCGTGGAACGCCCTGCCTGTAGCATTAGTAGAATCGCCAACTTTAAGTGCATTTAAGTGGTTATTGGATAGACATATGGATGAAAATGGAATAGTGTAGGTCAGATGGTTTCACAGGTCGGCGCAACATCGAGGGCCGAAGGGCCTGTACTGCGCTGTAATGTTCAAATTCTAATTCTAATTCTAATTCTAAAATTGTGTGAATTTTGTAATTCTAAGGTTTTTTACACAGAGAATTAAATAATGACATCTGTTTAAGTAAAAGGACTGAAGTTTATTATTTTGAGATAACGCACAGGAAGAGACATTTTGTGCAGATTATGCAATTCGGGCTGTTATTTCAAAGGGTAGACAAAAAACTGGGCTGATTCTGGGAATGTTTCAGATCCAGTATTTCGTTTACATGTCGCCAACCACCATTTTTAATATGCAATGTGAATCAACAATAAAACACGGCTTGAAAACAGAAAAATGGACAGTGCAGTGCAACCTCGTCTGTAGCAGAGAAGAAGGGTTAAGAATGTATTCTGATTGATTGCACAAGACTGAAGTTCACTAGTAACGTTGCACATTGTACAGAGCAGCAGATTAAACTCCTGCAGTAAATGCGAGTAGGGTCAGTTGGACAAGACTGAGTGGGAAAATTGCTCATCCTGTACGCATTACCTTTACAATAGACATGAAACCCAAAAGTGCATTACCGAGAACAGACATTAACATGACTGCTTGTTTCATCTGTTGATTCTCGAACACCAGCATTCTCCTGGCTCATTATAAGGTATTGTCTAAAAAGAATATGTTGTCATTGTATTCGAATGGTTAAACTCACTTCCTGACACTGCCTTTATCTTCTCTTGTTATCTCTGTCTATTTGTCATTGTCTCTGCCTCTCTGAGTATATGTTTCTCGCTTGGCCCTTCTTTTCTGCACGTTTTTCTGTCTGTTAACCAGGGACAGTATGTCGATGACAAACAGGAGGGGGCCATGAATATATCCTTGGGGCCACCAGAAGTTACATTGCTGGAGCAGGCAGAGAAGCCTTTGCAAGTGACACACTGACTATGATTAGCCAGATATAAGTGGAACCAGGTGACAGAAGCCCTAGACAGGTAGGTGACAGTGGAGAGGTGTTGGAGGAGGATGACGTGGCTAACCGTGCCAAACGCCATAACAGCCTCCACAATTCTGGTTCGATTTTATGCCCCCCCCAAAAAAAGTGGGGTTGCATTCAGGAGGCAGATGGGTCCTCTCCAAGCCATTTTGCTTGGGGTGGGTAAGGCTGACAATGGCAGGGCCAAGCAGAGTTCAACTAAAAGCCTTAGCTGACTGATTAGTATGGCGTCCATAAGCTGTGACATTGCCTAATTATTTTAGAGTCATGGAGTCTTTGAGTCGTACAGCATAGAAGGAGGCCCTTCGGCCCACCTAGTCTAAGTCGACCATAATGCCTATCTATAGTAATACCACCTGCCTGCATTAATTCCATATCCCTCTATGCCGTGCTCATTCAAATACCTATCCAGATGCCTCTTAAATGTTGCAACTGTCCCTGCCTCCGCCACCTACTCTGGCAGCTCATTCCAGATACCCACTATCCTTTGTGTGAAACATTTAACCCTTTGATCCCCTTTAACCCTCCTCCCTCTCACCTTAAATCTATTCCCTCTAGTTTTAGTCATCCCTACTATGGGAAACAGACTCTGGCTATCTCCCCTATCTATGCCACTCATAATTTTATATACGTCTATCATGTCCCCCTCAGCCTCCTTAACTCCAGGTAAAACAGACCAAGCCTATTCAATCTCTCTTTGTAACTCAAGCCCTCCAAACCAGGCAACATCCTTGTGAATCTTCCCTGCACCCTCTTTAGCTTAATCACATATTTCCTGCAGTATGCCTACCTGAACTGCACACAGTACTCCAAATGCGGCCTAACCAACATTATACAACTGCAACATGACGTCCCAATTCTTGTACTCAGTGCCTCGGCCAAGGAAGGCAAGCATGCCATACGCCTTCTTCCCCACCCTGTCCACCGGTGTGGCCACTTTCAGGGAACTATGTACTTGAAACCCAAAGTCTCTCTGCTCAACAACACTCCCCAAGGCCCTGCCATTTACTATATGTCCTGATTTGGTTTAACTTTCCAAAATGCATCACTTAGCACACGTCTGCGTTAAATTCCATTTTCCAATCCCTTGCCCACTTTCCCAGTGGATCTATTTCCTGCTGTAACCTTAGACAACATTCTTCACTGCCCACTATACCACCAATGATGGTATCATCTGCAAACTTACGAATCATGTCCCCTACATTCACATCCAAGTCATTAACATATATGACACACAACACAGGGCCCAGCACCGATCCCTGCGGCACACCACCTGTCACCAGCATCCGATCTGAAAAACAAACCTCCACTACCACACTCTGCCTCCTATCACCAAGCCAATTTTGTATCCACTTGGCTTGCTCAACCGGGATCCCAAATGTTCGAAACTTCCAGAGCAGCCTGCCATGCGGGACCTTGTCAAAGACCTTGCTAAAGTCCATGTAGACAACGACTACCGCCCTTCCCTCGTCAAGCCTCTTGGTCACTTCCTCGAAAAACTCAATCAAGTTCGTGAGACATGAGTTCTCACGCACAAAGCCTTGCTGACTATCCTTAATCAGAACATGCCTTTCCAAATGCATATAAATCCTATCTCTCAGACTCTCTTCCAATAACTTTCCCGTTACTGATGTAAGGCTCACCGGCCTGTTGTTCCCTGGCTTATCCCTGCTGCCCTTCTTAAATGAAGGCACAACATTAGCTATCCTCCAGTATTCCGGTACCTCACCCGTGGCTAACGATGCTACAAAAGTATCGGCCAGGGCCCCAGCACTCTCCTCCCTCGCTTCCCATAGAATCCGTGGATACACCTGGTCAGGCCCTGGGGATCTAACCACCTTAATGCGCTTCATAACCTTCAACACCTCCTACTTCATAATGTTGATATTCTCCAGGATGTCGCTGTTCCCTCCCTTGAACCCACTAGTTCCCAGGACCTTCTCCACGATAAATACAGACGAGAAATATTCATTTAAGACCTCGCCCATTTCCCGTGGCTCCACACATAGATTACCACACTGATCCTTAAGTGGACCTACTCTTTCCATAGCTCCCCTTTTACTCTTAATATGTTTATAGAATCTTTTACGATTCAACTTTATCTTATCTGCCATGGAAATCTCATAGTCCATTTCCGCCCTCCCACTTTCCTTCTTAAGTGTAGTCCTACATCCCCTACACTGGTCGAGGGACTCGCTCGATCACAGCTGCCTATACCTGAGATATGCCTCCTTCTTTGTTCTGAGCAGACCCTCAATATCCCTCGTCAACCAAAGTTCGGTAAACTTGCCAGCCTTGCCCTTCCATCTAACAGGAACATGCAGGCCCTGAACTCATCCTATCTTACTTTTAAAAGCCTTCCACTTGCCAGACGCCCCGTGACCTGTAAACAGCCTCTCACGTTCAACTTTTGAGAGTTCCGATCTGATGCTATCGAAATTAGGCTTCCCCCAATTTAGGACTTCAACCTGAGGACCAGTCCTATCCTTTTCAATAACTATCTTGAAGCTAATAGAGTTATGGTCACTGTTCCCAAAGTGCTACCCCACTGACACATCAACCACCTGCCCAGTCCCATTTCCTAACAGGAGGTCGCGTGTAGCCGCTTCTCTAGTAGGGCCATCCACATGCTGCTTCAGAAAACAATCCTGGACACACTTAACAAATTCTTCCCCACCTAATTCCTTAGCACTAAGGCAGTCCCATCAATATTAGGGAAGTTGAAATCACCTACTATTACAACCGTATGATTCCTGCACCAATCTGTGATTTACCTACATATATGCTCCTCCAATTCCCTCTGACTATTGCGGGGCTTATAGTCTAATCCCATCAAAGTGATCACCCCTTTCTTATTTCTATGTTCTACCCATATGGCCTTGCTGGACATTCCCCCGGTATATCTTCTCTAAGTGCTGCCGTGATGTCTTCTCTAATCAATCGTGAAACTCCCCCTCCTCTCTTACCTCCACCTCTGTCACGCCGGATTATGTAGCATAAATGTTGCTTTCACAATGTAAACGAAAAAATGTCTGATGATAATGAATTTATGTCTGCGCCAGCACAAATACGTTGAGAACTCTGACAACCTTCAGCAGCCTGGCAAACAATGAACCAGTTTTTGTACAAATTTCGGACTGCCTGTGTCAGCAGAAGAGCGTGATAACTAAAGTGAATAGACCTTTTCACAACTTTGGCAGGTATCCCATCACCGCAAGTGGGATAGCAGAAACCATAACAAGTTCTGAGCCAATCATCCAGCCAAACACAAATGGTCTGATGGTCATAAGGTAGGCTTCACAATGCCGGGGTGAACAGAGATCATGAACATTTTTAGAGGTGAAATCACAGAAGTAGAATAACTCCAGAAAGTTGAGAGTCGGAGAAAGAACAAAAAAGTCACGAGACCAGATAGACTGAATGCGTCCTCATGTCGCTCGCTACCGAAACACGATTGGAAACTGCCACACAGAGAGCCACAAAGTGAAAATCTGAATTTTCTTATGCATGGCATATTATTTCTTAGGAATGTTCTCCTGAATGACTACAAGAAGTATCCTTTTGCAATAATAGTCACAGCCTTGTTGCGTCAAAAAAGGTCCGTTATGCAATGTTAAGGGTCACATAATGGGTATATTCTCAGTGTCATGCATGGCGTTCTTTTAAGGATGATTCATTGCAGACATTTTGAGGCGAAATGGGTGGACCTTTTGAAGGATATGTATAGCAGATATTTTAAGGAGTATGTGTATACACATTTCCAACGATCTGTGCAATGGAAAATTAATGGATATGCCTAGTAGGCACTATAATGCAAACACAAGGCAGAGATTTTAAGAGATACGTGTGATGGACATTTTGAGAGTTAGTTGTTGCCGACATTTTTAGCGATATGCATTGTGGATAATTTAAGGGAGACACATACGAAGAATTTAAGAGATATTTAGGACGGGAGTGCGAGAGCAAATGGAGAAGTACAGACTTGTTGCTTTGACGTCAGTAGTAGGGAAATTGCTAGAATATTATTAATCGACGCGAAAACTGGACATTTGGAATATAATGATATGATTGGTCAGAGCCAACATAGATTTATGAAAGGATATCATGACTGACAAAACTATTGAAGTTCTCAGAACGTGTCACTTGAAACACAGATAAAGGAGAGCCAGTGGATGTAGTGCTTTTGGATTTTCAGAAGGCTTTTTATAAGGTCCCATACTGGAGGATAATAAAGGAAAATAGACCACGTTGGGATTGGGGTGTAGGGGAGGGGGGTGGGGGTGTAATATATTGATATGGATAGAGAATCGGGTAAAAGATAGAAAGCTGAGAGTAGGAATAAACGGGTCATTCTCAGGATAGCAGGATATTACTAGTGGGGTACTGCAAGTTCTCGATCGACATAAATGATTTTGATGTGGGGACCTAATGCAATAATTCTAAGTGTGCTGATGACACAAAACCAGGTGAGAAAGTAAATTGTGAGGAGCATGCAAGACACTTGAAGGGATTTGGACAGGCTACGTGAATGGGCAAAAACATGGCTGATGGAATATCATGTCAAGTGATCAACTTTGGGAGAAAGGAAAGCAGGAAGTCAGTGGATATTTTAAATAGTGAGAGGCGCTGTATCCTCTGAAGGACACTCAGATCAGGTGTGGAAACGAGAACTGGAAACAATAACCTAGTTGATGTCTAACAAGAGCTTTATAAAGATTCGGCATAAATTCCCTGCTTTGTACTCTATGTCTCTAGTTTTAAAACCCAAGATTTCATATGCTTTGCTAACCACTCTTTCTATGTATACTGCCATCTTCAAATATTCATGCACATGCACTCCAGAAGTCCCCGCATACAGTATAGCACAGTGCTATTAATTCTGTTTTGCCTCTCAATGTCCCTTCTGCCGAAGTACATCACCAGATGTCTAATTTAACAAGCAGCACATTTTGTCAGCTCGCGTACTCATTGTATTTAATTGAGGAATTAACCAACTTCATATCTCAGCATATTCTTTTTCTGACCCAAACTAACAATTAACAGTCATCGTCATTTATTTATTCGTTTCATGGATTGTGACATCGCCAACAAGATCAACATGTGTTGCCCATCACTAATTCATCTTGAGAAGGTGATGGTGAGCTGCATCCTTGAAACGCTGCAGTCATCTGGTACAGGTATACCCACAGTGCTGTTCGGAAGGGAGCACCAAGATGTTGAACAAGTGACAGCGAAGAAATGGTGATATACGTCCGAGTCATGATGTGTGATTTGGAGGGAAAATTGCAGATTTTGGTGTTGCCACTTGTCTGCTGCCCTTGTCCCTCTAATTGGAAGAAGTCACAGGTTTCGAAGGTGCTGGCAAAGGAGGTGTGGTGAGTTGCTGCAGTACATCTTGTATATTGTGCACGGTACTGCCACTGTGCGTTGGTGGTGATGGGAGTGAATGCGTATGGTTGCGGATCGGGTGTCGATCAAGTGGGATGTTTGTCCTGGTTGGTGTCGAGTTTCCTACGTGTTATTGAAGCTCCACTCATCCAGGCAAGTGCAGGGTATTCCATCGCTCTCCTGGCCTGTGTATTGTGGATGGTGAATAGGCTTTGGGAAGCTTGCAGTTTGGCTTCTCACCGCAGAACTGCCTGCGTTTGACCTGCACTTGTAGCTACGTTATTAATGTGGCTGGTTCCAGTTCAATTTCTGGTCAATGGTAAGCCCAGGAATGCTGAAAATGGAGGAGTCAGCGATGGAAATGGTATTGAAAGTCAAGGAGGGATGAGTACACGCTCTCTTATGAGAGATTGACGTTGCCTAGCCTTTGTGTGGTGCAAATGTCACTTGACAATAACCAGGCAAAACTTCAAAATGGTCCAGGTTTTGCTGCATATTGACACCGACTGCTTCAGTAACTGAGGAGTTGCAAAATGGCACTGAGCATCATATAATCATCAGTGAACATTCCCACTTCTAACCTTATAATGGAGGGTAGGTCATTGAAGCAACAGTTGAACATGATTGCGCCAAGGATCCTATCATTAGGAACTCCTGAAGTATTATACTGGGATTGAGATAATTGACGTCCAACAATCAGAACAATCTTCTTCTGCGCTATTAATGCTCCAACCACTGAAGAGTTCCCTCACTTCCCCATTGTCTCCAGTTTTGATGGAGTTCTTGTTGCCACACGCGGTTAAATTGTGTCAATATATCCAGGACAATCACTGTCATGTTACCTCTGGAGTCCCATTCTTTTTGCCAGTGTTTGGGCCAAGGCCAGGAGAAGAATGGCCCTGGAGGAACAGAGGATGAGCATCGATGAGCAGGATATTGTTTATGTGGCACTTGGTAGCACTGTCGATGCCACCTTTCATTTCGTTGCTGATGATCGACAGTTGGCTGATGGACAGTCATTGGCCAGATTGGATTTGTCCTGCTTTTTGTGGCGAGAACATACCTGGGCAATTATCCACATTATTGGATAGCTGCAAATGTTGTCACTTTGCTAAATCAGATTGGCTATGGTCATTGGACCGAAGTGGCCAAACAATGCCACAGTATCGAGGCCCCTACATAAAAGTACACAGAGCAGCCTTGTCCAGAGCCCTAGCCAACAGCTGAATTTTAACCTTCAATCCCTGCCAGTTTATGGACGAAACATCCTCAGCGTGGCTCAGGTAGAGTCCCAGACAGAGGAGGTGCGCTGTCCTCCACGCAAAATTCCTCTGCATGCACTCCACTCACCATTGACCCATCAGGAATCTGGAATATTTCTGCAAAATGTTCCTCACAGAGGATTCAACAGAAGGAATCTGCTGGCACTCGCACATCCTCTGCAAGTCATCAGGATCAGTGATCGTGAGCAGCATGTCAATGGTTTAAACCGAGATTATGACCCGCATGCCCGGCATAAGCAGAGCCAAACCCACGAGTCTCCTGTGAAGTTTGCGCAGGAATGACTCCACGCAGATGGTGCACAATTGCCTTGATATTCCGGCATCTCTGAAGTACCCCTCCCCCACAACAAAGCCGTGCAATCAATGGCCCGTTAACTTTGACTGGGCACTCTGCAGTGGTTTACAAATGTCAGACACAGGCCACGAAATGAGGCTCAAGTCCGAACATGCGCAATATTCTGTAAAGTTATTTGTGATTTGCCCTACCAAACACATTCTCCTGATTGAGGGAGAGAAAGGTGACTGACAGATGAGTCCTCGGGAAAAGATGGATCGGGTCCGGAACCAAGTAGGTGCAGTCTGTGATGGACTGGCCATGACTGCATATGACTAGTTGGCATGAATCATGTGGGCCAGCATGGATTACGAGCAGGTAAACATTCTCCCGGCAAAGATATTATGATCCATACTGAGGGGGATGGACTAGATGCAAGATTTTAGGCAGGCAGAGATCGTCCTTCTTTGGCAGCCGGTCAATGACCAATCTGTGCCATGAGAGGGGCATCTAACTTGTCGCTTTCGCCCCGGCTCCACGTGCAATCACCCCCAGCATGTCTTGAATGCCCCGAGGATCTGCACGCCAGTCCAGCCCCGGAGATATGACCCTCGAGACCAGAGACAGATTCACAAATATAGCACTGCCTCCAGTCATTTGGCGCCCTCTGGACTGACCGTTGGAAGGTTCTCCCACACATCTCTGCGCACATTCTCACTGATACAATCTGGAGAGACGAAACGGCCCAATTCTTCTGGAACTCTGATGAAGAATCTGTGATGTTGTTGTCCAACAGGTTAACGAGCTGTTAGTGTTGAGATGCCATCCAAACCCTCCAGAATCTTGTTCCATGACGTTACATCGGTGTCTTGGGACCTCACAATCTCCAGATCCCTCAGCGCAAACTTTGTTTCTTTGAATGCCTGCCACATGGCCAGTTCGATAACGCCTTGGTGGAGATGGGGCTCCAAGTCGAGCATCGACCTCTCCAGACGCCCGATCTAGGACCGCTGCCTCTTGGTCGACCCATTCTCATAATTCTGACAGATCACATCATACCCTAAAGTAGAACAGGGCCCTAGTTTCCTTCACCAGTTGATCCAGCATTGCCAGAACTAGTCCTCTAATAGCTCGTCCTCCAGCAGCCAGTTGGTAAATTGCCAGCAATCAGATACCTCCTGTATGCAGAATGAAGTGAAATGCACTCATACCGCGTGGAGTCCCTATCACATCACCAGCCGTATGGAGACCGTCGCAATGCAGGGGCTGGAAGGCTGCAAAATGTAGTGACGATCAATGCGTGTGGCTCCTGCTCCATACCTCCAGGTAAAGGCGCTGGATTCGGTATGCACGTTCCTCCAGACGTCCAACAAGCCGAGGAACTGATAATTTACTATAGCTGCTCAAACAATCCTTAATGGTGTGGTCCTGCGCGATCCCTCACCTCATGGTTGCAGTTGAAACCCATGCGCCCACCACCCCCAGCGTGGTTGATACACTCACCACTACTGACAGAGCTGAAGACTGTGGACTCATCTTCAACAAAGCATGCTTGCAACAAGCTGCAGGTGGCTGTGTACGCTTTCACAATATGGAGTGGCATGGCACATAGGAGAAGGGCGAGGTGGAGCAAGTGGCCTGACAGAAGCTCCTTGATCCCCTAGATCTTTGGTGAAAATTCGGGGCTACGAAGATAGCAAACCCACTTGAATAAGCGGTGAGGTGTCACATGTGGACGCCACCCTACCACTCCAGAAGCCAGATGGTTTCATGTCTTGCAACGGTGATTGTTTCCTGCAGAAAGCTCACTTGCAGTTATTCTCTGAAACTCGCTTCCCACAAGGCTGGTGGAAGCAGAAATGAGGAAGGAATTTGAGAGGAAGATCGATGGTCATCTGAGAGAAATAGAGTTGCAGGGCTTTGCGGATCAAGCCAGGGAGTGGGACTGACTGAATAGCACCGTGGAGCACCGCCAGGGATTCGATTGGCCGAATAGCCCCCTTCTGTGCTGCAAATGACTCTGTGACACTGTGCATATCGCCCTTCCTTAAGGACTGAGAGACTGGGAAATCTGCAAAGTGCCCCCCTGCTGCCGGTGATGTTGATGCTGGCTGTGGATATCTTCATAACAAAAGTTTTCAATCGCCTCTTCAAAATACCTCAAATAGAGTCGGGAGCAGAGGTGCTCGTCACTGACAACTCCCTCAGCAGACCTGCGACGAACAACTTGTACCAGGGCTGCATGACTGTTTTCATGCCTGCACCCTTCGCCATTTTTTTGAGGAGGGCAGAGACGGACCGCTGAACAGAGACAGATCTGACCGTCATTCGAGGACCTGCTGAACTTTATTGTGGCAACTCCTGCAAGCAGCAAGGAAATCCAGGCGTTTCACAATGGGGATGATAGGAGACATACTGGAGAGACGAGGGTGCCTCCTGTCTCACTGGTGTTGGACTCTATATTAGACTTCATTCCTCCAATGGGTAGTGATTGCTAGCGGCTGGCACGCGCTCTTCCCCTTACCGTCAACCTACCCCCCGCCCCCCGCCCCCCAATCATACTCACTGTGAGGCAGATGTCTCGGCTGCGCCAGATCTGACAGATTTTTGAACCATGATAGATGGTGGAGGAGTCCTGCTACCCACAAGTGCCCAAGGCTCAGCAGACGTGACACTATTTACAAAGTTCAAATGGCCATTTGGATCGGGTACATCCCGGCTGGCAGCAGCTGGCAGCTAGGAGGTTTTCACCTTTCAATCCCACCCTAAATCCCGCACAGGACACCTGACCTGGTTGCAAGCGCAGATATGTCTCCTGGGGGTGCACAGCATCCCTTACCACAGGCGGGACCACTCCCCCTTCACTGGGAGTTATCAGATTTACAGTGGCTTTGCCCTACTCTCCGTTTTGAGAGATAAAAGGCTTCCGCCCATGTGTTGAGGTCCTAATGCTGGTGGCTGTGGGAATAGCCCGAAGACACGCTCCAGGAGATCCACCCTGTATCTTAGGGCGCCCTTCAGAGGAGGTGCTCTTCTTCCTCATATTCCAGGAGGGTTGCGGAGGTTCAGATACCTCCATTGCCAAAGATGCCTCTGACCCAACCTCCGCACCCTTCTTCAGCCCAGATCTCCTGGGCCTGAGCTAAACAAGGGGGCAGATAAGTTCGCCAGGATCAGGTTCAACGGTGATCTCAGCCCCATTTTGCTCCTCAGTGTCCAGGTGACACGGATTTAGATGTTTTATTCTGTGCCACACCTTCCATCCCCTTGGAAACTACGACCTCTGTAGGCGGAAGAGGGGAAGGGGTGACACAGCCATCTTCGGTCGCTGTACTGGATTTGACGGCCCGGAGGTTGTGACAGCTCTGACAAACATTCTTCATCACCTACTCTCCATGCAGGGATGGCACCGTTTCCTGTCCGAGATTCAGAAGACACGCTAGACTGTACATTGGAACTGAACAATAAATTGGTCAACTGTAACCTGATCCCGCGCCAGGTGCATAAAGAGCTCACGGAAAAAGGAGTAGACATGTTAGATAATGCTGTCTGAAGATTGAGAGAGACTACGACAATCCATCACCTCAACACCCGCAGATCTGCAGGTAAGGATGGTGGAGCTCACTGGGAAACAATGGTTTGTCGTTCGATGTTATAATACACTGCGCCGTGGCCCTCAGGGTATCACCAGGCTGGAAAGTCCTGTCCACGGTCAGCCCCTTCCTTAGGGCCAGAGCCACTGATCACTCTGCCTTCCGGAGAATGATAGCCTTCCCATACACTTTCGAGGCATGCAATGATGGCCGTAGGGCTGACAACCACCATCATAGCCTTAAATACATATTCGGGTGGGCATGGCCGTACAAATTATGGCTACTAGTGATTAATCTCAATAGTCCACAGGCCATATGGGCGACCACAGAAGCTGCAGATGAATAGGTGTGAGTGGGCAACGCCAATGGTGCAGGTGGGCCGGCCGTGGGTCCAATAGCTAAATGCAACCTCAATTAGAGACCTGAAAACGTCAACAGAAAGTTTACAATGGAAATAAATAAATAAATAACCGCCAAACAAATAAACAGAGAGGTGATTTTGCTGCAATGTGAAGGTACGCACGGAATACTTTAAAACTATATTTGCCAACCCTGCTGGCTGGGGTAGGCGTCTTCACAGAGGTTAGCTGCTGCTGCCCAAGCATTATCCATCTCCTTTTGCCTCCTCAGGCAAGCAGCTCCAGCTGACCCATGCTCGGCATATGGGGTGGGGATGGAGTGTTCCTGTGTGCTTAATGAAATTGCACAGCTGCCTGCATCCCTACCTCTTATTCTTCCCGACTCTTCCACCTCCCACAACAGTCCAAACCAAAGAAATGTCCGATGCCATACCACCCAACTCAAAACACAGCCTTGGGCTAATAAAGATTCTTACTTTCAGTAACGGTTGTTGTAAAACCTGCATAACACACTTCTCATCTCCCTCTCCTCAGGTTAACCGCTTCCAACTACCTGCAGCACATTCAGCTGTTACTCGTTGATGCACTCAGCAGTCCCAATCAGGCAACAACAAAGACAGTACAGGACCTGGACTGGCAGTGCTTGACGGGGACAGTTGTGTTGCGCTTTTTTTGATGGGCAAGTGCAGAGAGGGTTTTAGTCTGTATCAAACCTGTGCTGTATTTGCCCTGGGAGTATTTAATGGTACAGTATAGAGGGAGCTTACTCTGTTTCGAATCCCGTGCTGTAACAGCCTCGAGTTTTATTTGGTGGGGTAATGTAGCGGGAGCTCAAATCTATGCATGAAGCATTATTTTTGCTTTATGAAGTGGCTTTAAGACACCATGAACCCTTTTATATTTGTAATGGTGGGGGAGGGGGTTGGGGGTGTCCTTTATTCCTCAGGACCACTATATATTCATTTCATAGAAATAGAGAGAGAGAGAGCGAGAGAGCAGCCCCCTCAATACTCAAAGAGGGGCTGCAGCCTCGCACGCTCCATATAAACATGGAACACGGGCTCGTCCATGCTTCAGAACTTACAGGGAGCCTGGGAGTCCATGAAGCTAACTAAAAGTCCGTTGAACGTCCAGTCCTCACCAGCCCAGGTCCACGATGTAAAGGGAAAGGACTGCCATGTTGCTAGACATCCAGTGAGGATTCCCTTCACTGGCAGATGGCAACACGGACCCCATCTCATACAGGAAACGTCTTTCCACTGTGCAGAATGGCATGGAGGCCATTTCCGAGAGGCAGCTCAGGCTGTGTGGGATTAGATCCAGAGGACATTTGCTGGGCCTGGGTCTGATGAACAATTCTGGATGTGCATGTGTCAGCTCTGCGAGGAGTACGCCACACCCAAGTCCCGTCGATCCCCACTGTGAGAGATGTCGTGGAGGCTTTGGCTCTATGTCCATCTGTTGGTCCATCCCAGGAGACAGCCACCCGGCCGGCAGGTGAATGCCCTGTCTGGAGGCAACCATGTTCCAGATAATGAAGAGGTCCGGCTAAAAAACAGTCATATGCCTCAGAGAGACGTAGCTAACAGTTGCCACCAGAAGCTGCGTGTTGTATCTGGATGGAAAGCGTTGGCCAAAAAGGTAGCCATCCCATTGGAAGTAGGGGTGACGTGATTAATGTAGATCCTACCCTACTACTCCGGGAACTAGCTGGCTTCATCTACAAGAATGCTGTGGGTTTCCTGCAGGACTGAGATATTGTAAAATCTGCATAGAGACCCACTGCTGCCATTGATGTTGAGGCTCACAAGTACTTGATACCGCCACAAACACTTACTGTGAGGAGGGACTGGAAATGATCATCACCTTCCACTCCCAAATCAACATGGAGAGCGATACATTGAACTGGCACTGCATGATCTTTTTCATGTCCACGTCCTTGACCTCATTCCTGAAAGCAGCAGGGGCGCACTAGATGACAGCTGAATCTGACCACGGGTCGAGGGCCAGCTAAGCTTTATTAAGGCAATCAGTGCAGCCAGCAAGGAAGGCATCGAATTCCACAATGGAGAGAAGAGGAGACACAGTAATAGACACAAGCGAGTCTCCTGCCTCACAAGTGATGGATTCAATATTGTCCTTCGTGCCATCAGTGAGTCCCCGTTTTCCTCTAGGTAGTTACAGCTAGCAGTCGACATACCCATTACATACTGTAAAGCAGATGTCCAGGCTACACCAGCTGGTCCCACCTCTGTCTATCACACCATCAGGAGAAACGGCAAAAGCTCCTTCCCTGGGTTCTTCCAAGGAAACGGAGCTTTTGGGAGAAAGATGTTCCAGACCACCATCTACCTCCATCACCGGGCTCGGGGAGATGGTTACCCCCGACTCTGGAAATCCAGCAAGAGACCATCTCCTCGCCCGCCATTTCCTAGATGCGCAACAGACGGAACACTTTGCAAATTGGCCACTGGATAAGGAATATCCTTGGCAACCGAAACAGGCTGCGGACACAGGGTGGTGCTCACACGTACAGGTCTCCTCACCCCGCCCGCCCTACCTTTGGCACCCGATGAAGAGGCAGCTGAAACTGGCTGCTGGCCGAGGGCGGTGGTGTGGACCCTCCCAGGTCCACTCCACCCTCCGCCCCACAAGCACATCTGACAACACATACGGGCCCCCTCCTGCCCCTTGGGAGCTACCAAATTTACAGTGGTTTCTCTCCTCACTCTGCTACAAGGGATAGGGTGCGGCCACTTGAGGCTTGAGGCCATGATTGTGCAGGCAGTAGGGGGAGACAGAGCACCCACGCCAGGCGAGAGACCATGTTTCTCACGGCTCTTTCAGAGGAGGGGACATCCCCCTTTTATGCTGGGATCGGCACGTAATTTCAAGGACCTTAATCTAACTAGAGATCTCTGATTATACTTCTGCCACCTCCTACCCAGATTCCTTGGGTTTCAGCTCAGCCACGTGGCATGTGGGCTCCCAGATTACGTCTAGGGCGAAGCTCAGGCTCAAGGTGTTTTCCCACAAGCAAGGGCACGCCTTCTGGTATTTTCTTTCGAGCTGCACTTTCCTTCCACCAAGACGTGTCTCCCTCTCTCCACCAAAGGCCAGGAAAACAAGGCCCGCTGGCAAAGCCTGAGTGCTGTCTGCTGCTGGTGTAGGGAGAGTAGGGAGATGTGCAACGACGCCACCCTAGGCCAGGAAGGAGGATTGGCAGTCCAATTCTTGGGGCAGTTCTTACAAACCTGCTCCAACCCCTTACAGGCATGACACCATGCCCAATCCAAGCTCCAGAAGGTATAAATGGAGGTCCCTGGAACGCGACATTAATGTGGCCCTCTGTGACCTCCTCCCATGCCAGCTGTACAAATTGCGGTCGGTTGAAGGAGTAGACATATTTGAGTCTGCTTTCCTGCCGGCCGACCGAGACTGGGATGAGCCCCAACCGCCCCTCCTGCAGATGTTGCAGATGGGGTAGGAGAAGAACACTGGCAATGAAGGGCCGAGAGTTGGACAATAGGATCCGCTATGCAGTTGCTGCCATAGTATCCACGAGCACGAACGTCCCACCTTCGGTTAGTCCCTTAATCAAGCAGGGAGAGTGCCCGGTCAGACTTCAAGAAAACAATTTAAAAATTTGCCTTACCGCACATTTGTGAGGCTGTGAAAATGCCAAAGGCCATTTGGCTTTACACAGTCCTCAATAGGCCTGTTTGTGTGGGCATAGTTCTTTATTCCATGGCTGGAAATTAGTAATTTAAATGGTGATGGCTGACATGGATGGCTACAACCTCGGTCGAGTGGAATGTGCCTCCTGCGTTATGTGGGAAGTAGGAGACACATCTGCAGTAAGTGTCTTCAGCTTCAGAGGCTTGAGCTCTGGGTTGTGGAACTCAAAGGGAGGCTGGAGTCACTGTGGTGCATCCGTGAGGCAGAGAATGACGTGGATAGCACCTTTAGGGACGTGGTCACACCGCAGGCAGGAGCATGAGAGGGAATGGGTGACCAAGGGCAGTCTAAGACAAGCAGGCAGGTCGTGCAGGAGTCACTTGAGTGGATCTCACTTGCTGGTTATCCATTTTGGAAAATGGTCAGGCCGATGGTTCCTCAAAGGAATGCAACAACAGCCAAGTCCATGGTGCAACAGGTGGCTCAGCTGCACAGGAGGGGCGCCAGAAGAGTGGAAAAGCAGTAATGATAGGGGATTCATTAGTTTGAGGAGCAGACAGGCATCTGTGCGGCTGCAGAAGCGACACCAGGATGGTATGTTGCCGCCCTGGTGCCATGGTCAACAATGTGACAGAGCAGCTGCAGGACGTTCTTCTGGGGGAAGGTGACCAACCAGAGGTCGTGGTCCACATTGGTAACATTTCCATAGGAAAGAAGAGAGATTAGGTCCTATAAACAGATTTTAAAGAGTTAGGAAGGAAATTAAGAGTAGAACATCAAAAGCAGTTATCTTGGCAATTCTCCTAGTGCCACGTGCTAGCGAGCATAGGAATAGAAGGAATAAGTGATTTAAAATGTGACCGGAAGGAGGGTATCAGACACCTGAGACATTGGGATCTGTTATGGAGTATGTGGGACCTGTACATGGTGGATGCTTTGCACCTTAGTCGGGCCAGAGCTAACACCCTTCCCGGTAGATTTTCTAATACTATTACGAACAGTTTAAACTAAATTGTCAGAGGTTGAGAAATTAAGAGGAAACTCAGATAGGAGGGAAGCAAAACTGGTAAGAAGAAGTAGAAATGCAGTAACCGAAATTGGAAAGAAGACAACATGAAGGCACATTTCAAATAGGTGGGAATGAGGAATAATGTTAAGACAAACTTAAGGGAACTCTATCTGAATGCACGAAGCATTAGAAATAATGTAGATGATTTGAATGACAAAGAGAGGTGAATCGGTATGATTTCATTGCCATTCAGAAGACGTGGTTACAGTGTGACCAGGGCTGGGAAGTAAATATTCAGTGATAGTCGTAATTTGGGAGCAATGTGCGAAGTGGAGAAGGACGTGGTGTCGCGCTTTTAGCAAGGGAGGAGATCAGTGCATTCGTGAGAGAGGATCTTAGATCTAAGGAGCAAGATGTAGAATCAGTTTGGGTGGAGCTAAAAAGCAGCATGTGGCAGCAAACATTGGTGGGAGTGATTTATAGGTCACCAAATTGTGGCCGTGTTTGGCATGATATAAATCAGGCAATTGGAGCTGCATGCAGCAGGGGCAATACAGTAATAATGGGCTTGTTCAATTTATAGGGAGACTGGGATGCGGTCTTCAAAGCAGATTTTCAGGAGCTCGGGAAGAGTTTAAATAGCAGAGTCTTAAAAGCAGTAATCTCAGGATTCGAGCCACTTGCTCGTGAGGATAGGAATAGAAGGATTAAGATTTGAACTTGTAGCTGGAGAATGAGTGGAATAGGAAGGCCATTGGAGTTTTGAGGCGTTAGGACCGGTTTTGGGACAGCTGGGACCCACAGAAGATTTAGCATTGCACCTTATCAGGACAGGGATTAACATTGGAGCAGGGAGAATTCCCAGTGCTAGTGAGGACCCATTAAAACTAAATAGAGATCGGGATTGGAACCTGATAGGGAGCTCAGATTGGAGGGAAGCACAACTGTGAGCAGGAAGGAGAAAAGTAGCAAGAAAAATTCGAAGACAGCCGAAACAAAGGCAAACATCAAATCGGATCAGAATGCGGAACTGCGTTAAAACGATCAAGCTCAGAGTATTCAATATGAATGCACACAGCATTAACAACGAGTTAGATGATTTGAAGGTACAATTAGAGATACATGACTATGATTTAATTCCCTTTACAGAGACGGGGGTTGCAAAGTGACGAAGACTGGCAATTAAATATTCAAGGATATTAGTCATTTGGGAACGGTAAGCAAATAGGGAAAGGAGGTCGAGTAGTCCTTTTAATAAGGGTCGAGTTCAGTACATTGTTAACGAGGATCTTAAATCAAATGAGCAATATGGAGAATCAGTTTGGGTGGAGCTAAGAAATAGCAAGGGGCAGAAAATATTCGAGAGAGTTGTTTATAGGCCACCAAACCGTAGTACTAATGTTGGGCACAGTATAAAGCAGGAGATTAGAAGTGCATGTTAAATGGGTAATACAGTGATAATGGGTGTGATCAATTTACATATAGACTTAGTAAAACTAATCAGCACTGATGCCGAGGAGGATGAATTCCTGCAGTGTGTGCGAGATGGGTTTCTGGAGCAGTATGTTGAAGGACCAACTCGGGAGCGGGATATTTTACATTTAGTACTATCTAATGAGGAAGGGCGAATTCATAACATTGGTGTAAATGAACAAATAGGAAACAGTGACTACATTATGCTAGAATTCTACATGGTGTGTGAAAGAGATATAGGTCATTGTGAAACTAGGGTCTTAAATCTCAACAAAGTAAACTATGAACGTATGAGGGGCAAGTTAGTTATGGTGGATTGGGAAAATGCATTAAAGGATTTGTCAGTTGACAGGCAATGGCTAGTATTTACAGAAGTATTACACGGTTTAGCAACAAATATACATTCGTCTAAAACACACAAAAAACATGAAAGGTGATTCAGCCATGAAGAACAAAAGAAGTTCAAGATTGCATTACGTCATAGGAAGTGGTTGATAAGCCCAAGGATGGAGAGGAATTTAGAGTCCAACAAAGGAGCACCAAGAAACTGATCCAGAAAGAAAAAATATTATGAATGCAACTTGCTAGGCACATAAATAAGGCACATAAAATCTTCTTTCGGTGTGTGAAAAGGAAACTGTTAGCGATGACAGGAGAGCTTGTGGTGTTGAATGGAAGGAAAAAACGCAGAGACTAAACAATTAGATTGCATTTCTCGTCATGGTGGAAGAAGAAGAAAATCTGCCAGGTAGGCTAGGGAACCAAGGTACAAGTAAAATGAGGAACTGAAAGTAATTAGTAATAATAAAAAGATAGTACTAGAAATAATGATTGGATTGAAAGTTGATAAATGCCCAGAACCAGATGAGAGGCATTATGGAGTATTGAACTAGATCACTATACACATAATGGATATTTTAGTAGCTTTCTTTCAAACTTCTGAGAATTATGGAGCGTTACTGCATATGGGAAAGTAGCAAATCTAACCCCACTATTTGAGAAGGAAGCAAGAGAGAAAAGAGAACTACTGGCCTGTTAGTTAAACATCAGTACTAGCGAAAATGTTAGAATCTATTGTAAAGGATGAGATAACTGGACACTTGGAAGTTTCTTGCTCGTTCCTGGGTTGTGGGCATCGCTGGCTGGACCAACATTTATTGCCCATCCCTAATTGCCCTTGCAAAGATAGCCTTCTTGAACCGCTGCAGTTGATGTGGGGTCGGTACACCGACAGTGCTGTTCGGAAGTGATTTCCAGGTTCTTGACCCAGCGACAGTGAAGGAACAGTGATATAGTTCCAAGTAAGGATGGTGTGTAGCTTGGAGGGGAAAATGCAGGTGGTAGTGTTCCCATGCATAGGCTGCCTTGTTCTTCTCGGTGGTACTATTCGCGGGTACGGAAGGTGCTGCCAAAGGAGTCTTGGTGCATTTATGCAGTGTACTTTGTAGTTTACACACACTGCTGCCACCGTGCGCTAGTCGTGGAAGGAGTATGTGCACAGGATGCCAATCAAGCAGGCTGTTGGATGGTGTCAAGTTTCTTGAGTGTTGTTGGAGCTGCACCCATCCAGACAAGTGGAAGCTATTCCAGCACACTCCTGACTTGTCCCTTGTAGTTGATAGACCGGCTTTGGGAGTCAGAAAATGACTTACTTGCCGCAGGATGCCTAGCCTCTGACCTGATTTCATCGCCACACTATTTATATACTACTCCAATTTAGTTTCTGGTCAATCGTAACCCCAGGATGTTGAGAGTGGGGGATTCAGTGATCGTTATGCCATTGAATGCCAAGGGGAAATGGTTAGATACACTGCTCTTGGAGATGGTCATTTCCTGGCACTTGTGTGCCACAAAAGTTACTTGCCACCTATGAGCCTAAGCCTGGATATTGTTCAGGTGTGGCTGCATTTCTACACGGACTTAACATTGTGCAATCATCAGCGAATATTCCCACTCTGACCTTATGATTTAACGAAGGTTATTGTCAAGCAGCTGAAAACGGTTGGGGCTAGGATACTACCCTCAGTAAAGTCCTAATGTCCTGATGCAGTGAAGTCCTGGATCTGAAATGTTTGCTTTCTGGTATATCTGGACTACTCTGTGACTTAGTGGCTGTTGCTGCTCGCGTCTGGGAGGCTGCTGCTGCTGGGGCGCACCTACCTATTGGGCCTGCCTCTTGTGGCGATGCCTCATCACAGCAAAGGGCGCAAGGAAAACAGGGTGAATTGTACCTATCTCTGTACTTCTGACAACGTTGGCTTCCTTCAAAAGGTCAGGTACACCTACCTGGACAGAGATTTCTGTTAATTCCTGCTTCAGTAGCATTCCACATGTGTTCAACGTTATGGCATAACATTGCCCACATAAGTTTTAAGTAATTGTGAGCCATCATGACCATTGGACTATCATTTGATTGGCCTGCACTGGACCATCGGCAACAGCAACCTACAGTGTTTCCCAGTTGTGCCCCCAAACAGTGTATCCATTTGCAGAGTTACCGCCACCCCTCTCCAATGATACACAGCTGCAGAATTGTTCCCTTCTCCGACTTATCGATAGACAAATGCAGAGTGGCTCTCTTCCCTGTCCTATCGATAAACATTGCAGAATTGCCTCCTTCTCTGCTTTATCGATATACAGATAAGAGTAGCCTCCTGCTCTTCTTTATCAGTAAACAGATGCAGAATTGCCTCCTGCTCCGCTTTACTGATGAGCAGATGCAGAATTGCCTACTGTTCCTCTTTATTGACAAACAGATGCAGAATTGCGTCCTGTTCCGCTTTACTGATAAACAGATGCAGAATTGCCTCCTGCTCTGCTTTATTGATGAGCAGATGCAGAAATGCCTCCTTTATTGATAAACAGATGCATAATTGCCTCCTGCTCCGCTTTTTGACAAACTGATGCAGGGTAGCCTCCTGCTGCGCTTTATTGATAAGCAGATGCACAATTGCCTCCTGCTCCACCTTATCGAGAGACAGATGCAGAAGTGCACCCTCCCACTTATTGATAAGCAGGTGCAGAGTTGCCCCCTTAATACGCGTTATCAATAAACGAACGCAGAGTTGTCCCATTCCCCCCACATCAAGACAAAGATACACAGCGGCCCCTTCCCGCCTTATCAATAAGTAAATGAAGAGTTGCTTCTTTCTCTCCAAATTGATAAACGAATGTAGAGCTAAGATACACAGCGGCCCCTTCTCCGCATCCAATATTATACAGTTGCAGAGTGGCCGCTTACCCCCTTATGGATGCACAGATGCAGAGTTCCAACCACCACTCACTTCTGGTGATTTAACTTAGAGGCAGTATCCGAGTTCGCAACAAATTTGAAGGACAGCTAGGCGAAAGTTACAAGAACTTTGAGGTCACCGAGGTCTCTCGCCTCGGTGGCTGCAGCATTTCAAAAATGTGTAAGTGAAGGCATGTGAGTGCTGCACGTCGAGCTGAATATTGGACCCGGTTGGTAGCATCGCGATGAATTGCATTATAATAAATACAAAAAGGTGCTTAGGATATTTAGTATACGGTTTCCGTTACAGAGTTGTGAAGGTGCCACCATAGAGCTTCGCTATCTCCGGGAGAATTGAAATCTGGATTTCTGGTGTTGACAGCCGTGGCGGGCACTACCACTCCAATTCTCCACCACTTCCCCCTCCCCCCCATAGATCTGGTGGACACTTAATTCAATTCCTATATATAAGAAGGGGGGGGGGGGCAAGAAATGCCCAGGCATTTATAGATAAGTTTGCTTAACATCGGTGACAGGAAATATAATGGACCATCTGCTTCAGGAGAGAATTGAAGAACATCTAGAAAATAAAATGTATAGGAAGGAGCAACCAACATGGGTTTCAAAAGGGACAATCTTGCTTGACCAAACCTACTGAATTATTTAAGCAGTAACACAGAGAGTAGACAATGGTAATGCGATAAATATAATATATCTGGACTTTGAAAAAAAAAGCCTTTCGATAAATTACCCTATAATAGACTAATCAATTCTGTCAAAGAATGAGGAATTCGTTGAGAATTGACACAGTGGATTGCTGTTTGCCTTCAAGACATAAAGCAACGAGTGTGAGTAAAAGGTATGGCCCATTGTGCATTATTATTATTACATGATTCATATTTACCAGATGTGAACCAGTGTGCATTATTATTAATTGCTTCACATTTGCTAGATGTGGTCCAGTGTGCATTAATGTCAAATTATTCACATTTACCAGATGTGTTTCAGTGAGCATCATTATTAATTGCTTCACATTTACCAGGTGTGATCCAGTTTGGAATATTATTAAATGCTTCACGTTTCCCAGATGTTGTCCAGTGTGCCTTAATGTTAACTGACTCACATTTACAAGATGTGTTCCAGTGTGCATTGTCATTAAAATATTCAGATTTACCAGATGTGGTCCAGTTTGTATTACTAGTAAAATATGCTCATTTACCAGTTGTGATCCAGTGTGCATTAATTTTAAATGCTTCACACTTTCCAGTTGTGTTCATGTGTATGCCTTCATGTTGAATGATTCGCATTTACCAGATGTGCTTCATTGTGCATTATTATTAAATGCTTCACGTTTACCAGATGTGGTCCAGTATTCCTTAATTTTAAATGGTTCGCATTTTCCAATGTGCTTCAGTGAACATTATTATTAAATGTTTCACATTTCCCAAATGCTGTCCAGTGGACCTTAATGTCGAATGATTTACATTTACCAGATGTGCTGCAGTGTGCATTAGTATTAAATGCTTCATGTTTACCAGATGTGGTCCAGTGAGCCTTCATGCTAAATGATTCACATTTATCAGGTGTGCTTCAATGTGCACTATTATTAAATCCATCATATTTATCAGATGTGTTCCAGTGTAAATTAATATTAAATACTTCACATTTCGCAGATATTATCTACTGTGTTTTAATGTTAAATTAATCACATTTACAAGGTGTGTTCCAGTGTGCACTATTAATAAATACATCACATTTATCAGATGTGTTCCAGTGTAAGTTATTATTAAATGCTTCACATTTCTCAAATGTTATCTAGTGTGTCTTAATGTTTAATGAATCACGTTTACAAGATGTGTTCCAGTGTGCATAACAATTCAATGATTTGCATTTAGCAGATATGCTCAAGTGTGCATGATTATGAAAAGATTCAGATTTGCCAAATGTGTTCCAGTTTGTATTACTATTAAATGATACTGATTTACCAGGTGTCATCCAGTTTGTTTTATTATCAAATGCTTCACATTTACCAAATGTAATCCAGTTTGCATTATTAGTAAATGGTTTACATTTCCCAAATGTTGTCTCGTGTGCCTTAATGTTAAGTGTTTCTCATTTACAAGATGTGTCCCAGTTTCCATTACTTTTAAATGAATCACATCTACCAGATCTGCTCAAGTGTGCATTGTTATGAAAAGTTTCAGCTTTACCAGATGTGGTATAGTTTATCTTACTATTAAATGATGCTCATTTACCAGTTGAAATTCATTGTGCATTATTATCAAATGCTTCACATTTACTAAATGTGGTCCACTGTGCCTTAATGTTAAATGATTCACATTTACTAGATCTTCTCAAGTGTGCATTGTTATGAAAAGTTTCAGCTTTACCAGATGTGGTATAGTTTATCTTACTATTAAATGATGCTCATTTACCAGTTGAAATCCATTGTGCATTATTATCAAATGCTTCACATTTACTAGATTTCGTCCACTGTGCCTTAATGTTTAATGAATCACATTTACAAGATGTGGTCCTGTATGCCTTAATGTTAAATGATTTACATTTACCAGATCTTCTCAAGTGTGCATTGTTATGAAAAGATTCAGATTTACCAGATGTTCTCTAGTTTGTATTACTATTAAATGATACTCATTTACCAGTTGAGATCCATTGTGCATTATTATCAAATGCTTCACATTTACTAGATGTGGTCCAGTGTGCCTTAATATTAAATGATTCACATTTACCAGATGTTGTCCGGTGGCCTTAATGTTAACTGATTCAATTTTGCAAGATGTGTTCCAGTGTGCATTATTGTTACAAGATTCAGATTTACCAGGTGTGGTCCAGTTTGTATTACTATTAAATAATGGTCATTTACCATTTGAGATCCAGCGTGCATTAGAGTTAAATGCTTCACATTTACTGTATGTGGTCCAGTGTGCAATATTATTAAATGCTTCACATTTCCGAGACGGTGTCCAGTGCACCTTAATGTTGATTGATCAGTATTATATGTTTCATATTTACCAGATGTTGTCCAATGTGGCTTAATGCTAAATAGTTCACATTTACCAGATGTGCTTCAATGTGCATTATTATTAAATATTTTACATTTACCAGATGTGTTCCGTTGCGAATTATTATTAAACACTTCACATTTCCCATATGTTATCTATTGTGCCTTAAAGTGAAATGAATGACCTTTATAAGATGTGTTCCAATGTGTATAATTGATAAATGTTTCGCATTTAAGAGATATGCTCACGTTTTCATTATTATTAAAAGATTAAGATTTACCAGATGTGGTCCAGTTTGTGTTACTGTTACATTATACACATTTAACAGTTGAGAGTCAGTGTGTATTATGATTAAATGTTTCACATTTACAGTTGTGGTCCAGTGTGCATTATGTTTGAGACTTAATACTTATCAGGTATGATCCAATATCATTAAAAGTTTCAAATTTGCCGCATTAGGCCCGGTGCATATAGGATGTAGTGACATGGTGGCAACGTCACTGAACTAGTGCTGTGAAGACCTAATCGAATTCCCTGAGGACAGATGTTCAAACCCCATCATGTCAGTGGCTGAAATGTGATTTCAGCTCATTAGTAAAATCGTGCAATTAAATGCTAGTCTTAATCATGTAGGCGAAAAACTGTCAGTGATTGTTGCAAAAGCCCATCTGGTTCAATAATATCCTTTAGGGAAAGAGTTTGCTGTCCTTACCTGGTCTGCTCTACATATAAGCACTTGAAATGCCATAGCATACAAGGCTATGTGCCAAGTGCAGGAATATGGGATTAGAATAGTTAGGTGCTGGATGGCTGGCGTGGACACGATGGGCCGAAGGGCCTGTTTCTGCACTGTATTACTCTATGAGTCGAGACCCAAAGAAATGTGATTGGCTCTTAACTAACTGGCCTAGCAAGCCATTCGGGCGGGTAAAAAATGCTATTCTTGCCAGCGGTGACCACATCCCCAGAAATAATTATAATTACTAAACATCTCACAGGTTCCAGTTTACAATATTATTGAATGCAGTGTTCAGCATTATTGAACAGCTCACATTTATCAGATGTGGTCGACTGTACTATGTTTTTAATGGCTCACATTTACCAGATGTGGTCCAGTGTTTATTATTACTGTTGTTTCACATTTACCAGATATGGTCCAGTGATTATTACTACTGTTGCTTCACATTTACCAGATGTGGTCCATTGTTTGTTATTGCTGTTGCTTAACATTTAACAGATGTGGTTCAGTGTTTATTATTACTGTTGCTTCACATTTACCAGATGTGGTCCAGTGTTTATTATGACTGTTGCTTCACATTTACCAGATGTGGTCCAGTGTTTATTATTACTTCTTTTGGGCCTCCTTATCTCGAGAGACAATGGATACGCGCCTGGAGGTGGTCAGTGGTTTGTGAAGCAGCGCCTGGAGTGGCTATAAAGGCCAATTCTGGAGTGACAGGCTCTTCCACAGGTGCTGCAGAGAAATTTGTTTGTTGGGGCTGTTGCACAGTTGGCTCTCCCCTTGCGCCTCTGTCTTTTTTCCTGCCAACTACTAAGTCTCTTCGACTCGCCACAATTTAGCCCTGTCTTTATGGCTGCCCGCCAGCTCTGGCGAATGCTGGCAACTGACTCCCACGACTTGTGATCAATGTCACACGATTTCATGTCGCGTTTGCAGACGTCTTTATAACGGAGACATGGACGGCCGGTGGGTCTGATACCAGTGGCGAGCTCGCTGTACAATGTGTCTTAGGGGATCCTGCCATCTTCCATGCGGCTCACATGGCCAAGCCATCTCAAGCGCCGCTGACTCAGTAGTGTGTATAAGCTGGGGATGTTGGCCGCTTTAAGGACTTCTGTGTTGGAGATATAGTCCTGCCACCTGATGCCAAGTATTCTCCGAAGGCAGCGAAGATGGAATGAATTGAGACGTCGCTCTTGGCTGGCATACGTTGTCCAGGCCTCGCTGCCGTAGAGCAAGGTACTGAGGACACAGGCCTGATACACTCGGACTTTTGTGTTCCGTGTCAGTGCGCCATTTTCCCACACTCTCTTGGCCAGTCTGAACATAGCAGTGGAAGCCTTACCCATGCGCTTGTTGATTTCTGCATCTAGAGACAGGTTACTGGTGATAGTTGAGCCTAGGTAGGTGATAATAGTATTATTACTATTGCTTCACATTTACCAGATGTGGTTCCAGTGTTTATTATTACTATTGCTTCACATTTCCCAGATGTGGTCCAGTTTTTCTTATTACTATTGCTTCACATTTACCAGATGTGGGTCCAGTGTGCTTTATTATTCAATGTTTCACACTTACCAGATGTGATCCTGTGAACATTATTATTCAATGACTCACATTTACCAGATGTGATCCCGTGTCCATTATTATTAACTGCTTCATTTTTATCAGATGCTATCAGTGTGCATTAGCATTGAACACTAGACATTTTCCAGCTGTGGTGCAGCGCTCATTATTAGGAGAAACTCCCCATTTAGTCGATGTGGTCCATGTGTGCATTATTATTAATGGTTCACATTTAAAAGGCACGATCCACTCTGCAATATTACTTCATATTTATCTGATGTGATCCAGTGTGCAGTATATTTGAACATTTTACATTTACAAGATGGCGTTGAATTATTGTTACATGCTTTACAGTGACCAGATGTTTTCCCAGTTTTTCACCCTCTGTTCCGAGTTAGCAATATTGGTTCTGTTGTAATTCAGATACCAATGTTTATTCTTTCTGTTGTATATGCACTGCAGGCGGTTTCCCCAATGCAGTTGCATTCTGCTGGCTTGGTAGTTTATTGGCCAGTTCTCTCTCTTAAGAGAGTCAGCCTGTTAACTGCCATGACCTGCCAGCCTTGTGGTATGGTGCAGAGGAAGGGTATGGATTGCAATCTACACAGCTTGATGCATCTTGCTGTCAATTGCTTGCTATTTGCATAATCTCCCATTCAGTGTAATCAAGTATTTCACTCCATTCTTCAGCTCTTCTCTGAATTTTTCCTGTGTCAGCCCATAGATACACGTGTTGGTGCAAGAACTGAGAAGCTGCAGCATGTATCCCGTTTGCTGGTTGATGTATATTGGGTTACTGTAGTATCTGTCTGAATAATTGTAGTTTTTCACCCGCCACCTTAGGGAATGCACAACATATGTCATCCAGAGAAGAATGAAATTACCAGATATAGTAAAGAGCAAGATCATTGACCTCTTCCGGTTTTTGCTCTCTGGATCATTTTGGTTATTGATGCTGCTGAGGAGCGCCCTGCGGACTATATTGGACTTTATAACATGTTTCACAGTGAGAGCATTTAACAAAAGGATCAAAAAGATCGGCACTAAAGGTGTTAAAATGCTGTCAATCCACTCGTATGCGGCCCATAAGGGTGAAGTGTAATAGGCAGGGGTTTCAATGCAGAAGTATGGAATGTTGTTAATTATAAGTTGAGGTTCATACAAGAAATATAAGGGGATGGTTCTCAGGCAGCTGAGCACGCACACGGTCGCTAAAACCATGTTCGCCGTTCTTTGGGTACAATGCCTTTGTTTGAGATTCGGACAACAAATAGCTACAAAGCGATCAAAGGTGAAAGCAACCGTGAACCAGACGGAGCAGTGCAGTGCTGCCATTTTCGTGACTAGTTTTATGGTGCATATGGGAGTGATGAACAATAAATTTATTGGCAAGTAAATATTGTTAATTCGCTTCAATATGACTTCAATGATCACCACCATTAGATCCGCCACTGCCATGGCCACCAAGTAATGAGTGACACATTTGGAGAGACCACACTTTCCACGGGACAGGATCACAATCGCGAGCAAGTTGACTGCAAGAGAGAGAAAAGAGAACTATCATTACACCATGCCAAGATCAGTCGCAGTCCCCAGCCCTTGGCACTAATTTCAGGGTTGATGTTACCTTTGTTAATTGTGATTAGTTCTGTACACAAAACAGATCCGGGGTTGCAATGTGGCAAATTAAAATTAACTGAATTGTACAGAAACTGAGATAAATAAAAGATTGAGGAAAAATGTGAGGATGTAGAAGATTCTGATAAAGCAACAATAACGTGAGTTGCTTCAGAAAAAAATTACATGAAGGAGGAACAGAACAAGACAAGTTCAATATGAGAATCCCGATGGATGGGACTTCTCTCACCGGGTCTCATTCCTACCCTTCCGATTACCGCCAAATAATTACCTGCAAAGTGTACTCTTCCTGCTCCAGCACAGTTACCTCTGGTGTCCCTCAATGATCTATCTTTTACACGCTCCCATTTCTCATTGCCATGCTACTGCTTGGCGTCATCATCCGAAAATGCTGCATCATTTTCCACATTTCTGTTGACAACACCTAGCTTTACATCACTAACACGTCTGTCAACTCCTTCACGCCTCTAAGTTATCACACTGCTTGTCTGACATCCATGATGAACAACATTTCCTCCAGTTAAATATTAGGAAGTGTGAAACCATTGCCTTCTGCCCGTCACATCTCTGTTCCCGAGCCATTAATTCCAAGCCACTCCCTGACAACTGTCAGACATTGAACAAGACTGTTCAGAACGTCAATGTTATACCTGATGAGGAGCCAACCACATATCTGCGCCATCACTAAGGCTACCTATTTCAACCTCTGTCCACTGTCCAACTCGACCCCTGCCTCAACTCATCTGCTGCTGAAACCCTCATCCATTCTATTGTTTCCTCCAGATTGAATATTCCAATACACTCCTGATTGGCTTCCTATATTCTTTCTTCTGTAAGCTTGAAGTCATTCAAAACCCTGCTGCCGGTGGCTTTACTCTCACTAATTCCCGCTTCCCTATCACCCTTGTGCTCACTGACCTATATTGGCTGCCTGCCAAACAACGCCTCTATTGTCAAATTCTGAGCCTTGTTTTAAATTCCGCCGATTGCCTCACCCCTCCTAACTCTGTAGCCTCCACCAGATCGAAAATCTTTGCAGATTTCTAGTCTCCTCTAATCCTGGCCACTTGTTCATCCTTGATATTAATTGCTCCACAATTGGCGACCGAGCATTCACTGCCTGGATTCTGAGCTCTGAAAATCCCTTCGAAATCTATTCACCTCTCGAACTCGCTTTTCTCCTTTATGATATTTCTTAAAGCATGCCATTATTTCCTTATGTGGCACGGAGTGACATTTTCTTTTCTCCATAATGCTCCTGTGAAGGGCCGAGGAAAGTTTTATTCCTTCAAAGGCGCTATATTAGCACAAGGTGCTGTTGCTGACTGGACATTGATGTGGACTAAAGATAAACAAGATGTAAAATGGAATGTGTAATGAAGGCAAGAGACTGCAATACGATCAATAATGAATTCAAAGGGTGCAAGAAAACGGGAAACAATGCAACGAAATCACACTTACCAGCCCTACTCTCATGTCCTCTTTACTCTTTAATTTTCCCACCTTTCCAATCTACTCTTTCCCGGTCAACCAATACTAATAACTACCCTCTACTTTCAGGCAAATCTGCAATGGAGAGACAGGCAGTGGAGGGAGAATCAGGGCAAAATAAATCCATCAGCGATCTAGGGAATTTATGGTCAGTCTGGTGGGTTGGAGAGAGATAAATCTTCAGTGGAGCTAGGGAATCAAATAACGGGGAAACCAGCCAAAGGGAAAGATTCAATCAAGTGGCATTCTTACAAAATGCCAGCTCATATGCATCTCTTTATCCATTTCTACAACCACCTAAATCCATTTCCATAATCCGTTTTGTTCCTTCTCTCTATCTCTCGCTCCCTCTCTTTCTCTCTCTCGCTCCCTCTCTCTCTCTCCCCCTCTCTCTCTTTCTCTATCCCTCTCTCTCTCCCAGCTTCAATTGATGGTGTCCTTTTCCCCAGCTCTGTAGGAAGTTAAGATCAAAAATACTCCGACGGGGGTTATCCCTGTCATTTAATTCCCAAGCACTGGGGAAATCGTGAATTGGCGAGTATTGAACACACAGTGTCCATCACCTATGAATTCCATTGATATAATTTTCGGCCTGCTTCATTTAGATTGAAATTTTCACATGCAGTATTTACATTTAACAAAAATACATCTCTTTCGGTATGACCAAATAATCAATTGCAAAGCCTTGCCCTGTGGTATTTCTCCAGCATTTAATGATCAGTGTAGACGCCATTTGTTCTGCGTCCAAGCATAGTTTTAAAAGACTATTACTTATTCTGGATAACTGTCACATTTCTCTGCCATCCAATGAAGTTTAAAATGAAGTTTAAACAGTCAAGTTACTGGTTGCAGGACCGAAAATAATTGTGCATACAACGCTACATAATAACTAATTGATTTCCTACAGATGTGCCTTTTGAACAGCACCCTCACCAACAGAGAGCCTACGAGGAAATGACTGGCCCTGACAACTTCTCCCAGATCTCCGGCAGAGTGAAAGTTACTGATAAAAGGTTAACGACATGAAACGTTACCCCTGTTTCGCTCGCTGCAGAAGCTGCCAGACTTGGTGAGTATTGCCATTTTTTTTCTGGTTTTATTTCATCATTGATATTGAGTATGTAGTCTATTTCAACAAGGGAAAATACTTTTTTTTAAATCAATGTATGGGCAGGACCCTTTCAGTAGAAGCAGTGCAGAGCTATCTTTCTCTGGAATCCTGATTCTTTTGAAGAGCTCATAGACAACGTTCTGGACTAAAATTATCAAATTTCAGGTGAAAATGATTTGCTTTTCCTTCGGTATTAACCTGATATTTCTGACAATACAAGAAAACAAGTTGAAACCTCAACGGAAACTAAGGTGCAATTTTGCACGGGATGACTGCTGACATCTGTTGCCAGCAGCTATTGGAAATATGGAATTCTCCCAGATACAGTAGTGGGATATCACTCACCAATATTTCTGCGGTTGAAGTTTCAAAAAAGTTGGTAATTTTAATTGAGAAATCGTATTAAGCAGAGAACAAATAATGCTAATTATATTGATACAATGGAATAGGCGATTATATCACATAAGTCAAAACACATTACATAGTTTGCGTATTCTCTGTTTTCTTTGTTTTCTTTCCATCTGTCTTTCTGACAGTCTCCATCTCTTTCTTATGTCCAAATTTATTAATACTAACATGTTACAGTAGAGGACAAGGAACAAGAACAGAAGCAGTTACACTGCTTTATACTTTGACCAGTATTATTGCCTTACCTGTTATACCAACGGCTGCAAGAACAGGGTAGTAGATGCGTTCAAATTCAAAGATGAATGGATAATCCATGATCCATGTCATAGAACGCTGTCTGTGAGACTGTGACTGAAAATTGTCTACTCAGTCAAATGAGACCCTACTTATACCAATGAGCGACAGACGCTGAGATACTTAGTTGAAGTGCACCACATTAGTTACATTCAGTTAAACAAACAAAATTAATCATCTTTCGCCCCAAGTCTCCATTATGCAACTAAACCTATTTTCAGGGCAATTTCAAAACACTTAAAAATTGCTTTGGAATATCTTCAAAAACAAGTGGTCACCTGCACGCTGTGACTGAGCTGCATAAACAGCCTCATAAACAAATCTCTGGACATTGGCTACATGTACAGACAATGACTTTGATTGTCATTTTCAAAAATCTCTACTGAGAACTGTGTACTGTGTGAATGGTCCCCAAGTGTTTGTAATTGGTAGCTGAACTTATTGAATGTAATTGATAAGTTAAGCTTCCAGGAGAAGAGAGCAGGGATATATTTAACAGGAAAATAGATTAATCACATTGCTATGAAAAAATTTTTAAAGGAAATTTCATTTGCAGGTTTTGAGTTTTTGTGTAAAACCTAACCTTTACTGGATGTCACATGCCTTTAGCTAAGTAAACAACAAGAGCCGTGATGACTCGAGGAGTTGTTCCAAGAGAAATGACATGCGAAGATTCATGGTGGTCAGGAAATTTTGGGAAGGCGGTGGCGAAATGGTGTTATCACTGGACTAGTAACCCAAAGACCCAGGGTATTTCTCTGGGGGCATGGGTTCGAATCCCACCACAGCAGAAGGTGGAATTTGAATTCAATTAATCTGGAATTAGAATCTAGTCTAATGATGGCCATGAAACCACTGTCGATTGTTGTAAAAACCCATCTGCTTCACTAATATCCTTGAGGGAAGGAAATCTACTATCCTTACCTTGTCTGGCCTACATGTGACTCCAGAACCACAGCAACGTGGTTAACTCTTCCATGCCTCCTGAAATGGCCTAGCAAGCCTCTCAGTTGTACCTCACCGCTACAAAGTCAATAAAAAGGAATGAAACCGGAAGGACCACCGGGCCTCGACAACGGCAAACCCAGCCCACCGGGTGGCACAGTGGTGCAGTGGATAGCACCGCAGCCTCACAGCTCCAGCGATCCGGGTTCAATGCTGGGTACTGCCTGTGTCGAGTTTGCAAGTTCTCCCTGTGACTGCGTGGGTGTTCTCCACAAGCCAAAAGACTTGCAGGTTGGGAGGTATTTTGGCCATTATAAATTGCCCCTAGTATAGGTAGGTGGTAGAGAAATATAGGGACAGGTGGGGATGTGGTAGGAATATGGGATTCGTGTAGGATTAGTATAAATGGGTGCTTGTTGGTCGGCACAGACTCGGTGGGCCGAAGGGCCTGTTTCAGTGCTGTATCGCTAAACTAAACTAAAACTGAACAGCCCTGTTGACCCTACAAAGTCCTCCTTACTAACATCTGGGGGCTTGTGCCAACGTTGGGAGAACTGTCCCCCACAGACTATTCAAGCAACAGTCTGACATAGTCATACTCACGAATCATACCTTGCAGACAATGTCCCAGAAACCGCCATCTCCATCCTCGGGTATGCCATGTCCTGCCGGCAGGACAGACTCACCAGAGGTGGCGGGACAGTGGTGTACAGTAGGGGGGGAGTTGCCCTGAGAGCCCTCAACATCGACTCCGGACCCAATGAAGTCTCATGTCATGAGGTCAAACATGGGCAAGGTGACGTCCTACTGAATCCCAACTACCGCCCTCCCTAAGCTGATGACTCAGTACTCCACCATGTTGAACACCACTTGGAGGAAGCACTGAGGGTGGCAAGGGCATAAAATGTACTCTGGGTGGGGGACTTCAATGTCCATCAGTAAGAGTGGCTCGGCAGCACCACTACTGGCCGAGTCCTAAAGGACATAGCTGCTAGACTGGGTCTGCGGCAGGTGGTGGGGGAACCAACACCAGGGGAAAACATACTTGACCTCGTCCTCACCAATCTGCCTGCTGCAGATGCTTCTGTCCATGACTGCATTGGTAGGAGTGGCCACCGCACTGACCCTGTGGAGACAAAGTCCCTCCTTTACATTGAGCATAACGTCCGTCCTGCAGTGTGGCACTATCACCGTGCTAAATGTGATAGATTTCGAACAGACCTATCAAGCAAAACTGGGCATCCATGAGGCTCTGTGGGCCTTCAACAGCAGCAGAATTTTACTCAACCCCAATCTGCAACCTCATGGCCAGGCATATCCCCCACTCTACCATTATCATCAAGCCAGGAGACCAACCCTGGTTCAATGAAGAGTGCAGGTGGGCATGCCAGGAGCAGCACCAGGCATACCTCAAAATGAGGTGTCAACCTGGTGAAGCTACAACACAGGACTATCTGCGTGACAAACTGCGCAAGCAGCATGCGATAGAGAGAGCTAAGTGATCCCATAACCAACGGATCAGATCGAAGCTCTGCAGTCCAGCCACATCCATCCATGAATGGTGGTGGACAATTAAACAACGAACTGGAGGAGGTGGCTCCACAAATATCCCCATCTTCAATGATGGGGGAGCCCAGCACATCAGTGCAAAAGATAAGGCTGAAGCAGTTGCAACAATCTTCAGCCAGAAGTGCCGAGTTGATGATCCATCTCGGCCGTCTCCTGAAGACCAGAGCATCACAGATGCCAGACTTCAGCCAATTCGATTTACTTCGCGTGTTATCAAGCAATGACTTAAGGCACTGGATACTGCAAATCTGTGGCCCTGACAATATTCCGCCAAAAGTACTGAAGACCTGAGCTCCAGAACTTGCCGCGCCCCTAGCCTAGCTGTTCCAGTACAGCTACAACACTGGCATCTACCCTGCAATGTGGAAAATTGCCCAGGTATATCCTGTACACAAAATGCAGTCCAACCCGGCCAATTACCGCCCCATCAGCCAACTCTCAATCATCAGTAAAGTGATGGAAGGTGTCATCAACAGTGCCATCAAGCGGCACCTGCTTCACAATAACCTGCTCAGTGATGCTCAGTTTGGGTTCTGCCAGGGCCACTCAGCTCGTGACCTCATTACAGCCTTGGTTCAAACCTGGTCAAAAGTGCTGAAATGAAGACGTGAGGTGAGAGTGGCTGTCCTTGACATCAAGGCAGCATTTGACCGAGTATGGCATCAAGGAGCCCTAGCAAAAGTGAGGTCAATGGGAATAAGGGAGAAAGCCCTCAGCTGGCTGGAGTCATACCTAGCGCAAAGGAAGATGATCGTGGTTGTTGGAGTTCAGTCATCCGAGCTCCAGGACATCACTGCTGGAGTTCCTCAGGGTAGTGTCCTGGGCCCAAACATCTTCAGCTGCTTCATCAATGACCTTCCTTCAATCATAAGGTCAGAAGTCGGGATGTTCGCTGATGATTACACAATGTTCAGCACCATTCGTCACTCCTCAGATACTGAAGCAGTCCGTGTTGAAATGCAGCAAGACCTGGACAATATCCAGGCTTGGGCTGATAAGTGGCAAGTGACATTCGCGCCACACAAGTGCCAGGCAATGACCCACCTCCAACAAAAGAGAATCTAACCATCTCCCCTTGACATTCAACAGCATTACCATTGCTGAATCCCCCACTATCAACATCCTAGGGGCTACCATTGACCAGAAACTGAACTGGAGTAGCCATATAAATACGGTGGCTACAAGAGCACGCCAGAGGCTAGGAATCCTGAGGCAAGTAACTCACCCCCTGACTCCCCAAAGCCTGTCCACCATCTCCAAGGCACAAGTCAGGAGTGTGATGGAATACTCTCCACTTGCCTGGATGGGTGCAGCTCCAACAACACTCAAGAAGCTCGACACCATCCAGGACAAAGCAGCCTGCTTGATTGGCACCCCATCTACAAACGTTCACTCCCTCCACCACCGACGCACAGTGGCAGCAGTGTGTACCATCTACAAGATGCACTGCAGCAATGCAACAAGGCTCCTTCGACAGCACCTTCCAAACCCGCGACCTCTGCCAACTAGAAGGATAAAGGCAGCAAATACCTGGGAACACCACCACCTGCAATTTCCCCTCCAAGTCACACACCATCTTGACTTGGAACTACATCGGCGTTCCTTCACTGCCGCTGCGTCAAAATCCTGAAACTGCCTTCCGAACAGCACTGTGGGTATACCAACCTCAAATGGACTGCAGCGGTTCAAGAAGGCAGCTCACCACCACCTTCTCAAGGGCAATTAGGGATGGGCAATAAATGCTGGCCTGGCCAGTGTCGTCTACATCCCATGAATGAATTAAAAATAGCTTTCTGTTGGGCTGTGGATATTTTTGTGAGTCAGTTGCAGGTCAGCCTGCAAAGAAAAAGGATGCCATCTGATCTTTTCTACCGTTCTCCGAGAAACCCTTGGAATCCAGTGTGATAACTGAAACTCCTGATGTTGCATTTCTTATGGAAGGCATTCCAAATTAATCTTCCACGTCGCCTGTCGGGAAATGCTGCGAAAGGTCCCAGTGACAACCGTCAACACATTTGTGGGACGCCAGAAAACAGACAACTGTTATCATTTCACATTTTCTCATATTCCTTCGACAATTAACAAGTACTTGGCCAAATTATTTTATTGCCTTTATTGTGTATGTGTGTGTTGCGCTATTATTGGAAAGGAACTTTCATATTTCAATCAGTGTGTTACTGCTTTTCATCTTGACTGACCAAGTGGTGTTTTATAACAAATTAATAATTTTGTTGCTTATTATAGAAACCTGGTTGGTGGATTTTATTCTTAAATAAAAGAAGAGGATATCATTCGTTGTTTTGGTAACTGGATAAACACTGAAATACATTTTGCGACCCATGGAGGAGTGGTACTAGAGAAAGACAGTGAACCCGTCCAGCCTCAGTCGTAACAACATGGTGGAAAAAACAATGGAAGAATATGTTGATGGTGTGAGACAAAGAGAGATGTGATGAGGCTCACGTATGGTATGCTCATTCGCATGGGCTAGATGGGCTTAATGACCTCTTTCATTGCTGTAAATTGTATGCAACCTCGCGTCAACATGTGCACAGCTTATGACCAGTCCATTTTTTTTCAAAAGGGTTTTCTATCGAAAATCATAACCACAGAAGATGGGATGAAGGATATTTACGAGTTTTCAAATTGTAAACTTTTATTCTCACCTGTGAATCGGGGGAAACATACTGAGCAATGTTTCTTAGTTGAACCAGAAGTATTCGCGATTTCACAGACACACTGAACATCAACCTTTATTCAAAGGTTCGATGGCAGGAATCTAGACCAATGAGATAGAAGATATCACAGGAGTACCATGCATTGTCTTTCGGTAATTTAGTACCATCGACCTAAATGCTGAATTAAACAACTATGGACAGAACCACCGGTCCCATTTGTTCGGAAACGTTTCAGGTAATTGTTCTGTTCTTGCCATTTGTATCTTCACTGTGCTGATCATTTGTTTATTTCCATGTCCCATTACCATGCATATTGCTTGCATTATCATCCCTTCTATCTTTTAATAACTCCTGCCCGCCATGCAATCACAGATTTTCCCGTTCTGGAATAGAGTGCATTGCTTCGATTTCCCACTTTTCTTCTTTTCTGGTCCCCCTCCCATGCCATATGCCTCATATTATTCCGACCCTCTCTGTTACTCTGCCCTCCCAAATCTGCACTCCAATCCTTCATCAGTCCCTGATCTTCTTATTCCCCTGCTGGCATTCCAGGCTTGCCTCTCTCTTGGATACGCCGACAGGTCCGTCTGCGATTCTCTTGACATCCCCAACCGCCGCTCCACTCTTTCAGCGACTTCCCCCCCGGGGATAATCTTACGAATATCATTCCCATCCCACTAAACCCTCTAAAAGTTGTCGATGTGGACACTTTCAGTTGGTAGGCTTTCATCGTCCATCTCTGTTCATCCCTCCAAAAAGTCCTAGCAATTGTTAACAAGGTTCTATTCATCTACACGTTGATTCTGGATGATTGCATCGACGTCAAGGCCGTGACTAAAATCTTGTACATGTGCAATGATACATTTCCTCTTAACAAGGACGGGCAAAACCTACTTGCTATCTGTCCCACCTAGAATTCCATGGCGGAAGTGTGGCCCCTGATCACCAAATCTCATCTTGGTTTCCCCATTAGCTCCTGGAATCGGCTCCCCCCTTGAGCATCTCGCCTTGTTTCACCCTCTTCATCTCTATCTAACTCAGCCTTGAATAAATTCAATGATGCAGCTCGCACTGCTTTCTGGGAGGAAATTTTCACAAACAAACAGAACTTTGAGAACAGATTCTCCTCGATCCGTTTAAAAAGGGAGGCCTCTTATTCTTAAACTATATCCCACAGCTCTAGTCTCCCCCACAAGAGGATACATCCTCCCGGTATCCGGACGATAAACCCCCCTCAGGATCTTATTTATTTCAACTAGATCACCTCTTATTCTTTGAAACTCAAATGGGTTTAGGTCCAAACACTTCAACCTTTATTCAAAAGATAAGCCCATGATCCCCGGAATTAGTCGAGTGAGCCTTCTCTGAATTGCTTCTAACGCAATTAAAACATTTTGCAAATAAAGAGGCCGATACTATGCACAGTACTCTGGATGTGGTCTCACCAACGTGCTGTATAGCTGCAGTAAAACTTACAAACTTTGATATTCGTTTGCCCTTGCAATAAACGCCAACCTTCCATTTGCTTTCTTAATCACTTGCTGTACCTGCATAATAATCTTTGGTCATTCATGCACCAAAACACCCAGATCTCTTTGTACTCCCGAGTTCTGAAATCTCTCTCCATTGAAATAGTACATAGGTTTTCAATTCTTCCTGCTAATGGACATGTTCACATTTTCCCACATTATACTCCATCTATCAAACTTTTGACCACTCTTTCTACCGATCCATACTTCTGTCTGCAAAGTATTTTTGTTCCTATCTTGACGCCATTGGCAAATGTAGGGACCAAACATTTGATCCCTTAATCCAAGTCATTGATATAAATTGCAAATAGTTGTGGGCACCGCATTGATCACTGTGGGAAACCCAGTAGTAACAGCTTGTCAACCCGGAAGAAAATCAATTTGTCCCTTCTCTCTGCTTCCTGTTCGCTAACTAGTCCTTTATCAATAATAATATTTTAATCCCTACACCATGTACTCCTATATTGTGTGGTAAAGTTTGATAAGACACCTTATCAAATGCATTTTGGAAATCTAAGCACATCATATCAACAGGTTTCCCTTGTTCCATCTTGCTGGTTCCTTTCCCGAAGAATTCCAACAAATTAGGTAAACATGATTTCCCTTTCACAAAGCTCTGACGCCCAGGTCTGATCTCATTATGATTTTCTACGTATCTGCTGTAACCTGCTTAATAACGGATCCGAGTAATTTCTCTATGACAGATGTTAGTCTAACTGACCTCTCGTTTCCTGTTTTCTGTCTCCATCCTATATTGAATAAAGGAGCTGCATTTGCTATTTTTCAGTCCGCTGGGATCCTTCCATGAAATTTGGAAGGTTATAAACGAGGCCTTGATATTCTCGTAGAAAATTATTTTAAGACAACAGGAGGCAGGCCACCTGGTCCCAGGGTCTTGTCAACCTTTAGGCCTAATAGATTTCCCAGAAGCTTTTCCATGATGATGGTGCTTGTTCTATGCTCTGCACTTCCTTTGTCCTCTTGTCTTTGAAGAATATTCGGTGTGTTTTCTAAGTCTTCTCCACTGAAAGCTGACACAAAACACCTGTTCAACGCATCCATCATTACTTTATTTCTATTGTCAATTCCCCAGACCCCGGTCTGGATGACCAACAGCAGCTGCAGTTACTACTTACTTGTCGAAAATCGTTCTACCTGTTTTTACATTGCCAGTCATTTTTCTCTCACAATGTACTTTCTCTCTGTTTATATTGTTACTCTTTGATGATTCTTAAAATCTGTCCAATCTGATGAGCTACCACTAATCTTTGCAGATTTGTACAGTGTTTCTTTCAATTTGGTATATCCTTAACTTATTTATTTAGCCAAAGGTAATGCAACCTTCCCAACTAATCTTTCTTTCTCACTGGGATAATTTTTCTTTCTGATCTCATCAGCTGCATCTGCCACGTTGGTTCGTTCTCCTATCCCACAGGACCAGGACCCCATATCAGTGCTTCCATCTCGATAACATTGGCCTTGGGAGGTTTTACAAAAGTATTGACGTTATATGCAAGAACGTTGCTATCATTATTTCCAACCTCACCTTCTCCTGGCTCTGTATTTGCTTAGAAACCTTTACTGCTCTAACTCATGTCAGTGCTAATGAAAAGCCAACGGCCTGAGATATAAAATTTGCTTCTCTCTCCACAGCTAATGCCTGACTTTCAGAATATTGCCATCATTTTCTGTTTTATTTTACAATAAGTGCCGGGCTCAGAGGATTAGCCGAATATGTAGTTTGTATCTCCACAAATGGAACGGTCAGCAGCCAAATAATGTAATTTTGTCTACCTCGTTTTTATCCATTAAGACACTCTTTATAACCTACTTCTTTTTGCAACATTTTGTCTCCTGACCTAATATCTCCCTATATTTCTTGCTGTCATACGTTGTTTTATAATCTCCCTGTGAAGCGACTCGGGCAGTGTTATTACTTTAAATAACTTTATAAAGGCACACTTTAGTTGGATTGTAGGGTGAGTGTCTCGCATCATCTCCTCAAAATACAAAACCACACGTCAGTGGATGATGTTTAACTCCAAAAATGGAATGTTGGAGCAGAGAAAATGGCCATTTGGCCAATGTAACTGTATAAGCCCTTTGCAAGAGCTGTCCAATTAGTCCGACTCTCTTCCCCTTTCACCATAGCCCTGTGAATGTCATGTGTGCATCCAGTTCCTTTTTCAAAGTTACCATTGAACCTGCTTCTACCTCCCTTCCACACAGGACATTCCAAATGTTAATAGCTCACATAAAATATTCTGTTCGTGGATGTGCAATCTCCCTTCTCGTTTGCAAGTATCATCAGTCAGTGTCCTCTGGTTACTGATCTCTGGTCATTGGAAATAGTATCTTCCTATTTATACAGTCACAAGGACATACATTCATTAGGAAAAGGAGAAGAAGCAGACCATACGACCCCTGGAGGATGCTGCACCATTGAAAATGATCATAGATGATCCTCGATTCACCTTCACCTTCCCCCCGCTCCAGTGTCCATTGCTTCCCTGAGAGACCAAAAAAATGTATATCCCAGCCTTAAATATATTCAACGATGGAGAAACTACTTTATACTGGGGTAGAGCATTCCAAAAATGCACAAATGTTTGAGTGAAGAAATACCTCCTCATCTCAATTCTGAATGATAGGCCTCTTTTCCTGAGACAGTGCCCTCGTGATGTAGATTCCACAGCCAGAGGAAGCAACTTCTTTGTCTGCCCTGTCGAGTACATTCACAATCAAAAGCACCCATATTCTGAACAGTTCTACTACTTATTCCTTTAACCTTCTCAGCTCTAAGGAGCACAGAACGAGTTTTCTGGTCTTCCTACGTAGATGAAGGCATTTAAGTGGTCATTGGATAGACATATGCATGAAAATGGAATAGTGTAGGTCAGATGTTTTCACAGGTCGGCGCAACATCGAGGGCCGAAGGGCCTGTACTGCGCTGTAATGTTCTAATGTTCTAATGTTCTAATGAAGTACTTATACCTCGCAGCAATGCAATGCAATCCTCTGCACGGTCTTCCAGGCCATGAATTCCTTTCTATAGTATGGTCCCACGAAAGTGACACAACAGTCCAGCTGATGCTGAAGCAGAAACTCCTCAATATTTGCATTTCTACAGTCTGTCTCTATTTTGAAGCGAGCCAACCATCGGATTATGTTTTCATAACATAACTACAGCACAGAAGGAGGCTATTCGACCCATAGAGATTTTGTTGTCTCCCTTCAAGAGCACCTCAGCTAGTGCCACTGCTCTGCCCTTTCTCAGTAGTTCTGTATTTTTTCCTCTTCAGGTGCTTCTCCAATTCTGTTTAGATTGAATCTGCCTCCACCACCTACTCAGGATCGCATTCCTGATTCTAAATACTCGCTACATTAAAAAAAATCTTTTGTTTATGTCGCCATTCGTTCTTTTGCTCTTGACCACATATCGGTATCCTCTGGTTCTCGACTCTTCCATCCATGGGAAGTGTTTTTCTCTATCTACACTGTCTAGAACTCTTCATGTTTTTCAACAGCTCTATCAAATTTCTTCTCAACTTTCTCTACTCTAAGGTGAACCACCACAGTTCCTCCATTCTATCCAAGTGACTGAAGTAAAGGTCTGGGAAAGAAACCCGACCCCAGTTCGAATGCCGGAGAGAGAAGCCCAGCATGACCCGGCCCTAACCCGACATGTGTCGTCGTATCCCGTCGGGGTTGGGTCTGACAGCAGGCCTTTACATCAGTGCATGGGTAAAGGCCTACTACCCGACCGGATCCCGAGGGGTCATGGCGACATATGTCGGGTTCAGGACAGGTATGGCCGGACTTCCCTCTCTGGCATTCGAACTGGGGTCGGGTTTCCTTCCCACACCTTTACTTCAGTCACTTGGATAGAATGGAGGAGCTGTGGTGGTCGGGCATTCAGGCTCGGTTATATTCCCTTTGCCCACCTTTAGACTGAAGTCCCCCATCACTGTAATAATTCCAGTAATTTTTTATTACATCCTCTTTAAATTCTTCACAACATTCTGGACACAATACTCCAGTTGAAGCCCAGGCCGTGTCTTACAAAGGTTCACCAAAGCTTCCTTGATTTTATACATTATGCTTTTATTCGTAAGGACTAGGATATTTTATACATCTGTAGTTAATTTCTTAACCTACAGTACCACCTTCAACAATTTGTGCACATATACCACATATCTGAACACCCTGTTGAATTGCCCCTTTATTTTATATTGCCTGTCCTCGTTCTTCATAAGAAAATGTGTTAAATAACACTTCTCTGCATTAAATTGATTCTTCTATCTTTCTGCCCAGTCCAGCAGCCTATTTCTATTCTCCTAAAGTAAATCAATATCGTCCTCACAGTTCACAATATTTCTGAGTGTTTGGGCAAGTGCAAATGTTGAAATTGTGCCCTGCACACCCATGTATGGGTCATTATTATTTTTGAATGCAGTCAGTGGTCATCGTAGCGACCTATGGGGATCGCAACTGTAGACAATCCTCCAGTCCGAAACACAACGGTTCACCTTGACACTTTGTTTCCTGTCGCTCAGCTAACATGGTATCCATATGCGTCCACTCTATATTTATCCTATGGAATGAACGTACTGGCGAACTTATTATGTGGCACTTTATAAAACGTCTTTTGGAGGTCCAGGTACATAACATCAACCACATTATTCTGATCAACCTGCGCCATCAGCTCATCAAAAACAAATCAATCATGTTAGTTAAGCACAATTTGCCTTTAAAAAAATCCATGCTATAGTTCCCTGAATAAGCCACACCTGTTCAAGTGGCCGTTATTTTTTTACTAGGATTTGTCATTCCGAAAATCTTTCCCACACCAACGTTAACCTGGCGGGCCTGTAGTTGGGTTTATTGTTGCTCATTTTTGGGGAAATCAGTGCAAAATCTGCAATTCTTCATCCCCTGACACCTCATCTCTATCTCTGGAGGATTGAAAGATTATTGCCAGTGCCTGTGCAATTTTCACCCTTACTTCCCACAGTATCTTCGATGCATTCCCTCCGGTCCTGGTGACTGCCACTTTAAGCACAGTCAGCCAATCTAATATATTGCCTTCATCGATGTTTAGCCCATCTAGCGACTCACCTACCCTGCTTTTTTACGGTGACTTTGGCAGCATCTTCTTCCTTGGCAAAGACAGATGCAAAGTGTTCATTTACTATCTGAGCAATTTTCTCTGCCAGCATGATCCGATCCACTTGTTGCTCCTGACTCAGCTGCACCCCTCCGCTTACTAACCTTTTTATTATGTATATGTCAATTGCTTCACATACTTTCGCTTTGCCTCTTGTATTTCCCTATACATTTCCCCTCTAAACTTTCTATAATCAGCCTTCTTCTTTCAACTGCATAAATATCACACCCACCCGATTGCAGCTTACTCTTATTCTCTATCTGTTTCGTTACCCAGGAGTTTTTATTCCCCATCATCTCAACTTTATCCTCGTTTGAATGTCACTTGACATTTCTCGACCCAACTCCCCTTTAAATGGAGCTACTTGCTCTGTTAATTTTGACCTGCCTATCTCTGATTCTAATTAGGTTCATTTGCCTAGAAACACTTCCGAAACTCTTCCCCTCTTTGCCTTTTCCATAATTACCATCGCAGGCTATGTTAGGACAAATAATATCCCCCTCTAGACTACCTTATAGTTTTTTTTTCAACTCTGTAATTTCCCTGCAAAGTTACTCGTCTATATCTTTCCATCTATTGGGTCGTCTAATGGATACACGTTGCAGTGTAATATTACCTGCATTGTTTTTATTTTTTTTAAACTCTAAAAATATAAACCAGTGGAATAAAATAGCAATAATCGCTTCCACTCCATGAGCAATTTGATAAGCTTCTCCTGTCGGCGTCATGATTTTGCGTATGTGAACATGCACATTTGTTTCATGAGGCTTTCTCCATCTCTCCCTCCGTCTCACTTTCTCCTTATACCGCCCTCACTTCGTATCCTTCTCCGTCCCTTTCTGTCTCTCTCTTTCCCTCCTTCTCTCTTTCTGTCTGTCTCTCTCCCTCCCTCGCTCTGTCTCTCTACCCTTCCCTCACTTCGTCTCCCGCTCCCCCTTCTCTCCCTCTCTCTCTGTCTCTCTCTCCCCCTCTCTATCTCTCTCTCTCTCCCTTCCTCTCCCCCTACCTTTATGCCTCCCTCACTATGGCTCCCTCTCTCTCGTCTCTCTCTCCATCCCTCTCTCTATTTCTGTCACTCTCTCACTCCATGCCTCTCTGTCTCCCTTACTCTGTCTTCGTCTCTCTTTGTATCCATCTCTTCTCCCTCTCTGACCTCTATATCTCTCACACCTTCTCTCTGCCTCGAAAAGCCTCCCTCACTTCGTCTCCCTCTCCCTCCCTCTCTGTTTCTCTCAGTCCCTCCCTCTCTCTGTCTGTGTCTCTGTCACTCCATGTCTCCCTCTCTTACTCTTCTGTCTTCCTTGCTCTGTCTCTGTCTCCCTCTGTCTCCATCTTTCCTCCCTCTATGCCCTCTCTCTGTCTTCCAACCTTTCTCTGTTTCTCTCTCACTCCATGCGTCCCTCAGTCTCCCTCTCTTACTATTCTGTTTCCCAGGCTCTGTCCCTGTCTCTTTCCCTCTATCTCTGTCTCTCCCTGTCTCCCTGTTTTCTCCCTCCCAGTCTCTCTGTCTCTCTCTCCCACCATCACTCTGTATCTCTTTGCTTCTTTCGCTCTCTCTATCTCTCTCCCACCCTATCTCTGTCTCTCTATGCCTCCCTTTCTCTGTCGCTCACTCTTTGTTCTCTCTGTTTCCCTTTCTCTCAGTCCTTCTCCCGTTCTCTCTCTCTCTCTCCCTCCCTCTATCTGCCTCTCTGTGCTTCCATCACTTTTCCTCCCTCTCTCTCCCTCTCTGTCTCTATCTTTCCCTCCCTGAAGAAACATTTTAACACATCAGGTATGTTATCAGTTTGCAACTCTCTTCCGCAAATGTTCTGTGACTCCCTCTTTGTCTCTCTTTCTTTATGTCCCACTCACTCTTTCCCCTCTCTCAGAACATCTGTGGAAATCTCCAAATATCTGTCAGCCATTTTAGGTTTGTTCGTGGTGGACATTTTATGTTACCATAGCACTGGGACTTTTATTTCAGAGACTGACTTTTCACTAATTTGAGGTTAGTGCGTTAAACGTGACAGAGACACAGGTATGGAGACAGTGAGACACACAGTACTAGACAGGAGTGAATCATTCACTGGTAGCCATTGTGTACTGTACATATACAGGAGCTGACACTGTATTAAATTCATGGGTCTTGTGATTATTAATTAAGTTTCACCCTCTGTGAAGTTTCTGATCTAACTGGTGAGATTTTGGTTCATGATTAAATTGTTCATGAATTTCAATGAAGGTTATAACTGCATTTCTTTAAGTCCACACTGGTCCCCACATTTTTTCTCTTCGGAGAATGTGAGCTCCCACTCAATTGCTGATATGGTGCTTGAGTGTGAAAAGCAGATGGTAAGGAACCGATCTGTACAGATTTTCATTCACATCTTCATTCAAGTGTTCCAAATGAACATGATGGGTTTCTGCACTATCTCGAACTGTGTCAATGCACTTCACCAGAGGCTGGACGGTTACAGTTCAGTTCTGTTATAATGAGGAGAGCTGAAACACTGTATCATGAGATTAGTACCTGCCTTCATTTCTCAGGATGGATGTGATAGTGTTGGAGGAAGATTGTAGAGCTCAAATATTTATTACCAGCTTTAATTAGGGTCAATACGGGAAAGACATGACACATCCCTGTGTATATTGATTACAGCAAAGCAATGATTAATACAGGATGGGCCGCTTATTTGTGACTTTGCTGTGTTGTTGTGTTTTGCTGTCCTGCTCATGATTTTTGAGTGTTTTATGTTGACACTAAGTGGTGAAAGGACTCTTCCCAACATTGGATGGCTAACCATGATGACAGAAATGGTCCTTACCAAACACAAATCTGTTTCTGTGTTGTACTGAGTGTGGATTCTATCTCAGCTGCTTTAACCTAACATCATTGTCTAATATCCAAAGGTTGTCGTTTTGGACCTTGCAATGTTCTCATCAGTATCTCACTCACTGTTGTACAGAACTTAGTGCTGTGGCTTTAATTGTGGTGACCGCCTCATTTCCTCCCAGCCTCTGTATCCACTCCCATTCAAAATTTCCTGCTTTGATCTTCTGTGATCTGGAGAAAAAGACTCAGTTGTGTTTTATTCCATCTCTCATGTATCAAAGCAGTTCCCACTAGGACATGGACAGAATCGCTTTAACACTGCTGTTTGGTGAGTGGTGAAACGATTTGATAGAAAAGCGACTGGATTTAGGATCTGTGAGGTGGCTGAGTGAGCAGATGGCAGTGGGAGAGTAGGAATGAGGTTTCCAACCTCCAGCAGCTCAGTGAATGAACTCAACTACTAGTTTGGCGTGTAGCACTGGAGATGGGAACGCTATTTTAGCAGATGCTTGACTGTGCTGAGCTCTCAGTGAGTAATGGCGAGGGAGTGAGATTGGGTTCAGTTTTCAGAAGAGTTGGGTGATTGAGGTCAGCGCAAGAAGCAGATAGATTGCCCGCTGCTCATTGTCACCGTCTGGCCCTGTTGAAAAGTGTTGACCACTGGATGCCAGCTGAGGAAACTGTCAGGGGCCATGTTAACACCTTCTGTAGTGAGACCGTTCATGGACAAACAGTGTCTGAGCTCCAACACTGAACGTGTCTATTCGACCCAAGACAAGGCAGAGATACACTGCCATTATAAGTGTCTTCCAGGGGAATTCGCCTCGGTCATATTTGGAAAATAAATGGGAAGGAACAATGGAAGTAAAACAGTTTTATTTGTGTCGGATTATTTTGGATGATGCACGATTTAAGTTGATGAGGTTTGAGGTTTCCCAGAGGCATTAAGTTGAGGTAAATATTGTTCTATCGGTGATTGTAGAAGATGGGATTGGTACCACAGGTGAAATACTTCACTTACTTTGGCACTCTATAGAATGTGGGTTTGTTATCTTTAGAACAGAGGAGGCTAAGAGAGGCCTGACAGACTAATTCACAAATATTAGGTCGTTTGATAGAGAAAGCAGGGAGAAACTGCTTCCAATCACAAGTGGGTCAGTAACCAATGGTAAACGATTTAATGGAAAAGAACTAGAGGGGAAATTAGAAGAATCGTTCTCACACTGAGGGTTAGTGTGATCTGGAATGCAGTGACTAAAGGAATGGCGGAAGCTGATTCCATCAGGACCTTGAAAAGGCAACTGGACTGAACGTGAAGAGAACTGATTTGTAGTGTTAATGCGGATAAAACTGGAAGGTGGGAGGATATTGGACAGTTGTTTCAAGGAGATAGCATGGGCACGATGGGTGAATGGCCTGCTTCAGTGCTGTAAGATTCTATAAATCTATTCTATACATAAATGCAGCATGCAATGTTCGATATTAACTATGAAAATATACACAGTCAGTGGATATGCCAGTAAATATAGATTGAGTTATTTTGCACAGTGACACTGCCCCTTCTGCGAAAGGCTAAATTCCTCTTTCTTTGAACTGAATCTCTGACAAGTGGAAACCACAGCCATTCTTTATAACACCTAACTGCTGTTGTTCTTCTCTTCAATGCTGACCATTTTCAGTTTGTTGGCTTATTTTTCATTCCATATTCCATCTTGCATCCTAATTTCTGGCGTTTGTGAGAGTTTCTGCTCATTGTCTGCAACAACTAAACCATTCTGGTGAATAATTGAGGCGGATTTCAGATCGAGGAATTTATATAAATCCCAGTTCCCTATTCACCCTGCTGGATGTGAGCATTTCACTGAGACATCGATCTTCAGAGTGGGGTAGGACTAATGTCCTTCACTAAACTCAATGATGTAGCTGCCTTTGTGTTCACAATTTATCTTAATCTCCTCAGGTACTGCCATCCATCTTTAAATCTGCAGTGTGATTTGCTTGCATTATCTAATCTCTTTGCAGGCTTTCCCAAAATCAGTCTCCTTCTTTATTGTTTATAATCCATTAGGTGGGATGTTAAATATAACTAGCTATTTTAAATTACTTGAATGCATTACTATTATTAAATGATAGCCCGGGAGTAAGCTCTAATATTTGTCCTCTAATTGTGGTGGCCACTGTCTGCCATCCTCCAGTCTCAAAAACAAACATGTACCACGATTGCTTGTTTTCTGTCCTTAAGCCATTTTTAAAAAATTCCCAGCTACCTTAATGTATTAGTTTCAATTTTGTTAATCAGCCTTTTATGTAGCAATTGACGAACCTTATCGCTAAATCTATCTCCACAACATCCATTGCATTCCCCTCATCAATCTTCTCTCTTAATTCATCAAGAATTGCAATTATATTTGCCAAGGACGAACATACTTTTCCATCCCCTGCTGGCTCTCCTTAATTAACTCAGTCTTCTGCAAGTGCCTGCTAATTGTCTCCAGATAACTTTTCTAAATCTTACCCACACTAATGGTAAAATAACCAACTTCTCGTTAATCAGAATGACCTATTACCACCGAGACGGGAGGATTAAACTGTTCATTCTAGTTCCACTTCCCCACAGGTCACATCATATATTTAAAATGTTCCCACATAATTATAACAGAGGAGTTGGATATGGAAGCAGGAATCTGGAGCAGTTGATAGTGAGGAATGGTGGAATTTGCGTGCCCGGTCTTGCAGTGAACTGAAAGAAAGGAGTCAGGAGTTGGCACAGTTCTAATTTTATCAGAACCACTGTAGAATAAACAGGTAAGTATCAGCAGTGAAATAGCAGAGGGAGGGAATGTTTTGTTTTATTCTTTCATGTGATGTAAATTCCGCTGATCGCCTGCTGGGCCGTTTCAGATGTCAGTTAAGAGTCCGACACATCACTCTGGGTCTGTTGCGATATGTCGGTTAGACCAGGTAAGCATGGCAGATTTCCAATCCTGCAATGAATTAGCGAGCCACGTGTTTTTATTTACAATAATCAATGATGGTTTCATGGCACCACTGAAGAAACCAGCTTTCAATTGCAGACATTTGTTAATTAATTGAATGAATTCCTGCAACTGCCATGATGGGATTTGTTCCCCAGTCACTAGGTGATTAGGATGGGCCTCTGGAATACTTGTCCAGTGTTATTATCACTATGCAACTGCCTCCCCAATTAACCTGAACAGTGTCTGCCCCCTAATATCACCCACAGCAGCGTCTAGGCTGTAAGACTGAACGTCGTGGCGAATTAGAGACTCAAAAGTTTACATTTTAACTGGGGGAAGAAAAACAAGAAAGGAGTGAAACAGAATTGTTTTTGTCCCTGGATTCAGTGTCCACTGCAGACAGGTCTGTTACATTTACGGTAGAAACGCCAAGAGTGAACAAGGTCAAGGCAGTAATATGGAAAATGTAAATGACACCACTCACCATTGCAGCATCCGTCTAGTATGAGTGAAGATTTCTGGTTTAATCCCGAGAGCGGTCTTACAAAGAAAATGTCACTGACATTGAAATGATTGTATTCTATCCACTGCATTATTTACATCAGAGTCAAAGCTGCTGATGTAATGTGTTTGTTCAGGTGAGTGCAACTAATAGCAATGATCAGGAGTATAACCATGCCCGTGAAGATTTATCCCCTGCTTAAATCAGAACACATTGGAATTCATCAGCTCAGAATGCCTGCTGGAGCTGTGGATTCCAGGCTACCTGAAGTCTTTGCTTCTCTCAGAAATGGGTTATCCAGTAATCTTTCAGATAGAATGCATTTACTGCCCTGCACTTGCAACAACTGGAGTTCCTCGTGAGCCAGTATCTCATCTGTCAATGGTGAAAATCGGTGTTAACTGTGCTGCGGTACACAGTAGTATTTCTTACTCTGTGTGTTACACAGCCGCCTGTTCTTTTCCAGCAATTTTCTGATCGAATCTCCTCATTGTCCAGTCTTTCAACATTGCAGCAACTGTATTACGTCTTTAATCGTATTGTTTTATGTAACCGTGGTATTGTTACTGGGATATTCTATGTATTGAATGTATTTGAATGAAGTGTCTCGATCAGGATCAAGGATCAGACAATCAGGTGCTTTTTACAGTTTCATGATGTGGATCTAACCACTCCTGGAATAATTGTAGGATTTTATTTTCAGTGAGTGATAATGAGACAACTCACGGTCTCAGTGTTGCAAGGGGACAGAACAATGCCCTCCCAAGCCAATAACATGGCTCAATTTAACTGGGACATGAATGAATTTATTAGTTATCACTGTTACCGAACATTGTTTCATTCTGTGTATGTCTGACGTGGCTTCAGAAGTCTTGCTGCTGAAGTGAGTTTGCTGCTGAAACGTTCACATCTTCTTCCCTGCTTCATTGTAGAGCCTTCACTATCACTGGACTACACTGTAAAATATAAATTATTGGCGTGATGTTTTATTGGTTTACACTCTATCAGTTGGAACGAAGATTATTTCCATTTATCTGCAGATTTTCAGCTGCAGCACTGATGTTGGTATTTTTAATTAGACAATCTCACATTCTAACGGTTTGCTTTATAATTCCAGGGGAAGGAATTTCAATGGTTGTGTTGTTTGTCTGGAAGAGGTTTTCGATCCTGTTTATTCCTTCCATTGTTGGTGAAATGAAGGGTGTAAGTGAACAGGTGGAGAGTTGGGGGCGCTGTAGATATATTAAAATATTCACAGAGCTTTCTCTATTGAACAAACTGACTTTGAGAGTAGAATCATTGAACCTGGGGCAGGTGAAAAGAACACAGGCGCAGAATGGGAGGAATACATCCTGTGTGAAAAGTAGAATTAAGTAACAGTTTGCAGGGTGTGAGTGCTCCAGAGATATAGGGAGGGAGAAAAGGAACAAGAAGAACGAAACCGAGGGAAAGAGATAAGCAGAAGTAAAGAGAAAGTTAATAATTCACTATCACAAAGTGCTGGAATGTCCAGAGCAAGTAGTGGGAGAAACTGTGAGTTGAAGTTGTCTGTTGTCAGATTGTGTTCATTTTCTGTTGGACTTGATCCTCCGTGTTGATTTCTGTAAGGTCCTCATATTTCTTTTGTAGAAATTACCTATTCGTTACTTAGTGACTGAATAAACAGAATAGAATCAGTTCTTCACTGATGGCAATTCATTATTTAAATACCGCAAATTAAAATCTCTGACAGCTGAATTCAATAAAGAGCGAGGCTGATATCAGAAATATATTTAAATTTATATTTATTTGCCTGTACAAACTAAATATATTGACTATATTGTAAAACCAATGAGCTGTTCTCCAAAACCAATAGCTACAAGTATTATTGTTTAAATATATTGATTAAGTTGTGATACTGGCATCTATAGATTATATTTGTTCTAACACTCTGCTGCAGTCACTCCCTGTGAATCTTAGCCTCTCCCCTCACTTTATTGAGTCCTCCATCTCCTCATCCATTGATTCAGTTTATCAATTTTCCCAAAACTTCTGCTCCAGTCTCCCCTCCTGCTCCAACATGTCATTTTGCCTCTCTCACTCCCAATACCCACACATTGGCTCCACCTCCATCTGACTCGTCCAACCTGTCAGGAATACAGGAACAGTGGACGATGAGGAGGCCATTCATCCCTTCAAGTCTGCTCCGCCATTCTAGATCATGGCTGATACTCAAACTCAGAGCTGCAGTTTTCAGCCTTTTTTCCATTTATTAACAGTCCATGTAGGTTCTCTGAACCCAGAGCAACAAACCCGTTACATGTACTGCTCTTCCCAAACCTTCCTGGCCAACAAGCTGGAGTCAAATTCCCAATTAACCCATTGGATTCCATCTCTGTAAAACCCCTTTTCATTTCCCAACTGATATTGCATCCTCACTCATTACTTCCAGTAGACCCAGTGCTGACTTTAATCACTTTCTGCATCAATTTCCCAATTTATTATTAATAATTGTGATTCAAACATTTCACTGTGGAAAAGCACTGCCCAGGTCAATGAATCAGTTTTCACTGTTCGATGCAGCAACAACGCTGGGAATTTCAGCCTGGACCCTTTCAAACTGCTGCTTTGCCTCCAGGTCTGATCAGTAATTTCGCTGCTTCCTTTTCTCCCTCTTCCAGTTAACTTGACGGCGATTGTGATCCTGTCACGAGTAAAGTGCGGTTTCTCCAAATGTATCACTGTCTACCTGGTGGGAATGGCAGTGGTTGATCTCCTAGTCTTTACCACTGATCACATTTTGTATTGGAGTGTTTTCATTTATCTCCCAGTCATTCCTGAGAATTACTTCCGTGTGTTCTGTCATGACCGTTCTGTTTTCTGCAGCCACATTTTTTTTTCTGTCTCAAAGTCACTTTCACCTTTGATCGATTTGTGGCCATTTGTTGTGACAAGCTAAAAGCAAAATAATGCAGCAGGTAAACGGCGGCTGTGGTTGGTGGAACAGTGAGTGTGCTGGGTTGTTTAGAGTCTGTCCCCTGGTACTTTACACAGGAACAATATTACATTATTGAAGTTGTTCCCATGGGTTGTGTTACTAAACCGAGCTTCATCACCTCCCCACATGGGGGAGCATTTGACTTGCTTGACAACATACTGTGTCCCGGTCTTTTTGATGTTGCTGCTCAATGTTCTGACTGTCAGACGGATTTTTATTCTCCGGTAAATTCCGCAGGTGCTTCCGGGGCTACAGCAATGGAGACAATCACAAGGACAATCGCTGAAAATCAATTATTTTCCTCTTCGCTATATTCCGCAGTTTTATGCTGTTTTGGGTGAGTCGGGTGATGTATCATATTTATAGGCGAATTTCCTATTCAATATTCAGTGTTATTCCTGCTACATGGACCCTCCCTATATCACAGATCACACATCACTATTGCTGCAGGTTCGCAGATACTCCACCATCACATGTATTTACGCAATGACCCAGACTAAATTCAGACTGGAGCTGAAGAAGGCGGTAAAATACCATCTCATGCTCATTGCTAAGTTCGTGAAATCGTGTAAAGATCTGAAGGGTTTCAAACAGTGGAACTAAATCCCATTTCATATTCCTTCCCTTACACTCCCCACAGGACAGAAAGTACATGTTATATTCACAGCACTGAACACTGAAATTATTTCAAATCTGATTATGAAATTATATTTTATTAATAATCTGACCTATTGAGGCCGAACTTGCCCTGCAGAAGATTCAAGAATTATTTCTCAAAAGGGATTCATTAAAAAGCTCAGGTGGATTCAACAGAAACAACCCTGGACCCAGAGCAAAATGGAGAAAGCTGCAAATCACAGTAATTGTGAGACGGCGAGAGGGGCAGAACCTGCAGTGAGACAATCACACCAGCAGATTGAAATGGTGAGACGGGGCAGCAACTGCAGTAAGACAGGGACACCAACAGATTGAAATGGTCGGAAGCGAAAGTAACTACGGCAAATAGAAATTGCTGCAGCGCTTTTGGTGACTTAGAGAGATATTGCTGGAGCTACAGCATCAAGGCTGTTATGCGCAGAGCTAAGTCATTTCCGGAGTAGTGCTCCATTTTTGCTGGAACCGTACCCGTAGAATTTGGGATTGAAGGGGAACTGTGGCCGGATGAGACTGGGCGACATTGTCTTGGAAAATAGGATCTGGGGATCAACTTGAGGAGTTTCAGAGTTGTGAAGAACGTTGTGACTGCAATGGGTGCCATATATCCTGAGTAGCCTGCCCGGTAAATATGCTTCTGAAGGTGTGGAGCACAATTTGTTCAGCCTCTTGAAGATGCCGAAGATCCAACACTGATGAAGAATGCACATGTCATTTACTCTCTATTATGACCTGTTGTCTTGCAAATTTGCTCTTTTTTTAGGTTTGTCTTTATCACAGAATCGTAGAATGATTACAACACAGAAGGAGGCCATTCAACCCTTCGAACCCGTACTGGCTCTCTGCAAGGGACATTTAGATAGTCTCACTTCTCTGCGCTTTCCTCGAGGCCCTACATTTTATCCCCTTCAGGTGATAATCCAATTCTCTTTTAAAATCACGAGTGAATCTGCCTGCGCCAAACTTTGAGGCAGTGCATTCCAGATCCTCATTGCATGACAAAGTTTTACCAATATCGCCTTTAGCTCTTTTGCCAATCAGCTCAATTCAGTTTCCTCTGTCCCTTCCGTCAATGGGAACAGTTTTTCCCGATCTGCTCTGTCCAGAACCCTCATGATTTTGAACACCTCTATCAAATCATCGCTCAACCTTCCCTTCTCCACGAAAAACAATCCTAACTTCTCAAATCTCGCTCTCTGTAATTGAAGTTCCTCATCCCTTGAACCATTCTTGTGATTTTCTTTTCTGCACTCTCTGTAATGCCTTGACATTTTCTTTAAGTGTAGTGCACAGAATTGGCACAATACTTCCGTTGAGCTGAAACGGTGTTTGATAAAGGGTCATCACAACTTCCTTGCTTTCATACTCTATGCCTTTATTTATAATGACCAGGATCCCGTCCGCTTTATTAGCGACTTTCTCAACCTGCCCTGTCGCAGTCAATGGTGTTTACACATATACACCCTGGTCCCTCTGCTCCTGCATACTCATTAGAATTGTACCCTTTATTTTAGACTGCCTCTTCTCGCTCTTCCTACCAAAATGAATCACTTCGTACTTATTTTCATTAATATACATCTATCATGTGCCCGTCCATTCCACCAGATTATCTATGCCCTCGTGAATTCTCCACATAGCAGTTCACGGGATTTTCAAGTTTTGTGTCATCTGAAAGTTTTGAAACTGCCCTGTACGCCCAAGTCTAAGTCACAAATATATATAAAGAAAAGCAGTGTTCTGAGTAGCGCTCCCTGGGGAACCCCACTGTATACATTCCTCCAGGCCATAGAACAACCATTCGCCACAGCTCTTTTTCCTGTTACTCAGCCAACTTCGTAACCATACTCTCACTGGCCCTTTTTATTCCATGGGCTACAGCTTTGCAGACTTGTGTTTCATGTGACACTTTATCAAACAGATTTTGGAAGCCCATATACTCTCATGAAGCACATTACTGCTGACTATCCAAAAGTGGAAGAGTCTATAAGACTTCAAATTGAAAACTAATTCTTCACATGGTACATATTTACACTACAAATATCCATCTTTTCATTCTGTTTTCCTATTGTTCTCTGTTATTCTTTTGATATTAGGTTACAGTCTCTCGTTTTCTGTGTCTATCTCTCCTTACAATCTCTCCATTCCCTTATCCCCAGACACTTTACTGACTGCATTCTTCTGTGAACTTGTCTCTCTGTGCCCCTATCATTACTTACTTGTCTCACAGGAACTAGACAGCAATGAGATAATGAATAGCATCATAGAATGGATCAGCACAGAAGGAGGCCATTCGTCCCATCGTGTCTGTTGGGGCTCTCTGTCAGAGAAACTCACCTGGTCGCACGCCCCTGCCTTTACCCCATAGACCTGCAATTTGGTTCTCCTCAGATACTCATCTAGTTGTCTTTTGAAGGGCTCGATTGAATCTGACTCCTCCACACACTAAGACAGTGCAGTCCAGATGTTAACCACTGTCAGTGTAAAAAAAACTTTTCCTTATGTCACCATTGACACTTTCACCAATCACCTTAAATCGGTGTCCTCCGATTCTCTTCCCCTCTGCAAATGGGAGCTTTTTCAGCCTCTATCTAATCTATCCAGAACCCACGTGATTTTGAACACCTCGATCAAATCTCTCAGTTTTTATTCTCCAAGGAAAACAGCCCCAGCTTCTCCAATCCATCCAGGTAACTGAAATCCCTGATCCCTGGAACCGTGCACGGGAATCGTTTCAGCACCCTCTCCAACGCCTTCATATCCTTCTTAAAGTGCGGTGCAGATAATCAATTTGAATGGTGTTGCTTGTGGGATAAGCCATGGCCAGGACAACGAAAATAAATTCCCTGCTTCTCTTATAAAGTATCGCCAACATAATGTTTTGAATCTCTTGCAGATGCAATTCAGGCCTGATTTGTGCCCAGTTGCTTTTTTTTCCCCTTTCTGGTGGCAAATAGGCAGGAAATTTCAGATCATCGTTGCGAAAGGTTGAAACTATACATAGATAGTGTCGTGTTCAATCGCAGTAACGCCAGTCACCTGAGGAATAAGATGCTCTATAAATAAAAAAAGGTTTGTTGCAGATTCCACAGTTCCTGAAGTTCAGTTGCACAAGACATCATATCGACAAATGCAGCTCATGAGGGGGACTGAACTTCCAGCAATCAGTCGCTGCCTTGATGTTAAGGTCAGTCTCTCTTCCCAGCTGCAGACAGGAGTGACTCGTTCCCTTTGGTCCGTTGTGTACCGAACATGCTCTGCTTCTTCACAGCCTGATACAGTACTGTATTCGGCCGATTAATGTAGCACATCAAACACTCCGAGAGCAGGTTCAGCACAGCTTAGGAACAGAGTACAGTTCCTTCAACATTCTCTCTCTGTCTTCCTCTTTCCATCTCTCCCTCCTGCTATCTCTGGCACTAGGAGAGAGGCAGAGGAAGAGAGGGTTAGATATGCAGACAGAGAGAGTGCTGTAGATTGGGACAAGGTTGGAGAGAGAGAAATTGATGGGATGGATTGAAAGGGAGAATGTAAGATGTATTAATTTGATATAATCCTTCACTGCTGTGTGCACAGACATATAAGAGAAAGTTATGGAGAGAGAAACATCAGGAGAGATCCGGAGGGAATATCCTCCATTTTAAACATCTATCAAGCTATTCCACTGTGGGAGCCATCACACCATCATGATATTGGTTGTGGAAGTTTTGAAATCTATGTCTCCGCTTATGGACCTCTGTGCTAAGGGAAACATGAACTTCCTAGTCATTCTGTCGAAGCCCCTCATAATTTTATACACCTCGAATCAATCTCCCATCAGCCTCCTCTGTTCCAAAGAAATCAACCCCAGCATGTACAATAATTCCTTTGGATTTCTATGCAATTTTTGAACTCCCTTCTGCAAATAGGAATTCATGCTGGCTTAATTGTTAATTTTTAAATCTGGGATTGATAGATTCTTGTTAACCAAAGGTATTAAGAGATCAGGGGGAAAGGTGGGGTATATGGTGTTAGTTATATCACAGGTCAGCCCTGATCTCACTGAATGCTGGAACAGGGTTGAGGGGTTACATTTCCTCCTCCTCTTCCTATGTCCGATGTTAAATATCCTTCTTTCACTCTCAGTCAACCTGTCTGTCGGTGTCTCTCTATTTCTAAATGATGCTAAATTGGGGGAAGGCTAATTATAATAACATTAGGAAGGAACTAAAGATTTTAGATTGGGGGCGGCTGTTTGAGGGTCAATCAACATCTGACATGTGGGTGTCTTTCAAAAGTCAGTTGATTAGAATCCAGGAACAGCATGTTCCTGTGAGGAAGAAGGATAAGTTTGGCAAGTTTTGGGAACCTTGGAAAATGAGGGATATTGTGAGCCGAGTCAAAAAGAAAAATGAAGCATTCATAAGGGCTACAAAGCTGGGAACAGACGAAGCCCTTGAGGAATATAAAGACAGGAGGAAGGAACTTAAGCAAGGAGTCAGGAGGGATAAAAGGGGTCATGAAAAGTCGTTGGCAAACAGGATGAAGGAGAATCCCATGGCTTTTTATACGTATATAAAGAGCAAGAGGGAAGTCAGGGAAAGGGTTGGCCAACTCAAGGACAGAGGAGCCTGTGTGGAGCCAGAGGAAATGGGAGATGTACTGAATGAGTACTTTGCATCAGTATTCACCAAAGAGAAGGACTTGGTGGATGATGAGCCTAGAGAAGGGAGTGTAGATAGTCTGGGTCATCTCGTTATCAAAAGGGGAAGAGGTGTTAGGCGTCTTGCAAAGCATTATGGTAGATAAGTCCCCGGGGCCTGATGGGATCTACCCCAGAATACTGATGGCGGCAAGGTAATAAATTGCTGCGGCCGAGACAGAAATCCTTGTATCCCCATTGGCTGCAGGTGAGGTCCCAGAGGACTGGAGAATAGCCAATTTTGTTCCATTGCTTAAAAGGGATCAGCGATACTGCGAGCGAGGGGGCAGCTGGGAAGGTAAGTTTCAGTTTAAGGTAACTTACCTTTTGTTTCGGCAGCTTCTCTTGAATCAGCGATAGTGTGAGTGAGGGGGCAGCTGGGAAGGTAAGTTTCATTGAGAAGTAACTTACCTTTTGTTTCGGCAGCTTCTTTTGGATCAGCGATAGTGCGAGCGAGGGAGAAGCTGGGAAGGTAAGTTTCAGTTTAAAGTAACTTACCTTTTGTTTCGGCAGCTTCTTTTGGATCAGCGATAGTGCGGGATAGGGTGCAGCTGGGAAGGTAAGTTTCAGTTTAAAGTAACTTACCATTTGTTTCGGCAGCTTCTTTTGGATCAGCGACAGTGCGAGCGAGGGGGCTGCTGGGAAGGTAAGTTTCAGTTTAAAGTAACTTACCTTTTGTTTCGGCGGATACGGGGACTGCTGGGTAAGTAAACTTATATATTCGGGCAGTAGCTAAACCCGAAACATGACACGTGTCGTGTCTCCCACCCATCCTCCTCTTCTAAACAAAAAAAAGGACTCTTGTGTGGAGGGTTTGGTACGGTAAGGTTTTCCTTTTTCTTAATCTCTGTTGTCAATTGAGCGCGGAGGGGATGGAAGCTGGGGCAGTTGCATGCTCCTCTTGCAGGATGTGGGAGGTAAGGGTCAACACGTGTGTCCCTGCTGACTTCACCTGTGAGAAGTGCACCCAACTCCAGCTCCTCGCAGACCACGTTAGGGAACTGGAGCTGGATGAACTTCGGATCATTCAGGATGCTGAGGGGGTGATCGAGAGCAGTTATAGGGAAGTAGTGACACCTAAGTTACAGGATAAAGGTAGCTGGGTGACCGTCAGAGGAGGGAAAGGGTATAGGCGCACAGTGCATGGATCCCCTGTGGTCGTTCCCCTCAATAATAAGTATACCATTTTGGATACGGTTGGGGGGAACAACCTACCAGGGGAAAGCCACAGTGGCCAGGTCTCTGGCACTGAGCCTGGCTCTGCGGCTCAGAAGGGAAGGGGGGAGAATAGGAGAGCGATAGTGATGGGAGATTCAATGGTTAGAGGAACAGACAGGAGATTCTGTGGTTACGAATGAGACTCCCGGATGGTATGTTGCCTCCCGGGTGCCAGAGTCAGGGATGTCTCGGATCAAGTCTACAGGATTCTTAAGGGAGAGGGGGAGCAGCCAGAGGTCGTGGTGCACATCGGTACCAATGACATAGCTAGGAAAAGGGATGAGGACCTGAAAAGCGAATATAGGGAGTTAGGTTGGAAACTAAAAGGCAGGACGAGCAGAGTAGCAATCTCAGGATTGATATCGGTGCCACTTGCTAGTGCCACAAGAAACAGGGAGCGAATGCAGCTGAACACGTGGCTACAGAGCTGGTGTAGGAGGGAGGGCTTCAGATATGTGGATCATTGGGCTACCTTCTGGGGAAGGTGGTACCCGTACAAGAGGGACGGGTTGCATCTGAACTGGAGGGGCAGCAATATCCTGGGCGGGAGGTTTGCTAGAGCTGTTCGGGAGGGTTTAAATTAGTTTGGCAGGGGGATGGGAACCGGAGATACGGATCGGTGGATGGGGAAGCTGTTCAACAGGCAGATACCGAGTGCAGAGTGTCTGTGAGGAAGTTTAGATAATTGAAACGACAACGTTGCAGCCAGTATGATGGGTTGAAGTGTGTCTATTTTAACGCAAGAAGTGTCAGGAATAAGGGTGAGGAACTTCGAGCATGGATCAGTGCTTGGAGCTACGATGTTGTGGCCTCCACGGAGACTTGGATATCACAGGGGCAGGAATGGATGTTGGATGTTCCAGGGTTTAGATGTTTCAAAAGGAATAGTGGGGAGTTAAAAGAGGTGGGGGAGTGGCATTGCTAATCAGGGATAGCATCACAGCTGCAGAAAGGGAGGTCGTCGAGGAGGGTTTGTCTACTGAGTCATTATGGGTGGAAGTCAGAAACAGGAAAGGAGCAGTCACTTTGTTGGGAGTTTTCTATAGACCCCCCAACAGCAACGGAGACACGAAGGAACAGATTGGGAGGCAGATTTTGGAAAGGTGCAGAAGTGACAGGTTTGCTGTCATGGGTGACTTCAACTTCCCTAATATTAATTAGAACCTCCTTAGTGCAAATAGTTTGGATGGAGCAGTTTTTGTCAGGTGTGTTCAGGAAGGTTTCCTGACTCAATATGTAGATAGGCCGACTAGAGGGGAGGCTATATTGGACTTGGTGCTTGGCAACAAAGCAGGCCAGGTGGCAGATCTCTCGGTGGGAGATCATTTCAGTGATAGTGATCACAACTCCCTGTTTGTATCTCTTTATTCCTCTTTTTTAAGGACTAAATATGAAACGTAAATGAAATATGCATATATAAACGAGAACCGGACAGTGCAGCGAGACGCTATCATGTTTAGTACTACAGAAGAAGAGTTAAGAATACATTCAGATTGATAACACAAAAATTAAGGTAACAGCTGGCAAAACTCCTGCTGTAAGTGTCGAGCAAAGATCATTTGTACAAGACTGAGTCATTCTGTAGGTTTTTCCTTTAGAACTGACAATAAATTCAAAAAGTTTGTTGCCTCAGAAAAGATATTAATTGGACTGCTTGTTTCAAGTGTTGATTTTCTGACAGCAGAAAGTTACACTCTCCAGGCTCTTTGCTAGTTGTAGTTATAAAATGATACACTTTCACTCTACTCTGTTTGTTAAACCCACTGCCTAAACCTACCTTCATCTTTTCTTGCTATCTGTTTCTGTCTCTCAATTTTCTCTGCCTCTCTTAGTATATTTCGCTCCCTCTGTCTCTTCATCTGTGAGTTTTTCTGTCTCGTCACCAAGCGACAGCATGTAGATGAGAAACAGGAGGGGTGCAAGGATTGATCCTTGGGGTTAATCCAAGGTTAACGGTATGGGGGCAGGAAGAGGAGCTATTGCAAGTGATACTCTGGCGACAATGTGATCGACAAGATTGAACGCATGCAATAGCAGTCCCAACCAGCTGGACAATGGTGGCGATACACTGGAGAAGGATGGTGTGGTCAATCATGCCAAACCCCATGAGTATCATTACTTCCAATACAATTCTTTGTATGAGAGGTTCGAAGATACCTACATGTAAAAAAGACTGTGCAATCACCAATTAAATAAATTGCCTTGTATGCAAAAAAATGGATGTGTTTGTCCTGGTTTCTCAGCGTAAATGTTTCTCTGTTCCATTCTCCTACCCTGCGTGTGCCTCTAATTCCCTTTGCTTGACTTCTAATTCCTACAGTTCTCTGCTGTACTCTGCATCTATGTGTGATACCTTCTGGAAGAAGGCAAACGTGCAATGTTGCTAAAGTACCAAAGAGGGGCAGCAAAAGCAGATAACGAAGAATAGAAGACCACAACCACGTTCGTTTTCTCGCAATTCCCGAAAAGACCCTGTGACGTGCAGTGGGTCATTTCGTCTTGTTCCTACATTTCAAGAAGGACAGCTAAATTGCTTTGCAATGTCACCTGAAGAGACCTAATACTGGAAGATTCTTTATCAGTTGGTAAGGGGTTGGATTGTGTGCTAATTTGGAGCAATACAACAGCAGTATACTGCAGATACTTGAAACCTGAATTAAAAATAGAAAAGGCGGAAAATATTCAGCAGGTCAGGCAGCAGATATGGAAAGAGAAACTGAATTGAATTACCTTTCATCAGGAGTGGAACAGATTGCTGAACTTAGTGTTTGAAAAAAATATATACATTGGCACCAAGTGACATACACAGTGAGTGTGCCCCAATATGGCTGGATCTCTGAACTACTGGTGGGCCTCTGCATATGCATTGATACTACCAATTTTCCCTTTCATGAGGTTCAGCAATAAGACTGGCATAAGCACTCAGTGCTTGACTTGGCTGTTCAGGTGAAGAGTGTGATATGATTTAATTACTACTGCTTCTCTTAATCATCGGTTGAAATGGACTTCATGTGTGAATATCAAAAGAGACCAGGACAAACTCAGCTGTGATGTACACCATGATAAAATAGCCTTCTGCTGTTCAATGATGTGTCTCATATAAAGAATGACTACATGGACCAGATGAGAGACAACAGCTAACAACCACGGAACTGCACCACAGCATGACTAGATGTTACAAACAGAAGAATAATCCAAAACTAAAAGCTCCGTATCTGAAGGCACAGAACATGCATCTCAATGTAGAAGAACTGATAGCACACATTGAAGCAAATAAACATGATCTGCTAGCCATTACGGAGACATGGCTTCAGGATGATAAGAACTGTGTTCTGAATATCGAGGGGCATATGGCATTCAGGAAGCTAGGTAAAGGTGGAGAGGTAGCACTGTTAATCAAGGATGGCACTGGTGCTATATTGAGAGTTGGCCTTGCTTCAGGAGATCAGGATGTAGAATCGGTTTGGTTGGAGGCGAGGAACAGTAGGGGAAAGAAGCGACTCGTGGGAGTGTCCATAGGCCCCCTAACACTAACCATAATGTCCCTAACAGTAACCATAATGTAGGATGAAGTGTACAAGAAGAAATATTGGGTGCTTGTGATAAAGGGATGACAATAATCATGGGTGATTTCAATCTACATATAAACTGCAAAAATCTGATTCACAATAATAGTCTAGATGAAGAGTTCATAGAATTCTTTCGGGGCAGTTTCTTAAAGCAGCACGTACTGGAACCACCCGGATTGCAGGTTATGTTAGACTTGGCCTTGTGTAATGTGACAGGATTAATGAATGACTTCAGATTAAAAGCGCCTCAATGCAGCAGCGAACACAATATGATTGTATTTTGCTTCCAGTTTGAAAGAAAGAATAGTGGGTCTAATACCAATATTTTAAACACAATTAATGCAATTATGTGAGCATAAAAACTGAGCTAACTGAAGTCACTAGGCTGGAAGAGCGGTCAATGGAGAAGCAGTGGCAGTCATTTCAGGGAATATTTGAGAATTGCCCCTAGTATAGGTAGGTAGTAGGGAAATATAGGGACAGGTGGGGATGTGGCAGGAATATGGGATTAGTGTAGGATTAGTACAAATGGGTGGTTGATGGCCAGCACAGACTCGGTGGGCCGAAGGCCCTGTTTCAGTGCTGTATCTCTAAACTAAACTAAACATATATATTCCTACTGTGAAAAAAATTCTAAGACAGAGACTCGATGGGCTGAAGGGCCTGTTTCAGTGCTGTATCGCCAAACTAAACTAAACTAAACATATATATTCCTACTGTTAAAAAAAATTCTAAGACGAGTGATTAACTACAGATGTTAAGCAAAGCATCACAATTAAGGGGAACAAAAAAACGGATAACAGCGCAAAGTTGAAGGGCAGGTAATATGATTGGTCAGAATATAAAGAACGGCAGAGAAAGAGTAAAATAGCGAAAAAGAAAGGAGAATATGAGAGGAAGCTAGCTAGAAATGTAAAAACGCATAGCAAGAGCTCGACAGGCACTTAAATAGAAAAAAAGGAGTAACTAAAGTGAGCGTTGGTCCTCCAGGGATTGAGAATGGAGATCTTATAGTAGATAGTAAGGACATGTGGATGAAATGAACAAATATTTTGCTTCTGTCTTCACCACAGAGAATACAAAAATATTCCAAAAGTAGCTGGAAATCAAGAGGTGGAAGCAAGATGGGAACTCGGTGAAATTACAGTCACCAAGGAAGCGGGACAGAGCAAACTTATAGAGCTGCGGGCTGACAAGTCCCAGGTACCTGTACTACTTCATGCGACGGTCTTAAAAGAGGTGGCTATTGAAGTAGTTGATGCACTGTTGTTATTTTTTCAAATTCGCAAGATTCTGGAAGGTTTCCATCCGACTGGAAAGTAGCAGATATAACGCCACTATTCAAGAAGGGGGTGGGGGGAAGTTCAGGGAGGCACAAAATATAGATTTGGGTGGTTTAAAATCTCTTTCTTTTCCATTTGGTGACTGCAGCTTGACAGTAGCGGAGATGCGAGAGCGAGCTTACAGCTGGGAAGTCAATTTCAGTGGAAGTTTAAAAGTTAATTCCCTTTTGTTTTCGGAGGACCAGGGAACTGCTGGGTAAGTAAAAACTATATATTTGGGTGGAGGCTGTACCCGAAACACGACACGTGTAGTGTCTCCTTTCCACCCTCCTCCTCTAACCAAAAAAAAGGACTCTGTTGTGTTGATAAGGTAAGCTTTTTATTTAAGAAGTTCTGTCCATTGGATTGCTAACCGAACAAGTTTTGACATTTTTTTTGTTTTTCAGTAGATTTGTTGGGAATTTAGAATTGAGGGAATGGAAGTTAAGGCAGTTGTATGTTCCTCCTGCAGAATGTCGGAGGTAAGGGTTGCCAAGAGTGTCCCTGCTGACTGCATCTGCGGGAAGTGCACCCAACTCCTGCTCCACGAGAACCGCGTTAGGGAACTGGAGCAGGAGCTGGATGAACTTCGGATCATTTGGGAGGCGGAGGGGCTTGTTGAGAGGAGTTATGGGGAGGTAGTCACACCTCAGGTAAAAGAAGTAGGTAGATGGGTTACCGTCAGGGGAAGGAGAGGGAACCAGCAGGCAGTGCAGGGATCCCCTGTGGCCGCTTCCCTCAACAACAGGTATACCATTTTGGATACAGTTGCGGGGGAAGACTTACCAGTGGTAAGCAATGGGGTACAGTATCTGGCACAGAGTCTGTCCCTGTTGCTCAGAAGGGAAGGGGAAGAGGAGCAGAGCATTAGTCATTGGGGACTCCATAGTTAGGGGAACAGATAGGAGGTTCTGTGGGAACGAGAGAGACTCACGGTTGGTATGTTGCCTCCCAGGTGCCAGGGTTCGTGATGTCTCGGATCGTGTTTTTGGGATCCTTAAGGGGGAGGGGGAGCAGCCCCAAGTCGTGGTCCACATAGGCATCAACGACATAGATAGGAAGAGAGATGGGGATTTAAGATAGAAATTCAGGGAGCTAGAGTGGAAGCTTAGAGCGAGAACAAACAGAGTTGTTTTCTCTGGGCTGTTGCCCGTGCCACGTGATAGCGAAGAGAGGAATAGGGAGAGAGAGGAGTTGAACACGTGTCTGCAGGGATGGTGCAGGAGGGAGGGTTTTGGTTTCCTGGATAATTGGGGCTCTTTCTGGGGTAGGTGGGACCTCTACAAACAGGATGGTCTTCACCTGAACCAGAGGGGTACCAATATCCTGGGTGGGGGGAGATTTGCTAGTGTTCTTCGGGGGGGTTTAAACTAATTCAGCAAGGGAATGGGAACCTAAAATGTCAGTGTACAGGATGTTGAGAGTAGTGAGGTCAGGGATAAGGTTACAAGGACGCAAGAGGGCACTGGCAAGCAAGAACCTGGTTTAAAGTGTGTATACTTCAACGCCAGGAGCATCCGGAATAAGGTGAGTGAGCTTGCAGCATGGGTTGGTACCTGGGATCTCGATGTAGTGGCCATTTCGGAGACATGGGTAGAGCAGGGGCAGGAATGGATGTTGCCGGTTCCGGGATTTAGATGTTTCAGTAAGAACACAGAAGATGGTAAAAGAGTGGGGGGTGTGGTATTGTGAATCAAGGAGAGTATTACAGTGACAGAAAGGACGTTTGAGGACGAGTCGACTGAAGTAGTATGGACCGAGGTTAGAAACAGGAGAGGTGAGGTCACCCTGTTGGGAGTCTTTTATAGACCTCCAAATAGTTCCAGAGATGTAGAGGAAAGGATAGCGAAGATGATTCTCGACAGGGGCGAGAGTAACAGGGTCGTTGTTATGGGGGACTTTAACTTTCCAAATATCGACTGGAAATACTATAGTTCGAGTACCTTAGATGGGTCAGTTTTTGTCCAGTGTGTGCAGGAGGGTTTTCTGACACAGTATGTAGACAGGCCAACCAGGGGCGATGCCACATTGGATTTGGTGCTGTGTAATGAACCCGGCCAGGTATTAGATTTAGATGTAGGTGAGCAATTTGGTGATAGTGATCACAATTCGGTTCGGTTTACCTTTGCGATGGGCAGGGACAGGTATATACCGCAGGGAAAAATTATAGCTGGGGGAAAGGAAATGATGATGCGATTAGGCAAGATTTCGGATGCGTAGGATGGAGAAGGAAACTGCAGGGGATGGGAACAATCGAAATGTGGAGCTTATTCAAGGAGCAGCTACTGCGTGTCCTTGATAAGTATGTACCTGTCAGGCAGGGAAGAAGTTGTCGAGCGAGGGAGCCGTGGTTTACTAAAGAAGTTGAAGCGCTTGTCAAGCGGAAGAAGAAGGCTTATGTCAGGATGAGATGTGAAGGCTCAGTTAGGGTGCTTGAGAGTTACAAGCTAGCCAGGAAGGATCTAAAGGGAGAGCTAAGAAGAGCAAGGAGGGGACACGAGAAGTCATTGGCGGAAAGGATCAGGGAAAACCCTCAGGCTTTCTATAGGTATATCAGGAATAAAAGAATGACTAGAGTTAGATTAGGGCCAATCAAGGATAGTAGTGGGAAGTTGTGTGTGGAATCAGAGGAGGAAGGGGAAGTGTTAAATGAATATTTTGCGCCAGTATTTACAGTAGAGAAAGAAAATGTTGTCGAGGAGATTACTGAGATTCAGGCTACTAGGCTAGATGGGATTGAGGTTCACAAGGAGGAGGTGTTAGCAATTTTGGAAAGTGTGAAAATAGATAAGTCCCCTGGGCCAGATGGGATTTATCCTAGGATTCTCTGGGAAGTCAGGGAGGAGATTGCAGAGCCTTTGTCCTTGCTCTTTATGTCGTCTTTGTGGAAAGGAATAGTGCCAGAAGACTGGAGGAGAGCAAATGTTGTCCCCTTGTTCAAGAAGGGGAGTAGAGACAGCCCTGGTAAATATAGACCTGCGAGCCTTACTTCGGTTGTGGGTAAAATGTTGGAAAAGGTTATAAGAGACAGGATTTATAATCATCTTGAAAAGGATCAGTTCATTTGCGATAGTCAGCACGGTTTTGTGACGGTTAGGTCGTGCCTCACAAACCTTATTAAGTTTTTCGAGAAGGTGACCAAACAGGTGGATGAGGGTAAAACAGTGGATGTGGTGTATATGGATTTCAGTAAGGCGTTTGATAAGGTTCCCCACGGTAGGCTATTGCAGAAAATACGGAAGTATGGGGTTGAAGGTGATTTCGAGCTTTGGATCAGACATTGGCTGGCTGAAAGAAGACAGAGGGTGGTGGTTGATGGCAAATATTCATCCTGGAGTCTAGTTACTAGTGGTGTACCGCAAGGATCTGTTTTGGCGCCACTGCTGTTTGTCATTTTTATAAATGACCTGGAAGAGGGTGTAGAAGGGTGGGTTAGTAAATTTGCGGATGACACTAAGGTCGGTGGAGTTGTGGATAGTGCCGAAGGATGTTGTAGGGTACAGAGGGACGTAGATAGGCTGCAGAGCTGGGCTGAGAGATGGCAAATGGAGTTTAATGCGGAAAAGTGTGAGGTGATTCACTTTGGAAGGAGTAACAGGAATGCAGAGTCCTGGGCTAACGGGAAGATTCTTGGTAGTGTAGATGAACAGAGAGATCTTGGTGTCCAGGTGCATAAATCCCTGAAGGTTGCTACCCAGGTTAATAAGGGCTGTTAAGAAGGCATATGGTGTGTTAGCTTTTATTAGTAGGGGGATCGAGTTTCGGAGCCACGAGGTCATGCTGCAGCTGTACAAAACTCTGGTGAGACCGCACCTGGAGTATTGCGTGCAGTTCTGGTCACCGCATTATAGGAAGGATGTGGAAGCTATGGAAAGGGTGCAGAGGAGATTTACTAGGATGTTGCCTGGTATGGAGGGAAGGTCTTACGAGGAATGTCTGAGGGACTTGAGTTTGATTTCGTTGGAGAGATGGAGGAGGAGAGGTGACTTAATAGAGACATATAAGATAATCAGAGAGTTAGATAGGGTGGATAGTGGGAGTCGTTTTCCTCGGATGGTGATGGCAAACACGACGGGACATAGCTTTAAGTTGAGGGGTGATGGATATAGGACAAATGTCAGAGGTAGTTTCTTTACTCAGAGCGTAGTCGGGGCGTGGAATGCCCTGCCTGCAACAGTAGTAGACTCGCCAACTTTAAGGCCATTTAAGTGGTCATTGGATAGACATATGGATGAAAATGGAATAGTGTAGGTCAGATGGTTTCACAGGTCGGCGCAACATCGAGGGCCGAAGGGTCTGTACTTCGCTGTAATGTTCTAAAATAAAAACAGTTAGCTTGTCATCTGTCGTGAGGAAGGTGTTATTATCGATCATTAAGGAGGTTATAACTGGGGACTTAGAAAACCTCAATGCAGTTGGGAATAGTCAGCATTGTTTTCTGAAAGGGAAAACATATTTTACGAATTTATTGGAGTTCTTTGAAGGAATAGCGTGCTTTGTGGGTAAAAGAGAGCCCGTTGACGTACTGTCCTTGGATTCCCAGAGGGCATTTGACAAGTTGCCATATTAAATATTATTGCACAAAGTCGGAGCTCATGCTGTCGGCGGTAACATATTAGCTTGGATAGAAGATTAGCTGGCTGGCAGAAAACAGATGCTATCCATAAATGGGGCTTTTTATGAGTTTCAGGATGTGATGAGTAGAGTCCCGCAGGGGTCTGTTTTGTGGACTCAACTTTTTACAATTTATATAAAAGGTTTAGATGAGGTGATGATGGCATGTCGCTAAATATGCAGAAGCAAATATAGGTAGGAATGCATGTTTTGATTGATAACAACGAGGTTGCAGACCGAGATAGATAGTTTGAGTGAGTGGCCAAAAATCTGGCAGATGATGTATAATGTGGGAACATGTGCAGTTGTTCACTTTGGCAAGAAGAATTAAAAAAGGAAGAGTATTAATTAAACGGAGAACGACAGCAAAATCCAGAGGTGCAGAGCGTTCTACATGTTCTGGTGGATGAGTCACAAACACTTAGCATGCAGGGGCAGCCCTAATAAAGAAGGCGAATAGAATGCTGTCCTTTGTTGCGAGCAGAATTGGAAATAAAAGTCAGAATGTCATGCTAAGTTATACCGGGCAAAGGTGAGACCACATCTCGAATACTGTGTGTAGATCTGGTCTCCTAACTTAAGGAAGGATGTAAATACATTTGAGGTGGTTTAGAGGATATTTGCCAGATTGATACCTGGAATGAAAGTGTTGTCTTTTGAGGACAGGTTGGATAGACTGGGCATGTTTTCAATGACGTTTAGAAGAGTGAGGAGAGACTTGATTTAACTATATAAGATCCTGAACGGTCTTGACAAGGTGGATGTGGAAACGATGTATCCCCTTGTGGGTGAGTCCAGAACTCGGCGGCACTGTTTTAAAATTTGGGTTCGCCATTTTAGGACAGAGATGAGGAGATATTTTTTCTTTCTTTCAAAGGCTTGTGCGACTTTGGGACTCTCTGCCTCAGATGGTGGTAGACACGGGGTTATTGGTTATTAAATATTTTTAAGGCGGAGGTCAATATATTCCTGTTAGGCAACGCAATCAAAGGTTACCTGGAGTATATGGGAATGTCTAATTTGAAACAGAAACAGTTCAGCTATGATCTAATTGAATGGCGCAGTAAGCTCAAAGGGCCAAATGATCGACTGCTCGTAATTCGTATGCGTGTATGTTCTCTCCCTTCGTAGCGCGTCTTTGATTGTCACTCCTAGTCCACCTCTGTTGGAATAATCTGTATTTCTCTCCCTCCCTCGTTGATTTTTTTCCCTCACTTTCACTCCATTTTCTTATTCATCCCTTCACTTCCCTGTGTATCTCGCTCACCCTCGATCAAAGCTTATGTGTACCCCTCTGTTTCTTTCTTCATCACTGCATCCCTATCAGTTGTCCCTGGCTCATACTAATATCTGCTTATTGTTTTACTGTCCCTGTGCCTATATCCTGCTCTCCTGGAGATTCTCTTTCTTTCTGCCTTTCTCTCCTTTCGTCTCGTTATGGTATATACTTCATATCTCTCCTATTCTCTCTCCCTTTCTTTCTTTCTCTCTCACTGTATGCCCCTTTATACCTGCACAGTTCCCCTTTATGTAGTCTGTTTTTAGCCTTGTATATTTTTGAATTTATCGTTTCTGTTTAAATCAGAATTTCCCTTTTTGCCTTGTTGCATTCTTATTTCTATATTTTACTCTCCACTGTTTTTTGCAATTTAATTTCCCCCTGTCAATTTCTGTTTCTTTATCCATCTTTTCATCTCCACCCTTTCCATGAGTTTTACTTCCTGCCTCACTTTTCACCTCTCTTTCTCTCTCGCACTCTCTCCCCCTCTCTCTATATTGCCCTTTTCCCTCCTTCTCTGTCCATATTGCTATCACGTTGTCAAGGTTTTTGTTTTTTGGTATTTTGTATTTCTCAGCCTATCCTTCTGGTTGTTTTTTCTTCATATGTCCAAATGTTAATTTTCTCCCTCAGTCATCTCCCCATGTATTGCTCCACCCGTCTCTCTGTTTTTCTATTTACCTATCTGCCATTCTTCCTATCAACATATTTTACAATTACATGTACATACCTATGGACACTTTATACAAAGAATTGCATTCGAAGTGCAGGGGCCGTTATGGCGTTTGACACAGTTGACCATGCCATTCTCCTCCTCCACCTTGCCACTGTCATCTAGTTGGGTGAGACTGCTCTTGCCCAGTTCCATTTTTCTACATCTTATCACACGAAGAGTATCTCCAGTTTGAGGAATGCCCATTACGTAAATAGATAGGAAAAGTTGGGAGCTTTCCTTGGAGAAGAGAAGACTGAGAGCAGATGTGAAGAAGGTATTTAAAAACAAGAGGGGTCTGGATAGAGTGGATTGGAAAAAATGGCCCAATAAGCATAAGGATTACGAAGTAAAGGGCACATAATTGTAGTAATTGACAAAAGAAGCCATGGCGACATGAAGAAAAACATTTTCATGGAGCCTGTGGCTGGGATCCGGAGTGCAGTGCTGGAGGCATGTCCAATCGCGGCACTCAAGAGGGAATTGGATGGTTATTTGAAAAGCAAAAATGTGCAGGGCTATCGGGATGAGGCGGGTCAGTGGCACAAGGTAAATTGCTCCTTCAGAGAGCCAGTACAGACAAGTCTAGTCGAATGGCTTCTTTTTGTGCTGTAATTCACTGAATTTCAGTGATTCAGTGCTGTATGTGCATGTGTGTATATGTGTGTGTGTGTGTGTGTGTGTGTATATATATCTAGGTGGCCACTGCTGAGACTGCAGCCCAGCCTACCGAGAAGGACGCAAAGTAACCGGGACAGAAAGTAAGTTTGGGCAGCCTCAGCAGGGGAATCGGTCGTTCCCTGGTGAGGCTAGGGTGGTCGTTAGGGGAGGGAGGCGTCTTCGATCCCGGGGTTGGGTTGAGATTGTCAGGCATCACCACACCATCCACTCCGTGCGAAAGGCCGGTAGCTGCAGCTGCACATTCGCTTGCCACGGGTAAAATACCCGTTGAGGATGGGCGAGGATCCTGAGGTGGCCAGACCTCTATAAACTTGGTCGGAGCTGGAAGCGGGGCGGCTAGGTATCCCGGAGGCGGCGTAAAATTCTGGCTTTGGAGGTTGACAGACGGAATGTTTGGGAAGTTGAGCAAAATGAAGCAGCAGATTAGATGGAGCAGGAGGAGAGGTTGGAATCTCGGAGACAGAAACTGCAACAGTGTGTTAGAGTAAATCTACTCTACAGATCTCACAATGGCAGCAGAATTAATATATTCAACATTGATGTCTGCTGCTATTCGTAGTAGGATTGCTCGCAGAGTGCAAAACATGCTCATTTTTTGTTTGCAAGTTGAGTTACATTGAATTTAAAACGTTATTAAAATCCTAATTAATAGTTTTGAACGGTGAATACCTACCTCATGCATATTTATTAATAAGTAAAAGGAACATCCCACAAAATATATTGAAGCCCTGACCGAGATTAAACACACAGGAAGCGAATGCAGCAGTGAAGTCCATCCAATCTAGCAACATCCTCATCATGCCTTCAACACACCGTTACTCTTATTATTGTTGTGGAAAGTGCAACAGTTCATCCTCGTGAATAATTCACCTTATGCCCTCTCTCCCTCGCTTTCTTACCTCTCTCTACCGCTATGCCTTTTCTCTCTAACAAAGAGAAAAAAGAACAAAGATAATTACAGCACAGGAACAGGCCCTTCGGCCCTCCAAGCCTGCGCCGACCCAGATCCTCTATCTAAACATGTCGCCTATTTTCTAAGGGTCTGTATCTCTTTGCTTCCTGCCCATTCATGCTTCTGTCTAGATACATCTTAAAAGAAGCTATCGTGCCGCATCTACCACCTCCACTGGCAACGCGTTCTAGGCACTCACCACCCTCTGCATTAAGAAGTTTCCACGCATATCCCCCCTAAACGTTTCCCCTCTCACTTTGAACTCGTGACCCATAGTAATTGAATCCCCTCTCTGGGAAAAAGCTTCTTGCTATCCACCATGTCTATACCTATCATGATTTTGTACACCTCAAGCAGGTCCCCCCTCAACCTCCGTCTTTCTAATGAAAATAATCCTAATCTACTCAACCTCTCTTCATAGCTAGCGCCCTCCATACCAGGTAACATCCTGATGAACCTCCTCTGCACCCTCTCCAAAGCATCTACATCCTTTTGGTAATGTGGCGACCAGAACTGCATGTAGTATTCCAAATGTGGCCGAACCAAAGTCTTATACAACTGTAATATGACCTGCCAACTCTTATACTCAATACCCCATCCGATGAAGGAAAGTATTAGCAATACAGTGGGCAGGGAGTTACCATCAACAAGTCTCATGGCACCAGGCACCTGAAAGATCCCCTCCAAGCCACACGCCATCCTGTCTTGGAACTATATCGCCATTCCTTCAGTGTCACTGTTTCAAAATACTGGAACTCCCTTTCTAACAGTGCTATACATGTACCTGAATCTGAAGAAAACAGCTCACCACTGGCTTCCAGGGTAAGTCGGGATGGGGACTGAAAGCTGGCCTAGCCAGCGACGGCTACATCCCATGAACGAAAAAAAACTCTTTGTGAATGAGAATGTAATCGATACATTTCAGTTTCCCAATCTTTATTTCCTAAACCCAAGGCAGTTTAGAGCACTGTTTGGACTGTAGTAGATGTGAAATTGTAGAGAGAGTTAGACAGTAAAGCATATTTGACGAGAACTGACAGAGATTGGAGAAATGGGCAGATGCGTGGCAATGATATTTTACGCAGGGGAATGTGAAGTGAAGAACTTCCGGAAGACAAATGTGGAGAGAATTGATAAAGAAAATTAACAAAGCATTCAGGAACAGAGTGCACATACATCATGCCTTAAAGGTGGCAGGACAAGTTGATAAAATTGTTGAAACAACATCTTTAGCGTTAGAAATATGTAGGATTATGGGAGCAGGAGTAGGCAATGATTGAGCTTCCACAGCCCTCTGGAATAGAGAAGCCAAAGATTCACTACGCTCTAAGGGAAAAAATGCCTCCTCATGTTGGTGTTAAATGATCTATCCCTTATTCTAAGAATTTGTCCCTTGGTTCTACACTAACCAACCAGGGGAATCACTCCATCTACATCCACCCTCTCCTACGTCATGCCTGTAAGAATTTTGTAAGCTTTAATGAGAACATCTCTCATTCTTCAAAAGTCTGGAGAAAACACATCCGATTTCCTCAAACTCTCCTGATAAGACAATTCCGCCATCCCAGGGATTAGTCTGATGAACCTGCTTTGCACTCGCTCTGTAGCAAGTATTTCTTCCCTAAAAAGAGGTAACCAAAACTGTACACAATCGTCCAGGTGTGCTTCCACAAGGCTCTCTGCAATTGCAGAAATAAACTCCTTTACTGCTGGACTCAAAACCCCTGCAATGATGGCCAACATACCATTTGCCTTCCTAGTTGCTTGAAGCACCTGCATGCTAGCTTTTCGTGACTCATGAATGCAGCCAGGTCCCTTTGTGCATCAACAATTCCCAAGCTCTCGCCATTTAAGAAATACAGGTGGTATGTAGAAAAGGACGTCGTGCTAAACATTTGCGATCATTGGTTCGGCCTCAGCTCCAGAATTGTGTCCCGTTTTGGGCGCCACACTTTGGGAAGGGTGTTACAGTCTTGGAGAGGATGTCAGGCATAAGGAAATTAAGTTATGTAGAGAGACTAGAGAAGTTAGGAATGTTCTCCTTATGGAAGATTACTTTAAGGGACGATGTGCCATAAAAGCACCAAGGATGGAGGCGTTCCTTTATATGGGATAATTAGAAAAGGTGAGGGGGGAAAACACAGTTGTGTGTCACACATGCTGTAGTCAGTTTTCCTTGGATTTGAAGGGCAGTACCAGAGACAACGTTTGTTATGGGGAGAAAGAACGTTTCAGCATGACAAGGGCATTACATGTGGGAGAATGGGAGCATTTGAGCAGACTTATAATTGTTGCTTTCTCATGGCAAGTGGAAGTGAAAGAGACAGGCAGCTGGGAGTGTGAAAATGCATTGTCAGTCAATGAGGAAGAGTTTAGTCCAAAAGGCGAAAGAAGAGGTGAATTGCTTTGAAGTGATTAGGGAGATGTGTGGAAAGAAGTTGTAAGTTAAATGATTGGGTAAAGACTTTCCATTGTCCTAGACCTTAGGAGTAGAGATGCTGTATGAGATGGCAAAGCGCGGGGAGAGAGGGTCATTGTGAATTGCAGTGTGAGGGTCAAAACCCCATTATTGCAATGATGGATGTAGAAATGGAGGGACTTGGGTTGACAATTCTGAATTGTGATTCAAGCACTGGTGATTAAAGGATAAATGGGACAATTTCCACACCGTGTTCATGGATGGACATTAGTCTCCTATTGTGCAGATCGATCTCGCAGTGATATGTTCAACTCTAGCATTCTGAATGAGGAACTGGGAAATGAATAATGAGATTTCAATGTTGTTACAATTCACTGGAAAGCGGTATGTTTAGTATTCGTTTACTCACTGTCACAAATATCACACCGTGGGCGTTACTGGTGTTGAAGGCAGATTAGAAATACAATACCAATAAGAAAGAAGCCTGAGGATATTTCAGATTGATGTTAGCAGTGGCATCAAATACTGACACTTTCAGCAGCACTTCACCCAGACTAACAGGAAAGTGACCCTGATGGCAATCACAGTGCTTGAGAGACAAACGTGTGCTTTCATATATTGAATTAAAAAACAGGCTGTGGAAATGTTTCGGATATGCTTTCAACAGAAGCTCATATTAATCCCTACTTTGAAGACCGTTAGTATTAGAGGAGAAATACTAGAAATATTCCCAGCAATCATTTGCTAATAAAACTGAATAATGTAGATTGGGGGCGGTTGTTTGTGGGTAAATCAACATCTGACATGTGGTAGTCTTGATTAGAATCCAGGACCGGCATATTCCTGTGTGGATGAAGGATAAGTTTGGCAGGTTTCAGCAACGTTGGATAACGAGGGATATTGTGAGCCTAGTCAAAAATAAAAAGGAAGCATTCACAAGGGCTAGAAGACTGGGAACAGACAAAGCCCTTGAGGAATATCAAGAAAGTAGGAAGGAACTTAATCAAGGAGTCAGGCGGGCTAAAAGGGGTCATGAAAAGTCATTGGCAAACAGGACTAAGGAGAATCCCAAGGCTTTTTATACGTATATAAAGAGCAAGGAAACCAGGGAAAGGGATGGCCCACTCAAGGACAGAGGAGGGAATCTATGCGTGGAGCCAGAGGAAATGGCCGAGGTATGAAATGGGTATTTTCATCAGTATTCATCAAAGAAAAGGACTTGGTGGATGATGAGTCTAGGGAAGGGAGTGTAGATAGTCTGGTCATGTCGGTATTAAAAAGGAGGAGGTGTTGGGTGTCTTGAAAAACATTAAGGTAGATATGTCCCCAGGGACTGATGGGATCTAACCCAGAATATGAGGGAGGCAAAGGAGGAAATTGCTGGGGCCTTGACAGAAATCTTTGTATCCTCATTGGCTACAGGTGAATTCGCAGAGGACTGTAGAATAGTCAATGTTGTTCCTTCGATTAAAAGGGTAGCAAGGATAATCCAGGAAATTACAGGCCTTACGTCAGTGGTAGGGAAATTATTGGAGGGGATTCTTCGGGACAAGATTTACTCCCATTTGGAAACAAATGGACTTATTAGCGAGAGATAGCATTGTTTTGTGCAGGGGAGGTCGTGTCTCACTAAATTGATCGATTTTTTGAGGAAGTGACGAAGATAATTGATGAAGTTAGGGCAGTGAATGTTGTCTATATGGACTTCAGTAAAGCCTTTGACAAGGTCCCTCATGGCAGACTGGTACAAAAGGTGAAGTCACACGGGATCAGAGGTGATCAGACAGAATAGATACAGAACTGGTTCGTTCAAAGAATACGGAGGGTAGAAGTGGAAGGGTACTTTTCTGACTGGAGGGATGTGACTAGTGGTGTTCTGCAGGGATCAGTGCTGAGACCTTTGCTGTTTGTAGTATATATAAATGATGTGGAGGAAAGTATAGCTGCTCTGATTAGTAATTTCGTGGATGACACAAAGGTTGCTGGAGTTGCGGAAAGTGATGAGGATTGTCAGAGGTTACAGCAGGATATAGATCGGTTAGAGACTTGCGCAGAGAAATTGCACATGGTGTTTAATCTGGAAAAATGTGAGGTAATGCATTTTTGAAGATCTAATACAGGTGGGAAGTATACAGTAAATGGTAGAACCCTTAGGAGAATTGACAGACAGAGATCTCTGGGCGCACAGGTCCACAGATCACTGAAAGTGGCAACCCAGGTGGATGAGGTAGTCAAGGCGGCAAATGGCATGCTTGCCTTCAGTGGTCGAGGAATCGAGTATAAAAATTGGCAAGTCATTCTGCAATTGTACAGAACCGTAGTTAGGCCACACTTGGAATATTACGTACAATTCTGGTCGCCACACTACCAGAAAGATGTGGAGGCTTTGGAGAGGGCACAGATAAGGTTGACCAGGATGTTGCCTGCTCTGGAGGGTATGAGCAATGAGTACAGGTGCATAAACTCGGATTGTTTTCACTGGAACGACGGAGGTGGAGGGGCGACATGATAGAGGATTACAAAGTTATGAGTGGCATGGACAGAGTGGATAGTCAGATGCTTATTCCCAGGGTGGAAAAGTCAGTTACTAGAGGACATAGGTTTAAGGTGCGAGGGGCAAGGTATAGTGGGGATGTTTGAGGCATTTTTTTTCCACAGAGGGTGGTGAGCGCTTGGAACTTGCTGCCGGGGAAGGTGGTGGAAACAGGGACGAAAGCGACGTTTAAGAGGCATCTTGACAAATGCATGAATAGGAAGGGAATAGAGGGTTACGGACCACGGAAGTGCAGATGGTTTTAGTTTGGACAGACATCATGATTGGCGCTGGCTTGGAGAGCCTAATGGCCTGTTCCTGTGCTGTACTGTTCTTTGCTCTTTGTTCTTTGTCATGATCTGTTGTACTCTCTGGGCTATTGCATTCCTTAGCGCTGTTGCATTGCAAGTGGATGTTTGACAACAAAAGCTATTGCGCTACACGAGGCATTTGCAAAGGAAAATACCTTTGTATTGTAAGGGACCATCAGCATGTCAGAGGCAACATCATTGCAACATACCATATAAATGTAAGAGGCTGTTGCATTGCGAAGGGGTATCGCATTGCAAGGTTTTTTTCGAAAGTGATGTCGGTACTCTAAGTGTCCAATGCACTGTATGATGATGTTGCACTGTTCAGGATATCGCAGTGCAAACAGCTATTGCACTCCAAGTAGCTATTATCCTTATAGGGGCAACTGTACCTCAACAGACTCTTGCCATGCCAGGGACTGTCCAGTTCAACACACTATTGCCTTGCTGAAGGCTTTTCCATTCAAAATGGATGTTGCATTGGAAGAGGTTGTTGCATTGCAAGGGGTTATTGTGTTGCAATATGCCTTTACTTTTTAAGGGGCTTTAACATGGCAAATGGACTTTGCATTGAAAGGTGAATTTGTATCAAGGGTCATATGGATTGCAATAGGCTTTTGTTAGAATTAGAATTAGAATTAGAACATTACAGCGCAGTACAGGCCCTTCGGCCCTCGATGTTGCGCCGACCTGTGAAACCATCTGACCTACACTATTCCATTTTCATCCATATGCCTATCCAATGACCACTTAAATGCCCTTAAAGTTGGCGACCCTACGACTGTTGCAGGCAGGGCGTTCCACGCCCTACTACTCTCTGAGTAAAGAAACTACCTCTAACATCTGTCCTATATCTATCACCCCTCAACTTAAAGCTATGTCCCCTCGTGTTTGCCATCACCATCCGAGGAAAAAGACTCTCACTATCCACCCTATCTAACCCTCTGATTATCTTATATGTCGCTATTAAGTCACCTCTCCTCCTCCTTCTCGCCAACGAAAACAACGTCAAGTCCCTCAGCCTTTCCTCGTAAGACCTTCCCTCCATACTAGGCAACATCCTCGTAAATCTCCTCTGCACCCTTTCCAAAGCTTCCACATCCTTCCTTTAATGCGGTGACCAGAACTGCACGCAATACTCCATTTGCGGTATCACCAGAGTTTTGTACAGCTGCAGCATGACCTCGTGGCTCCGAAACTCGATCCCCCTACTAATAAAAGTTGACACACCATATGCCTTCTTAACAGCCCTATTAACCTGGGTAGCAACCTTCAGGGATTTATGTACCTGGACACCAAGATCTCTCTGTTCATCGACACGACCAAGAATCATCCCATTAGCCCAGTACTCTGCATTCCTGTTACTCCTTCCAAAGTGAATCACATCGCACTTTTCCGCATTAAACTCCATTTGCCATCTCTCAGCCCAGCTCTGCAGGCTTTCTATGTCCCTTTGTACCGGACAACATCCTTCGGCAACATCCACAACTCCACCGACCTTAGTGTCATCCACAAATTTACTAACCCACCCTTCTACACCCTCTTCCAGGTCATTTATAAAAATGACAAACAGCAGTGGCGCCAAAACAGATCCTTGCGGTACACCACTAGAAACTATACTCCAGGATGAACATTTGCCATCAACCACCACCCTCTGTCTTCTTTCAGCCAGCCAATTTCTGATCCAAAGCTCGAAATCACCTTCAACCCCATACTTCCGTATTTTCTGCAATAGCCTACCGTGGGGAACCTTATCAAACGCCTTACTGAAATCCATATACACCACATCCACTGCTTTACCCTCATCCACCTGTTTGGTCACCTTCTCGAAAAACTCAATAAGGTTTGTGAGGCACGACCTACCCGTTACAAAACCGTGCTGACTATCGCTAATGAACGTATTCTTTTCAGGATGATTATAAATCCTGTCTCTTCCAGCCTTTTCCAACATTTTACCCACAACCGAAGTAAGGCTCACAGGTCTATAATTACCAGGGCTGTCTCTACTCCCCTTCTTGAACAAGGGGACAACATTTGCTATCCTCCAGTCTTCCGGCACTATTCCTGTCCACAATGACGACGTAAAGAGCAAGGACAAAGGCTCTGCAATCTCCTTCCTAGCTTCCAAGAGAATCCTAGGATAAATCCCATCTGGCCCAGGGGACTTATCTATTTTCACACTTTCCAAAATTGCTAACACCTCCTCCTTGTGAACCTCAATCCCATGAAGCCGAGCAGCCTGAATCTCAGTATTCTCCTCGACAACATTTTCTTTCTCTACTGTAAATACGGACGCAAAATATTCATTTAACGCTTCCCCTAGCTCCTCTGATTCCACATACAACTTCCCACTACTATCCTTGATTGGCCCTAATCTAACTCTAGTCATTCATTTATTCCTGATATCCCTATAGAAAGCCTTAGGTATTTTCCCTGATCCGATCCACCAATGACTTCTCGTGTCCTCTCCTTGCTCTTCTTAGCTCTCCATTTAGATCCTTCCTGGCTAGCTTGTAACACTCAAGCGCCCGAACTGAGCCTTCACGTCTCATCCGAACATAAGCCTTCTTCTTCCTCTTGAAAAGCTCTTCAACTTTTTTAGTAAACCACGGCTCCCTCGCCGGACAACTTCCTCCCTGCCTGACAGGTACATACTTATCAAGGACACGCAGTAGCTGCTCCTTGAATAAGCTCCACATTTCGATTGTTCCCATCCTCTGCAGTTTCCTTCCCCATCCTACGCATCCGAAATCTTGCCTAATCGCATCATCATTTCCTTTCCCCCAGCGATAATTTTATGCCCTGCGGTATATCCCTGTCCCTGCCCATCGCTAAGGTAACCCGAACCGAATGTGATCACTATCACCAAAGTGCTCACCTACATCTAAATCTAACACCTGGCCGGGTTCATTACCCAGTACCAAATCCAATGTGGCATCGCCCCTGGTTGGCCTGTCTACATACTGTGTCAGAAAACCCTCCTGCACACACTGGACAAAAACTGACCCATCTAAAGTACTCGAACTATAGTATTTCCAGTCAATATTTGGAAAGTTAAAGTCCCCCGTAACAACTACTCTGTTACTCTCGCCCCTGTCGAGAATCATCTTCGCTATCCTTTCCTCTACATCTCTGGAACTATTCGGAGGTCGAAAAAGACTCCCAACAGGTTGACCTCACCTCTCCTGTTTCTAACCTCGGCCCATACCAGCTCAGTAGCCGAGTCCTCAAACGTCCTTTCTGTCGCTGTAATACTCTCCCTGATTAACAATGCCACACCACCACCGCCGCCCCCCCCCCCCCTCTTTTCCCACCTTCTCTGTTCTTACTGAAACATCTAAATCCCGGAACCTGCAACATCCATTCCTGCCCCTGCTCTACCCATGTCTCCGAAATGGCCACTACATCGAGATCCCAGGTACCAACCCATGCTGCAAGCTCACCCACCTTATTCCGGATGCTCCTGGCGTTGAAGTAGACACATTTTAAACCAGGTTCTTGCTTGCCAGTGCCCTCTTGCGTCCTTGTAACCTTATCCCTGCCCTCACTACTCTCAACATCCTGTGCATTGGCACTACAATTTAGGTTCCCACCCCCCTGCTGAATTAGTTTAATCCCCCCCCCCCCCGAAGAGCACTAGCAAATTTCGACCTCCAGGATATTTGTACCCCTCTGGTTCAGGTGAAGACCATCCTGTTTGTAGAGGTCCTAACTACCCAGAAAGAGCCCCAATTACCCTGGAAACCAAAACTCTCCCTCCTGCACCATCCCTGCAGCCACGTGTTCAACTCATCTCTCTCCCTATTCCTCGCTTCGCCATCACGTGGCACGGGCAACAACCCAGAGATAACAACTCTGTTTGTTCTCGCTCTACGCTTCCACCCTAGCTCCCTGAATTTCTGTCTTAACAGCCCATCTTTCTTCCTACCTCTGTCGTTGGTGCCTATGTGGACCACGACTTGGGGCTGCTCCGCCTCCCCCTTAAGGATCCGAAAAACACGATCCGAGACATCACGAACCCTGGCACCTGGGAGGCAACACACCAACCGTGAGTCTCTCTCGTTCCCACAGAACCTCCTATCTGTTCCCCTCGCTATGGAGTCCCCAATGACTAATGCTCTGCTCCTCTTCCCCCTTCCCTTCTGAGCAACAGGGACAGAATCTGCACCAGATAGCTGCACCCCATTGCTTACCCCTGGTAAGTCGTCCCCCGCAACAGTATCCAAAACGGTATACCTGTTGTTGAGTGAAACGGCCACAGGGGATCCCTGCACTGCCTGCTGGTTCCCTCTCCTTCCCCTGATGGTAACCCATCTACCTCGTTCTTTTACCTGAGGTGTGACTACCTCCCCATAACTCTTCTCAATAACCCACTACGCCCCCCGAATGATCCGAAGTTCATCCGGCTCCAGCTCCAGTTCCCGAACGCGGTTTTCGAGGAGCTGGAGTTGGGTGCACTTCCCGCAGATGCAGTCAGCAGGGACACTCTTGGCAATGCTTACCTCCCACATTCTGCAGGAGGAACATACAACTGCCTTAACTTCGATTCCCTCAATTCTAAATTCCCAACAAATCTACTTAAAAACCAAAAACCAAGTCAAAACTTGTTCGGTTAGCAATCCAACAGACAGAACTTCTAAAATGAAAAGCTGACCTTGTCAACACAACAGAGTCCTTTTTTTTGGTTAGAGGAGAAGGGTGGGTGGGAGCCACTACACGTGTAGTTTCCCGGGTACAGCAACCACCCAAATATATGGTTTTTACTTCCCCAGCAGTCCCCTGGTCCTCTGAAAACAAAAGGGAATTAACTTCTAAACTTCCAATGAAATTGACTTCCCAGCTGCAAGTTCACTCCCGCACCTCCGCTACTGTCAAGCTGCAGTCACCAAAACTAAAAGAAAGAGATTTTAAACCACCCAAATATATAGTTTTTCTGACCCAGCAGTCCCCAGTTCCTTCCAAAACAAAAGGGAATTAACGTTTAAACTTACACTGAAATTGACTTCCCAGCTGCAAGTTCACTCCCACACCTCCGCTACTGTCAAAGCTGCAGTCACCAAAACCAAAAGAAAGAGATTTTAGACCACCCAAATATAAAGTTTTTACTTACCCAGCGGTCCCCTGGTCCTCCGAAAACAAAAGGGAATTAACTTTTAACTTACACTGAAATTGACTTCACAGCTGTAAGTTGGCTCTGCACCTCCGCAACTGTCAAAGCTGCTGCCACCAAAACTAAAAGAAAGAGATTTTAAACCACCCAAATATATAGTTTTTACTTACCCGCATTCCCCTGGTCCTCCGGAAACAAAAAGGAATTAACTTTTAACTTACACTGAAATTCACTTCCCAGCTGTAAGTTCCCTCTGCACCTCTGCTACTGTCAAAGCTGCTGCCACCAAAACTAAAACAAAGAGATTTAAAACCACCCAAATATTTAGTTTTTACTTACCCAGCATTCCACTGGTCCTCCGAAAACAAAAAGGAATTAACTTTTAACTTACACTGAAATTCACTTCCCAGCTGTAAGTTCCCTCTGCACCTCTGCTACTGTCAAAGCTGCTGCCACCAAAACTAAAACAAAGAGATTTAAAACCACCCAAATATATAGTTTTTACTTACCCAGCATTCCCCTGGTCCTCCGAAAACAAAAAGGAATTAACTTTTAACTTACACTGAAATTCACTTCCCAGCTGTAAGTTCCCTCTGCACCTCTGCCACTGTCAAAGCTGCTGCCACCAAAACTAAAAGAAAGAGATTTTAAACCACCCAAACATATAGGTTTTACTTACCTGCATTCCCCTGGTCCTCCGAAAACAAAAGGGAATTAACTTTTAACTTACACTGAAATTGACTTCCCAGCTGGAAGATCGCTCCCGCACCTTTGCTACTGTCAAAGCTGCTGCCACCAAAACTAAAAGAAAGAGATTTTAAACCACCCAAATATATAGTTTTTACTTACCCAGCATTCCCCTGGTCCTCCGAAAACAAAAGGGAATTAACTTTTAACTTACACTGAAATTCACTTCCCAGCTGTAAGTTCCCTCTGCACCTTTGCTACTGTCAAAGCTGCTGCCACCAAAACTAAAAGAAAGAGATTTAAAACCACCCAAATATATAGTTTTTACTTACCCAGCATTCCCCTGGTCCTCCGAAAACAAAAAGGAATTAACTTTTAACTTACACTGAAATTCACTTCCCAGCTGGAAGATCGCTCCCGCACCTTTGCTACTGTCAAAGCTGCTGCCACCAAAACTAAAAGAAAGAGATTTAAAACCACCCAAATATATAGTTTTTACTTACCCAGCATTCCCCTGGTCCTCCGGAAACAAAAAGGAATTAACTTTTAACTTACACTGAAATTCACTTCCCAGCTGTAAGTTCCCTCTGCACCTCTGCTACTGTCAAAGCTGCTGCCACCAAAACTAAAACAAAGAGATTTAAAACCACCCAAATATATAGTTTTTACTTACCCAGCATTCCCCTGGTCCTCCGAAAACAAAAAGGAATTAACTTTTAACTTACACTGAAATTCACTTCCCAGCTGTAAGTTCCCTCTGCACCTCTGCCACTGTCAAAGCTGCTGCCACCAAAACTAAAAGAAAGAGATTTTAAACCACCCAAACATATAGGTTTTACTTACCTGCATTCCCCTGGTCCTCCGAAAACAAAAGGGAATTAACTTTTAACTTACACTGAAATTGACCTCACAGCTGTAAGTTCGCTCCTGCACCTCCGCTACTGTCAAAGCTGCTGCCACCAAAACTAAAAGAAAGAGATTTTAAACCACCCAAATATATAGTTTTTACTTACCCGCATTCCCCTGGTCCTCCGGAAACAAAAAGGAATTAACTTTTAACTTACACTGAAATTCACTTCCCAGCTGTAAGTTCCCTCTGCACCTCTGCTACTGTCAAAGCTGCTGCCACCAAAACTAAAACAAAGAGATTTAAAACCACCCAAATATATAGTTTTTACTTACCCAGCATTCCCCTGGTCCTCCGAAAACAAAAAGGAATTAACTTTTAACTTACACTGAAATTCACTTCCCAGCTGTAAGTTCCCTCTGCACCTCTGCCACTGTCAAAGCTGCTGCCACCAAAACTAAAAGAAAGAGATTTTAAACCACCCAAACATATAGGTTTTACTTACCTGCATTCCCCTGGTCCTCCGAAAACAAAAGGGAATTAACTTTTAACTTACACTGAAATTGACTTCCCAGTGCAGGTTCGCTCTGCACCTCCGCTACTGTCAAAGCTGCTGCCACCGAAACTAAAAGAAAGAGATTTTAAACCACTCAAATATATACTTTTTACTTCCCCAGCAGTCCCCTGGTCCTCCGAAAACAAAAAGGAATTAACTTTTAACTTACACTGAAATTGACTTCCCAGCTGGAAGATCGCTCCCGCACCTTTGCTACTGTCAAAGCTGCTGCCACCAAAACTAAAAGAAAGAGATTTAAAACCACCCAAATATATATTTTTTACTTACCCAGCATTCCCCTGGTCCTCCGAAAACAAAAGGGAATTAACTTTTAACTTACACTGAAATTGACTTCCCAGCTGTAAGTTCCCTCTGCACCTCCGCTACTGTCAAAGCTGCTGCCACCAAAACTAAAAGAAAGAGATTTTAAACCACTCAAATATATACTTTTTACTTCCCCAGCAGTCCCCTGGTCCTCCGAAAACAAAAAGGAATTAACTTTTAACTTCCACTGAAATTGACTTCCCAGTGCAGGTTCGCTCTGCACCTCTGCCACTGTCGAAGCTGCTGCCACCAAAACTAAAAGAAAGTGAATTTAAACCACACAAATATATAGTTTTTACTTGTCCAGCAGTCCTCTGGTCCTCCGAAAACAAAAAGGAACTTTTAATTTACACTGAAATTGACCTCCCAGCTGTAAGATCGCTCCTGTACATCCGCTACTGTCAAAGCTGCTGCCACCAAAACTAAAAGAAAGAGATTTTAAACCACCCAAATATATATAATTTTTACTTACCCAACAGTCCCCTGGTCCTCCGAAAACAAAAGGGAATTAACTTTTAACTTACACTGAAATTGACCTCACAGCTGTAAGTTCGCTCCTGCACCTCCGCTACTGTCAAAGCTGCTGCCACCAAAACTAAAAGAAAGAGATTTTAAACCACCCAAATATATAGTTTTTACTTACCCAGCAGTCCCCGGGTCCTCCGAAAACAAAAGGGTATTAACTGTTAACTTACACTGAAATTGAACTCTCAGCTGTAAGTTCGCTCCCGCAACTCCGCTACTGTCAAAGCTGCTGCCACCAAAACTAAAAGAAAGTGATTTTAAACCACCCAAATATATAGTTTTTACTTACCCAGCAGTCCCCTGGTCCTCCAAAAGCAAAAGGGAATTAACTGTTAACTTACACTGAAATTGACCTCTCAGCTGCAAGTTCGCTCCCGCACCTCCGCTACTGTCAAAGCTGCTGCCACCAAAACTAAAAGAAAGTGATTTTAAACCACCCAAATATATAGTTTTTACTTACCCAGCAGTCCCCTGGTCCTCCAAAAGCAAAAGGGAATTAACTGTTAACTTACACTGAAATTGACCTCTCAGCGGAAAGTTTGCTTGCGCACCTCCGCTACTGTCAAAGCTGCTGCCACCAAAACTAAAAGAAAGTGATTTTAAACCACCCAAATATATAGTTTTTACTTCGCCAGCAGTCCCCTGGTCCTCCGAAAACGAAAGGGAATTAACTTTTAACTTACACTGAAATTGACCTCTCAGCTGCAAGTTCGTTCCCGCACCTCCGCTACTGTCAAAGCTGCTGCCTCCAAAACTTAAAGAAAGTGATTTTAAACCACCCAAAAATATAGTTTTTACTTCCCCAGCAGTCCCCTGGTCCTCCAAAAACAAAAGGGAATTAACTTTTAACTTGCACTGCAATTGACCACCCAGCTGCAAGTTCACTCCCGCACCTTCACTACTGTCAAAGCTGCTGCAACCAAAACTAAAAGAAAAGCATTTTTGAACAGAAATAAAACACAGCAAGATCCCAGGGATCGTTCTCTCACTCACTGACATAAAACAATCTCTCAGTGACTACCCATCTTACAAACACATCCCCCGACGCACAGCCAGAGAATGGGAAGTGATTGGAATGTGAGACAGTGTTTTAGGAGCTGAGTACCTGCCCATTGTCATGTTAATCCAGGTAACAGAGACAGCTCTGAGCAGAGACATGAGAAGGTGCTGCTTCCTGATGATCTGCCAACTATTCACTGCAATCCCCATTGTGGGCAGCATTGCTGCAATTTACAGACAGACATTTGTAGCAATCAGCTCCATTCTGTTCCCAGTCACTGTGAAATTCTCTATTTAAACTGAGATGAATGTTCCAACAGTTAATCAGTGACCCAGCATTTAATTCCGGCTGGGTTTGCTGACAACGCAGCCACGAGGTGGCGTTGCACTGTCGCATGCAGCCTGTGGAACTCAATCCTTACAGTCAGGGGCGTTCAAGCATCAGTCGGGACAAAAAACGGTGCTGCTCAAATAATCACACGAAGGCAACATAAGCACATGGCAGCACACAAAGGCCGGAGAGATCGGCTGACTGGGGAATGGCCGGAGCACGGGGGGGGGGGGGGGGGGGAGATTGCCCAGTAAGAGCGAGTGGTGGGTGCAGGAGGAGATCGCACCCGGCATCACAAAGTTAATTGGCCGTCCCTTCGCGCGACCACGCCCCCGCTCTCTCCCACTCACCCTGCTCTCACACACACCCCACTGTCTCCCTGCTCATTCCATCACCCCCGCGCTCTCCCAGCTCCCTCCCTCGCATTTCGATCTCTCCCCACTCTCTGCCTCACACCACGCTCTCTCTCCACTCTCTCCCTCACACCCCGCTCTCTCCCTAATCTCTCCCACACACATCACTCTCTCCCCAATACCCCGCTCTCGCCCTGCTGTCTCCCTCACACCCCGATCTCTCCGCGGCACCCTGCTCTCTCCCTCACAGCCCGCTCCCTCCCCACTCTCACCCCAACACCCCGCACTCTCGCTGATGTCTCCCTCACACCCCACTCTCTCCCTCACACCCTGCTCCCTCACGCACACCCTGCTCTCTCCCCCACACCCTGCTCCCTCCCCCACACCCCGCTCTCTCCCCCACACGCCGCTCTCTCCCCCACACCCTGCTCGCTCCCCCACACCCTGCTCTCTCCCCCACACCCCGCTCTCTCCCCCACACCCCGCTCCCTCCCCCATCTCTGCTCCCTCCCCCACTCCCCGCTCCCTGCCCCACACCCTGCTCTCTCCCCCACACCTCACTCTCTCCCTCACACCCTGCTCTCTCCCTCACACCCTGCTCCCTCACGCACACCCTGCTCTCTCCCCCACACCCTGCTCGCTCCCCCACACCCCTCTCTCTCCCGCACACCCTGCTCTCTCCCCCACACCCTGCACTCTCCCCCAGACCCCGCTCTCTCCCCCACACCCCGCTCTCTCCCCCACACCTCGCTTGCTCCCCCACACCCTGCTCTCTCCCCCACACCCCGTTTTCTCCCCCACACCCCGCTCCCTCCCCATCCCCGCTCCCTCCCCCACTCCCCGCTCCCTGCCCGACACCCTGCTCTCTCCCCCACACCTCACTCTCTCCCTCACACCCTGCTCTCTCCCCCACAACACACTCTCTCACTCACACACTGCTCCATCCCCCACGCCCCGCTCTCTCCCACACACCCCACTCTCTCCCTCACACCCTGCTCTCTCCCCCACACCGCTCTCTCCCTCACACCCCGCTCTCGCCCCCACACCCTGCTCTCTCCCCACTCTCTCCCTCACACCCTGCGCTCTCCCTGCTCTCTCCCTCACAACCCACTCTCATCCCCCACAACTAGCTCTCTCCCCCACACCTCGCTCTATCCCCACTTTCTCCCCCACACCCTGCTCTCTCCCCCATATCCCGCTCTCTCCCTGCTTCCTGCCTCACACCCCGCTCTCTCCCCCACACCCCGCTCCCTCCCCCAAACCCCGCTCGCTCCCCCACACCCTGCTCTCTCCCCACTCTCTCCCTCACACCCTGCGCTCTCCTTGCTCTCTCCCTCACACCCCGCTCTCTCCCCCACACCTAGCTCTCTCCCCCACACCGAGCTCTCTCCCCACTCTCTCCCCCACACCCTGCTCTCTCCCCACACTCTCCCTCACACCCTGCTCTTTTCCCCGCACCCCGCTCTCTCCCTGCTCCCTCCCTCACACCCTGCTCTCTCCGCGCTCTCTCCCCCACACTCCGCTCTTTCCCCCTCACCTAGCTCTCTCCCCACTCTCTCCCCCACACCCTGCTCTCTCCCCCATAGCCCGCTCTCTCCCTGCTCCCTGCCTCACACCCCGCTCTCTCCCCACGCTCCTCTCCCTCCCTGCTCCCTCCTCACACCCTGATCTCACCCCACTCCTTCCCTCACATCCCACTCTCTTCCTGCTCTCTCCCCCACACCACACTCTCTCCCCACTCTCTCCCTCACACCAGCTCTCTCCCCACTGTCTCCCTCACACCCCAATCTCTCTCCCACACCCCGCTCTCACCCTGTGCCCTCCCTCACACCCCGCTCTCTCTGCACTCTCTCCCCCACTCCCTACTATCTCCCCCACACCGCGCTCTCTCCCTGCTCCCTCCCTCACACCACGCTCTCTCCCCCACTCCCCGCTCACTCCCCACTCACTCCCCCACACCCAGCTATCTCCCCACTCTCTCTCCAACAGCCAGCTCTCTCCCCACTCTCTCCCCCACACCCTGCTCGCTCCCCCACTCCTTCTCTCTCCCCACTCAATACACCACACCCAGCTCTCGCCCTGCTCTCTCCCCCACACCCCGCTCTCTCACCACTCTCTCGCTCACATCCCGCTCTCTCCCTAACACTCTTTCCCCAATCTCTCCCTCACACCCCGCTCTCTCCCCACTCAATCCCTACACCTCGCTCTCTCCCTGCTCTCTCTCCCACACCCTGCTCTCTCCCCTTTCTCTCCCTCACACCCCACTATGTCCCCAGTCTCTCCCTCACACCCCGCTCTCTCCGCTGCTCTCTTCCTCACATCCAGATCTCTCCCCCACTCTCTTCCTCACACCCCGCTCTCTCCCCACTCTCTCCCTCACATCCCGCTCTCTCCCCGCACTCCCCCTCACACCCCGCTCTCTCCCTGACTCTCCGCTCTTTCCCCACTCTCTCCCCAACACCCCGCTCTCTCCCCGCTCTCTCCCTCAAACCCCACTCTCTCCCCAATCTCTCCCTCACATCCCGCTCTCTCCCTGGCACTGCGCTCTTTCCCCACTCTCTCCCCCAGACCCCGCTCTCTCCCCGCTCTCTCCCTCACATCCTACTCTCTCCCTGGCACTCTGCTATTTCCTCACTCTCCCCCCAAACCTTGCTCTCTCCACCCTTTCTCCCTCACACACCACTCGCTCCCCAATCTCTCACTCACACCCCGCTCTTTCCCCGCTCTCTCCCTCACTTCCCGCTCTCTCCCTGACACTCCGCTCTCTCCCGACTGTCTCCATCACATCCCGCTCTCTGCCTGACACTCTGCCCTTGCCCCACTCTCTCCCCCACACCCCGCTCTCTCCGCACTTCTCTGCTTGCTCTCTCTGCTGGGTTATAAGATGGCGTCAACTGGCATCCACGCATGCCCCAACCGCTTCTGGCAAATTGGAACGCAGCGCACGTACAGAGTGCAGAAGCCCGTTTGCGCATGTGTGTAGATTGGTGCAGTCGGATGATGTCTCCCATCAGCTGCGTTGTCAAGAATCACTGTGTTTAATTTAACTAAAAATCAAGACACACTCAAGTGTTAGACATGCGCTTGGGTGTGGTGTGGCGGGGAGCTTCTTTACAGAGCGTGGGAGTCAGGCAGTAACGAGGCACTGCAAACCCCTCTCGAACCTATGTGTCTCCCTCTGTGTTTACCCTGTCATTTTCTTCTCTCTCTCGCTCTCCCTCTGTTTCTCTGTGTGTCTCTACATTTGTTTCTGCATCATTGTAAAAACACACAAACACTGGGAGCAGAGTGGAGTGGTGGCTCGCGGACCTGCATGGAACCTGATCCGGATCACACTGAGACTCGAAAAAGAGGGAAAAATTTACAGTGACATCATGGGAATTCTGCAAGTTGATTGCTTGTGTAAGTAACAGCTGTTAATGCATTTAAATTGCTGAAAACTGGGAAGATTTAAAAAAACTCAGCTGATAAGGTGAGTAGTACTGCTTAAATTAGAGTAATTTATTAAGGACTGTAGATTGCACTGGTTAGTGTTTGTTGTAGAACAAGACGCCTAGTGTAATCAGTATCTTTTAAAGGGAGTAACTAAATTAATTTAAAGGTAAGTCATGGCAGGAGAGCTTGCACCCGTGATATGCTCCTCCTGCACTATGTGGCAAATCAGGGACGCTTCCAGTATCCCGGACAACCATGTGTGCAGGAAGTGTATCCATCTGCAGCTACTGACTACCCGCAGTATGGAGATAGAGCTGCGGGTGGATTCACTGTGGAGCATCCGCGATGCTGAGGACGTCGTGGATGACACATTTACAGACGTGGTCACACCGCAAGTAATGGTAGCACAGGCAGGAAAGGGATGGGTGACTACCAGGTGGAGTAGTAGGCGCATGCAGGTAGTACAGGAGTCCCCTGTGGCCATCCCCCTCTCAAACAGATAGACCACTTTGGATACTACTGGAGGGGTGGGGGGGGGTGTGTGTGGAATGACCTCCCAGGGGAAAGCAGCAACAGCCAGGTCTATGGCACCAGGGATGCCTCTGCAGCACAGCAGGGGGCATAAATGAGTGGAAGAGTTATAGTGATAAGGGTTTCTATCGTAAGGGGTACAGATAGGCGTTTCTGTGGCCACAAACATGACACCAGGATGGTATGTTGCCTCCTTGGTGCTTGGGTCAAGGATGTCACGGAGCGACTGCAGGACACTCTGAAGGGGGAGGGTGAGCATCAAGAGGACGTGGTACACATTGGTACCAACGACATAAGTAGAAAAATAGATGAGGTCCTATAACAAGAATTTAGTGAGCTAGGTAGCAGATTAAAAAGCAGGACCTCTAAGGTTGTAATCTCTGGATTACTCCCGGTGCCACGTGCTAGTGAGTTTAGAAATATGAGGATAGAGCAGATGAATGCGTGGCCAAGGAGATAGTGCAGGAGGGGGAGGGGTTGTGGGGGGTGGGGGAGTGGTTAAACTAATTTGTCAGTAGGATGGAATACGGAGTGGAGGTACAGTAGGGGGCAACGTAGAGCAGAAAGTGAGTCGGCCTGGAAGGCACAGCAAATCTCGACCTGGTAAGGCACAAAGGGAAAATGCAAGATTGTATTGCATCTATTTCGATGCAAGAAGTCTTACTAGTAAGGCAGATGGACTGAGGGCGTTGATTAGCATATGGCATTATGATATTATTGCTGTCAGAGAGACATGGTTGAGGGAGGGTCCGGACTGGCAGCTCAATATTCCAGGGAAGAGAATCTTCAGGCGCAACAGGGGAGGGGATAAAAGAGGAGGTGGCATTGCACTGTTGATCAAGGAGTCAATTACTGCAGAAGGTTCCTCAAATGAGGCCACATGGGTGGAACTTAAAAAAAAGGGTGCAGTCACTTGGCTGGGAGTGTACTGCCTCTCTGACAGTGCAGCATTCCTCCAGTACTGTCTCTGCTGACAGGGCCGAGCTCCCCCAGTAATATCCCACCGATAGTCCGGTACCTCTTCAATACTGACCTTCCCACAGTGCAGTACTGTCTCTGTATTTACTCATACACCTGTGTAGCACGCCCTTAGTAATTCACCTCAAAAAGGGCATCGCTCCCACATTGCTGCCCCTCCAACAGTGTGGTTTCCCATGCTATGGCGACACTGGCTATGTAGAGATTCCTCAATACTGCCCCTTCAACAGGTAATCGCTCTCTCAGTACTGCCCCTTCAACAATGCAGCACTCCTTCAGTACTGCTCCCACCAAAAGTACAGTAGTCCCTCTGCACTGCTCCCTCCAGCAGAAGGAGTAGGCAATTCGGCCCTTCCAATCTGCTCCCCCAGTCAATAAGATCATGCATGATCCAATCTCGACCTTGAGTCCACTTCCCTCCTCGCAAACCCCACCGCACTCTTCCCCACAACATAACCGTTGTCTCTCACGTTAATCGATATTTGTCGATCTCAGCCTTGAATACATTCAATGACTCAGCTCCACTGCTCGCTCGGGTAGAGAATTTCAAATACTAACACCAGTCTGAGAGGAAATTCCTCCTCAGGTCCGAATTAAATTGGTGAGCTATTAATATGAAATTGTGCTCCCTAGTTCTAGATTCCCCCACGAGAAGAAGCTTCCTCTCAACTTCTACCCTGTCAGGTCTCCTCAGAATCCTTTACTTCGCAGTAGGATCTACTCTCAATTTTCAAACTCCGTTGAGTATGGACACAACTGGTCTAACATTTCCTCATAAGAGAAACCTCTCATCCCAGGATTCAACCCAATGAACCTTCTCTGATCTGCTTCCATTACAAGTATATCGCTCCTTAAATAAGGTGACCAAAACTGTGGACAATGCTCTAGCTGCCTTCTCACAAATGGCCCGTACAACTGTAGCAATGCTTCACTACTTTTATACTTCATCTCCCTTGCAAAGAATACCAACAATCCATTTACCATCCGAATTACTTGCTGTACTTGCATGCTGCCATTTTCTGATTCCTGTACATGGACACCCAGGTCCTCATACCGCTGCATTCTGCCGTCTCTCACCACATAAATAATAGTCCTCTATTCTGTCATTCCCACCGAAGTGGAAACCTCACATCGTACTCCACATTATACTCCATCTGCCACATTTTTCCCCACTCACTTAACTTATCTATTTCCCTTTTCAGACTATGTTTACCCTGATCACAAAAATGAAAGCAAAATACTGCGGATGCTGGAAATCTGAAATATAAACAAGAAATGCTGGAATCACTCAGCAGGTCTGGCAGCATCAGATGCTGCCAGACCTGCTGAGTGATTCCAGCATTTCTTGTTTTTATTTACCCTGATCACAACTTGCTTTCCTACCAATCTTCACCTCCTCAAAAAATTTGGCTACAGGACTGTGTGTCACTTCATCTAAGTCATTAAAAATGATTGTAAAACTTTGAGGCTCCAGCACTGATCCCTGTTGTATTCCACTAGTTACATCTTTCCACCCTGAAAATAACCCATTCATCCCGACTCTCTGCTTCCTGTTATTTAGCCAATCCTCTTTTTATGCTGACATATCGACTGTAAGGCTATTTCCAGTGGCGTCCCACAGGGCTCGCTAATAGATCCACTACTTTTTGAGCTATATATTTAGGATTTGGACGTAAATGTAGGGGCATGATCAAAAAGATTTCAGGTGATACAGAAACAAATGGCCGTGTGGTTGATCGACAGAAGAATAGCTGCAGACTTCAGGAAGATGTTAATGGACTAGCCAGGTGGACAGAAAAGTGGCAAATAGTGTTCAAAGCAGGGACGTGTGAGGTGACGAATTTGGGGAGGATGAGCGAGGCAAATGAATGCACAATTAATACGAGAATCCTTCCAGGTGTAGAAGAAGTGTGGGATCTTGGAGTGAATGTTCACAGATCCATGAAGATAGCAGGGCAGGTCGCTAAGTGAGTTAAGAAGACAAAGGGAATACGTTTCCTTTATTACCCGAGGTGCAGAATAGAAGAGAGTTTATGCTGTAACCATATAAGTCATTGGTTGGGCTAAACCGTGAGTTATTTGTGCAGTTCCGGTCACCACATTACAGAAAGGATTTAATTGCGCTAGAGAGGGTACAGAGCAAATTTACGAGGATGTTGCCAGGTCTGGAAAAAATGTTGCTGTGAGGAAATATTGGATAGGCTGGGACTGTTGTGCTTGGAACAGAGAAGTCTGAGGTGAGGTTAGATTGAAATGTTGTTTGAGGGGCCTGGATAGGGTGTACGTGATGGGCCTATTTACCTTCTCAGAGAGGTCAGTGACAAGGGGGCATCGATGTAAAGTGAAATAAAAACAGGAAATGCAGGAAATACTCAGCAGGTCTGGCAGCTTCTGTGGAGAGAGGAGCAGAGTCAACTTTGCATGACGGTGACCCCTCATCAGAACCTTCATCATTGACCTGAAACATGAGACACGGAAGGTTGTAGGGGTGGAGGAGGTTACAGAGATCTGGAGGGTTGTAGGGCTAAGGACTTTACAAAGAGAGGGAGGGCTGTAGAGCCTGGAGTTAGTGACAGAGTTAGGGAAGGTTGCCGGGCCTGGAGGAGGTGACAGAGATAGGACATGTTGTAGGGGCTGGAGGAGGCAGCAGAGATAGGGAGGTCTGTAGGGGGGGGGGTGGAGGTGGTTACAGAGCTAGGGAAGGTTGTGGTACTAGAGGAGGTGACTGAGATAGGGAGGATTGTAGGGCCCGGAGGAGGTTACAGAGAAAGGGTGGGCTGTTACGGCTGGAGGAGGTTACAGTGATAGGGAGGGTGATATGGGCTGTAAGAGGTTACAGTGATCGGGAGGATTGTCGGGGCTGGTGGAGGTGACAGAGCTAGGGAGGGTTGTAGGGGCAGGAGAAGGTTACAGAGCTAGGGAGGGCTGTTGGACTGGCGTTGGTTACAGAGATAAGGGCTGGAGGAAGTTACAGAGATAGGTAGGGTTGTAGAGGCTGGTGGTTGTTACAGATATCGGGAGGGTTGTAACCGCTGGAGATGGTGACTGAGCTATGGAGAGTTGTGGGGCTGGAGCTGGTTACAGAGATAGGGAGTATTGTAGAGCCTGGCGTAAGAGACAGAGCTAGGGAGGGTTCTGGGGCTGGAGAAAGTTACAGAGAAAGGTTAGGATGTAGGGGCTGGAGGATTTTACAGAGCAACGGAGGATTGTATGGGCTGAAAGATGTAACAGGGTTCGGGAGGTTTGTTGGGGCTGAGAAGGCTACAGAGAAAGTTAGGGTTGTAGGGGCTGGAGGATGTGACAGAGCTAGGGAGGTTTGTTGGGGCTGAGAAGGTTGCAGAGATAGGTAGGGTTGTCGGGGCTGGAGGATGTGACAGAGCTAGGGAGGGCTGTAGGGGCTGGAGGAGTTTAGTGCGATAGGAAGTGTTGCAGAGGATGGAGGAGGTTACAGAACTAGGGAGGGCTGTCGGGACTGGAGAAGTTTAGTGCGATAGAAAGTGTTGTAGAGGATGGAGGAGGTTACAGAGCTAGGGTGGGCTTTAGGGGCTGGAGAAGTTTAGTGCGATAGGAAGTGTTGTAGAGGATGGAGGAGGTTGCAGAGATAGGGAGGGCTGTAGGGGCTGGAGAAGTTTAGTGCGATAGAAAGTGTTGTAGAGGATGGAGGAGGTTACAGAGCTAGGGTGGGCTTTAGGGGCTGGAGAAGTTTAGTGCGATAGGAAGTGTTGTAGAGGATGGCGGAGGTTACAGAACTAGGGTGAGCAGTTGGACTGTAGGAGGTTACAAAGATAGGGAGGGTTGTTATGGAAGGAGGAGGTTACAGAAAAAGGGACGGTTGTAGGGGCTTGTGGAAGTTACAGTGATCGGGAAGCATGTAGGGGCTGGAGTACGTGACAGAGGTAATGAGGGATGTAGGGTTTGGAGTAGGTGACAGAGGTAGGGTGGGTTGTCAGGGCTGGCAGATGTGACAGGATAGGGATAGATGTAGGGGCTGGAGAACGTGACAGAGATAGTGACGTTTATAAGAGCTGGAGAAGGGTAGAGAGAAAGAGAGGGTTGTAGGGGCTGGTGGAAGCCACCTAGATAGGGGGTGCTGTGGTGTTGAATGGCAACTGAACTAGGGAGGGTTGTCGGGGCTGGAAGAAGTTACTGAAATAGGGAGAGTTTGAGGGGCTGGAGGAGATGACAGAGATAGGGAATGTTGTGGGACTGAGGAGATAACAGAGATAGGGAGGGTTGTAGTGGATGGAGGTGGTTACAGTAAAACAGAGGGTTGCAGGGACTTGAGGAGGTGACAGAGATAAGAAGAGCTGTAGGGGCTGGAGGAGGTCACAGCGGTATGGAGTGTTGTGGGGCTGAGGAGGCAACTGAGCAAGAGAGGGTTGTTGAAGCTGGAAAACGTTACAGCAACAAGGAAGGTTGTAGGGGCTTGAGGAGGTGACAGAGATAGGGAGGGTTGTAGGGGCTGGTGGAAGTCACAGAGGCAAGGAGTGTTGTGGTGCTGAAGAGGCAACTGAGCTCAGGAGGATTGTAGGAGCTGGAGGAAGTTACTGAAATAGGGAGGATTGGAGGGGTTAGAGGAGCTGACATAGATAGGGAGGGTTGTATGGGCAGGAGGAGGTTACAGAGATAGGGAGGATTGTAGGAGGCTGCACAGATAGGGAGGGTTGTAGAGGCTGGAGGAGATTACAGAGCCAGGGAGTGTTGAAAGGACTGGAGAAAATGGCAGAGATAGGGATAGTTATAGGGGCTGGGAAGGTTACAGAGATAGGGAGGTTTGTAGGTGCAGGAGGAGATCATTGAGATAGGGAGTGCTGCAGTGGCTGGAGGAAATGACAGAGATAGGGATAGTTGTAGGGGCTGAGGAGGTTACAGAGAAAGGGATAGTTGTAGGGGCTGAGGAGGTTACAGAGATAGGGAGGGTTGTCATGTTTGCTATAGGTGATAGAGTTCGGGAGGGTTGTAGGTGCAGGAGCAGGTCATAGAGATAGGGCGGTTTGTAGGGGCTGGAGTATGTGACAAGATAGGGCGGGTTATAGGGGAGGCAGGAGTTTACAGATGTATCGAAGGTTGTAGCTGCTGAGGAGGTAACAGAGATAGGGAGTGTTAGGGTGCCGAGGAGGTAACGAAGCTAGAAGGGTTGTAGGGGATGGAGGTGGTTACGGAAATAGGGAGGGTTGTAGGGGATGGAGGTGGTTACAGAAATAGGGAGGGTTGTAGGGGCTGGAGGAGGTTACAGAAATAGGAAGGGTTTTATGGGTTGGAGGAGGTGACAGAGATGGGGGGATTGGGTGCTCAATGGACACAGGTGTGGTCCAGGAGGATTGGAGAACAGCTGACATTTAACCTCTGTTTAAAAAGGGAGCGAAGGATTGCAGACCAGTCCGTTTCACCTCAGTTGTGTGAAAATGATTGGAATATTTTCTGAGAGACAGGATAAACTGTCACTTCGAAAGGCACGAGTAAATGAAGGGTAGTCAGCATGGATTCGTTAAGGGAATGTCTTGTCTGACCAACTTGATTGATTTTTTTGAAGAAATTCCAAGAAAGATCGATGAGGGCAGTTCAGCTGATGTTGTCTCCATAGATTTCATCAAGGCTTTTGATAAAGTTCCACAGGGCTGCACAGTGCCGCAGTCGTTAGCACCGCAGCCTCACAGGGACCCGGGTTCGATTCCGGGTACTGCCTGTGTGGAGTTTGCAAGTTCTCCCTGTGTCTGCGTGGGTTTTCTCCGGTTGCACCGGTTTCCTCCCACAAGCCAAAAGACTTGCAGGTTGATAGGTAAATTGGCCATTATAAATTGTCACTCGTATAGGTAGGTGGTAGGGAAATATAGGGACAGGTGGGGATGTTTGGTAGGAATGTAGGATTAGTATAAATGGGTGGTTGATGTTCGGCACAGACTCGGTGGGCCGAAGGGCCTGTTTCAGTGCTGTATCTCTAATCTAATCTAATCAGGACAGACTGGTTAAAAAAACTAAAATCCCTGGTATCGAGGGAAAAGCAGCAAGTGTCTCAGTGGCAGGACACAAAGTGTAATTGTTGACGGGTGTTTTAGCGACTGGAGGGCTGTTTCCAGTTGCCTTCTGCAGACCTCAGTACCGGGTCCCCTGCTTTTTGTGGTCCACATGAACGTTTTGGATGGAAATGAAGGGGGCATGATCAAGAAGTTTGCAGACAACACAAAGATTGGCCTTGGAGTAGATAGCGGGGAGTATAGTTGTCGGCTGCAGGAAGATATTGATGATCTGGTAAGATGGGCAGAAAAGTGGCAAATGGAGTTCAACTCAGAGAATTGTGAGGTGATGCATTTGGGGAGGTCAAACAAGACAGCTGAATGCACGATTAATGGGGAAATACTGAGAAGTACAGAGGAAACTTGGAGTGAATGTCCACAGATCCCTGAAGGTAGAAGGACAGGTCGATAAGGTGGTGAAGAAGGCATAAGGAATTCTTTCCTTTATTAGCCGAGGTATAGAATATAAGAGCAGGGAGGTTATGTTGGAACTGTATAATTCATTATTTAGGTCACAACTTGAGTACTGAGTGCAGTTCTGGTCACGTCACTACAGAAAGGATGTAACTGCACTGGAGAGGGTACAAAGGGAATTTACGAGGATGTTGCCAGGACAGGAAAAATGCAGCTATGAGGAAAGATTGGATAGGCTGGGTTTGTTCTCCTTGGAACAGATCTGTTTGAAATGTACAGAATGTTTAGGGGCCTGGATAGAGTGGAGGTGAAGGTTCTATTGTCCTCAGCAGAGAGGTCAGTGACTAGGGGGAATAGATGCAAAGTGATTGCCAAAATAATCAGAGGGGAGATGAGGCAAAATGTTTTCACCCAGAGACTGATGTGGGTCTGGAACACGCTGCCTGAAAAGGTAGTTGAGGCAGAGATCCTCAACTCATTCAAAAGGAATCTGGATAAGCACTTCAAGTGCTGTAATCTGCAGGGTTACGGGCCAAATGCTGGAAGGTGGGATTAGAATAGGTGGATCATTTTCCGGCTGGCACAGACACAATGGGTCAAGTGGCATCTTTCTGTGCCTTAAACTTTCTCTGATTCTATTTCTGTGATTTACCGTTTCAGATCAATTAGCCAAGAACTGACTATCTCTGATTTATATTTAGCCCTACAGCCAGAATAATACCTTTGATACAATAAACGTAGCATCGAATTCCAATGATCAGTTCCAGCTCCTCTCTCTGGACCAGATAACAGACAGTTCCACAATTCAGGAATGAACAACACAAAACTCCCCCATTTCCAATGAGCAACCCCAGATTCTCTCTCTCTCTCTCTCTTGTCCAGTAACATAGGAATTCTGCAATTGGGGAATGGACATATATCAAAACTCCATTTAACTATGTAACCTGCTCTCTCTGGCCCAGAAAACACACAGTTCCAAAAGGTGAATGACAAAAGTCTACAGTGTCTATTTTACAATGGGAGATCCTCTCTCTGGCCCAGATAAAAGGCAGAGCTTCGATGTGGCAATGTCTGGATAACAAGAAAATGAGAGAGAGAGAAACAGACAGACTGACGGGGTGCCAGACCGTATGGACGAAGGAGACAGGTTGCCAGACCACATGAACGAAAGAGACGAGGTGACAGAGAGTGAGTTAATGGAAGCAGACAGATTGATATCGAAATACAGACAGGGAGTGAGAGAAAGGATTGAATAGAAAGAGAGAGAGTAGAAAAGTACAGAGCACCAAACAGTGAGGGAGAGACGTGGGGGAGACGGTGGGGGGGGGGGGGGGGGGGTTAGAGACGGGGGTGGGGTGGAGAGATGGCAAGTGACAGTGAGTCAGACAGGGCACAAAACCCAGAGATAGATAGAGAGAGAGGGAGAGAAAGAGGGCGAACGAAACTTGGCCAGGTAGAGCATGAAATAAAGAGAATGAGACTGACGTGGAATGAGAGAGTAAATCAGACACGGAGAGAGACAGACATCGAACGAGTGAGGGAGAGGGGGAGTGACAATGAGACAGACAGAGTATGGGACAGAAACAGACAGACACAGAGAGAAAGTCAGACAGATGGATCTGAATTTGCTCAACGTGAGTTTTGAGCTGAGGTTGGAATTGACATGTGTCACTGCCTCCCGACCATTTTCCAATATCTGTGTGGGTCCTGTAAGGGGCATCAGACATTTTCAAACAGCAGTAATGTTCCCGACAAGGGCTTAGAGTTAAATGTTTTACTTCAACAAAACAGGTCCACTGGTCAAACTGGTTCTGTCCTCATTGTGCTGAACTAACATGTTCCTCGGGGACAGGACCCCGAGGAACATATTGAACAACATCCCAACAAGTAACATTTTTATTTATTCTTTCATAGGATGTGGGCGTCGAAGGCCAGGCCTGCATTTATTGTGCATCCCTAATTGCCCTTGAACTGAGTGGCTTGCGAGGCCATTTCGAGGGCATGTAAGAGTTAACCACATTGCTGTGGATCTGGAGTCACATGTAGGCCAGACCAGGTAAGGACAGCAGACTTCCTTCCCTAAAGGGCATTAGTGAACCAGATGGGATTTTACAACAATTAACAATGGTTTCATGGCCATCATTAGACTAGCTTTAAATTAAAACATATTCAGTGGTGAAGCAAACTGCTGAGCTGGGTTGTGTCTGAGTGGAAAGGAGTCCCAATTCAAATCCCAAACCCTCTCCCTCCCTCTCTCTCCAGTGGAAGGGATATTTCTCTCAGTCTGGTGTGTGTGGGTTGTGTGCTCGCATTGTGAGCTCAATCGATATCACTTTTGATCCTTTGCTTTCTAACCAGCATTTGTTTGAATTGGGATGTTACTGAGAGATTGTCAGTACAACTGAGAGAAAACAGTTTTGGGATCTTGCTGCACCTATTCCTGAGAATCTTTTGCTCTGATTTATCCAATTTAATTTATTCTACTGCACTGCTCCTGGGGGCATTTGTTTTACTTTGAAAACTATAATGACAATATGTGGAGAGAGTGTCTCCACATGTCCAGGCTGTGCATCCGCCTTGGACAGTCTCCTTCACCCAGAGGCAGGATTCAATATGTCTACCTGCATTTATGTCTGGCTTTTGATCCCTCATTTCAACATGCACCTGTTGGATTGTGGCCCTTGATTTTTAAAATGTATTAAAGTTTTGGTTAATTTAGGCCTGGCCCATCATTACGACATGAACAAGTTCATCCTTGATGATGTCATTTAGGAAGGATAGGTGGAGGGGAAAAGGAGGTGTGATAGTGCTGTTAATGCAGGAAGAGACAGTACATTAGTGATACAGTATCTTAGATTGAAGGAGCAAGATGTAGAATCAGTTTGGGTGGAACTAAGAAACAGCAAGGGGCTGCAAACATTGGTGGGAGATGTTTAGTAGACCATTAAACTACAGTGGTAATGTTGGACACGGTAAACATCAGGAAATTACAGCTGCATGTAACATGGGCAATACAGTAACAATGGACATCTTCAATTTACAGATAGATTGTGTTATCCTAATTAGCACTAATTCTGTGGAGGATGAATTCCTAGTATGTGTATGAGATGGATGCCTGGAGCAGTATGTTGAAGAACCAACTAGGCATCGAGCTACTTCAGATATAGTATTTTGTAATGAGAAAGGACTAATTAATAACCTTGTTGTTAAGGTGCCATTATGAAATCATGACCACGATATGATAGAATTGTACATTTGAAAAAAAAGATATAGTTCATTCTGAAACTAGGATTTTAAATCTGAACAAAGGAAACTATGAAGATATGAAGGGCAAGTTGCCTATGGTGTATTGGGAAAATACATGAAACGATTTGACAGTAGCCAGACAATGGCTAATAGTTAAATAAGTTATTTCACAGTTGACAGCAAATGTTCATTCCCCGAAGAAACAAAAACCCAACAGAAAATGTGACTCAACCGTGGCTAACAAAATGAGTTAGTTATCATCAGGGGTAGAGTTAAAATTCAGACAAAATAAAAACTTCACCTGTCTGTCCCGGCATAAATGGCACAATGTGTGGCTCCTTTTTGTCTGTATTCAGATAATATAGACAGCAAAGTATATTACATGGTGGGATGCTACAGTACGGTTGGAAAAGCAACTTAAAAACAATTATCCACAAGTCTCGTCCAACTTAACTACAGATTAGACCCAGAAAGGTAATAAATGCCAACACTCCTGTGTTTGTTGGAGTACCTTCAGCTTTACTCTGTATGGCTTTCAGAAATTAAACATTACACATGCACGACAAGATTAAAGGTTACATGTAGGTTAGGATACATAGAATTCCAGTAAATTAGCACGAAAATCCCAGTGAATATTCCTGGAAAAATCAATGCTGCAAATGATCCCCAAAGACTCTCACCTAGTCTGTGTCTTTAATCTCACCAAGTTCCCACTGATCTATGATCAGTCGTTCAGGAGGGATCTTCTTCCAATAGCTGGCCCGGCTATCTGGACTGCAGTGACAGATGAAGGAAAGAGACCCCCTTATAAGCAGGACTGACCCTCACTCTACCCTCGTGCACCATGTCACTGGGTTCAGTGTTAGGGTCTTTCCCTGCATGATCAATCACTGTGTGTGATCAATATATTTTCCTATCCTGCCTGGACCACCCCACACACACAATGCATTTGCTTCTACATTCCAAGCCTCACCCGTACCTAATTTCTTGTTGTTAACATACTCCATTTTATTCTCCATATCCTGCCTTCTTGTAATTCCAGGCCTTTGTTCATTTACTGTCCATATCGTGTCTTAGGAATGCAGCATATAGGACATTCCAGACCCATTTCTGTTGAGTGTTTACTTGTACAAGTGAATTGACCATTTTAATATTTTCAACTTACTTAACCCTTGTCTTCCTACAAAGATCAAGCTAGCAAATTAGGGTATTTTCCTTAAAGGTGCGGAGCTCCGTGAACCCGAGCCACTACACATGTAGTGTCTCCCACCCATCCTCCTCCTCTAACCTAATAATAAGACCCTTTTTACCCTCCTCCTCTAACCAAAAAGGACTGAGCAGGTAAGCTATTTACTGTTTTTGTTAATATCTATAGTTGTACTTAACTAAGGGGTAATTGAATAAAAGAAATGGCAGCCAGTGTAGTGTATTGCTCCTCCTGCAGAATGTTCGAGGTGAGGGGAACCTCCGGTGGCCCTGCCGACTTCACCTGCTGGAAGTGCATCCGTCTCCAGCTCCTATCAGACCGTGTTAGGGAATTGGAGCTGGAGCTGGATGAACTGAGGATCATTCGGGAAGCTGAGGGGTTGATAGATAGAAGCTACACGGAGGTCGCTACTCCACAAATCAAAGGCAGCTGGGTAACAGTTAGAGGTGGGAAGAGGTCAGTGCAGGGATCTCCTGTGGTCGTTCCCCTCAACAACAAGTATACAGTTTTAGATACTGTTGGGGGGGACGGCCTATCGGGGGCAGGCTGCAGTGACCGGGCCTCTGGCACGGGGTCCTGTACTGTGGCTCAGAAGGGAAGGAGGGAGAATGGGAGAGCACTAGTCATCGGGGACTCGATGGTGAGGAGTACGGACAGGCGGTTCTGTGGGCGCAGGCGAGACGCACGGATGGTTTGTTGCCTCCCTGGTGCCAGGGTCCGTGATGTTTGTGATCGCGTCTTCAGGATCCTTAAAGGGGAGGGGGAGCAGCCAGAGGTCGTGGTGCACATTGGCACCAACGACGTAGGAAGGAAGGGTGGCACAGATGTTAGAAGTGAGTTTAGGGAGTTAGGCTGGAAGCTGAAAGCTCGGACGGACAGAGTTGTTATCTCTGGTTTGTTGCCGGCGCCACGTGATAGTGAGGCTAGGAATAGGGAGAGAGCACAGCTGAACACGTGGCTGCAGGAATGGTGTAGGAGGGAGGGCTTCCAGTTCTTGGATAATTGGACTGCATTCTGGGGAAGATGGGACCTGTTCAAACAGGACGGGCTGCATCTGAACCAGAGGGGCACCAATATCCTGGGAGGGAGGTTTGCTAGTACTGTTCGGGAGGGTTTAAACTAGTTTGGGAGGGGGATGGGAACCGGACTTGTAATCCAGGGACCAGTGGGTCCACTCAGAAAGACAAAGAGTGTAGTGAGGTATTGGGGAAGGTAGCACTGTCACAGAGGACAGATGGGCACGGAGAAGGGTTAAAGTGCGTATACTTCAACGCAAGAAGCATCAGGAATAAGGTGAGTGAATTGAAGGCGTGGATGGGCACTTGGGACTACGATGTTGTGGCCATCACTGAAACGTGGATAGGTGAGGGGGAGGAATGGTTTTTGGAGGTACCTGGTTATAGATGTTTTCATAAGATTAGGAATGGTGGTAAAAGAGGTGGGGGGGGGGTGGCATTGTTAGTTAGAAATAGTGTAACAACTGCTGAAAGAATTTTCGAGGAGGATCTGCCGACTGAGGCACTGTGGGTTGAGGTCAGGAACAGGAAAGGAGCAGTCACCTTGATGGGAGTTTTCTATAGGCCCCCCAATAGCAGCAGGGAGGTGGAAGAGCAGATTGGGAAACAGATTTTGGAAAGGAGCAGAAGTCACAGGGTAGTAATTATGGGGGATTTCAACTTCCCAAATATTGATTGGCAACTCTTTAGATCGAATAGTTTGGATGGGGTAGTGTTTGTGCAGTATGTCCAGGAAGCTTTTCTGACTCAGTATGTAGACTGCCCGACCAGAGGGGAGGCAATATTGGATTTGGTACTAGGTAATGAACCAGGGCAAGTGATAGAGCTGTTGGTGGGCGAGCACTTTGGAGATAGTGATCACAATTCTGTAGCATTCACTGTGGTAATGGAGAGGGATAGGTATGTGCAACAGGGCAAGGTTTACAATTGGGGGAAGGGTAGATATGATGCTGTCAGGCAGGAACTGAGGAGCATAAGTTGGGAGCATATGCTGGCAGGGAAGGGCACGGTCGAAATGTGGAACTTTTTCAAGGAGCAGATAGTAGGGGCCATTGATAAGCATGTCCCTGTCAGACAGGGAAGGGATGGTCATGTGAGGGAACCGTGGTTGACAAGAGAGGTTGAGAGTCTTGTTAGGAAGAAGAAGGATGCGTATATAAAGTTGAGGAAAAAGGGCACAGGCATAGCTCTGGAGGGATACAAGATGGCCAGGAAGGATCTGAAGAAAGGGATTAGGAGAGCTAAGAGAGGGCATGAAAAATGCTTGGCGGGTAGGATAAAAGAAAACCCCAAGGCCTTTTACGCGTATGTCAGAAATATGAGGATGACTAGGGGGACCGTAGGTCCGGTCAAGGACAATAGCGGGAGACTGTGTGTTGAGCCGGAAGAGATAAGTGAGGTTTTGAATGAGTACTTCTCTTCGGTATTTACGAATGAGAAGGGGTGTATTACTGAAGAGGACGGTGGGAAGCAGACTGGTAAGCTCGAGGAAGTGCTCGTTAGGAGGGAAGATGTGTTGGGGTTTTTGAATAACTTGAAGATAGACAAGTCTCCCGGGCCTGACGGGGTATATCCAAGGATGTTATGGGAAGCAAGGGATGAAATTGCAGAGCCGCTGGCAATGATCTTTTCATCTTCTCTGCTGACGGGGGTGGTACCAAGTGATTGGAGGGTGGCAAATGTTGTGCCCCTGTTCAAGAAAGGGAATAGGAACAACCCTGGGAATTACAGGCCAGTTAGTCTTACTTCGGTGGTAGGCAAGTTGATGGAAAAGGTGCTGAGGGATAGGATTTCTGAGCATCTGGAAAGACACTGCTTGATTCGGGACAGTCAGCACGGTTTTGTGAGGGGTAGGTCTTGCCTCACAAGCCTGATTGAATTCTTTGAGCAGGTGACCAAGCAAGTGGATGAGGGTAAACCAGTGGATGTGGTGTACATGGATTTTAGTAAGGCATTTGATAAGGTCCCCCATGGTAGACTTATGGAGAAAGTCAGGAGGCATGGGATAGTGGGGAATGTGGCCAGTTGGATTAAGAATTGGCTAACTGATAGAAGGCAGAGAGTGGTCTTAGATGGTAAATACTCAGCCTGGAGCCCAGTTACCAGTGGCGTGCCGCAGGGATCAGTTCTGGGTCCTCTCCTGTTTGTGATTTTTATTAACGACTTGGATGAGGAAGTCGAAGGGTGGGTCAGTAAATTTGCAGATGATACAAAGGTTGGTGGAGTTGTGGATACCGAGGAGGGCTATTGTCGTCTGCAAAGGGACTTGGATAGATTGCAGTGTTGGGCTGAAAAGTGGCAGATGGAGTTTAACCCTGAAAAGTGTGAGGTCGTCCATTTTGGAAGGACAAACATGAATGCAAAATACTGGGTTAACGGTAGGGTTCTTGGGCATGTGGAGGAGCAGAGAGACCTTGGGGTCTATGTGCATAGATCATTGAAAGTTGCAACTCAAGTGGATAGGGCTGTGAAGAAGGCATATGGGGTGTTAGCGTTCATTAGCAGAGGGATTGAATTTAAGAGCCGTGAGGTGATGATGCAGCTGTACAGGACCTTGGTAAGGCCTCATTTGGAGTACTGTGTGCAGTTCTGGTCGCCTCATTTTAGGAAGGATGTGGAAGCCTTGGAGAGGGTGCAGAGGAGATTTACCAGGATGTTGCCTGGAATGGAGAATAAGTCTTACGAGGAAAGGCTGAACATTCTAGGCCTCTTCTCATTAGAAAGGAGAAGGATGAGGGGTGACATGATAGAGGTTTATAAGATGATCAGGGGAATAGATAGGGTAGACAGTCAGAAACTTTTTCCCCGGGTGGAGCAAAGCGTTACAAGGGGTCATAAATTTAAGGTGAAGGGTGGGAGATATAAGGGGGATGTCAGGGGAAGGTTCTTTACCCAGAGAGTGGTCGAGGCATGGAATGCCTTGCCCGGGGAAGTTGTTGAGTCAGAAACTTTAGGGACTTTCAAAAGGCTTTTGGATAGGTATATGGATAAAGGAGAATGATGGGGTATAGATTAAATTGTCCTTGACAGAGGACAAAGGATCGGCACAACATTGTGGGCCGAAGGGCCTGTTCTGTGCTGTATGTTCTATGTTCTATGTTCTATAAATTCAACAGTGTACACTTTGACTTCATCCCATCGTGTCTTAGTTTAGTTTATTTTAGTTTAGAGATGCAGCACTAAAACAGACCCTTCGGCCCACCGAGTCTGTGCCAACCATCAACCACCCATTTATACTAATCCTGCACTAATTCCATATTCCTACCACATGTTCCTATATTTCCCTATTACCTACCGATACAAGGGGCAATTGCTCGTGGCCAATTTACCTATCAACCAGCAAGTCTGTTTGCATGTGGGACGAAACCGGAGCACCCGGAAGAAACCCACGCAGACACAGGGAGAACTTGCAAATTCCACACTGGTAATACCCAGAATTGAACTTGAGTCGCTGGAGCTGTGAGGCTGCGGTGCCAACCACTGTGCCACTGTGCATTCTCACAGGATAGCACGTATAACTGACCAGTGCTGCACTGTAGGGATCAGTGCTGGGACCCTTGCTGTTTCTAGTGGACATTAATGATTTAGGTGTGAGTATAGGAGGTATGATCAGTAAGTTTGCAGATGAGACGAAAATTGGTGGTGTCGTGAATAGTGAGGAGCAAGGCCTTAGATTACAGGACGATATCGGTGGGCTGGTAAGATGGGCAGAGCAGTGGCAAATGGAACTTAATGCTGAGAAGTGTGAGGTGATGAACTTTGGGAGGTCTAACAAGGCAAGTGAATATATAATGAATGGTAGGACAATCAGAAGTACAGAGTGTCAGAGGGAACTTGGTGTACTTTTCCACAGATCACTGATGGCAGCAGTACAGGTAGATCAGGTGGTTTGGAAGGCATATGGGATACGTGCCTTTATTAGCCGAGGCACAGAGTAGAAGAGCAGGGAGGTTATGATGGAACTGTGTAAAACACTAGTTCAGCCACAGCTGGAGTACTCTGTACAGTTCTGGGCGCCAAACTATTGGAAGGATGTGATTGCACTGGAGAGGGTGCCAAGGAGATTCACCAGGATGTTGCCTGGGCTGGAGCATTTCCGCTATTAAGCGAAACTGGATAGGCTGGGGTTGTTTTCCTTAGAGCAGAGAAGGCTGAGGGAGGACATGATTGAGGGATACAAAATTATATGGGGAATTGATAGGTTAGATAGGAAGAAACTTTTCCCTTAGCGGAGGGGTCAATATCCAAGGGTCACCGCTTTAAGGGTAAGGGACAGGAGGTTTAGAGGGGATTTGAGGACAATTTCTTTCACCCAGAGGGTGGTTCGAATCTGGAACGTTCTGCCTGTAGATGTGGTGGAGGCAGGGACCCTCACAACATTTACGAAGTATTTAGATGAGTACTTGAAATGCCATAGCATACAAGGCTACGGGCCAAGTGCTGGAAAATGGGATGAGAATAGGTAGGTGCTTGATGGTGGACACGGACACGATGGGTCGAAGGGCCTGTTTCTGTGCTGTATAACTCTTTGACTCTATGACTCAAACTGTCATCATAGTATTCAGCTGAAATTGATCAGTTACATTGTTATTTCAGTCCATATTTACAGTATACACGGTATCTTACTGTTGTAATAAAGTCATATAGTGTCTATTCATCCCACTGGGGCAAAATTTCACTTGCTCAACAATCTCACCAAATACTAAAACATTCCACAATGCAAGACTCTCAAATTCAACACAAGTTTTATTTTCTGATGTGTTCTGTTTCTCTGAGGGATTACTGATGCAGATCCTCCACAAGAGCGGTCGTCCCAATCCCGTGTGTCTGTCCTGCTCCCAAACCCGGCATCCGCTTATATTAAGGCAAGCGATACAGGAGTGTCTCAATGAATGAGACAGGTGAGTCTTCAGCCTGAGCCAGTTACAGTGAGTAACCCGGGTTAATCCGATACTCCAGGGAATGTTTAAACGGAGCTTTACTCTGCATCTAACCCGTGCTGTACCTTCTCTGAGTGTATTCGATGGGACAGGGTAGATCTGTAGAAGTTATCCCTTCGTTTCATCTCTGGGAAATTGGAGAAGCCAGGGTTGTTCTCTGTGTCTCTCTCAGTCCTCCTCTCTATATCTCTCCCGCCTGCTATCTCTGACACTGGGAGAGAGACAGAGGGTTGGATATTAGAAATATAATTAGAACTAGAACATTACAGCGCAGTAGAGGCCCTTCGGCCCTCGATGTTGCGCCGACCTGTGAAACCATCTGACCTACACTATTCCATTTTCATCCATATGTCTATCCAATGACCACTTAAATGCCCTTAAAGTTGGCGAATCTACTACTGCTGCAGGCAGGGCGTTCCACGCCCTTACTATTCTCTGAGTAAAGAAACTACCTCTGAAATCTGTCCTATATCTATCACCCCTCAACTTGAAGCTATGTCCCCTCGTGTTTGCCATTACCATCGGAGGAAAAAGACTCTCACTATCCACCCTATCTAACCCTCTCATTATCTTATATGTCTCTATTAAGTCACCTCCCCTCCTCCTTCTCTCCAACTAAAACAACCTCAAGTCCCTCAGCCTTTCCTCGTAAGACCTTCCCTCCATACCAGGCAACATCCTAGTAAATCTCCTCTGCACCCTTTCCAAAGCTTCCACATCCTTCCTATAATGCGGTGACCGGAACTGCACGCAATACTCCAGGTGCGGTCTCACCAGAGTTTTGTACAGCTGCAGCATGACCTCGTGGCTCCGAAACTCGATCCCCCTACTAATAAAAGCTAACACACCATATGCCTTATTAACAGCCCTATTAACCTGGGTAGCAACCTTCAGGGATTTATGCACCTGGACACCAAGATCTCTCTGTTCATCTACACGACCAAGAATCTTCCCATTAGCCCAGTACTCTGCATTCCTGTGACTCCATCCAAAGTGAATCACCCCGCACTTTTCCGCATTAAACTCCATTTGCCATCTCTCAGCCCAGGTCTGCAGCCTATCTATGTCCCTCTGTACCCTCCAACATCCTTAGGCACTATCCACAACTCCAACGACCTTAGTGTCATCTGTAATTTTACTAACCCACCCTTCTACACCCTGTTCCAGGTCATTTATAAAAATGACAAACAGCAGTGGCCCCAAAACAGATCCTTGCGGTACACCACTAGTAACTAAACTCCAGGATGAACATTTGCCATCAACCACCACCCTCTGTCTTCTTTCAGCTAGCCAATTTCTGATCCAAAGCTCTAAATCACCTTCAACCCCATACTTCCGTATTTTCTGCAATAGCCTACCGTGGGGAACCTTATCAATCGCCTTACTGAAATCCATATACACCACATCCACTGCTTTACCCTCATCCACCTGTTTGGTCACCTTCTCGAAAAACTCAATAAGGTTTGTTAGGCACGACCTATCCGTCACAAAACCGTGCTGACTATCGCAAATGAACTTAGTCTTTTCAAGATGATTATAAATCCTGTCTCTTATAAACTTTTCCAACATTTTAGCCACAACCGAAGTAAGGCTCGCAGGTCGATAATTACCAGGGCTGTCTCTACTCCCCTTCTTGAACAAGGGGACAACATTTGCTATGCTCCAGTCTTCCAGCACTATTCCTGACTATGCAGACAAAGAGAAAGGGCTGCAGAGAGTGACAAGTTTGTAGAGAGTGAGATTGTTGGGATGCATTGAAAGGGAGAATGTAAGATATATTCATTTGATGTAATCCTTCACTGCTGTGTACGGAAACAGAGAAAGGTCGGGAAAGTGAGTGAAATATTGGTAGAGAGGGAAAAATGTATATTAAGTTGGGGCCCACGCAGCCGGTTCTGATGATCCAGAATGAAAATGTTCCTTTGCAAACCTTCAGCAAGCTATTCCACCATGGGAGCCATCACACCCTCGTGATATTAGTGTGGAAATCTTGTAATCTATGCCCCTGCTAATTCCAGACTATCCAACCAGCTGTCCCAGGCTTAGTAGTTGGCGTGGGGAGGGAGCTCCCTATCCAAAGATGTTAAATACAGGAGCGCCCTATTGAACAATACAGCCGCACCCAAGGTCTTCAGGTCTCTTCTTTCCCCACCCCCAGCAATCAATGAAAACAACTTCAGTACAAAACAAACTCACAAAAGATCTTCCAGTTCTTCCAGTCCTCTGCCATCCTTCCTTTGTTGAAAATGTAGAAAAACCATTGCTTTAGTTTGAGTCTCTCCCCCCTGCAGCAGTCACAGTCTACAGCCTCCAAGCTCTGCACGCAGCCACAGTCAGCTGCACCTCGTTGATGTACTCAAGATCCCAAATCAGAGAGCAGCCAATCCCAGTGTTTTTTTCATTTCTATTTCTTTCTTTTTTTTGATGGGGACATTGGAGACGGAGCTTTACTCTGCATCTAACCCCGTTTTTTTTTCACATCGAGGGGGCCTTTATTCCTCAGGCCCCCTTTATGCACATATTTACAGTTTTTGTGGCCTTTGGACACCAGGCTCCTTTTACATATTTTATGTCGAGGGGATTTTATTCCTCAGGCCCCCTTTATATACACACTTATATTTTTAAAATAACTTTATTAAAAACAGATAAATTAACAAAAAACTCAAATTAAAATGCCATTCTCGCCGTCAACGATGCCCTCCAGTCCCTGCGGTGCCCACCGGTCGCGGAAGGTCTCAAGCGTACCGGCGGACACCGCCTGCTCCTTCTCCAGGGACACCCGGGCACGAACGTAACCGCGGAAGAGAGGCAGGCAGTCGGGGAGGACGGAACCCTGCGACGGCCCGCAACCTGGACCTGTAAATTGCCACCTTGGCCAGGCCCAGGAGCAGACCAACGAGGAGATCCTCCTCCTGGCCCAAGCCCCTCGGCACCGGGTGCCCAAAGATCAGGAGCGTGGGACTGAAGTGCAGACAGAATTTGAGGAGCAGCCCCTTCAGATACTCAAAGAGGGGCTGCAACCTCGCACACTCCATGTAAACGTGGAACACGGACTCGTCCAGGCCGCAGAAAGTACAGGAGGCCTGGGAGTCCGTGAACCTACTTAAAAGTCTATTGCACGGGACTGCTCTGTGCAGCACCCTCCATCCCAAGTCCCCGATGTAAAGGGGGAAGACTCCCGCGTAGAGAGACCTTCATCGGGGCTTCCCCTCGCCGCCAGTTGGCAACGCGGACCGCCAGGGCGTGTCCGGCCAGTTGACGAGGGCGAGGAAGTGGAGAGTGTGCAGGAGCAGCCCGTACAGGAAACCCCTCCGCGCCGATTGGAATGGTACGGAGGGCATTTCCGAGAGGCGGCTCGGGTTGTGCGGGACCGGCTCCCGAGGAGGGTTTCGGGGCCTGGGTCCGATGAGCAGTTCCGACCGAGCGAGGGTCAGCTCAGCCGGGATCGCTATGCACTACCGAGCCCCCTCGCCACCCGCAGTGAGGGGCGTCCCGGGGGTTTTGGCTACTCCTCCGCCCTCCGGACCGTCCCCGGAGTTGGCCGCCTGGACAGCCGAGGTGCTCTCCTCCGCGGGCGGGGGAGCGCCCTGACTGGAGGCGACCATGTTCCAGACTCGGAATAGATCCCGGTAAAAGACAGGCAACTCCCTCAGAGAGGCACGGCTAACGGACTCCACCGGGAGCTGCGTGTCGTCTTGAAGGCAGTGACACTGGCAGAAAAAATACGTCGCCAGCGCACACCATCTGGGAGGACGCTCGACGTACAGGTATCTCTGCAGGGTCCGAAGGCGGAAAGTCGCAGCCTGGGTGCGGACGCACACCAGCGACTGACCGCCCTCCTCAATCGGGAGACTCAGGACCGCGGCAGAGACCCAGTGTTTCCTCTTGCCCCAGAAGAAATCGACGAGTTTTTTCTGGATCTTGGTGGCAAATACAGGGGGCGGGGCCAAAGTGACCAACCGGTACCACAGCATGGAGGCCACCAGTTGGTTTATGACCAACGCTCGGCCCCTGTAGGAAAGCACTCGGAGCAGTCCTGTCCAGCGCCCCAGCCGAGCGGTGACTTTCGCCTCCAACTCCTGCCAGTTTGCCGGCCAGGCTTCCTCAGCGGGGCTAAGGTGGACTCCCAGATAGAGGAGGTGCGTGGTGCTCCACGCAAAAGGTGTCATCTCCTCCGGCAGGGAGTCCACCCGCCACGGACCAACCAGGAGTCCGGAACATTTCTCCCAATAGATCCTCGCGGAGGACGCGGTAGAAAAGGTCTGCTGGCAGTCGCGCATCCTCCACAAGTCAACGGGATCTGTGATTGCGAGGAGCACGTCGTCGGCGTAAGCCGAGAGGACGACCCGCATGGCCGGCTCGCGCAGAGCCAATCCCGTCAACCTCCTGCGAAGCAGGCACAGGAAGGGTTCCACGCAGACGGTATACAATTGGCCGGACACGGGGCATCCCTGACGCACTCCTCTCCCAAAGCGAAGGGGCGCCGTCAAGGACCCATTAACTTTGACTAGACAATCTGCAGCGGCGTATAAAAGTCGGACCCGGGCCACGAAATGCGGCCCGAGTCCGAAAGCGCGCAGAGTCCCGAAAAGGTAATCGTGATCCACCCTGTCGAACGCCTTCTCCTGATCGAGGGAGAGAAAGGCGACCGACTGACCAGTCCTCTGGGAAAGATGGATCAGGTCCCGGACCAGGTGGATGTTGTCCTGGATGGACCAGCCCGTGACCTTGTAGGAGTGGTCGGGGTGGATCATGTGGGCCAGCACGGAGCCCAGGCGGGTAGACATAGCCCGGGCAAAGATCTTATAATCAGTGCTGAGGAGGGAGACCGGACGCCAGTTTTTAAGCAGGCGGAGATCGCCCCTCTTCGGCAGCAGGACGGTGGCCGCCCTGCGCCACGAGAGGGGCATCTCCCCGGTCGCCAGGCTTTCCCTCAGGACCCGCGCATAATCGTCCCCCAGGACGTCCCAGAACGCCCTGTGGAACTCCACGGTCAACCCATCCAGCCCTGGGGATTTGCCCCTCGAGAGCTGGTGGAGGGCGCCAGTCAGCTCCGCCAACGTGAGCGGAGCATCCAATACTTCGGCGCCCTCCGGGCTGACCTGCGGCAGGTCCTCCCACAAAACTATGCGCGCATCCTCGCAGAACGGATCCGGAGAGAACAACGCACTGTAATAAGTACGGACCAGGAGGCCCATTCCCTCCGGATCCGTGATGGAGGATCCGTCGTCGGCCAGCAACTCAACGAGCTGCTTACGGACCCCCCGCCATTTTTCAGCGAGTAGAAGAAGGGTGAAGCGCGGTCCAAATCTTCCAGGATCTGAAGGTGCCTCACGAAGGCGCCTCGGGACCCTATGAGCTGCAGGCCACTCAGCGCGCCTTTCTTCTCTTTGTACGCCTGCCACAGGGCCGGATCCACGACGACATGACCGAGGCGGGACTCCAAGTCGAGCAGCTCCCTCTCAAAGCGCCCGATTTCGGCTTCCTGCCTCTTGGTCGACCCCTTTGCGTACTCCTGATAGAATACGCGGATGTGAGTCTTGCCCACATCCCACTATAGCCTCAAGGAGGGGAAGCCGCCCCGCTTCCTTCTCCAGTCGGCTCAGAATCGACAGAACGAGTCCCGAAATCGCTCGTCCTCCAGCAGCCGGTTGTTAAAGTGCCAGTACATGGATCCTGCCCACGTACGGAGTGGAGTGAACTTCGCCCACACCAGGCGAGGGTCTGAGCACGGCACCAGCCGCATGGAGGCCGGCGAGACGCGTGAGACTTACGCCTGCGAAAAGTACAGGCAGTCGATTCGCGACCCCCCTCCTCCAGACCTCCATGTGAAGGCGCTGGAGTCGGGATGGAGATTCCGCCAGACGTCCACCAAGTTAAGGGAGCTGATCTGACCCCTCAACTTCTCCACCGACGCTTGGCCGCGCTGGGGACCGGAGCGATCCCCCACCTCGAGGGTGCAGTTAAAATCCCCCCCCCCCCCCCCGAGGATGATGCACTCGCCGCAATCGATGGAGCTCAAGAGAGCGGACACGTCTTCAAAGAAGCACGCTTGCAACGCGCCGGCCCTGGCCGCGTACACGTTCACAAAGTGGAGTGGCACGCTACCCAGGCGAAAGGCCAGGTGGAGCAAGCGGCCCGGCACTAGCTCCTTGACCCCCAAGGTCCCCGGCTGAAAAGTCGGGGCGAACAAGATAGCCACCCCACTAGAAATAGGGGTGAGGTGACACATGTAGACCCCACCCTGCCACTCCAGGAGCCGGGTGCCTTCTTCTCCCGGAACGTTGTGGGTTTCCTGCAGAAAGCTCACCACGTATCTCCCTTCCCTGAGGACTGAGAGATTGTGAAATCTGCGGTGACACCCCCCTGCTGCCGTTGATGTTGAGGCTGGCTATGGTTATCTTCATGCCAAAGGTACTTAAAACCCGTCACCAACAGCTCACTGTGAGGAGGGAGTGGAAGTACACCTGGCCTTCCACTCCCCCAGCAACACATTGAGGAACACATTAAAACGGCGCCTCTCAACCAGTTTCACGCCCGCGCGCTTGCCTGCTTTCTTCAGGGCGGCATGGACGGTCTGTATGATCAGCGCCAGATTCGACCAACGGCCGAGGGCCAGCTCAACTTTATCGCGGCAACACCTGCAAGCCGCGAGAAAACTCAGAGTTCCGCCGTGGGGATAAGGGGAGATTCGGTGGGAGGCGCGAGGGACTCCACCACCTCACTGGCGATGGAATCAAGGTCATCCTCCGTGCCCCACACCGAATCCCCATTCTCCTCCGGGACTTCACCGCCAGCGGCCGACACATCCACCACACACTCTGGGGCGGACGTCCCCGCCGCGCCAGCTGGTCCTGCCTCCGTCACAATCCCACCCCCAGGATCGATGGTGGAGGAGACCTCTCTGGGTTCTACTGAGAAAATGGAGCCTGTGGGCGCCAACAGTTCTGGACCTCCCACCACCTCCGTCCCCAGGCCAATGAGTGTGTGTGTGTGGATTGATTAGAGGGTGAGAGTGTGTTTGTGTGGATTGAATAGAGGGTGAGAGTGTGTGTGTGCGGATTGATTAGAGGGTGAGAGTGTCAGACAGGGGAGTTTAGATGGATTGCCTTTTAACAGGGGAGTATTTAGATGGATTGTCATTTAACAGTGCGGTATTTAGATGGGTTGACTTTTAACAGGGGGTATTTAGATGGGTTGTCTTTTAACAGGAGGTATTTAGATGGGTTGACTTTTAACAGGGGGTATTTAGATGGGTTGTCTTTTAACTGGGGGTTATTTCGATGGGTTGTCTTTTAACTGGGGGTTATTTCGATGGGTTGTCTTTTAAAAGGGGGTATTTAGATGGATTGTCTTTTAACAGGGGGTTATTTAGATGGGTTGTCTGTTACCAAGGGGGTATTTAAATGGATGTTCTTTTAATAGTGGGGTATTTTGTTGTATTGTCTTTGAACAGGGGGGTTTAGATGGATTGTCTTTTAACAGGGGGGTTAGATGTGTTGTCTTTTAACAGGGGGTATTTAGATGGAATGTCTTTTAAAAGGGGAGTCTCAGATGGATTGTCTTTTAACAGGGGGTATTTAGATGGGTTGTCTTTTGACATGGCGTTATTTAGATGGGTCTTTTAACAGTGGGATATTTAGATGTGTTGTCTTTCAACAGGAGTGTATTTCGATGGGTTGTCTTTTAACAAGGGGGTATTTAGATGGGATTTGTTTTAACAGTGTGGTTTTCAGATGGATTGCCTTTTAACAGGGGGGTATGTAGATGTGTTGTCTTTTAACAAGGGGTTATTTAGATGGGTTGTCTTTTAGCAGGGGTATTTAGATGGATTGTCTTTTAACAGGAGTTATTTAGATGGGTCTTTTAACAGTGGGGTATTTAGATGTGTTGTCTTTCAACGGGAGTGTATTTCGATGGGTTGTCTTTTAACAGGGGGGTATGTAGATGGGTTTCTTTTAACAGGGGATTTAGATGGATTGTCTTTTAACAGGAGGGTATTTAGATGGGATATGTTTTAACTGTGTGGTTTTCAGCTGGATTGCTTTTAACAGGGGAGTATGTAGATGAGTTTCTTTTAACAGGGGGATATTTAGATGGATTGTCTTTTATCGGGGGGGAGGGGTTAAATGTGTTGTTTTTAACAGGGGGGTTTAGATGGAATGTCTTTTAAAAGGGGGGTCTCAGATGGGTTGTCTTTTAACAGGGGGGTATTTAGATGGGTTGTCTTTTAACAGGAGGTATTTAGATGGGTTGTCTTTTAATAGGAGGTATTTAGATGTGTTGTCTATTAACAGGAGGTATTTAGATGGGTTGTCTTTTAACAGGGGGTATTTAGATGGGTTGTGTTTTAACAGGAGGTATTTAGATGAGTTGTCTTTTAAAAGGAGGTATTTAGATGTGTTGTCTTTTAACAGGAGGTATTTAGATGTGTTGTCTTTTAACAGGAGGTATTTAGATGGGTTGTCTTTTAACAGGAGGTATTTAGATGGGTTGTCTTTTAACAGGAGGTATTTAGATGTATTGTCTTTTAACAGGGGGTATTTAGATGGGTTGTCTTTTAACAGGGGGGTATTTAGATGGATTGTCATTTAACAGGGAGTGCTTTCGATGGATTGTCTTTTAACAGTGGGGTTTTTAGATGTGTTGTCTTTTAACATGGGGGTATTTAGAGGTGCTGTCTTTTAACAGGGGGTATTTAGATGTGTTGGCTTTTAACAGGGGGTATTTAGATGGATTGTCTTTTACCAGTGGGGTATTTAGATGGATTGTCTTTTAACAGTGGGGATTTAGATGGATTGTCTTTTAACAGGGGGGGGCTTTAGATGGATTGTCTATAAACAGTGGGGTATTTAGATGGGTTGTCTTTTAACAGGGGGGTATTTAGATGTGTTGTCTTTTAACAGGGGGTATTTAGATGGGTTGTCTTTTGACAGGGGGGTATTTAGATGTGTTGTCTTTTAACGGGGGGGCTTTAGATGGATTGTCTTTTAACAGTGGGGTATTTAGATCTGTTGTCTTTTAACAGGGGGGTATTTAGATGTGTTGTCTTTTAACAGGGGGTATTTAGATGTGTTGTCTTTTAACAGGGCGTATTTAGATGGATTGTCTTTTAACAGTGGGGTGTTTAGATGGATTGTCTTTTTACAGGGGGTATTTAGATGGATTGTCTTTTTACAGGGGGTATTTAGATGGATTGCCTTTTAACAGTGGGGTATCTAGATGTGTTGTCTTTTAACAGGGGGGTATTTAGATGTGTTGTCTTTTAACAGGGGTTATTTAGATGGATTGTCTTTTAACAGTGGGGTATTTAGATGGATTGTCTTTTAACAGTGGGGATTTATATGGATTGTCTTTTAGCAGGGGGGGCTTTAGATAGATTGTCTTTTAACAGTGGGGTATTTAGATGGGTTGTCTTTTAACAAGGGGTACTTAGATGGGTTGTCTTTTAACAGGGGATGTATTTAGATGTGTTGTCTTTTAACAGGGGGTATTTAGATGGGTTGTCTTTTGACAGGGGGTTATTTAAATGTGTTGTCTTTTAACAGGAGGTATTTAGATGTGTTGTCTTTTAACAGGGGGTATTTAGTTGGGTTGTCTTTTGACAGGGGGTTATTTAGATGTGTTGTGTTTTAACAGGAGGTATTTAGATGTGTTGTCTTTTAACAGGGGGTATTTAGATGTGTTGTCTTTTAACAGTGGGGTATTTAGATGAATTGTCTTTTTACAGTGGGTATTTAGATGGATTGTCTTTTAACAGGGGGGCTTTAGATGGATTGTCTTTTAACAGTGGGGTATTTAGATGGGTTGTCTTTTAACAGGGGGTATTTAGATGGGTTGTCTTTTAACAGGGGGGTATTTAGATGTGTTGTCTTTTAACAGGGGGTATTTAGATGGGTTGTCTTTTAACAGTGGGGATTTAGATGGGTTGTCTTTTATCAGGGGGATATTTAGATGGGTTGTCTTTTAACAGGACGTTATTTAGATGGCTCTTTTAACAGGAGGTATTTAGATGGGTTGTCTTTTAACAGGGGGTATTTAGATGGGTTGTCTTTTAACAGGACGTTTTTTAGATGGGTCTTTTAACAGGAGGTATTTAGATGTGTTGTCTTTTGACAGGGGGTTATTTGGATGAGTTGTCTTTTAACAGGTGGTATTTAGATGGGTTGTCTTTTAACAGGACGTGGTCCTGTGGTCTCCTCTACATTGGGGAGACCAAGCGCAGACTGGGTGACTGCTTTGCGGAACATCTCCGCTCAGTCCACAAGCAGGACCCTGAGATTCCGGTTGCTTGCCATTTCAACACTCCCCCCAGCTCTCATGCTCACATCTCTCTCCTGGGATTGCTGCAGTGTTCCAGTGAACATCAACGCAAGCTCGAGGAACAGCATCTCATCTACCGATTAGGCACACTACAGCCTGCCGGACTGAACATTGAGTTCAATAATTTCAGAGCATGACAGCCTCCCACTTTACTTTCATTTTTAGTCATTTTTAGTTATTTTTTCTTCCTTTTTTTTGGCATTCCTTTTTACATTTTTTACAATCTTTTTTTGCATTTATTTCATTTCATCTTAGTTTGTTCAGTTTGCTTACCCACTGTTTTTTTCAGGTTGTTTTTCTTCAGGTTTGCACTTGCTGATGTTCAATATTCAGTATATTCACACCTAATTTGTACTAATGCTTTGTCTTTCAACACACCATTAACATATTGTTTGCCTTTGCTCCGTGACCTTTTGGTCAGCTATGTGGCCTGGTCCAATCTGCACCTTCTCCTTTGTTATCTCTTGCCCAACCCCCACCTCACTTGTTTATAATCTGTGACTTTTCTAATATTTGTCACTTCCGAAGAAGGGTCACTGACCCGAAACGTTAACTCTGCTTCTCTTTCCACAGATGCTGCCAGACCTGCTGAGTGAATCCAGCATTTCTTATTTTTGTTTCAGATTTCCAGCATCCGCAGTATTTTGCTTTTATTTAGATGGGTTGTCTTTTAACAGGGGGATATTTAGATGGGTTGTCTTTTAACAGGACGTTATTTCGATGGGTCTTTTAACAGGAGGTATTTAGATGTGTTGTCTTTTGACAGGGGGTTATTTAGATGGGTTGTCTTTTAACAGGGGGCTATTTAGATGGGTTGTCTTTTAACAGGGCGTTATTTAGATGGGTCTTTTAACAGTGGGGTATTTAGCTGTGTTGTCTTTCAACAGGCAAGTATTTCGATGGGTTGTCTTTCAACAGGGGGTTTAGATGGGTTGTCTTTCAACAGGGGAATATGTAGATGGGTTGTCTTTTAACAAGGGGTTATTTAGATGGATTGTCTTTTAACAGGGGGTTACTTAGATGGGTTGTCTTTTAACAGCAGGTATTTAGATGGGTTGTCGTTTGACAGGGGGTTATTTAGATGCGTTGTCTTTTAACAGTGGGATATTTAGATGGATTGTCTTTTTACAGGGCGTTATTTAGATGGATCTTTTAACAGTGGGGTATTTAGATGTGCTGTCTTTCAACAGGAGTGTACTTCGATGGGTTGTCTTTTAACAGGTGATTTAGATGGGTAGTCTTTTAACAGGACGGTATTTAGATGGGTTGTCTTTTAACAGGGGATTTAGATGGGTTGTCTTTTAATAGGAGGGTATTTAGATGGGATCTGTTTTAACTGTATAGTTTTCAGATGGATTGCCTTTTAATAGTGGGTATGTAGATGGGTTGTCTTTTAACAGGTGATTTAGATGGGTTGTCTTTTAACAGGGGGGTATTTAGATGTGTTGTCTTTTAACAGGGGGTATTTAGATGGATTGTGTTTTTACAGGGGGTATTTAGATGGAATGTCTTTTAACAGTGGGTATTTAGATGTGTTGTCTTTTAACAGGGGGTATTTAGATGGGTTGTCTTTTGACAGGGGGTTATTTAGATGTGTTGTCTTTTAACAGGAGGTATTTAGATGTGTTGTCTTTTAACAGGGGGTATTTAGATGGGTTGTCTTTTGACAGTGGGTTATTTAGATGTGTTGTCTTTTAACTGGAGGTATTTATATGGATTGTCTTTTAACAGTGGGGTATTTAGATGGGTTGTCTTTTAACAGGGGGGTATTTAGATGTGTTGTCTTTTAACAGGAGGAATTTAGATGTGTTGTCTTTTAACAGGGGGTATTTAGATGGGTTGTCTTTTGACAGGGGGTTATTTAGATGTGTTGTCTTTTAACAGTGGGGTATTTAGATGTGTTATCTTTTAACAGGGGGAATTTAGATGTGTTGTCTTTTAACAGTGGGGTTATTTAGATGTGTTGTCTTTTAACAGGAGGTATTTAGAAGTGTTGTCTTTTAACAGGTGGTATTTAGATGTGTTGTCTTTTAACAGTGGGGTATTTAGATGGATTGTCTTTTTACAGGGGGTATTTAGATGGAATGTCTTTTAACAGTGGGGTATTTGGCTGGATTGTCTTTTAACAGTGGGGTATTTAGATGGGTTGTCTTTTAACAGTGGGGTATTTAGATGGGTTGTCTTTTAACAGGGGGTTATTTAGATGTGTTGTCTTTTAACAGGGGGTATTTAGATGGATTGTCTTTTAACAGTGGGGTATTTAGATGGATTGTCTTTTAACAGTGGGGTATTTAGATGGGTTGTCTTTTAACAGGGGGTATTTAGATGGGTTGTCTTTTAACAGGAGGTTACTTAGATGTGTTGTCTTTCAACAGGAGGTATTCAGATGTGTTGTCTTTTAACAGCGGGTATTTAGATGGGTTGTCTTTTGACAGGGGGTTATTTAGATGTGTTGTCTTTTAACAGGAGGTATTTAGATGTGTTGTCTTTTAACAGGGGGTATTTAGATGCGTTGTCTTTTAACAGGGGGTATTTAGATGGATTGTCTTTTTACAGGGGGGTATTTAGATGGATTGTCTTTTAACAGTGGGGTACTTAGATGGATTGTCTTTTAACAGTGGGGATTTAGATGGATTGTCTTTTAACAGTGGGGTATTTAGATGTGTTGTCTTTTAACAGGGGGTATTTAGATGTGTTGTCTTTTAACAAGGGGTTATTTAGACGGACTGTCTTTTAACAGGGGGTTACTTAGATGGGTTGTCTTTTAACAGCAGGTATTTAGATGGGTTGTCGTTTGACAGGGGGATATTTAGATGAGTTGTCTTTTAACAGTGGGGTATTTAGATGGGTTGTCTTTTAACAGGGGATATTTAGATGTGTTGTCTTTTAATAGGAGGTATTTAGATGTGTTGTCTTTGAACAGGGGGTATTTAGATGGGTTGTCTTTTGACAGGGGGTTATTTAGATGTGTTGTCTTTTAACAGAAGGTATTTAGATGTGTTGTCTTTTCACAGGGGGTATTTAGATGGGTTGTCTTTTGACAGTGGGTTATTTAGATGTGTTGTCTTTTAACAGGAGGTATTTATATGGATTGTCTTTAAACAGTGGGGTATTTAGATGGGTTGTCTTTTAACAGGGGGGTATTTAGATGTGTTGTCTTTTAAGAGGAGGTATTTAGATGTGTTGTCTTTTAACAGGGGGTATTTAGATGGGTTCTCTTTTGACAGGGGGATATTTAGATGTGTTGTCTTTTAACAGTGGGGTATTTATATGTGTTGTCTTTTAACAGGGGGAATTTAGATGGGTTGTCTTTTGACAGGGGGTTATTTAGATGTGTTGTCTTTTAACAGGAGGTATTTAGAAGTGTTGTCTTTTAACAGGGGGTATTTAGATGTGTTGTCTTTTCACAGTGGGGTATTTAGATGGATTGTCTTTTTACAGGGGGTATTTAGATGGATTGTCTTTTAACAGTGGGGTATTTAGATGGATTGTCTTTTAACAGTGGGGTATTTAGATGGGTTGTCTTTTAACAGGGGGTATTTAGATGGGTTGTCTTTTAACAGGGGGTTATTTAGATGTGTTGTCTTTTAACAGCAGGTATTTAGATGGGTTGTCGTTTGACAGGGGGTTATTTAGATGAGTGGTCTTTTAACAGTGGGGTATTTAGATGGGTTGTCTTTTAACAGGGGGTATATAGATGTGTTGTCTTTTAACAGGAGGTATTTAGATGTGTTGTCTTTGAACAGGGGGTATTTAAATGGGTTGTCTTTTGACAGGGGGTTATTTAGACGTGTTGTCTTTTAACAGAAGGTATTTAGATGTGTTGTCTTTTAACAGGGGGTATTTTGATGGGTTGTCTTTTGACAGTGGGTTATTTAGATGTGTTGTCTTTTAACAGGAGGTATTTATATGGATTGTCTTTTAACAGTGGGGTATTTAGATGTGTTGTCTTTTAACAGGGGGTATTTAGATGTGTTGTCTTTTAACAGGAGGTATTTAGATGTGTTGTCTTTTAACAGGGGGTATTAAGATGGGTTGTCTTTTGACAGGGGGTTATTTAGATGTGTTGTCTTTTAACAGTGGGGTATTTAGATGTGTTGTCTTTTAACAGGGGGAATTTAGATGGGTTGTCTTTTGACAGGGGGTTATTTAGATGTGTTGTCTTTTAACAGGAGGTATTTAGAAGTGTTGTCTTTTAACAGGGGGTATTTAGATGTGTTGTCTTTTTACAGTGGGGTATTTAGATGGATTGTCTTTTTACAGGGGGTATTTAGATGGATTGTCTTTAAACAGTGGGGTATTTAGATGGATTGCCTTTTAACAGTGGGGTATTTAGATGGGTTGTCTTTTAACAGGGGGTAGTTAGATGGGTTGTCTTTTAACAGGGGGTTATTTAGATGTGTTGTCTTTTAACAGGGGGTATTTAGATGGATTCTCTTTTAACATGGGTGCTTTAGATGGATTGTCTTTTAACAGTGGGGTATTTAGATGGGTTGTCTTTTACCAGGAGGTATTTAGATGTGTTGTCTTTTAACAGGGTGTATTTAGATGTGTTGTCTTTTGACAGGAAGTTATTTAGATGTGTTGTCTTTTAACAGGAGGTATTTAGATGTGTTGTCTTTGAACAGGGGGTATGTAGATGGGTTGTCTTTTGACAGGGGGTTATTTAGATGTGTTGTCTTTTAACAGAAGGTATTTAGATGTGTTGTCTTTTAACAGGGGGTATTTAGATGGGTTGTCTTTTGACAGTGGGTTATTTAGATGTGTTGTCTTTTAACAGGAGGTATTTATATGGATTGTCTTTTAACAGTGGGGTATTTAGATGGGTTGTCTTTTAACAGGGGGGTATTTAGATGTGTTGTCTTTTAACAGGAGGAATTTAGATGTGTTGTCTTTTAACAGCGGGTATTTAGATGGGTTGTCTTTTGACAGGGGGTTATTTAGATGTGTTGTCTTTTAACAGTGGGGTATTTTGATGTGTTGTCTTTTAACAGGGGGAATTTAGATGTGTTGTCTTTTAACAGTGGGGTTATTTAGATGTGTTGTCTTTTAACAGGAGGTATTTAGAAGTGTTGTCTTTTAACAGGGGTTATTTAGATGTGTTGTCTTTTAACAGTGGGGTATTTAGATGGATTGTCTTTTTACAGGGGGTATTTAGATGGATTGTCTTTTAACAGTGGGGTATTTGGATGGATTGTCTTTTAACAGTGGGATATTTAGATGGGTTGTCTTTTAACAGTGGGGTATTTAGATGGGTTGTCTTTTAACAGGGGGTTATTTAGATGTGTTGTCTTTTAACAGGGGGTATTTAGATGGATTGTCTTTTAACAGTGGGGTATTTAGATGGATTGTCTTTTAACAGGGGGTATTTAGATGGGTTGTCTTTTAACAGGAGGTTATTTAGATGTGTTGTCTTTCAACAGGAGGTATTTAGATGTGTTGTCTTTTAACAGGGGGTATTTAGATGGGTTGTGTTTTGATAGGGGGTTATTTAGATGTGTTGCCTTTTAACAGGAGGTATTCAGATGTGTTGTCTTTTAACAGCGGGTATTTAGATGGGTTGTCTTTTGACAGGGGGTTATTTAGATGTGTTGTCTTTTAACAGGAGGTATTTAGATGTGTTGTCTTTTAACAGGGGGTATTTAGATGTGTTGTCTTTTAACAGGGGGTATGTAGATGGATTGTCTTTTTACAGGGGGTATTTAGATGGATTGTCTTTTAACAGTGGGGTACTTAGATGGATTGTCTTTTAATAGTGGGGATTTAGATGGATTGTCTTTTAACAGTGGGGTATTTAGATGTGTTGTCTTTTAACAGGGGGTATTTAGATGTGTTGTCTTTTAACAAGGGGTTATTTAGACGGACTGTCTTTTAACAGGGGTTACTTAGATGGGTTGTCTTTTAACAGCAGGTATTTAGATGGGTTGTCGTTTGACAGGGGGATATTTAGATGAGTTGTTCTATAACAGTGGGGTATTTAGATGGGTTGTCTTTTAACAAGGGGTATTTAGATGTGTTGTCTTTTAACAGGAGGTATTTAGATGTGTTGTCTTTGAACAGGGGGTATTTAGATGGGTTGTCTTTTGACAGGGGGTTATTTAGATGTGTTGTCTTTTAACAGAAGGTATTTAGATGTGTTGTCTTTTCACAGGGGGTATTTAGATGGGTTGTCTTTTGACAGTGGGTTATTTAGATGTGTTGTCTTTTAACAGGAGGTATTTATATGGATTGTCTTTTAACAGGGGGTATTTAGATGCGTTGTCTTTTAACAGGGGGTATTTAGATGGATTGTCTTTTTACAGGGGGGTATTTAGATGGGTTGTCTTTTGACAGGGGGTTATTTAGATGTGTTGTCTTTTAACAGGAGGTATTTAGATGTGTTGTCTTTTAACAGGGGGTATTTAGATGCGTTGTCTTTTAACAGGGGGTATTTAGATGGATTGTCTTTTTACAGGGGGGTATTTAGATGGATTGTCTTTTAACAGTGGGGTACTTAGATGGATTGTCTTTTAACAGTGGGGATTTAGATGGATTGTCTTTTAACAGTGGGGTATTTAGATGTGTTGTCTTTTAACAGGGGGTATTTAGATGTGTTGTCTTTTAACAAGGGGTTATTTAGACGGACTGTCTTTTAACAGGGGGTTACTTAGATGGGTTGTCTTTTAACAGCAGGTATTTAGATGGGTTGTCGTTTGACAGGGGGATATTTAGATGAGTTGTCTTTTAACAGTGGGGTATTTAGATGGGTTGTCTTTTAACAGGGGGTATTTAGATGTGTTGTCTTTTAACAGGAGGTATTTAGATGTGTTGTCTTTGAACAGGGGGTATTTAGATGGGTTGTCTTTTGACAGGGGGTTATTTAGATGTGTTGTCTTTTAACAGAAGTTATTTAGATGTGTTGTCTTTTCACAGGGGGTATTTAGATGGGTTGTCTTTTGACAGTGGGTTATTTAGATGTGTTGTCTTTTAACAGGAGGTATTTATATGGATTGTCTTTAAACAGTGGGGTATTTAGATGGGTTGTCTTTTAACAGGGGGGTATTTAGATGTGTTGTCTTTTAACAGGAGGTATTTAGATGTGTTGTCTTTTAACAGGGGGTATTTAGATGGGTTGTCTTTTGACAGGGGGATATTTAGATGTGTTGTCTTTTAACAGTGGGGTATTTATATGTGTTGTCTTTTAACAGGGGGAATTTAGATGGGTTGTCTTTTGACAGGGGGTTATTTAGATGTGTTGTCTTTTAACAGGAGGTATTTAGAAGTGTTGTCTTTTAACAGGGGGTATTTAGATGTGTTGTCTTTTCACAGTGGGGTATTTAGATGGATTGTCTTTTTACAGGGGGTATTTAGATGGATTGTCTTTAAACAGTGGGGTATTTAGATGGATTGTCTTTTAACAGTGGGGTATTTAGATGGGTTGTCTTTTAACAGGGGGTATTTAGATGGGTTGTCTTTTAACAGGGGGTTATTTAGATGTGTTATCTTTTAACAGCAGGTATTTAGATGGGTTGTCGTTTGACAGGGGGTTATTTAGATGAGTGGTCTTTTAACAGTGGGGTATTTAGATGGGTTGTCATTTAACAGGGGGTATTTAGATGTGTTGTCTTTTAACAGTGGGGTATTTAGATGGGTTGTCTTTTAACAGGGGGTATTTAGATGGGTTGTCTTTTAACAGGGGGTTATTTAGATGTGTTGTCTTTTAACAGGAGGTATTTAGATGTGTTGCCTTTTAACAGGGGGTATTTAGATGGGTTGTGTTTTGACAGTAGGTTATTTAGATGTGTTGTCTTTTAACAGGAGGTATTTAGATGTGTTGTCTTTTAACATGAGGTATTTAGATGTGTTGTCTTTTAACAGGGGGTATTTAGATGGGTTGTCTTTTGACAGGGGGTTATTTAGATGTGTTGTCTTTTAACAGGGGGTATTTAGATGTGTTGTCTTTTAACAGGGGGTATTTAGATGGATTGTCCTTTTACAGGGGGGTATTTAGATGGATTGTTTTTTAACAGTGGGGTATTTAGATGGATTGTCTTTGAACAGTGGGGATTTAGATGGATTGTCTTTTAACAGGGGGGGCTTTAGATGGATTGTCTTTTAACAGGGGGTATTTAGATGGATTGTCTTTTAACATGGGTGCTTTAGAAGGATAGTCTTTTAACAGTGGGGTATTTAGATGGGTTGTCTTTTACCAGGAGGTATTTAGATGTGTTGTCTTTTAACAGGGTGTATTTAGATGTGTTGTCTTTTGACAGGAAGTTATTTAGATGTGTTGTCTTTTAACAGGAGGTATTTAGATGTGTTGTCTTTGAACAGGGGGTATGTAGATGGGTTGTCTTTTGACAGGGGGTTATTTAGATGTGTTGTCTTTTAACAGAAGGTATTTAGATGTGTTGTCTTTTAACAGGGGGTATTTAGATGGGTTGTCTTTTGACAGTGGGTTATTTAGATGTGTTGTCTTTTAACAGGAGGTATTTATATGGATTGTCTTTTAACAGTGGGGTATTTAGATGGGTTGTCTTTTAACAGGGGGGTATTTAGATGTGTTGTCTTTTAACAGGAGGAATTTAGATGTGTTGTCTTTTAACAGGGGGTATTTAGATGGGTTGTCTTTTGACAGGGGGTTATTTAGATGTGTTGTCTTTTAACAGTGGGGTATTTAGATGTGTTGTCTTTTAACAGGGGGAATTTAGATGTGTTGTCTTTTAACAGTGGGGTTATTTAGATGTGTTGTCTTTTAACAGGAGGTATTTAGAAGTGTTGTCTTTTAACAGGGGTTATTTAGATGTGTTGTCTTTTAACAGTGGGGTATTTAGAAGGATTGTCTTTTTACAGAGGGTATTTAGATGGATTGTCTTTTAACAGTGGGGTATTTGGATGGATTGTCTTTTAACAGTGGGATATTTAGATGGGTTGTCTTTTAACAGTGGGGTATTTAGATGGGTTGTCTTTTAACAGGGGGTTATTTAGATGTGTTGTCTTTTAACAGGGGGTATTTAGATGGATTGTCTTTTAACAGTGGGGTATTTAGATGGATTGTCTTTTAACAGGGGGTATTTAGATGGGTTGTCTTTTAACAGGAGGTTACTTAGATGTGTTGTCTTTCAACAGGAGGTATTTAGATGTGTTGTCTTTTAACAGGGGGTATTTAGATGGGTTGTGTTTTGATAGGGGGTTATTTAGATGTGTTGCCTTTTAACAGGAGGTATTCAGATGTGTTGTCTTTTAACAGCGGGTATTCAGATGGGTTGTCTTTTGACAGGGGGTTATTTAGATGTGTTGTCTTTTAACAGGAGGTATTTAGATGTGTTGTCTTTTAACAGGGGGTATTTAGATGTGTTGTCTTTTAACAGGGGGTATTTAGATGGATTGTCTTTTTACAGGGGGTATTTAGATGGATTGTCTTTTAACAGTGGGGTACTTAGATGGATTGTCTTTTAACAGTGGGTATTTAGATGGATTGTCTTTTAACAGTGGGGTATTTAGATGTGTTGTCTTTTAACAGGGGGTATTTAGATGTGTTGTCTTTTAACAAGGGGTTATTTAGACGGACTGTCTTTTAACAGGGGGTTACTTAGATGGGTTGTCTTTTAACAGCAGGTATTTAGATGGGTTGTCGTTTGACAGGGGGATATTTAGATGAGTTGTCTTTTAACAGTGGGGTATTTAGATGGGTTGTCTTTTAACAGGGGGTATTTAGATGTGTTGTCTTTTAACAGGAGGTATTTGGATGTGTTGTCTTTGAACAGGGGGTATTTAGATGGGTTGTCATTTGACAGGGGGTTATTTAGATGTGTTGTCTTTTAACAGAAGGTATTTAGATGTGTTGTCTTTTAACAGGGGGTATTTAGATGGGTTGTCTTTTGACAGTGGGTTATTTAGATGTGTTGTCTTTTAACAGGAGGTATTTATATGGATTGTCTTTTAACAGTGGGGTATTTAGATGGGTTGTCTTTTAACAGGGGGGTATTTAGATGTGTTGTCTTTTAACAGGAGGAATTTAGATGTGTTGTCTTTTAACAGGGGGTATTTAGATGGGTTGTCTTTTGACAGGGGGTTATTTAGATGTGTTGTCTTTTAACAGTGGGGTATTTAGATGTGTTGTCTTTTAACAGGGGGAATTTAGATGTGTTGTCTTTTAACAGTGGGGTTATTTAGATGTGTTGTCTTTTAACAGGAGGTATTTAGAAGTGTTGTCTTTTAACAGGGGTTATTTAGATGTGATGTCTTTTAGCAGTGGGGTATTTAGATGGATTGTCTTTTTACAGGGGGTATTTAGATGGATTGTCTTTTAATAGTGGGGTATTTGGATGGATTGTCTTTTAACAGTGGGATATTTAGATGGGTTGTCTTTTAACAGTGGGGTATTTAGATGGGTTGTCTTTTAACAGGGGGTTATTTAGATGTGTTGTCTTTTAACAGGGGGTATTTAGATGGATTGTCTTTTAACAGTGGGGTATTTAGATGGATTGTCTTTTAACAGGGGGTATTTAGATGGGTTGTCTTTTAACAGGAGGTTACTTAGATGTGTTGTCTTTCAACAGGAGGTATTTAGATGTGTTGTCTTTTAACAGGGGGTATTTAGATGGGTTGTGTTTTGATAGGGGGTTATTTAGATGTGTTGTCTTTTAACAGGAGGTATTCAGATGTGTTGTCTTTTAACAGCGGGTATTTAGATGGGTTGTCTTTTGACAGGGGGTTATTTAGATGTGTTGTCTTTTAAAAGGAGGTATTTAGATGTGTTGTCTTTTAACAGGGGGTATTTAGATGTGTTGTCTTTTAACAGGGGGTATTTAGATGGATTGTCTTTTTACAGGGGGTATTTAGATGGATTGTCTTTTAACAGCGGGGTACTTAGATGGATTGTCTTTTAACAGTGGGTATTTAGATGGATTGTCTTTTAACAGGGGGTATTTAGATGTGTTGTCTTTTAACAAGGGGTTATTTAGACGGACTGTCTTTTAACAGGGGGTTACTTAGATGGGTTGTCTTTTAACAGCAGGTATTTAGATGGGTTGTCGTTTGACAGGGGGATATTTAGATGAGTTGTCTTTTAACAGTGGGGTATTTAGATGGGTTGTCTTTTACCAGGAGGTATTTAGATGTGTTGTCTTTTAACAGGGTGTATTTAGATGTGTTGTCTTTTGACAGGAAGTTATTTAGATGTGTTGTCTTTTAACAGGAGGTATTTAGATGTGTTGTCTTTGAACAGGGGGTATGTAGATGGGTTGTCTTTTGACAGGGGGTTATTTAGATGTGTTGTCTTTTAACAGAAGGTATTTAGATGTGTTGTCTTTTAACAGGGGATATTTAGATGGGTTGTCTTTTGACAGTGGGTTATTTAGATGTGTTGTCTTTTAACAGGAGGTATTTATATGGATTGTCTTTTAACAGTGGGGTATTTAGATGGGTTGTCTTTTAACAGGGGGGTATTTAGATGTGTTGTCTTTTAACAGGAGGAATTTAGATGTGTTGTCTTTTAACAGGGGGTATTTTGATGGGTTGTCTTTTGACAGGGGGTTATTTAGATGTGTTGTCTTTTAACAGTGGGGTATTTAGATGTGTTGTCTTTTAACAGGGGGAATTTAGATGTGTTGTCTTTTAACAGTGGGGTTATTTAGATGTGTTGTCTTTTAACAGGAGGTATTTAGAAGTGTTGTCTTTTAACAGGGGTTATTTAGATGTGTTGTCTTTTAACAGTGGGGTATTTAGAAGGATTGTCTTTTTACAGAGGGTATTTAGATGGATTGTCTTTTAACAGTGGGGTATTTGGATGGATTGTCTTTTAACAGTGGGATATTTAGATGGGTTGTCTTTTAACAGTGGGGTATTTAGATGGGTTGTCTTTTAACAGGGGGTTATTTAGATGTGTTGTCTTTTAACAGGGGGTATTTAGATGGATTGTCTTTTAACAGTGGGGTATTTAGATGGATTGTCTTTTAACAGGGGGTATTTAGATGGGTTGTCTTTTAACAGGAGGTTACTTAGATGTGTTGTCTTTCAACAGGAGGTATTTAGATGTGTTGTCTTTTAACAGGGGGTATTGAGATGGGTTGTGTTTTGATAGGGGGTTATTTAGATGTGTTGCCTTTTAACAGGAGGTATTCAGATGTGTTGTCTTTTAACAGCGGGTATTCAGATGGGTTGTCTTTTGACAGGGGGTTATTTAGATGTGTTGTCTTTTAACAGGAGGTATTTAGATGTGTTGTCTTTTAACAGGGGGTATTTAGATGTGTTGTCTTTTAACAGGGGGTATTTAGATGGATTGTCTTTTTACAGGGGGTATTTAGATGGATTGTCTTTTAACAGTGGGGTACTTAGATGGATTGTCTTTTAACAGTGGGTATTTAGATGGATTGTCTTTTAACAGTGGGGTATTTAGATGTGTTGTCTTTTAACAGGGTGTATTTAGATGTGTTGTCTTTTAACAAGGGGTTATTTAGACGGACTGTCTTTTAACAGGGGGTTACTTAGATGGGTTGTCTTTTAACAGCAGGTATTTAGATGGGTTGTCGTTTGACAGGGGGATATTTAGATGAGTTGTCTTTTAACAGTGGGGTATTTAGATGGGTTGTCTTTTAACAGGGGGTATTTAGATGTGTTGTCTTTTAACAGGAGGTATTTGGATGTGTTGTCTTTGAACAGGGGGTATTTAGATGGGTTGTCATTTGACAGGGGGTTATTTAGATGTGTTGTCTTTTAACAGAAGGTATTTAGATGTGTTGTCTTTTAACAGGGGGTATTTAGATGGGTTGTCTTTTGACAGTGGGTTATTTAGATGTGTTGTCTTTTAACAGGAGGTATTTATATGGATTGTCTTTTAACAGTGGGGTATTTAGATGGGTTGTCTTTTAACAGGGGGGTATTTAGATGTGTTGTCTTTTAACAGGAGGAATTTAGATGTGTTGTCTTTTAACAGGGGGTATTTAGATGGGTTGTCTTTTGACAGGGGGTTATTTAGATGTGTTGTCTTTTAACAGTGGGGTATTTAGATGTGTTGTCTTTTAACAGGGGGAATTTAGATGTGTTGTCTTTTAACAGTGGGGTTATTTAGATGTGTTGTCTTTTAACAGGAGGTATTTAGAAGTGTTGTCTTTTAACAGGGGTTATTTAGATGTGATGTCTTTTAGCAGTGGGGTATTTAGATGGATTGTCTTTTTACAGGGGGTATTTAGATGGATTGTCTTTTAATAGTGGGGTATTTGGATGGATTGTCTTTTAACAGTGGGATATTTAGATGGGTTGTCTTTTAACAGTGGGGTATTTAGATGGGTTGTCTTTTAACAGGGGGTTATTTAGATGTGTTGTCTTTTAACAGGGGGTATTTAGATGGATTGTCTTTTAACAGTGGGGTATTTAGATGGATTGTCTTTTAACAGGGGGTATTTAGATGGGTTGTCTTTTAACAGGAGGTTACTTAGATGTGTTGTCTTTCAACAGGAGGTATTTAGATGTGTTGTCTTTTAACAGGGGGTATTTAGATGGGTTGTGTTTTGATAGGGGGTTATTTAGATGTGTTGTCTTTTAACAGGAGGTATTCAGATGTGTTGTCTTTTAACAGCGGGTATTTAGATGGGTTGTCTTTTGACAGGGGGTTATTTAGATGTGTTGTCTTTTAAAAGGAGGTATTTAGATGTGTTGTCTTTTAACAGGGGGTATTTAGATGTGTTGTCTTTTAACAGGGGGTATTTAGATGGATTGTCTTTTTACAGGGGGTATTTAGATGGATTGTCTTTTAACAGCGGGGTACTTAGATGGATTGTCTTTTAACAGTGGGTATTTAGATGGATTGTCTTTTAACAGGGGGTATTTAGATGTGTTGTCTTTTAACAAGGGGTTATTTAGACGGACTGTCTTTTAACAGGGGGTTACTTAGATGGGTTGTCTTTTAACAGCAGGTATTTAGATGGGTTGTCGTTTGACAGGGGGATATTTAGATGAGTTGTCTTTTAACAGTGGGGTATTTAGATGGGTTGTCTTTTAACAGGGGGTATTTAGATGTGTTGTCTTTTAACAGGAGGTATTTGGATGTGTTGTCTTTGAACAGGGGGTATTTAGATGGGTTGTCATTTGACAGGGGGTTATTTAGATGTGTTGTCTTTTAACAGAAGGTATTTAGATGTGTTGTCTTTTCACAGAGGGTATTTAGATGGGTTGTCTTTTGACAGTGGGTTATTTAGATGTGTTGTCTTTTAACAGGAGGTATTTATATGGATTGTCTTTAAACAGTGGGGTATTTAGATGGGTTGTCTTTTAACAGGGGGATATTTAGATGTGTTGTCTTTTAACAGGAGGTATTTAGATTTGTTGTCTTTTAACAGGGGGTATTTAGATGGGTTGTCTTTTGACAGGGGGATATTTAGATGTGTTGTCTTTTAACAGTGGGGTATTTATATGTGTTGTCTTTTAACAGGGGGAATTTAGATGGGTTGTCTTTTGACAGGGGGTTATTTAGATGTGTTGTCTTTTAACAGGAGGTATTTAGAAGTGTTGTCTTTTAACAGGGGGTATTTAGATGTGTTGTCTTTTCACAGTGGGGTATTTAGATTGATTGTCTTTTTACAGGGGGTATTTAGATGGATTGTCTTTTAACAGTGGGGTATTTAGATGGATTGTCTTTTAACAGTGGGGTATTTAGATGGGTTGTCTTTTAACAGGGGGTATTTAGATGGGTTGTCTTTTAACAGGGGATTATTTAGATGTGTTGTCTTTTAACAGCAGGTATTTAGATGGGTTGTCGTTTGACAGGGGGTTATTTAGATGAGTGGTCTTTTAACAGTGGGGTATTTAGATGGGTTGTCTTTTAACAGGGGGTATTTAGATGTGTTGTCTTTTAACAGGAGGAATTTAGATGTGTTGTCTTTGAACAGGGGGTATTTAGATGGGTTGTCTTTTGACAGGGGGTTATTTAGATGTGTTGTCTTTTAACAGAAGGTATTTAGATGTGTTGTCTTTTAACAGGGGGTATTTTGATGGGTTGTCTTTTGACAGTGGGTTATTTAGATGTGTTGTCTTTTAACAGGAGGTATTTATATGGATTGTCTTTAAACAGGGGGTATTTAGATGGGTTGTCTTTTAACAGGGGGATATTTAGATGTGTTGTCTTTTAACAGGAGGTATTTAGATTTGTTGTCTTTTAACAGGCGGTATTTAGATGGGTTGTCTTTTGACAGGGGGATATTTAGATGTGTTGTCTTTTAACAGTGGGGTATTTATATGTGTTGTCTTTTAACAGGGGGAATTTAGATGGGTTGTCTTTTGACAGGGGGTTATTTAGATGTGTTGTCTTTTAACAGGAGGTATTTAGAAGTGTTGTCTTTTAACAGGGGGTATTTAGATGTGTTGTATTTTCACAGTGGGGTATTTAGATTGATTGTCTTTTTACAGGGGGTATTTAGATGTGTTGTCTTTTAACAGAAGGTATTTAGATGTGTTGTCTTTTAACAGGGGGTATTTTGATGGGTTGTCTTTTGACAGTGGGTTATTTAGATGTGTTGTCTTTTAACAGGAGGTATTTATATGGATTGTCTTTTAACATTGGGGTATTTAGATGGGTTGTCTTTTAACAGGGGGTATTTAGATGTGTTGTCTTTTCACAGGAGGTATTTTGATGTGTTGTCTTTTAACAGGGGGTATTTGGATGGGTTGTCTTTTGACAGGGGGTTATTTAGATGTGTTGTCTTTTAACAGTGGGGTATTTAGATGTGTTGTCTTTTAACAGGGGGAATTTAGATGGGTTGTCTTTTGACAGGGGGTTATTTAGATGTGTTGTCTTTTAACAGGAGGTATTTAGAAGTGTTGTCTTTTAACAGGGGGTATTTAGATGTGTTGTCTTTTTACAGTGGGGTATTTAGATGGATTGCCTTTTAACAGTGGGGTATTTAGATGGGTTGTCTTTTAACAGGGGGTATTTAGATGGATTGTCTTTTAACAGTGGGGATTTAGATGGATTGTCTTTTAACAGGGGGGGCTTTAGATGGATTGTCTTTTAACAGTGGTTATTTAAATGGGTTGTCTTTTAACAGGAGGTATTTAGATGTGTTGTCTTTTGACAGGAGGTATTTAGATGGGTTGTCTTTTGACAGGGGGTTATTTAGATGTGTTGTCTTTTTACATGAGGTATTTAGATGTGTTGTCTTTTAACAGGGGGTATTTAGATGGGTTGTCTTTTGACAGGGGGTTATTTAGATGTGTTGCCTTTTAACAGGAGGTAGTTCGATGGATTGTCTTTTAACAGTGTGATATTTAGATGTGTTGTCTTTTAACAGGGGGGTATTTAGATGTGTTGTCTTTTAACATGAGGTATTTAGATGTGTTGTCTTTTAACAGGGGGTATTTAGATGGGTTGCCTTTTGACAGGGGGTTATTTAGATGTGTTGTCTTTTAACAGGAGGTATTTAGATGTGTTGTCTTTTAACAGCTGGTATTTAGATGTGTTGTCTTTTGACAGGGGGTATTTAGATGTTTTGTCTTTTAACAGTGGGGTATTTAGATGGATTGTCTTTTTACAGGGGGTATTTAGATGGATTGTCTTTTAACAGTGGGGTATTTAGATGGATTGTCTTTTAACAGTGGGGTATTTAGATGGGTTGTCTTTTAACAGGGGGTATTTAGATGGGTTGTCTTTTAACAGGGGGTTATTTAGATGTGTTGTCTTTTAACAGGAGGTATTTAGATGTGTTGTCTTTTAACATGGGATATTTAGTTGGGTTGTCTTTTTACGGGTGTTATTTAGATGTGTTGTCTTTTAACTGGAGGTATTTAGATGTGTTGTCTTTTAACAGGGGGTATTTAGATGGGTTGTCTTTTGACAGGGGGTTACTTAGATGTGTTGTCTTTTAACATGTGTGTATTTAGATGTGTTGTCTTTTAACAGGGGGTATTTAGATGTGTTGTCTTTTAACAGTGGGGTATTTAGATGGATTGTCTTTTTACAGGGGGTATTTAGATGGATTGTCTTTTAACAGTGGGGATTTAGATGGATTGTCTGTTAACAGTGGGGTATTTCGATGGATTGTCTTTTTACAGGGGGTATTTAGATGGATTGTCTTTTAACAGTGGGGATTTAGATGGATTGTCTTTTAACAGCGGGGGCTTTAGACTGATTGTCTTTTAACAGTGGGGTATTTAGATGGGTTGTCTTTTAAGAGGGGGTATTTAGATGGGTTGTCTTTTAACAGGGGTGTATTTAGATGTGTTGTCTTTTAACAGGGGGTATTTAGATGGGTTGTCTTTTATCAGTGGGGATTTAGATGGGTTGTCTTTTAACAGGGGGATATTTCGATGTGTTGTCTTTTAACAGGACGTTATTTAGATGGGTCTTTGAACAGGAGGTATTTAGATGGGTTGTCTTTTAACAGGGGGTATTTAGATGGGTTGTCTTTTAACAGTGGGGATTTAGATGGGTTGTCTTTTAACAGGGGGATATTTAGATGGGTTGTCTTTTAACAGGACGGTATTTAGATGTGTCTTTGACAGGAGGTATTTAGATGGGTTGTCTTTTAACAGGAGGTATTTAGATGTGTTGTCTTTTAACAGCGGGTATTTAGATGTGTTGTCTTTTAACAGGGGATATTTAGATGGATTGTCTTTTTACAGTGGGTATTTAGATGGATTGTCTTTTAACAGTGGGGATTTAGATGGATTGTCTTTTAACAGGGGGATATTTAGATGGGTTGTCTTTTAACAGGGGGTATTTAGATGGATTGTCTTTTAACAGGAGGTATTTAGATGTGTTGTCTTTTAACAGGGGGTATTTAGATGGGTTGTCTTTTAACAGGGGTTATTTAGATGTGTTGTCTTTTAACAGGAGGTATTTAGATGTGTTGTCTTTTAACAGGGGGTATTTAGATGTGTTGTCTTTTGACAGGGGTTATTTAGATGTGTTGCCTTTTAACAGTGGGGTATTTAGATGGATTGTCTTTTTACAGGGGGTATTTAGATGGATTGTCTTTCAACAGTGGGGTATTTAGATGGATTGTCTTTTAACAGTGGGGTATTTCGATGGATAGTCTTTTTACAGGGGGGTATTTAGATGGATTGTCTTTTAACAGTGGGGATTTAGATGGATTGTCTTTTAACAGCGGGGGCTTTGGACTGATTGTCTTTTAACAGTGGGGTATTTAGATGGGTTGTCTTTTAAGAGGGGGTATTTAGATGGGTTGTCTTTTAACAGGGGTGTATTTAGATGTGTTGTCTTTTAACAGGGGGTATTTAGATGGGTTGTCTTTTAACAGTGGGGATTTAGATGGGTTGTCTTTTAACAGGGGGATATTTAGATGGGTTGTCTTTTAACAGGACGGTATTTAGATGTGTCTTTGACAGGAGGTATTTAGATGGGTTGTCTTTTAACAGGAGGTATTTAGATGTGTTGTCTTTTAACAGCGGGTATTTAGATGTGTTGTCTTTTAACAGGGGATATTTAGATGGATTGTCTTTTTACAGTGGGTATTTAGATGGATTGTCTTTTAACAGTGGGGATTTAGATGGATTGTCTTTTAACAGGGGGATATTTAGATGGGTTGTCTTTTAACAGGGGGTATTTAGATGGATTGTCTTTTAACAGGAGGTATTTAGATGTGTTGTCTTTTAACAGGGGGTATTTAGATGGGTTGTCTTTTAACAGGGGTTATTTAGATGTGTTGTCTTTTAACAGGAGGTATTTAGATGTGTTGTCTTTTAACAGGGGGTATTTAGATGTGCTGTCTTTTGACAGGGGGTATTTAGATGTGTTGCCTTTTAACAGTGGGGTATTTAGATGGATTGTCTTTTTACAGGGGGTATTTAGATGGATTGTCTTTTAACAGTGGGGTATTTAGATGGATTGTCTTTTAACAGTGGGGTATTTAGATGGGTTGTCTTTTAACAGGGGGTTATTTAGATGTGTTGTCTTTTAACAGGAGGTATTTAGATGTGTTGTCTTTTAACATGGGATATTTAGTTGGGTTGTCTTTTTACGGGTGTTATTTAGATGTGTTGTCTTTTAACAGGGGGTATTTAGATGTGTTGTCTTTTAACAGTGGGGTATTTAGATGGATTGTCTTTTTACAGGGGGTATTTAGATGGATTGTCTTTTAACAGTGGGGATTTCGATGGATTGTCTGTTAACAGTGGGGTATTTCGATGGATTGTCTTTTTACAGGGGGTATTTAGATGGATTGTCTTTTAACAGTGGGGATTTAGATGGATTGTCTTTTAACAGCGGGGGCTTTAGACTGATTGTCTTTTAACAGTGGGGTATTTAGATGGGTTGTCTTTTAAGAGGGGGTATTTAGATGGGTTGTCTTTTAACAGGGGTGTATTTAGATGTGTTGTCTTTTAACAGGGGGTATTTAGATGGGTTGTCTTTTATCAGTGGGGATTTAGATGGGTTGTCTTTTAACAGGGGGATATTTAGATGTGTTGTCTTTTAACAGGACGTTATTTAGATGGGTCTTTGAACAGGAGGTATTTAGATGGGTTGTCTTTTAACAGGGGGTATTTAGATGGGTTGTCTTTTAACAGTGGGGATTTAGATGGGTTGTCTTTTAACAGGGGGATATTTAGATGGGTTGTCTTTTAACAGGACGGTATTTAGATGTGTCTTTGACAGGAGGTATTTAGATGGGTTGTCTTTTAACAGGAGGTATTTAGATGTGTTGTCTTTTAACAGCGGGTATTTAGATGTGTTGTCTTTTAACAGGGGATATTTAGATGGATTGTCTTTTTACAGTGGGTATTTAGATGGATTGTCTTTTAACAGTGGGGATTTAGATGGATTGTCTTTTAACAGGGGGATATTTAGATGGGTTGTCTTTTAACAGGGGGTATTTAGATGGATTGTCTTTTAACAGGAGGTATTTAGATGTGTTGTCTTTTAACAGGGGGTATTTAGATGGGTTGTCTTTTAACAGGGGTTATTTAGATGTGTTGTCTTTTAACAGGAGGTATTTAGATGTGTTGTCTTTTAACAGGGGGTATTTAGATGTGTTGTCTTTTGACAGGGGGTATTTAGATGTGTTGCCTTTTAACAGTGGGGTATTTAGATGGATTGTCTTTTTACAGGGGGTATTTAGATGGATTGTCTTTTAACAGTGGGGTATTTAGATGGATTGTCTTTTAACAGTGGGGTATTTAGATGGGTTGTCTTTTAACAGGGGGTTATTTTGATGTGTTGTCTTTTAACAGGAGGTATTTAGATGTGTTGTCTTTTAACATGGGATATTTAGTTGGGTTGTCTTTTTACGGGTGTTATTTAGATGTGTTGTCTTTTAACTGGAGGTATTTAGATGTGTTGTCTTTTAACAGGGGGTATTTAGATGGGTTGTCTTTTGACAGGGGGTTATTTAGATGTGTTGTCTTTTAACAGGTGTGTATTTAGATGTGTTGTCTTTTAACAGGGGGTATTTAGATGTGTTGTCTTTTAACAGTGGGGTATTTAGATGGATTGTCTTTTTACAGGGGGTATTTAGATGGATTGTCTTTTAACAGTGGGGATTTAGATGGATTGTCTGTTAACAGTGGGGTATTTCGATGGATTGTCTTTTTACAGGGGGGTATTTAGATGGATTGTCTTTTAACAGTGGGGATTTAGATGGATTGTCTTTTAACAGCGGGGGCTTTAGACTGATTGTCTTTTAACAGTGGGGTATTTAGATGGGTTGTCTTTTAAGAGGGGGTATTTAGATGGGTTGTCTTTTAACAGGGGTGTATTTAGATGTGTTGTCTTTTAACAGGGGGTATTTAGATGGGTTGTCTTTTATCAGTGGGGATTTAGATGGGTTGTCTTTTAACAGGGGGATATTTAGATGTGTTGTCTTTTAACAGGACGTTATTTAGATGGGTCTTTGAACAGGAGGTATTTAGATGGGTTGTCTTTTAACAGGGGGTATTTAGATGGGTTGTCTTTTAACAGTGGGGATTTAGATGGGTTGTCTTTTAACAGGGGGATATTTAGATGGGTTGTCTTTTAACAGGACGGTATTTAGATGTGTCTTTGACAGGATGTATTTAGATGGGTTGTCTTTTAACAGGAGGTATTTTGATGTGTTGTCTTTTAACAGCGGGTATTTAGATGTGTTGTCTTTTAACAGGGGATATTTAGATGGATTGTCTTTTTACAGTGGGTATTTAGATGGATTGTCTTTTAACAGTGGGGATTTAGATGGATTGTCTTTTAACAGGGGGGTATTTAGATGGGTTGTCTTTTAACAGGGGGTATTTAGATGGATTGTCTTTTAACAGAAGGTATTTAGATGTGTTGTCTTTTAACAGGGGGTATTTAGATGTGTTGTCTTTTAACATGAGGTATTTAGATGTGTTGTCTTTTAACAGGGGGTATTTAGGTGGGTTGCCTTTTGACAGGGGGTTATTTAGATGTGTTGTCTTTTAACAGGAGGTATTTAGATGTGTTGTCTTTTAACAGCTGGTATTTAGATGTGTTGTCTTTTGACAGGGGGTATTTAGATGTGTTGTCTTTTAACAGTGGGGTATTTAGATGGATTGTCTTTTTACAGGGGGTATTTAGATGGATGGTCTTTTAACAGTGGGGTATTTAGATGGGTTGTCTTTTAACAGGGGGTATTTAGATGGGTTGTCTTTTAACAGGGGGTTATTTAGATGTGTTGTCTTTTAACAGGAGGTATTTAGATGTGTTGTCTTTTAACATGGGATATTTAGTTGGGTTGTCTTTTTACGCGTGTTATTTAGATGTGTTGTCTTTTAACTGGAGGTATTTAGATGTGTTGTCTTTTAACAGGGGGTATTTAGATGGGTTGTCTTTTGACAGGGGGTTATTTAGATGTGTTGTCTTTTAACAGGTGTGTATTTAGATGTGTTGTCTTTTAACAGGGGGTATTTAGATGTGTTGTCTTTTAACAGTGGGGTATTTAGATGGATTGTCTTTTTACAGGGGGTATTTAGATGGATTGTCTTTTAACAGTGGGGATTTAGATGGATTGTCTGTTAACAGTGGGGTATTTCGATGGATTGTCTTTTTACAGGGGGTATTTAGATGGATTGTCTTTTAACAGTGGGGATTTAGATGGATTGTCTTTTAACAACGGGGGCTTTTGACTGATTGTCTTTTAACAGTGGGGTATTTAGATGGGTTGTCTTTTAAGAGGGGGTATTTAGATGGGTTGTCTTTTAACAGGGGTGTATTTAGATGTGTTGTCTTTTAACAGGGGGTATTTAGATGGGTTGTCCTTTATCAGTGGGGATTTAGATGGGTTGTCCTTTAACAGGGGGATATTTAGATGTGTTGTCTTATAACAGGACGTTATTTAGATGGGTCTTTGAACAGGAGGTATTTAGATGGGTTGTCTTTTAACAGGGGGTATTTAGATGGGTTGTCTTTTAACAGTGGGGATTTAGATGGGTTGTCTTTTAACAGGGGGATATTTAGATGGGTTGTCTTTTAACAGGACGGTATTTAGATGTGTCTTTGACAGGAGGTATTTAGATGGGTTGTCTTTTAACAGGAGGTATTTAGATGTGTTGTCTTTTAACAGCGGGTATTTAGATGTGTTGTCTTTTAACAGGGGATATTTAGATGGATTGTCTTTTTACAGTGGGTATTTAGATGGATTGTCTTTTAACAGTGGGGATTTAGATGGATTGTCTTTTAACAGGGGGGTATTTAGATGGGTTGTCTTTTAACAGTGGGGGTATTTAGATGGATTGTCTTTTAACAGGAGGTATTTAGATGTTTTGTCTTTTAACAGGGGCTATTTAGATGGGTTGTCTTTTAACAGGGGTTATTTAGATGTGTTGTCTTTTAACAGGAGGTATTTAGATGTGTTGTCTTTTAACAGGGGGTATTTAGATGTGTTGTCTTTTGACAGGTGGTATTTAGATGTGTTGCCTTTTAACAGTGGGGTATTTAGATGGATTGTCTTTTAACAGGGGGTATTTAGATGGATTGTCTTTTAACAGTGGGGTATTTAGATGCATCGTCTTTTAACAGTGGGGTATTTAGATGTGTTGTCTTTTAACAGGGGGTTATTTAGATGTGTTGTCTTTTAACAGGAGGTATTTAGATGTGTTGTCTTTTAACATGGGATATTTAGTTGGGTTGTCTTTTTACGGGTGTTATTTAGATGTGTTGTATTTTAACTGTAGGTATTTAGATGTGTTGTCTTTTAACAGGGGGTATTTAGATGGTTTGTCTTTTGACAGGGGGTTATTTAGATGTGTTGTCTTTTAACAGGTGTGTATTTAGATGTGTTGTCTTTTAACAGGGGGTATTTAGATGTGTTGTCTTTTAACAGTGGGGTATTTAGATGGATTGTCTTTTTACAGGGGGTATTTAGATGGATTGTCTTTTAACAGTGGGGATTTAGATGGATTGTCTGTTAACAGTGGGGTATTTCGATGGATTGTCTTTTTACAGGGGGGTATTTAGATGGATTGTCTTTTAACAGTGGGGATTTAGATGGATTGTCTTTTAACAGGGGGGGCTTTAGACTGATTGTCTTTTAACAGTGGGGTATTTAGATGTGTTGTCTTTTAAGAGGGGGTATTTAGATGGGTTGTCTTTTAACAGGGGTGTATTTAGATGTGTTGTCTTTTAACAGGGGGTATTTAGATGGGTTGTCTTTTATCAGTGGGGATTTAGATGGGTTGTCTTTTAACAGGGGGATATTTAGATGTGTTGTCTTTTAACAGGACGTTATTTAGATGGGTCTTTGAACAGGAGGTATTTAGATGGGTTGTCTTTTAACAGGGGGTATTTAGATGGGTTGTCTTTTAACAGTGGGGATTTAGATGGGTTGTCTTTTAACAGGGGGATATTTAGATGGGTTGTCTTTTAACAGGACGGTATTTAGATGTGTCTTTGACAGGAGGTATTTAGATGGGTTGTCTTTTAACAGGAGGTATTTAGATGTGTTGTCTTTTAACAGCGGGTATTTAGATGTGTTGTCTTTTAACAGGGGATATATAGATGGATTGTCTTTTTACAGTGGGTATTTAGATGGATTGTCTTTTAACAGTGGGGATTTAGATGGATTGTCTTTTAACAGGGGGGTATTTAGATGGGTTGTCTTTTAACAGGGGGTATTCAGATGGATTGTCTTTTAACAGGAGGTATTTAGATGTGTTGTCTTTTAACAGGGGGTATTTAGATGGGTTGTCTTTTAACAGGGGTTATTTAGATGTGTTGTCTTTTAACAGGAGGTATTTAGATGTGTTGTCTTTTAACAGGGGGTATTTAGATGTGTTGTCTTTTGACAGGGGGTATTTAGATGTGTTGCCTTTTAACAGTGGGGTATTTAGATGGATTGTCTTTTTACAGGGGGTATTTAGATGGATTGTCTTTTAACAGTGGGGTATTTAGATGGATTGTCTTTTAACAGTGGGGTATTTAGATGGGTTGTCTTTTAACAGGGGGTTATTTAGATGTGTTGTCTTTTAACAGGAGGTACTTAGATGTGTTGTCTTTTAACATGGGATATTTAGATGGGTTGTCTTTTTACGGGTGTTATTTAGATGTGTTGTCTTTTAACTGGAGGTATTTAGATGTGTTGTCTTTTAACAGGGGGTATTTAGATGGGTTGTCTTTTGACAGGGGTTTATTTAGATGTGTTGTCTTTTAACAGGAGGTATTTAGATGTGTTGTCTTTTAACAGGGGGTATTTAGATGTGTTGTCTTTTAACAGTGGGGTATTTAGATGTGTTGTCTTTTAACAGGACGTTATTTAGATGGGTCTTTGAACAGGAGGTATTTAGATGGGTTGTCTTTTAACAGGGGGTATTTAGATGGGTTGTCTTTTAACAGTGGGGATTTAGATGGGTTGTCTTTTAACAGGGGGATATTTAGATGGGTTGTCTTTTAACAGGACGTTATTTAGATGGGTCTTTGAACAGGAGGTATTTAGAGGTGTTGTCTTTTAACAGCGGGTATTTAGATGTGTTGTCTTTTAACAGGGGCTATTTAGATGGATTGTCTTTTTACAGTGGGTATTTAGATGGATTGTATTTTAACGGGGGGGCTTTAGATGGATTGTATTTTAACAGTGGGGTATTTAGTTGGGTTGTCTTTTAACAGGGGGTATTTAGATGGGTTGTCTTTTAACAGTGGGGACTTAGATGAGTTGTCTTTTATCAGGGGGATATTTAGATGGGTTGTCTTTTAACAGGACGTTATTTAGATGGGTCTTTTAACAGGAGGTATTTAGATGGGTTGTCTTTTAACAGGGGGGTATTTTGATGGGTTGTCTTTTAACAGGGGGTATTTAGATGGATTGTCTTTTAACAGGAGGTATTTAGATGTGTTGTCTTTTAACAGGGGGTATTTAGATGGGTTGTCTTTTAACAGGGGTTATTTAGATGTGTTGTCTTTTAACAGGAGGTATTTAGATGTGTTGTCTTTTAACAGGGGGTATTTAGATGTGTTGTCTTTTGACAGGTGGTATTTAGATGTGTTGCCTTTTAACAGTGGGGTATTTAGATGGATTGTCTTTTTACAGGGGGTATTTAGATGGATTGTCTTTTAACAGTGGGGTATTTAGATGGATTGTCTTTTAACAGTGGGGTATTTAGATGGGTTGTCTTTTAACAGGGGGTTATTTAGATGTGTTGTCTTTTAACAGGAGGTATTTAGATGTGTTGTCTTTTAACATGGGATATTTAGTTGGGTTGTCTTTTTACGGGTGTTATTTAGATGGGTTGTCTTTTAACTGGAGGTATTTAGATGTGTTGTCTTTTAACAGGGGGTATTTAGATGGTTTGTCTTTTGACAGGGGGTTATTTCGATGGTTGTCTTTTAACAGGTGTGTATTTAGATGTGTTGTCTTTTAACAGGGGGTATTTAGATGTGTTGTCTTTTAACAGTGGGGTATTTAGATGGATTGTCTTTTTACAGGGGGTATTTAGATGGATTGTCTTTTAACAGTGGGGATTTAGATGGATTCTCTGTTAACAGTGGGGTATTTCGATGGATTGTCTTTTTACAGGGGGGTATTTAGATGGATTGTCTTTTAACAGTGGGGATTTAGATGGATTGTCTTTTAACAGCGGGGGCTTTAGACTGATTGTCTTTTAACAGTGGGGTATTTAGATGGGTTGTCTTTTAAGAGGGGGTATTTAGATGGGTTGTCTTTTAACAGGGGTGTATTTAGATGTGTTGTCTTTTAACAGGGGGTATTTAGATGGGTTGTCTTTTATCAGTGGGGATTTAGATGGGTTGTCTTTTAACAGGGGGATATTTAGATGTGTTGTCTTTTAACAGGACGTTATTTAGATGGGTCTTTGAACAGGAGGTATTTAGATGGGTTGTCTTTTAACAGGGGGTATTTAGATGGGTTGTCTTTTAACACTGGGGATTTAGATGGGTTGTCTTTTAACAGGGGGATATTTAGATGGGTTGTCTTTTAACAGGACGGTATTTAGATGTGTCTTTGACAGGAGGTATTTAGATGGGTTGTCTTTTAACAGGAGGTATTTAGATGTGTTGTCTTTTAACAGCGGGTATTTAGATGTGTTGTCTTTTAACAGGGGATATTTGGATGGATTGTCTTTTTACAGTGGGTATTTAGATGGATTGTCTTTTAACAGTGGGGATTTAGATGGATTGTCTTTTAACAGGGGGGTATTTAGATGGGTTGTCTTTTAACAGGGGGTATTTAGATGGATTGTCTTTTAACAGGAGGTATTTAGATGTGTTGTCTTTTAACAGGGGGTATTTAGATGGGTTGTCTTTTAACAGGGGTTATTTAGATGTGTTGTCTTTTAACAGGAGGTATTTAGATGTGTTGTCTTTTAACAGGGGGTATTTAGATGTGTTGTCTTTTGACAGGGGGTATTTAGATGTGTTGCCTTTTAACAGTGGGGTATTTAGATGGATTGTCTTTTTACTGGGGGTATTTAGATGGATTGTCTTTTAACAGTGGGGTATTTAGATGGATTGTCTTTTTACAGTGGGGTATTTAGATGGGTTGTCTTTTAACAGGGGGTTATTTAGATGTGTTGTCTTTTAACAGGAGGTACTTAGATGTGTTGTCTTTTAACATGGGATATTTAGATGGGTTGTCTTTTTACGGGTGTTATTTCGATGTGTTGTCTTTTAACTGGAGGTATTTAGATGTGTTGTCTTTTAACAGGGGGTATTTAGATGGGTTGTCTTTTGACAGGGGTTTATTTAGATGTGTTGTCTTTTAACAGGAGGTATTTAGATGTGTTGTCTTTTAACAGGGGGTATTTAGATGTGTTGTCTTTTAACAGTGGGGTATTCAGATGTGTTGTCTTTTAACAGGACGTTATTTAGATGGGTCTTTGAACAGGAGGTATTTAGATGGGTTGTCTTTTAACAGGGGGTATTTAGATGGGTTGTCTTTTAACAGTGGGGATTTAGATGGGTTGTCTTTTAACAGGGGGATATTTAGATGGGTTGTCTTTTAACAGGACGTTATTTAGATGGGTCTTTGAACAGGAGGTATTTAGATGTGTTGTCTTTTAACTGGGGCTATTTAGATGGATTGTCTTTTTACAGTGGGTATTTAGATGGATTGTCTTTTAACAGGGGGGGCTTTAGATGGATTGTATTTTAACAGTGGGGTATTTAGTTGGGTTGTCTTTTAACAGGGGGTATTTAGATGGGTTGTCTTTTAACAGTGGGGACTTAGATGAGTTGTCTTTTATCAGGGGGATATTTAGATGGGTTGTCTTTTAACAGGACGTTATTTAGATGGGTCTTTTAACAGGAGGTATTTAGATGGGTTGTCTTTTAACAGGGGGTATTTAGATGGGTTGTCTTTTAACAGGATGTTATTAATATGCGTCTTTTAACAGGAGGTATTTAGATGTGTTGTCTTTTGACAGGGGGTTATTTAGATGAGTTGTCTTTTAACAGAAGGTATTTAGATGGGTTGTCTTTTCACAGGGGGTATTTAGATGGGTTGTCTTTTAACAGGACGTTATTTAGATGGGTCTTTTAACAGGAGGTATTTAGATGTGTTGTCTTTCAACAGGGGGTATTTAGATGGGTTGTCTTTTAACAGGACGTTATTTAGATGGGTCTTTTAACAGGAGGTATTTAGATGAGTTGTCTTTTAACAGGGGGATATTTAGATGGGTTGTCTTTTAACAGGACGTTATTTAGATGAGTTGTCTTTTAACAGGGCGTTATTTAGATGGGTCTTTTAACAGTGGGGTATTTAGATGTGTTGTCTTTCAACAGGTGTGTATTTCGATGGGTTGTCTTTCAACAGGGGGTTTAGATGAGTTGTCTTTTAACAGGGGAGTATGTAGATGGGTTGTCTTTTAACAAGGGGTTATTTAGATGGATTGTCTTTTAACAGGGGGTTACTTGGATGGGTTGTCTTTTAACAGCAGGTATTTAGATGGGTTGTCGTTTGACAAGGGGTTATTTAGATGAGTTGTCTTTTAACAGGGGGATATTTAGATGGATTTTCTTTTTCCAGGGCGTTATTTAGATGGGTCTTTTAACAGTGGGGTATTTAGATGTGCTGTCTTTCAACAGGAGTGTATTTCGATGGGTTGTCTTTTAACAGGGGATTTAGATGGGTTGTCTTTTAACAGTGGGGTATTTAGATGGATTGTCTTTTTACAGGGGGTATTTAGATGGATTGTCTTTTAACAGTGGGGATTTAGATGGATTGTCTTTTAAGAGGGGGTATTTAGATGGGTTGTCTTTTAACAGTGGGGATTTAGATGGGTTGTCTTTTAACAGGGGGATATTTAGATGTGTTGTCTTTTAACAGGACGTTATTTAGATGGGTCTTTGAACAGGAGGTATTTAGATGTGTTGTCTTTCAACAGGAGTGTATTTCGATGGGTTGTCTTTTAACAGGGGATTTAGATGGGTTGTCTTTTAACAGTGGGGTATTTAGATGGATTGTCTTTTTACAGGGGGGCTTTAGATTGATTGTCTTTTAACAGTGGTGTATTTAGATGGGTTGTCTTTTAAGAGGGGGTATTTAGATGGGTTGTCTTTTAACAGTGGGGATTTAGATGGGTTGTCTTTTAACAGGGGGATATTTAGATGTGTTGTCTTTTAACAGGACGTTATTTAGATGGGTCTTTGAACAGGAGGTATTTAGATGGGTTGTCTTTTAACAGGGGGTATTTAGATGGGTTGTCTTTTAACAGTGGGAATTTAGATGGGTTGTCTTTTAACAGGGGGATATTTAGATGGGTTGTCTTTTAACAGGACGTTATTTAGATGGGTCTTTGAACAGGAGGTATTTAGATGGGTTGTCTTTTAACAGGAGGTATTTAGATGTGTTGTCTTTTAAAAGCGGGTATTTAGATGTGTTGTCTTTTAACAGGGGCTATTTAGATGGATTGTCTTTTTACAGTGGGTATTTAGATGGATTGTCTTTTAACAGGGGGGGCTTTAGATGGATTGTATTTTAACAGTGGGGTATTTAGTTGGGTTGTCTTTTAACAGGGGGTATTTAGATGGGTTGTCTTTTAACAGTGGGGACTTAGATGAGTTGTCTTTTATCAGGGGGATATTTAGATGGGTTGTCTTTTAACAGGACGTTATTTAGATGGGTCTTTTAACAGGAGGTATTTAGATGGGTTGTCTTTTAACAGGGGGTATTTAGATGGGTTGTCTTTTAACAGGACGTTATTTATATGGGTCTTTTAACAGGAGGTATTTAGATGTGTTGTCTTTTGACAGGGGGTTATTTAGATGAGTTGTCTTTTAACAAGAGGTATTTAGATGGGTTGTCTTTTAACAGGGGGTTTTTAGATGGGTTGTCTTTTAACAGGACGTTATTTAGATGGGTCTTTTAACAGGAGGTATTTAGATGTGTTGTCTTTCAACAGGGGGTATTTAGATGTGTTGTCTTTTAACAGGGGCTATTTAGATGGATTGTCTTTTTACAGTGGGTCTTTAGATGGATTGTCTTTTAACAGGGGGGGCTTTAGATGGATTGTATTTTAACAGTGGGGTATTTAGTTGGGTTGTCTTTTAACAGGGGGTATTTAGATGGGTTGTCTTTTAACATTGGGGACTTAGATGAGTTGTCTTTTATCAGGGGGATATTTAGATGGGTTGTCTTTTAACAGGACGTTATTTAGATGGGTCTTTTAACAGGAGGTATTTAGATGGGTTGTCTTTTAACAGGGGGTATTTAGATGGGTTGTCTTTTAACAGGACGTTATTTATATGGGTCTTTTAACAGGAGGTATTTAGATGTGTTGTCTTTTGACAGGGGGTTATTTAGATGAGTTGTCTTTTAACAGGAGGTATTTAGATGGGTTGTCTTTTAACAGGGGGTATTTAGATGGGTTGTCTTTTAACAGGACGTTATTTAGATGGGTCTTTTAACAGGAGGTATTTAGATGTGTTGTCTTTCAACAGGGGGTATTTAGATGGGTTGTCTTTTAACAGGACGTTATTTAGATGGGTCTTTTAACAGGAGGTATTTAGATGAGTTGTCTTTTAACAGGGGGATATTTAGATGGGTTGTCTTTTAACAGGACGTTATTTAGATGAGTTGTCTTTTAACAGGGCGTTATTTAGATGGGTCTTTTAACAGTGGGGTATTTAGATGTGTTGTCTTTCAACAGGTGTGTATTTCGATGGATTGTCTTTCAACAGGGGGTTTAGATGAGTTGTCTTTTAACAGGGGAGTATGTAGATGGGTTGTCTTTTAACAAGGGGTTATTTAGATGGATTGTCTTTTAACAGGGGGTTACTTAGATGGGTTGTCTTTTAACAGCAGGTATTTAGATGGGTTGTCGTTTGACAGGGTGTTATTTAGATGAGTTGTCTTTTAACAGGGGGATATTTAGATGGATTTTCTTTTTCCAGGGCGTTATTTAGATGGGTCTTTTAACAGTGGGGTATTTAGATGTGCTGTCTTTCAACAGGAGTGTATTTCGATGGGTTGTCTTTTAACAGGGGATTTAGATGGGTTGTCTTTTAACAGTGGGGTATTTAGATGGATTGTCTTTTTACAGGGGGTATTTAGATGGATTGTCTTTAACAGTGGGGATTTAGATGGATTGTCTTTTAACAGGGGGGCTTTAGATTCATTGTCTTTTAACAGTGGTGTATTTAGATGGGTTGTCTTTTAAGAGGGGGTATTTAGATGGGTTGTCTTTTAACAGTGGGGATTTAGATGGGTTGTCTTTTAACAGGGGGATATTTAGATGTGTTGTCTTTTAACAGGACGTTATTTAGATGGGTCTTTGAACAGGAGGTATTTAGATGGGTTGTCTTTTAACAGGGGGTATTTAGATGGGTTGTCTTTTAACAGGACGTTATTTATATGGGTCTTTTAACAGGAGGTATTTAGATGTGTTGTCTTTTGACAGGGGGTTATTTAGATGAGTTGTCTTTTAACAGGAGGTATTTAGATGGGTTGTCTTTTAACAGGGGGTATTTAGATGGGTTGTCTTTTAACAGGACGTTATTTAGATGGGTCTTTTAACAGGAGGTATTTAGATGTGTTGTCTTTCAACAGGGGGTATTTAGATGGGTTGTCTTTTAACAGGACGTTATTTAGATGGGTCTTTTAACAGGAGGTATGTAGATGAGTTGTCTTTTAACAGGGGGATATTTAGATGGGTTGTCTTTTAACAGGACGTTATTTAGATGAGTTGTCTTTTAACAGGGCGTTATTTAGATGGGTCTTTTAACAGTGGGGTATTTAGATGTGTTGTCTTTCAACAGGTGTGTATTTCGATGGGTTGTCTTTCAACAGGGGGTTGAGATGAGTCGTCTTTTAACAGGGGAGTATGTAGATGTGTTGTCTTTTAACAAGGGGTTATTTAGATGGATTGTCTTTTAACAGGGGGTTACTTAGATGGGTTGTCTTTTAACAGCAGGTATTTAGATGGGTTGTCGTTTGACAGGGGGTTATTTAGATGAGTTGTCTTTTAACAGGGGGATATTTAGATGGATTTTCTTTTTCCAGGGCGTTATTTAGATGGGTCTTTTAACAGTGGGGTATTTAGATGTGCTGTCTTTCAACAGGAGTGTATTTCGATGGGTTGTCTTTTAACAGGGGATTTAGATGGGTTGTCTTTTAACAGTGGGGTATTTAGATGGATTGTCTTTTTACAGGGGGTATTTAGATGGATTGTCTTTTAACAGTGGGGATTTAGATGGATTGTCTTTTAACAGGGGGGGCTTTAGATGGATTGTCTTTTAACAGTGGTTATTTAAATGGGTTGTCTTTTAACAGGAGGTATTTAGATGTGTTGTCTTTCAACAGGAGGTATTTAGATGGGTTGTCTTTTGACAGGGGGTTATTTAGATGTGTTGTCTTTTTACAGGAGGTATTTAGATGTGTTGTCTTTTAACAGGGGGTATTTAGATGGGTTGTCTTTTGACAGGGGGTTATTTAGATGTGTTGCCTTTTAACAGGAGGTAGTTAGATGGATTGTCTTTTAACAGTGGGATATTTAGATGTGTTGTCTTTTAACAGGGGGGTATTTAGATGTGTTGTCTTTTAACAGGAGGTATTTAGATGTGTTGTCTTTTAACAGGGGGTATTTAGATGGGTTGTCTTTTGACAGGGCGTTATTTAGATGTGTTGTCTTTTAACAGGAGGTATTTAGATGTGTTGTCTTTTAACAGCGGGTATTTAGATGTGTTGTCTTTTGACAGGGGGTATTTAGATGTGTTGTCTTTTAACAGTGGGGTATTTAGATGGATTGTCTTTTTACAGGGGGTATTTAGATGGATTGTCTTTTAACATTGGGTATTTAGATGGATTGTCTTTTAACAGTGGTGTATTTAGATGGGTTGTCTTTTAACAGGGGGTATTTAGATGGGTTGTCTTTTAACAGGGGGTTATTTAGATGTGTTGTCTTTTAACAGGAGGTATTTAGATGTGTTGTCTTTTAACATGGGATATTTAGATGGGTTGTCTTTTTACGGGTGTTATTTAGATGTGTTGTCTTTTAACTGGAGGTATTTAGATGTGTTGTCTTTTAACAGGGGGTATTTAGATGGGTTGTCTTTTGACAGGGGGTTATTTAGATGTGTTGTCTTTTAACAGGGGTGTATTTAGATGTGTTGTCTTTTAACAGGGGGTATTTAGATGGATTGTCTTTTTACAGTGGGTATTTAGATGGATTGCCTTTTAACAGTGGGGATTTAGATGGATTGTCTTTTAACAGGGGGGTATTTAGATGGGTTGTCTTTTAACAGGGGGTATTTAGATGGATTGTCTTTTAACAGGAGGTATTTAGATGTGTTGTCTTTTAACTGGGGGTATTTAGATGTGTTGTCTTTTGACAGGGGGTATTTAGATGTGTTGTCTTTTAACAGTGGGGTATTTAGATGGATTGTCTTTTTACAGGGGGTATTTAGATGGATTGTCTTTTAACAGTGGGGTATTTAGATGGGTTGTCTTTTAACAGGGGGTATTTAGATGGGTTGTCTTTTAACAGGGGGTTATTTAGATGTGTTGTCTTTTAACATGGGATATTTAGATGGGTTGTCTTTTTACGGGTGTTATTTAGATGTGTTGTCTTTTAACAGTGGGGTATTTAGATGGATTGTCTTTTTACAGGGGGTATTTAGATGGATTGTCTTTTAACAGTGGGGTATTTAGATGGATTGTCTTTTAACAGTGGGGTATTTAGATGGGTTGTCTTTTAACAGGGGGTATTTAGATGGGTTGTCTTTTAACAGGAGGTACTTAGATGTGTTGTCTTTTATCATGGGATATTTAGATGGGTTGTCTTTTTACGGGTGTTATTTAGATGTGTTGTCTTTTAACTGGAGGTATTTAGATGTGTTGTCTTTTAACAGGGGGTATTTAGATGGGTTGTCTTTTGACAAGGGGTTATTTAGATGTGTTGTCTTTTAACAGGAGGAATTTAGATGTGTTGTCTTTTAACAGGGGGTATTTAGATGTGTTGTCTTTTAACAGTGGGGTATTTCGATGGATTGTATTTTTACAGGGGGTATTTAGATGGATTGTCTTTTAACAGTGGGGATTTAGATGGATTGTCTTTTAACAGTGGGGTATTTCGATGGATTGTCTTTTTACAGGGGGTATTTAGATGGATTGTCTTTTAACAGTGGGGATTTAGATGGATTGTCTTTTAACAGCGGGGCTTTAGATTGACTGTCTTTTAACAGTGGGGTATTTAGATGGGTTGTCTTTTAAGAGGGGGTATTTAGATGGGTTGTCTTTTAACAGTGGGGTTTTAGATGGGTTGTCTTTTAACAGGGGGATATTTAGATGTGTTGTCTTTTAACAGGACGTTATTTAGATGGGTCTTTGAACAGGAGGTATTTAGATGTGTTGTCTTTTAACAGGGGGTATTTAGATGGGTTGTCTTTTAACAGTGGGGATTTAGATGGGTTGTCTTTTAACAGGGGGATATTTAGATGGGTTGTCTTTTAACAGGACGTTATTTAGATGGGTCTTTGAACAGGAGGTATTTAGATGGGTTGTCTTTTAACAGGAGGTATTTAGATGTGTTGTCTTTTAACAGCGGGTATTTAGATGTGTTGTCTTTTAACAGGGGGTATTTAGATGGATTGTCTTTTTACAGTGGGTATTTAGATGGATTGTCTTTTAACAGGGAAGGCTTTAGATGGATTGTATTTTAACAGTGGGGTATTTAGTTGGGTTGTCTTTTAACAGGGGGTATTTAGATGGGTTGTCTTTTAACAGTGGGGACTTAGATGAGTTGTCTTTTATCAGGGGGATACTTAGATGGGTTGTCTTTTAACAGGACGTTATTTCGATGGGTCTTTTAACAGGAGGTATTTAGATGGGTTGTCTTTTAACAGGGGGTATTTAGATGGGTTGTCTTTTAACAGGACGTTATCTAGATGGGTCTTTTAACAGGAGGTATTTAGATGTGTTGTCTTTTGACAGGGGGTTATTTAGATGAGTTGTCTTTTAACAGGAGGTATTTAGATGGGTTGTCTTTTAACAGGGGGTATTTAGAAGTGTTGTCTTTTAACAGGGGGTATTTAGATGTGTTGTCTTTTCACAGTGGGGTATTTAGATGGATTGTCTTTTTACAGGGGGTATTTAGATGGATTGTCTTTTAACAGTGGGGATTTAGATGGATTGTCTTTTAACAGTGGGGTATTTCGATGGATTGTCTTTTTACAGAGAGTATTTTGATGGATTGTCTTTTAACAGGGGGGCTTTAGATTGATTGTCTTTTAACAGTGGGGTATTTAGATGGGTTGTCTTTTAAGAGGGGGTATTTAGATGGGTTGTCTTTTAACAGTGGGGATTTAGATGGGTTGTCTTTTAACAGGGGGATATTTAGATGTGTTGTCTTTTAACAGGAAGTTATTTAGATGGGTCTTTGAACGGGAGGTATTTAGATGGGTTGTCTTTTAACAGGGGGTATTTAGATGGGTTGTCTTTTAACAGTGGGGATTTAGATGGGTTGTCTTTTAACAGGGGGATATTTAGATGGGTTGTCTTTTAACAGGACGTTAGTTAGATGGGTCTTTGAACAGGAGGTATTTAGATGGGTTGTCTTTTAACAGGAGGTATTTAGATGTGTTGTCTTTTAACAGCGGGTATTTAGATGTGTTGTCTTTTAACAGGGGGTATTTAGATGGATTGTCTTTTTACAGTGGGTACTTAGATGGATTGTCTTTTAACAGGGGGGGCTTTAGATGGATTGTATTTTAACAGTGGGGTATTTAGTTGGGTTGTCTTTTAACAGGGGGTATTTAGATGGGTTGTCTTTTAACAGTGGGGACTTAGATGAGTTGTCTTTTATCAGGGGGATATTTAGATGGGTTGTCTTTTAACAGGACGTTATTTAGATGTGTTGTCTTTCAACAGGGGGTATTTAGATGAGTTGTCTTTTAACAGGACGTTATTTAGATGGGTTTTTTAAGAGGGGATTTAGATGGGTTGTCTTTTAACAGGAGTGTATTTAGATGGGTTGTCATTTAACAGGGGATTTAGATGGGTTGTCTTTTAACAGGAGGGTATTTAGATGGGATCTGTTTTAACTGTGTAGTTTTCAGATGGATTGCCTTTTAATAGTTGTTATGTAGATGGGTTGTCTTTTAACAGGGGGTTATTTAGATGGGTTATCTTTTAGCAGGGGGTTAATAAGATGGATTGTCTTTTAACATGAGGTATTTAGATGAGCAATCTTTTAACAGGGGGTTACTTAGATGGTTTGTCCTTTAACAGGTGCGTATTTAGATGGATTGCCTTTCAACAGGGGGATATTTAGATGGAATGTCTTTTAAAAGGGGGGGTCTTAGATGGGTTGTCTTTTAACAGGGGGTTATTTAGATGAGTTGCCTTTCAACAGGGGGGTTTGGATGGAATGTATTTTAAAAGGGGGGACTTATATGGGTTGTCTTTTAACAGGGGGTTATTTAGATGAGTTGCCTTTCAACAGGGGGGTTTAGATGGAATGCATTTTAAAAGGGGGGGGGACTTAGATGGGTTGTCTTTTAACAGGGGGTTATTTAGATGAGTTGTCTTTCAACAGGAGGGTTTAGATGGAATGTATTTTAAAAGGGGGGACTTATATGGGTTGTCTTTTAACAGGGGAGTAGTAGATGAGTTGTCTTTGAACAGGGGGTTATTTAGATGGGTCTTTTAACAGTGGGGTATTTAGATGTGCTGCCCTTCAACAGGAGTGTATTTCGATGGGTTGTCTTTTTACAGGGGGTACTTAGATGGATTGTCTTTTAACAGTGGGGTATTTAGATGGATTGTCTTTTAACAGTGGGGTAATTAGATGGGTTGTCTTTTAACAGGGGGTATTTAGATGGGTTGTCTTTTAACAGGGGGTTATTTAGATGTGTTGTCTTTTAACAGGAGGTATTTAGATGTGTTGTCTTTTAACATGGGATATTTAGATGGGTTGTCTTTTTACGGGTGTTATTTAGATGTGTTGTCTTTTAACTGGAGGTATTTAGATGTGTTGTCTTTTAACAGGGGGTATTTAGATGGGTTGTCTTTTGACAGGGGGTTATTTAGATGTGTTGTCTTTTAACAGGAGGTATTTAGATGTGTTGTCTTTTAACAGGGGGTATTTAGATGTGTTGTCTTTTCACAGTGGGGTATTTAGATGGATTGTCTTTTTACAGGGGGTATTTAGATGGATTGTCTTTTAACAGTGGGGATTTAGATGGATTGTCTTTTAACAGTGGGGTATTTCGATGGATTGTCTTTTTACAGAGGGTATTTTGATGGATTGTCTTTTAACAGTGGGGGTTTGGATGGATTGTCTTTTAACAGGGGGGGCTTTAGATTGATTGTCTTTTAACAGTGGGGTATTTAGATGGGTTGTCTTTTAAGAGGGGGTATTTAGATGGGTTGTCTTTTAACAAGGGTGTATTTAGATGTGTTGTCTTTTAACAGGGGGTATTTAGATGGGTTGTCTTTTAACAGTGGGGATTTAGATGGGTTGTCTTTTAACAGGGGGGGCTTTAGATGGATTGTCTTTTAACAGTGGTGTATTTCGATGGGTTGTCTTTTAACAGGGGGTATTTAGATGGATTGTCTTTTAACAGTGGGGATTTAGATGGGTTGTCTTTTACCAGGGGGATATTTAGATGGGTTGTCTTTTAACAGGACGTTATTTAGATGGGTCTTTTAACAGGAGGTATTTAGATGTGCTGTATTTTGACAGGGGGTTATTTAGATGAGTTGTCTTTCAACAGGATGTATTTAGATGGGTTGTCTTTTAACAGGGGGTATTTAGATGGGTTGTCTTTTAACAGGACGTTATTTAGATGGGTCTTTTAACAGGAGGTATTTAGATGTGTTGTCTTTTGACAGGGGGATATTTAGATGAGTTGTTTTTTAACAGGACGTTATTTAGATGAGTTGTCTTTTAACAGGGCGTTATTTAGATGGGTCTTTTAACAGTGGGGTATTTAGATGTGTTGTCTTTCAACAGGTGTGTATTTCGATGGGTTGTCTTTCAACAGGGGGTTTAGATGTTTTGTCTTTTAACAGGGGAGTATGTAGATGGGTTGTCTTTTAACAAGGGGTTATTTAGATGGATTGTCTTTTAACAGGGGGTTACTTAGATGGGTTGTCTTTTAACAGCAGGTATTTAGATGGGTTGTCGTTTGACAGAGGGTTATTTACATGAGTTCTCTTTTAACAGGGGGATATTTAGATGGATTGTCTTTTTACAGGGCGTTATTTAGATGGGTCCTTTAACAGTGGGGTATTTAGCTGTGCTGTCTTTCAACAGGAGTGTATTTCGATGGGTTGTCTTTTAACAGGGGATTTAGATGGGTTGTCTTTTAACAGGAGGGTATTTAGATGGGTTGTCTTTTAGCAGAGGATTTAGATGGGTGTTCTTTTAACAGGAGGGTATTTAGATGGGATCTGTTTTAACTGTGTAGTTTTCAGATGGATTGCCTTTTAATAGTTGTTATGTTGATGGGTTGTCTTTTAACAGGGGGTTATTTTGATGGGTTATCTTTTAGCAGGGGGTTAATAAGATGGATTGTCTTTTAACATGAGGTATTTAGATGAGCAATCTTTTAACAGGGGGTTACTTAGATGGTTTGTCCTTTAACAGGTGCGTATTTAGATGGATTGCCTTTGAACAGGGGGATATTTAGATGGAATGTCTTTTAAAAGGGGGGTCTTAGATGGGTTGTCTTTTAACAGGGGTTTATTTAGATGAGTTGCCTTTCAACAGGGGGGTTTTGATGGAATGCATTTTAAAAGGGGGGGACTTAGATGGGTTGTCTTTTAACAGGGGGTTATTTAGATGAGTTGTCTTTCAACAGGAGGGTTTAGATCGAATGTATTTTAAAAGGGGGGACTTATATGGGTTGTCTTTTAACAGGGGAGTAGTAGATGAGTTGTCTTTTAACAGGGGGATATTTAGATGGATTTTCTTTTTCCAGGGCGTTATTTAGATGGGTCTTTTAACAGTGGGGTATTTAGATGTGCTGTCTTTCAACAGGAGTGTATTTCGATGGGTTGTCTTTTAACAGGGGATTTAGATGGGTTGTCTTTTAACAGGAGGGTATTTAGATGGGTTGTCTTTTAACAGGGGATTTAGATGGATTGTCTTTTAACAGGAGGGTATTTAGATGGGATCTGTTTTAACTGTGTAGTTTTCAGATGGATTGCCTTTTAATAGTTGTTATGTAGATGGGTTGTCTTTTAACAGGGAGTTATTTAGATGGGTTATCTTTTAGCAGGGGGTCAATCAGATGGATTGTCTTTTAACATGAGGTATTTAGATGAGCAATCTTTTAACAGGGGGTTACTTAGATGGTTTGTCCTTTAACAGGTGCGTATTTAGATGGATTGCCTTTCAACAGGGGGATATTTAGATGGAATGTCTTTTAAAAGGGGGGGTCTTAGATGGGTTGTCTTTTAACAGGGGGTTATTTAGATGAGTTGTCTTTCAACAGGAGGGTTTCGATGGAATGTGTTTTAAAAGGGGGGACTTATATGGGTTGTCTTTTAACAGGGGAGTAGTAGATGGGTTGTCTTTGAACAGGGGGTTATTTAGATGGATTTTCTTTGAACAGTGAGGTATTTAGATGGGTTGTCTTTTAACAGGGGGTTATTTAGATGAGTTGCCTTTCAACAGGGGGGTTTAGATGGAATGTATTTTAAAAGGGGGGACTTAGATGGGTTATCTTTTAACAGGGGAGTATTTAGATGGTTTGTCTTTTAACAGGGGGTTATTTAGATGAGTTGCCTTTCAACAGGGGGGTTTAGATGGAATGTATATTAAAAGGGGGGACTTATATGTGTTGTCTTTTAACAGGGGAGTAGTAGATGGGTTGTCTTTGAACAGGGTGTTATTTAGATGGATTTTCTTTGAACAGTGAGGTATTTAGATGGATTGTCTTTTAACAGTGGGGTATTTGGATGGGTTGCCTTTTAACAGCGGGGGAATTAGATGGTTTGTCCTTTACCAGGGGCGTATTTCGATAGATTGTCTTTTAACAACGGGGTATTTAGATGGGTTGTCTTTTAACAGGGGGTATTTAGAAGGGTTGTCTTTTCACAGTGGTTTATTTAGATGGATTGTCTTTTAACAGTGGGGTATTTAGATGGGTTGTCTTTTAACAGTGGTTTATTTAGATGGGTTGTCTTTTAACAGGGGGTATTTAGATGGGTTGTCTTTTAACAGTGGTTTATTTAGATGGGTTGTCTTTTAACAGTGGTTTATTTAGATGGGTTGTCTTTTAACAGGGGGGTATTTAGATGGAATGTCTTTTAAAATGGGGAGTGTTAGATGGGTTGCCTTTTAACAGGGGCGTATTTAGATGGGTTGTCTTTTAACAAGGCATATTTTGATGGATTTTCTTTTAACAGTGGGTTATTTTGATGGATTGTCTTTTAACATGGGGGGTTTATACGAGATGTCTTTTAACATGGGGTTATTTAGATGGTTTGTCTTTTAACAATGGATGAATTAGAAGGGTTGGCTTTCAACCGGGGAATTTAGATGGAATGTCTTTTAAAAGGCGGCTCAGATGGGTTGTCTTTTACCAGGGGGTATTCAGATCGATTTTCTTTTAACAGGGTGATATTTAGATGGAACGTCTTTTAAAATGGTGGGGGGGGGGTTCTTAGATGGGTTGTCTTTTAACAGGGGAGTATTTCGATGGGTTGTCTTTTAACAAGGCGTATTTTGATGGATTTTCTTTTAACAGTGGGTTATTTTGACGGATTGTCTTTTAACATGGGGGGTTTATACGAGATGTCTTTTAACAGGGGGTATTTAGATGGGTTGTCTTTTGACAGGGGGTATTTTGATGGATTGTCTATTAACAGGGGGATTTAGATAGGTTGTCTATAAACAGGAGGGTATTTAGATGGGTTGCCTTTTGACAGGGGTGTTTTAGATGGGTTGAATTTTAACAGTGGGGTATTTAGATGGATTGTCTTTTAACAGAGGGTATTTAGATGGGTTGTCTTTTAACAGTGGGGTATTTAGATGGGTTGTCTTTTAACAGTGGTTTATTTAGATGGGTTGTCTTTTAATAGTGGTTTATTTAGATGGGTTGTCTTTTAACAGTGGTTTATTTAGATGGGTTGTCTTTTCACAGTGGTTTATTTAGATGGGTTGTCTTTTAACAGAGGGTATTTAGATGGGTTGTCTTTTAACAGTGGTTTATTTAGATGGGTTGTCTTTTAACAGTGGGGTATTTAGATGGGTTGTCTTTTCACAGTGGTTTATTTAGATGGGTTGTCTTTTAACAGGGGGTATTTAGAAGGGTTGTCTTTTCACAGTGGTTTATTTAGATGGATTGTCTTTTAACAGTGGGGTATTTAGATGGGTTGTCTTTTAACAGTGGTTTATTTAGATGGGTTGTCTTTTAACAGGGGGTATTTAGATGGGTTGTCTTTTAACAGTGGTTTATTTAGATGGGTTGTCTTTTAATAGTGGTTTATTTAGATGGGTTGTCTTTTAACAGTGGTTTATTTAGATGGGTTGTCTTTTAACAGTGGGGTATTTCGATGGGTTGTCTTTTAACAGAGGTTTATTTAGACGGGTTGTCTTTTAACAGAGGTTTATTTAGATGGGTTGTCTTTTAACAGTGGTTTATTTAGAAGGGTTGTCTTTTCACAATGGTTTATTTAGATGGATTGTCTTTTAACTGTGGGGTTCAGACGAGTTGTCTTTTTACAGAGGGAATATAGATGGGTTGTCTTTTGACAGGGGGTATTTAGATGGATTGTCTTTTAACAGGGGGGTTTAGATGGAATGTCTTTTAAAAGGGGCGTGTTTAGATGGGTTGTCTTCTAACAGTGGGGTATTTAGATGGATTTTCTTTTAACGGGGGGGGATTTAGATGGTTTGTCCTTTACTGGGGGCGTATATCGATGGATTGTCTTTCAACAGGCGGGTACTTAGATGGGTTGTCTTTTAACAGGGGGTTAATTAGATGGGTTGTCTTTTAACAGGGAGGCATTTAGATGGGTTGACTTTTAACAGTGGGGTATTTAAATGTGTTGTCTTTCAACAGGAGGGTATTTAGATAGGTTGTCTTTAAACAGGTGGGTATTTAGATGGGTTGTCTATTAACGGGGGGTTAACATATTTTGTCTTTTAGCAGGGGGTATTTAGATGGGTTGTATTTTAACGGGGCTATTTAGATGGATTGTCTTTTAACAGGGGGTTATTTAGATGGGTTATATTTCAACAGGAGGGTATTTAGATGGGTTGTCTTTTAACAGGAGGTTTTAGATGGATTGTCTTTTAACAGTGAGATATTCAGATGGCTTGACATTAACAGGGGGCTATTTAGACGGGTTGTCTTTTAACAGGAGGGTATTTCGATGGGTTGTCTTTTAACAGGGGGTTTTAGATGTGTTGTCTTTTAACAGGGGTATTTAGATGGGTTGTCTGTTAACAGGGGCTATTTAGATGTGTTGTCCTTTAACAGAAGGGTGTTTCGATGGGTTGTCTTTTAACAGGGGGTTTTAGATGTGTTGTCTTTTAACAGGGGGGTATTTTGCCGTCTTGTCTTCTGGCAGTGGTGTTTAGATGCGATGTCTTTCAACCGGCGGTATTTAGATGGATCTTCGTTTAACAGGGGGTATTTAGATGGATTGTCTTTTACGAGGGGGGTATTTAGATGGGTTGCCTGTAAACAGTGGGGTACTTAGATGGGTTGTCTTTTAACAGAGGGTGTTTAGATCGATTGGCTTTTAAGTCGGGCGAATTCGATTTATTGTCTTTTAACAGAGGGGTATTTAAATGGTTTGTCCTTCAACAGGGGCGTAGTTCGATGGGTTGCCTTTTAACAGGGGCGTATTTAGATGGGTTGTCTTTTAACAATGGATTAATTAGATGGGTTGTCTTTTAACAGGGGGATTTAGATGGAATGTCTTTTAAAAGGGGGGCTCAGATGGGTTGTCTTTTAACAGGGGGTATTCAGATCGATTTTCTTTTAACAGGGGGTTATTTAGATGGGTTCTTTTAACAGGGGGGTATTTAGATGGGTTTTCTTTTAACAGTGTGTTATTTTGATGGATTGTATTTTAACATTAGGGGTTTAGATGGGTTGTCTTTTAACATGGGGGGTCTTAGATGGGTTGTCTTTTAACAGGGGGTATTGAGATGGATTTTCGTTTAACAAGGGGGGATTTAGATGGTTTGTCCTTTACCAGGGGTGTATTTCGATGGATTGCCTTTGAACAGGGGGGTACTTAGATGGGTTAATTTTAACAGGGGGTTAATTAGATGGGTTGTCTTTCAACAGGGCGTTTCGCTGGGATGTCTTTAAACTTTGGGGTATTTAGATGGATTGCCTTTTAACGTGGGGAGGGGGTTTAGATGGGTTGCCTTTTAACAGGGTTTGTTTAGATGGATTGTCTTTTAACAGGGAGGTATTTAGAAGGGTTGACTTTTAGCAGTGGGGTATTTAAATGAGTTGTCTTTTAACAGGAGGGTATTTAGAAGGGTTGACTTTTAACAGGAGGGTAGTTAGATGGGTTGTCTTTTAACAGGGAGGTATTTAGAAGGGTTGACTTTTAGCAGTGGGGTATTTAAATGAGTTGTCTTTTAACAGGAGGGTATTTAGAAGGGTTGACTTTTAACAGGAGGGTAGTTAGATGGGTTGTCTTTTAACAGGGAGGTATTTAGAAGGGTTGACTTTTAGCAGTGGGGTATTTAAATGAGTTGTCTTTTAACAGGAGGGTATTTAGAAGGGTTGATTTTTAACAGTGGGGTATTTAGATGGGTTGTCTGTTAACAGGGGCTATTTAGATGTGTTGTCTTTTAACAGGAGGGTATTTAGATGTGTTGTCTTTTAAGAGGGGGATTTAGATGGGTTGTCTTTTAACAGTGAGGTATTTAGATGGCTTGACATTAACAGGGGGCTATTTAGACTGGTCGTCTTTTTACAGAAGGGTATTTAGATGGAATGTCTTTTAAAATGGGGGGTCTTAGATGGGTTGTCTTTTAACAGGGGAGTATTTAGATGGGTTGTCTTTTAACAAGGCGTATTTTGATGGATTTTCTTTTCACAGAGTGTTATTTTGATGGATTGTATTTTAACATTAGGGGTTTAGATGGGTTGTCTTTTAACATGGGGGGTTTATACGAGTTGTCTTTTAACAGGCGGTATTGAGATGGATTTTCATTTAACAAGGGGGGATTTAGATGGTTTGTCCTTTACCAGGGGCGTATTTCGATGGATTGTCTTTTAACAGGGGGGTACTTAGATGGGTTAATTTTAACAGGGGGTTAATTAGATGGGTATTCCTTCAACAGGGGCGTATTTCTATGGATTGCATTTTAACAGGGGGGTACTCAGATGTGTTGTCTTTTAACAGGGGGATTTAGATGGATTGTCTTTTATCAGTGGGGTATTTAGATGGATCAACTATTAACAGGGGGTACGTAGATGGGTTGTCTTTTGTCAGGGGGTTAATTTGATGGGTTGTCTTTTCACAGGGGGTTTAGATGGTTTGTCCTTCAACAGGGGCGTATTTCGATGGGTTGCCTTTTAACCGGGGGTTAATTAGATGGGTTGCCTTTTAGCATTGGGGTATTTAGATGGCTTGTCTTTTAACAGGGGGGTATTCTGACGGATTGTCTTTTGGCAGTGGTGTTTAGATGGGATGTCATTTAACGGGGGGGTATTTAGATGGATTGGCTTTTAAGAGGGGGTTATTTCGATGTGTTGTCTTTTAACAAGGGGGTATTTAGATGGGTTGTCTTTTGACAGAGGGTTACTTAGATGGATTGTCTTTTGACAAGGGGTTATTTAGATGGATTGTCTTTTGACAAGGGGTTATTTAGATGGATTGTCTTTTGACAGGGGGTTATTTAGATGGAATGTCTTTTGACAGGGGGTTATTTAGATGGATTGTCTTTTGACAAGGGGTCATTTAGATGGATTGTCTTTTGACAGGGGGTTATTTAGATGGATTGTCTATTGACAGGGGGTTATTTAGATGGATTGTCTTTTGACAAGGGGTTATTTAGATGGATTGTCTTTTGACAGGGGGTTATTTAGATGGATTGTCTTTTGACAGGGGGTTATTTAGATGGGTTGTCTTTTGACAGGGGGTTATTTAGATGGGTTGTCTTCTGACAGGGGGTTATTTAGATGGATTGTCTTTTGACAAGGGGTTATTTAGATGGATTGTCTTTTGACAGGGGGTTATTTAGATGGATTGTCTTTTGACAAGGGGTTATTTAGATGGATTGTCTTTTGACAGGGGGTATTTAGATGGATTGCCTTTTGACAAGGGGTTATTTAGATGGATTGTCTTTTGACAGGGGGTTATTTAGATGGATTGTCTTTTGACAGGGGGTTATTTAGATGGATTGTCTTTTGACAAGGGGTTATTTAGATGGATTGTCTTTTGACAGGGGGTTATTTAGATGGATTGTTTTTTGACAGGGGGTTATTTAGATGGATTGTCTTTTGACAGGGGGTTATTTAGATGGATTGTCTTTTGACAGGGGGTTATTTAGATGGATTGTCTTTTGACAAGGGATTATTTAGATGGATTGTCATTTGACAGGGGGTTATTTAGATGGATTGTCTTTTGACAGGGGGTTATTTAGATGGGTTGTCTTTGGACAGGGGGTTATTTAGATGGATTGTCTTTTGACAGGGGGTTAATTAGATGGATTGTCTTTTGACAAGGGGTTATTTAGATGGATTGTCTTTTGACAAGGGGTTATTTAGATGGATTGTCTTTTGACAGGGGGTTATTTAGATGGATTGTCTTTTGACAGGGGGTTATTTAGATGGATTGTCTTTTGACAGGGGGTTATTTAGATGGATTGTCTTTTGACAGGGGGTTATTTAGATGGATTGTCTTTTGACAGGGGGTTATTTAGATGGATTGTCTTTTGACAAGGGGTTATTTAGATGGATTGTCTTTTGACAAGGGGTTATTTCGATGGATTGTCTTTTGACAGGGTGTTATTTAGATGGATTGTCTTTTGACAGGGGGTTATTTAGATGGATTGTCTTTTGACAGGGGGTTATTTAGATGGATTGTCTTTTGACAGGGGGTTATTTAGATGGATTGTCTTTTGACAGGGGGTTATTTAGATGGATTGTCTTTCGACAGGGGTTTTTTTAGATGGATTGTCTTTTGACAGGGGGTTATTTAGATGGATTGTCTTTTGACAGGGGGTTATTTAGATGGGTTGTCTATTGACAGGGGGTTATTTAGATGGGTTGTCTTTTGACAGGGGGTTATTTAGATGGATTGTCTTTTGACAGGGGGTATTTAGATGGATTGTCTTTTGACAAGGGGTTATTTAGATAGATAGTCTTTTGACAGGGGGTTATTTAGATGGATTGTCTTTTGACAAGGGGTTATTTAGATGGATTGTCTTTTGACAAGGGGTTATTTAGATGGATTGTCTTTTGACAGGGGGTTATTTAGAAGGATTGTCTTTTGACAGGGGGTTATTTAGATGGATTGTCATTTGACAGGGGGTTATTTAGATGGATTGTCATTTGACAGGGGGTTATTTAGATGGATTGTCTTTTGACAAGGGGTTATTTAGATGGATTGTCTTTTGACAGGGGGTTATTTAGATGGATTGTCTTTTGACAAGGGGTTATTTAGATGGATTGTCATCTGACAGGGGGTTATTTAGATGGATTGTCTTTTGACAGGGGGTTATTTAGATGGATTGTCTTTTGACAGGGGGTTATTTAGATGGATTGTCTTTTGACAGGGGGTTATTTAGATGGATTGTCTTTTGACAAGGGGTTATTTAGATGGATTGTCCTTTGACAAGGGGTTATTTAGATGGATTGTCTTTTGACAGGGGGTTATTTAGATGGATTGTCTTTTGACAGGGGGTTATTTAGATGGATTGTCTTTTGACAGGGGGTTATTTAGATGGATTGTCTTTTGACAGGGGGTTATTTAGATGGATTGTCTTTTGACAAGGGGTTATTTAGATGGATTGTCTTTTGACAGGGGGTTATTTAGATGGATTGTCTTTTGACAGGGGGTTATTTAGATGGATTGTCTTTTGACAGGGGGTTATTTAGATGGATTGTCTTTTGACAGGGGGTTATTTAGATGGATTGTCTTTTGACAGGGGGTTATTTAGATGGATTGTCTTTTGACAAGGGGTTATTTAGATGGATTGTCTTTTGACAAGGGGTTATTTAGATGGATTGTCTTTTGACAGGGGGTTACTGAGATGGATTGTCTTTTGACAGGGGGTTATTTAGATGGATTGTCTTTTGACAGGGGGTTATTTAGATGGATTGTCTTTTGACAGGGGGTTATTTAGATGGATTGTCTTTTGACAAGGGGTTATTTAGATAAATTGTCTTTTGACAGGGGGTTATTTAGATGGATTGTCTTTTGACAGGGGGTTATTTAGATGGATTGTCTTTTCACAAGGGGTTATTTAGATGGATTGTCTTTTGACAAGGGGTTATTTAGATGGATTGTCTTTTGACAGGGGGTTATTTAGATGGATTGTCTTTTGACAGGGGGTTATTTAGATGGATTGTCTTTTGACAGGGGGTTATTTAGATGGATTGTCTTTTGACAAGGGGTTATTTAGATGGATTGTCTTTTGACAGGGGATTATTTAGATGGAATGTCTTTTGACAGGGGGTTATTTAGATGGATTGTCTTTTGACAAGGGGTTATTTAGATAGATTGTCTTTTGACAGGGGGTTATTTAGATGGATTGTCTTTTGACAAGGGGTTATTTAGATGGATTGTCTTTTGACAGGGGGTTATTTAGATGGATTGTCTTTTGACAGGGGGTTATTTAGATGGATTGTCTTTTGACAGGGGGTTATTTAGATGGATTGTCTTTTGACAAGGGGTTATTTAGATGGATTGTCTTTTGACAAGGGGTTATTTAGATGGATTGTCTTTTGACAGGGGGTTATTTAGATGGATTGTCTTTTGACAGGGGGTTATTTAGATGGATTGTCTTTTGACAGGGGGTTATTTAGATGGATTGTCTTTTGACAAGGGGTTATTTAGATGGATTGTCTTTTGACAGGGGGTTATTTAGATGGATTGTCTTTTGACAGGGGGTTATTTGGATGGATTGTCTTTTGACAGGGGGTTATTTAGATGGATTGTCTTTTGACAGGGGGTTATTTAGATGGATTGTCTTTTGACAGGGGGTTATTTAGATGGATTGTCTTTTGACAAGGGGTTATTTAGATGGACTGTCTTTTGACAGGGGGTTATTTAGATGGAATGTCTTTTGACAAGGGGTTGTTTAGATGGATTGTCTTTTGACAGGGGGTTATTTAGATGGATTGTCTTTTGACAGGGGGTTATTTAGATGGATTGTCTTTTGACAAGGGGTTATTTAGATGGATTGTCTTTTGACAGGGGGTTATTTAGATGGATTGTCTTTTGACAAGGGGTTATTTAGATGGATTGTCTTTTGACAGGGGGTATTTAGATGGATTGTCTTTTGACAGGGGGTATTTAGAAGGGTTGTCTTTTCACAGTGGTTTATTTAGATGGATTGTCTTTCAACAGGGGGGTTTAGATGGAATGTCTTTTAAAAGGGGGTTGTTTAGATGGGTTGTCTTCTAACAGTGGGGTATTTCGATGGATTTTCGTTTAACGGGGGGGGGGGGTGGATTTAGCTGGTTTGGCCTTTACCAGGGGCGTATTTCGATGGATTTTCTTTCAACAGGGGGGTACCTAGATGGGTTGTTTTTTAACAGGGGTTTAATTAGATGGGTTGTCTTTTAACAGGGGGTTTAGCTGGGATGTCCTTAAACTTTGGGGTATTTAGATGGATTTGCTTTTAACGTGGGGGGGGGGTTTAGATGGGTTGTCTTTTAAAAGGTGTTGTTTAGATGGGTTGTCTTTTAACGGAGAGGTATTTAGAAGGGTTGGCTTTTAACAGTGGGGTATTTAAATGTGTTGTCTTTTAACAGGAGGGTATTTAGATAGGTTGTCTTTAAACAGGAGGGTATTTAGATGGGTTGTCTATTAACGGGGGGTTTACATATTTTGTCTTTTAGCAGGGGGTATTTAGATGGGTTGTATTTTAACGGGGCTATTTAGATGGATTGTCTTTTAACAGGGGGTCATTTAGATGGGTTATATTTCAACAGGTGGGTATTTAGATGGGTTGTCTTTTAACAGGGGGTTTTAGATGGATTGTCTTTAAACAGTGAGATATTTAGATGGCTTGACATTAACAGGGGGCTATTTAGACGGGTTGTCTTTTAACAGGAGGGTATTTCGATGGGTTGTCTTTTAACAGGGGGTTTTAGATGTGTTGTCTTTTAACAGGGGTATTTAGATGGGTTGTCTGTTAACAGGGGCTATTTAGATGTGTTGTCCTTTAACAGGAGGGTATTTAGCTGGGTTGTCTTTTAACAGTGAGGTATTTAGATGGCTTGTCATTAACAGGAGGGTATTTCGATGGGTTGTCTTTTAACAGGAGGGTATTTCGATGGGTTGTCTTTTAACAGGGGTTTTAGATGTGTTGTCTTTTAACAGGGGGGTATTTTGCCGTCTTGTCTTTTAGCAGTGGTGTTTAGATGGGATGTCTTTCAACCGGCGGTATTTAGATGGATTGTCGTTTAACAGGGGGTATTTGGATGGATTGTCTTTTACGAGGGGGGTATTTAGATGGGTTGTCTTTTAACAGTGGGGTACTTAGATGGGTTGTCTTTTAACAGAGGGTGTTTAGATCGATTGGCTTTTAAGTGGGGCGTATTTCGATTTATTGTCTTTTAACAGAGGGGTATTTAGATGGGTTGTCTTTTAACAATGGATTAATTAGATGGGTTGTCTTTTAACAGGGGGATTTTGATGGAATGTCTTTTAAAAGGGGGGCTCAGATGGGTTGTCTTTTAACAGGGGGTATTCAGATCGATTTTCTTTTAACAGGGGGTTATTTAGATGGGTTTTCTTTTAACAGTGTGTTATTTTGATGGATTGTATTTTAACATTAGGGGTTTAGATGGGTTGTCTTTTAACATGGGGGGTTTATACGAGTTGTCTTTTAACAGGGGGTATTGAGATGGATTTTCGTTTAACAAGGGGGGATTTAGATGGTTTGTCCTTTACCAGGGGTGTATTTCGATGGATTGCCTTTGAACAGGGGGGTACTTAGATGGGTTAATTTTAACAGGGGGTTAATTAGATGGGTTGTCTTTCAACAGGGCGTTTCGCTGGGATGTCTTTAAACTTTGGGGTATTTAGATGGATTGCCTTTTAACGTGGGGAGGGGGTTTAGATGGGTTGCTTTTTAACAGGGTTTGTTTAGATGGGTTGTCTTTTAACAGGGAGGTATTTAGAAGGGTTGTCTTTTAGCAGTGGGGTATTTAAATTTGTTGTCTTTTAACAGGGAGGTATTTAGAAGGGTTGACTTTTAACAGGAGGGTAGTTAAATGTGTTGTCTTTTAACAGGGAGGTATTTAGAAGGGTTGACTTTTAACAGTGGGGTATTTAAATGTGTTGTCTTTTAACAGGAGGTTTTAGATTGATAGTCTTTTAACAGGGGGGTATTTAGATGTGTTGTCTGTTAACAGGGGCTATTTAGATGTGTTGTCTTTTAACAGGAGGGTATTTAGATGGGTTGTCTTTTAACAGGGGGGTATTTAGATGGGTTGTCTTTTTACAGGGGTTATTTAGATGGATTGTCTTTTAACAGTGGTGTATTTAGATGTGTTGTCTTTTAACAGTGGGGTATTTAGATGGATTGTCTTTTAACAGTGGGGTATTTAGATGTGTTGTCTTTTAACAAGGTGGGATTTAGATGGATTGTCTTTTAACAGTGGGGTATTTAGATGTGTTGTCTTTTAACAGGGGGGGATTTAGATGTGTTGTCTTTTAACAGGGGGGATTTAGATGGATTATCTTTTAACAGGTGGGGTTTAGCTGGGATGTCTTTAAAGTTTGAAGTATTTAGATGGATTGCCTTTTAACGTGGAGGTGGGTTAGATTGGTTGTCTTTTAACAGGGGTTGTTTAGATGGGTTGTCTTTTAACAGGGTGGTATTTAGATGTGTTGTCTTTTTACAGGGGGAATCTAGATGTGTTGTCTTTTAACAGAGGGGGATATTGATGGATTGTCTTTTTACAGTGGGGTATTTAGATGCATTGTCTTTTAACAGGGGGGTATTTAGATGGATTGTCTTTTAACAGTGGGGGTATTTAGATGTGTTGTCTTTTTACAGGTGGTATTTAGATGTGTTGTCTTTTAACAGTGGGGTATTTAGATGGATTGTCTTTTAACAGTGGGGTATTTAGATGTGTTGTCTTTTAACAGGGGGGATTTAGATGGATTATCTTTTAACAGGTGGGGTTTAGCTGGGATGTCTTTAATGTTTGTAGTATTTAGATGGATTGCCTTTTAACGTGGAGGTGGGTTAGATTGGTTGTCTTTTAACAGGGGTTGTTTAGATGGATTGTCTTTTAACAGGGGGTATTTAGATGTGTTGTCTTTTAACAGGGGGGGATTTAGATGGATTATCTTTTAACAGGTGGGGTTTAGCTGGGATGTCTTTAAAGTTTGAAGTATTTAGATGGATTGCCTTTTAACGTGGAGGTGGGTTAGATGGGTTGTCTTTTAACAGGGTGGTATTTAGATGTGTTGTCTTTTTACAGGGGGAATCTAGATGTGTTGTCTTTTAACAGAGGGGGATTTAGATGGATTGTCTTTTTACAGTGGGGTATTTAGATGCATTGTCTTTTAACAGGGGGTTATTTAGATGGATTGTCTTTTAACAGTGGGGGTATTTAGATGTGTTGTCTTTTTACAGGTGGTATTTAGATGGATTGTCTTTTAACAGGGGGTATTTAGATGTGTTGTCTTTTAACAGGGGGGGATTTAGATGGATTATCTTTTAACAGGTGGGGTTTAGCTGGGATGTCTTTAATGTTTGTAGTATTTAGATGGATTGCCTTTTAACGTGGAGGTGGGTTAGATTGGTTGTCTTTTAACAGGGGTTGTTTAGATGGGTTGTCTTTTCACAGGGGGTATTTAGATGGGTTGTCTTTTAACATGGGGATATTTAGATGAGTTGTTTTTTAACAGAGGATATTTAGCTGGGTTGCCTTTTAACGGGGGTGGGGGGTTGGATGTGTTGTATTTTAACAGGGTGTATTTAGATGGGTTGCCTTTTAACCGGGGGTACTTAGATGGATTGTCTTTTGACAGGGGGTATTGAGATGCGTTGTATTTTAACAAGGTGTTATTTAGATGGGTTTTCTTTTGACAGGGTGGTATTTATATGGATTGTCCTTTCACTGGTGGGTATTTAGATGGGTTGTCTTTTAACATGGGGTATTTAGATGTGTTGTTTTTTCACGGAGGATATTTAGATGTATTGTCTTTTAAAGGGGGTGTTTGAATTGGTTGTCTTTTAACAGCGGGGTATTGAGATGCGTTGTATTTTAACAAGGGGTTATTTAGATGGGTTGTCTTTTAACTGGCGGTTATTTAGTTGAGTTGTCTTTGATCATGGGGGTATTTAGATTTTTTGTCTTTTCACAGGGGGCTGTTGAGATGTGTTGTCATTTAACAGTGAGGTATTTACATGGATTGTCTTTGAACTAGTGGGGATTTAGATGGATTGTTTTTAACTGTGGGTATTTAGATGGGTTGTCTTTCTACAGGGTTATTTCGATGGGTTGTCTTTTAACAGGGGGTACTTAGATGGATTGTCTTTGATCATGGGGGTATTTAGATTTTTTGTCTTTTCACAGGGGGCTGTTTAGATGTGTTGTCTTTTAACTGGTGGGTATTTGGATAGTTTGTCTTTTAACAGGGGGTATTTCGATGGATTGTCTTTTGACAGGAGTTATTTAGCTGGGTTGTATTTTAAAGGGGTGGTTTGGATGTGTTGCCTTTTAACAGGGGGGTTTCGATGGGTTGTCTTTTAACTGTGGGTATTTAGATGGGTTGTCTTTCAACAGGCGGTATTCAGATGGGTTGTCTTTTAACGGGGTATTTAGCTGGGTTGTCTTTTACTGGGTTTTTGGATGGGTTGTCTTTTAACGGGGGTGGGGGGTGGGTGGTGAGATGGGTTGTCTTTTAACAGTGTGGTATTTAGATGGATTGTCCTTTAACTGGTGGGTATTTAGATGGGTTGTCTTTCTACAGGGTTATTTAGATGGGTTGTCTTTTAACAGGGGGTATTTAGATGTGTTGTTTTCTCACGGAGGATATTTAGATGGATTGTCTTTTAAAGGGGGTGTTTGAATGGGTTGTCTTTTAACAGCGGGGTGTTTAGATGGGTTATATTTCAACATGGGGCTATTTAGAAGGGTTGTCTTTTAACAGGGGGTATTTAGATGGGTTGTCTTTTAACAGGGGTGTATTTAGATGGATTGCCTTTTAACAGGGGGTTATTTAGATGCATTGCCTTTTAGCAGTGGGATATTTCTTTGGGTTGTATTTTAACTGAGGGATGGGGATAATTAAATGGAGTTCTGTTCATCATGAGGGTATTAGATGGGGGTCAGTTAACTGGGAATATCAGATTGGGGTCTGCAGACTAGGATTATTTCGATTTGGGGGGCATGTGCAAGTGGGGATGTTTTCTGCAAGGGAAATATTGCAGGGACGAAAATTGCGTGGTGGATATAAATTGGGGTGGGAGAAATTTGGGGGGAGAAATTGGTGGGGGGCGGAATTTTGCGTGGTGAACAAATTTGCAGGTTTCTGTTCCCAGGGTCTGTTCAGTTGGGTGTCTACTCCCGGGGGAGATGGAGATGGGGGTCTATTCCCAGGAGTTATTTAGATGAGGGTCTGTTCCCCGGCAGGGGTGGTATTTCGATGGCAGTCTGTTCCCAGGTGGGAGGGTAGGCGGTATTTAGTTAGCAGTCTGTTGAGGGGGGGATTTAGATGGGAGTCTGTTCCCGAGGGGGATATTTTCCAGAGGGGGAATAGCACAGTGGGAAAAATTTTTGTGGGGGATAAATATTTGCGCGGGAAAATAAATTGCATGGGGGGGATAAATTGCGGGTAGGGGATAAATTGCGGGGTGGTTTAGGGTTGGAAAAAGAAAAAGTCGGAAAGATTGATAAAAAGAAAGAGAGATAAGAGGGAAAGAAACAAGGAAAGAGAGAAGATAAAAAGAAACAAGGAGGAGAGAGAGAAATAAAGTATTAAAAAGAAAGAGAGAAAAGCGAGAAAGTGACAAAGAAAGAAAGAAGATAGAAAGAATTAGGAAAGAGAGAGAAATAAAGTGATAAAATGAAAGAGAGAAAGAGACAAAGAAAGAGCGAAGACAGAAAGAAACAAGAAAGAGAGAGATAAATAAAGTGATAAAAAGAAAGAGAGAAAAGAGAGAAAGACAAAGAAAGAAAGAAGATAGAAAGAAACAAGAAAGAGAGAGAAAAAGAAAGAAAGAGAGAAAAGATAGAAAGAGACAAAGAAAGGGAGAAAAGAGAGAGAGAAAAGAAAATAGAGTGAAAGTCAGAGAACTAGAGAAAAGACGGAGAGAGACAGAGAAATAGAGAAAAGACAAAGTCAGAAATAGAGAAAAGACAGAAAGTCAGAAATAAAGTAAAAAGAGAGAGACAAAGAAATAGAGAAAAGACAGAAATTCAGCGAAATTGAGAAAGACGGAAAGAGAGAGAGAAATAGAGAAAAGACAGAGTCAGAGAAATAGAGAAAAGACAGAAAGAGACAGAGAAAAAGAGGAGGGAAAAAACTGGAGGGAAAGAACAGAGACACAAAGAAATTGCAGGCACCAAAGAGACAGACAGAAAGCCATTGAGAAAGGATTAGAGCATCACAGAGAGAGTGAGAGAGAGGACAGAGAAAGCCATTGAGACAGAAAGACGCACAATCACTCAGAGAGAAAGAGAAACACAAAGTGAAGGAGAGAGAGAGAGAGATGGAGGAACACATAGAGGGAGACTAGCAGAATGAGAGAGAGAAACAGAGATTGAGAAACCAAGAGAGAAATTAGTAGAGAGAGATTGAGGAACAGAGAGAGAGAGAGAAACAGAGAGTGAGAGAGAGAGAAACACGCAGAGAGACAGAGAGAGAGAGAAACACAGAGAGAGAGATAGAAACAGAGAGGGAGAGAGAGAGTAACGGAGACAGACAGAGAGAGAGAGAGACAGAAACAGAGATAAATACAGAGAGAGAGAGGAACACAGAGAGAAATACAGAGAGAGAGAGAGAGGGAAACAGAGAGAGAATCACAGGAAGAGAAGCACAGTGAGGGAGAGAGAGATTGAGGAACAGAGAGAGAGAGAAATACAGAGAGAGAGTAATACAGAGAGAGAGAGAGAGAAACGGCGAGAGAGATATACATGGAGAGAGAGAGAGAGAAATATATATATAGAGAGAGCGAGAGAAACAGAGAGAGAGAAATACAGTGTGTGAGAGAGAAACAGAGAGAGAGAAGCACAGAAATACCACAGAAAGAGACACACAATGAGGGAGACAGAGATTGAGGAACAGAGAGAGAGAAAAACAGAGAGAGGGAGAAACAGAGAGAGGGAGAGAGAAACAGAGAAAGAAACACAAAGTGAGGGAGAAAGAGAGATGGAGAAACAGTGACAGAGACAACCAGAGAGAGAGAACATAGAGAGAGAGAGAGAAAAACAGAGAGAGAGAGAGACAGACAGACAGAAAGAGACAGAGAGAAAGAGAAGCAAAGAGAAACAGAGAGATTGAAAAAGATTCCGCGAGATTGAGAAACAATGAAAGAGAGAGAGAACCAGAGAGAAAGAGAAACACAGAGTGAGAGAGAAAACAACACAGAGAGAAAGAGAAGCAAAGAGAAGCAGAGAGATTGAAAAAGATTCCGAGAGATTGAGAAACAACGAAAGAGAGAGAGAGAACCAGAGAGAGAAAGAACCAGAGAGAGAGAGAACCAGAGAGAGAGAGAACCAGAGGGAGAGAAAAGAAATTGAGAGAGAGAGAGAAAAACAGTGAGAGAGAGAGAAAAACAGAGAGAGAAACAGAGAGAGAGAGAGAGATACAGAGAGAAAGGGAAAAAGAGAGATTGGGAGGGAGTGATTGGGAGGGAGAGATTGAGTCAAAAGGAGGGAGAAAGGCAGAGAGAGACAATAAAGATGTGATACTCACCATCCTGCACAGTCTGCGCTCCATCGCTGGACTCTAACACCTTCCCTCCATCAGCTCGACCACGGGGAAAAGATCCTGGAGAGGGGCATTGTGGTGGGAATCGGGATAAAGGGTCAGGACTGGGACAGAGGGAGGAATTCAGACTGGACTCTCTCACACACACACTGTAATCAGCTCCAATTCACCTGGGCACAGAGACACAGAGGCTGAGGCACAGAAACTCACCTTCACAAACTAGCCACATGGAAAGAAAGAATGGAGGCTGAGATTATCCTAATATATCCCAGAACCTGTCACTCAAAACATCCGATCCACCCAAAATACAGCACATCCAACCAGATCTCAGATTCCTCCATCTGGACACTCCCTCCTGGGTATGGAACAGTCCAAGGTGAGTCTCTGTGGAAGCAGGGAATGAGAGAGGGAGGGATATTACAGCCATATCGCAAATGGATTATTCCAGACAGAAACCTGTCTGTCTGTCTCTCTCTCTCCCTCCCCGAAAAACATCATTAACTGCTGAAAAGCTGCTGTAATATAAAACCTGGAAGGGCCGGTTTGAATAATGGCCATTTAACACTCATTGCACTACATTTCTTTCACTATTCAGCTCTAGTTTACAGAAAATTCAGAAAATTGCTGAAAATGTCTCACTGCAGTTACCTTGAAATTCTTGCAGAGTTTTTGCTGGAGAGGCCTGTTTGACTGCAGATTAAACAGGCAGTTTTTATTCGGATTGTCAATTCTACTGCGTGACAAAGCCTGAAACTAGAGCCAGGTTAATGATGCAGTCAAGAGAACTTTTACAACTGGTGACATTTCACACAACAGTTCTGACCCATATTTACAGTTATATTTGTCAATGATTATTTGTACTTTATTTAATGCTGCTATATTTATGCATTACTCATTGGAAAACAATTCTTTCTTAACTTTTACCACTTTAATGTTACAAGGGTTTACGAAGCTGGGAAATGACCATTTAACACAAATCGTATGAAAGATCTTCCACTTTTCAACTCCAGTTTGTATAAAGCTCAGTGATAAAGACCTCCACATTCTGACAAAGAGTTTTTGCTTCTGCAATAAAGTGTCACTTCTTTCCCTTTGCTTCCTGACTGTTTCTATCCTCTGCTCTCCTAGGGGATTCAGAGGGATGTTTGTTCATTGCTTGTCCAAATTCAGGAGGTTCCAGGTCCTCTGCAGCTGCTGTTCTGGAGAAATTAATTGCATTCAAAATCTTTCCCTCGTTTTTGAGACATGAAGAGAGACTGTTTACACTAGCAGAGGGGAGAAACAAATAGGCAGGGAGTTGTTATGGTCTGGAATTCACTGTCTGGCAGGTTTCTGAAAGCAAATTCAATATTAACTTTCAAAACACAATTGGATCAAAATTTCAACTACTCTTAGTTAGAGTAGAGAAGATACCAGCATAGAAAGAGAAGTGTGTGAGAGAGACATGTCGTAACGTAGGTGATCAAGAACTCAACACAACTTATATTGAGAGTTTTTATTTATAAATGACTGTTTGAGTTTTATTTGATCCTGTTGTTTTATTTATAAATTAGCTTTAATCACTCAATATAACTTTCCAAACAGGAACGAGTTTCATGTTACAAGTGTTCACGTAGTAGAAAAATAGCCATTTTACAAAAGTTGCATTGAAATTATTTTATTCAGCATCTCAGCTTTACAAAAAAATAAATTCCTCAGACCTGTGGAAACTTTCAAACTCAGCAAGACAATCTCCCATCAGCAATGGCTCAGCGTCTCCATCTGCTGGTGTCCCTGTCTCACTGCAGCTAATGGCTCCCTCTCACCATCTCGACATGCTGGTACCCCTGCCTCACTAAAGATAATGACCCTCTCTCACCATCTCCATCTGCTGGTGTCCCTGTCTCACTGCAGTTACTGTCCCCCTCACACCATCTTGATATGCTGGTACCTCTGCCTCACTGCAGTTACTGTCCCCTCCCACAATCTCCATCTTCTGTTGTCCCTGTGACACTGCAATTACTGTCCCCCTCTCACCATCTCAATTTCCTGGTGTCACTGTCTCACTGCGGTTACTACCGCCCCTCACCATCGTCATCTGCTGGTATCCCTGTCTTACTGCAGCTACTGTCCCCCCTCTCAACTTCTCCATCTGCTGGTATCCCTGCCTCAGTGCAGTTACTGCTCCCCTCTCACCATCACCACCTCCTGGTGTCCATGTGTCACTGCAGTTACTGGCCCTCTCTCCCATCACCATCCCCCAAAGTCCCTGTCTCACTGCAGTTACTGTCCATCTCTCAGCATCTCCATCTGCTGGTATCCCTGTCTTACTGCAGTTACTGTCCCACTCTCACCATCTCCATCTGCTGGTGTCCCTGCCTCACTGCAGTTACTGCTCCCCTCTCACCATCTCACTTACGTGAGGAACAAGAGGATGGCCAGAGTGAGGGTAGGGCCGATCGGGGATAGTGGAGGGAACTTGTGCATGGAGTCGGAGGAGGTCGGGGAGGTCCTAAATGAATACTTTGCTTCAGTATTCACTAGTGAGAGGAACCTGGTCGTTTGTGAGGACAGCGTGGAACAGGCTGATATGCTCGAACATGTTGAGGTTAAGAGGGAGGATGTGCTGGAAATGTTGAATGATATGAGGACAGATAAGTCCCCGGGGGCCACACGGGATATACCCAAGGATATGACGGGAAGAGAGGGAAGAGATTGCTGCGCCGTTGGCGATGATCTTTGCGTCTTCACTATCCACCTGATTCGTCCTGGATGATTGGAGGGTGGAAAATGTTGTTCCCTTGTTCAAGGAAGGGAATAGGGGAAACCCTGGGAATTATAGACCAGTCAGTCTTACGTCAGTAGTGGCCAAATTATTGGAGAGGATTCTGAGAGACAGGATTTATGATTATTTGGAAAATCATGGTTTGATTAGAGACAGTCAACATGGCTTTGTAAGGGGCAGGTCATGCCTCACAAGCCTTATTGAATCCTTTGAAGATGTGACAAAACACATTGATGAAGGAAGAGCAGTGGATGTGGTGTATATGGATTTTAGCAAGGCGTTTGATCCGGTTCCCCATGGTCGGCTCATGCAGAAAATAAGGAGGCATGGGATACAGGGAAAGTTGGCTGTCTGGATACAAAATTGGCTGGACTATAGAAGTCAGAGGGTGGCAGTAGATGGAAAGTATTCAGCCTGGAGCTCGGTGACCAGTGGTGTTCCACAAGGATCTGTTCTGGGACCTCTGCTCTTTGTGATTTTTATAAATAACATGGATGAGTAAGTGGAAGCCTGGGTAAGCAAGTTTGCCGATGACACGAAGGTTGCTGGAGTTGTGGATAGTGTGGAAGGCTGTTGCAGGTTGCAAAGGGACATTGACAGGATGCAGATTTGGGCTGAGAAGTGGCAGATGGAGTTAAACCTGGAAAAGTGTGAAGTGATTCATTTTGGAAGGTCGAAATGAATGCGGAATACAGGCTTAAAGACAGGATTCTTGGTAGTGTGGAGGAACAGAGGGATCTTGGATCCATGTCCATAGATCTCTCAAAGTTGCCACCCAAGTTGATAGAGTTGTTAAGAAGGCGTATGGTGTGTTGGCTTTCATTAATGGGGGATTGAGTTTAAGAGTTGTGAGGTTATGCGGTAGCTCTATAAGGCCCTGGTTCGACCACACTTGGAATATTGTGTTCTGTTCTGGTTGCCTCATTATAGGAAGGATGTGGAAGCTTTAGAGAGGGTGCAGAGGAGATTTTCCAGGATGCTGCCTGGACTGGAGGGCATGTCCTACGAAGAAAGATTGAGGGAGCTAGGGCTTTTCTCATTGGAGCAAAGAAGGATGAGAGGTGACTTGATAGAGGGGTACAAGATGATGAGAGGCATAGATAGAGTGGATAGCCAGAGACTTTTTCCCAGGATGGAAAGGGCTATCACCAGGGGGCATAATGTTAAGGTGATTGGAGGAAGGTTTTGGGGAGATGTCAGAGGTAGGTTCTTTACACAGAGAGTGGTGGGGGCGTGGAATGCGCTGCAAGCGGTGGTGGTAGAAGCAGAATCATTAGGGACATTTAAGCAACTCTTGGATAGGTACATGGATGATAGTAGAATGAAGGTAGGTAGTTAGTTTGATCTTAGAGTAGGTTAAAGTTTCGGCACAACATCGTGGGCTGAAGGGCCTGTCCTGTGCTGTACTGTTCCTGTTTTATGTTCTGTGTTCTAACTCCATCTGCTGGTGTCCCTGCCTCACTGCAGTTACTGTCACCCTCTTACCATCGCACAATCACTGCGGTTTGCAGCTTTGTCTACTGGCGGCATTTGTTGACAAAGGTACGACTAGGTGGCGCTGTACTGGCACATGCGCAAATGTACACTGTTCCATTTCAACGTCAGGGTTTGCCACGCTCAGGCAGCTGCCAGGACTAAATATGGCGCCGGTCAAATAATCACAAAGGCAGGTAGAGGGAGGGTGGTGGAGCGGGGTGGGAGGGGGAGGGGGAGGGTGCGTAACGGGATTTATTTCCAGTGTTTGAAACCCTTCAGCTTTTTCTATGATTTCACTAATCTAACAATGAGATTGAGAGGGTATTTCACCGCCTTCTTCAGCTCCTGTCTGAATTTAGTCTGTGTCACAGTGTAAATAAATGTGTTGGTGCAGGAACTGAGAACCTGCAACATCTTTGATATTTGATCTGTTATAAAGAGAGGGTCAGCGTAGGAGGAATAATCCTGAATATCTGCAATTCGACTATAAATGTGATACACAACCCGAGTCACCCATAACAGTATAAAACTGCCAGATATACTGAAGAGTAAAATAATTGATTTCCTGCGATTCTCCATCTCTGGGTCCTTGTGATTCTCTGCATTGCTGTGGCGCCGGAATCCCCGGCGGACTTCACTGGAGAATAAAATCCGTCTGACAGTCAGAACATTGAACAGCAACATCAGAAAGACCGGGACACAAGGGGTAAAAATCAGGTCAAACAAGTCAAATGCCCCCCATAGGGGGGAAGTATAGAAGCTCAGTTTAAAAACACAACCCATGGGAACATTATCAATAATGTAACGTTGTTCCTGTGTAAAGTACCAGGGGAGACACTCTAAACAACCCAGCACACTCACTGTTCCGACAACCACAGCCGCCGTTTTCTCACTGCAATATTTTGTTTTCAGCTTCTCACAACAAATGGCCACAAATCGATCAAAGGTGAAAGTGACTGTGAGCCAGACAGAAACAACTGTGGATGCAGAAAACAGAACGGCAATGAGAAGTACACAGGAGTAATTCTCAGGAATGAATATGGAAAATAAATTGTAACAATCCAGTTCAATATCGGATCAGTGACAATGATCAGGAGATCAGACACTGCCATTCCCAGCAGGTAGACAGTGATACATTTGGAGAGACCGCACTTTCCTCGGGACAGGATCACAATCGCCACCAAGTTAACTGGAAGAGCGAGAAAAGGAAGCAAATAAATTACTGATCAGACCTGGAGACAAAGCAGCAGTTTGATAGGATTGGGGCTGAAATTTCCAGCTATGTTGCTGCATCGAGCAGTGAAAACTGATTCATCGACCTGGGCAGTGCTTTGACAGAGTGAAATGTTTGAAAACACAATTATTAATCATGAATTGGGAAATTGATGCAGAAAGTGAATAAAGTGAGCACCGGATCTTCTGGAAGTACTGAATGAGGATGCAGTGTCAGTGCAGAAATGAGAAGGGGTTTGACAGAGATGGAATCCAATTGGTTAATTGGGAATTTGTCTGCAGACTGTTGTCTGGGAAAATTTGGGGAGAGCGGGATGTGTTGCTGGTTTGTTGCGCTGGCTTCAGAGAACCGACAGGTACTGTTACCAAGTGGGAAAAGGTTGAAAACTGCAGCGCTGAGTTTGAGTATCAGCCGTGATATAAATTGGTGCAGCAGGCTACAAGGGCTGAATGGCCTCCCCCTGCTCCTATATTCCTGTATTCCTATCAGGTTGGACGAGGCAGCTGGAGGTGGAGCCAGTGAGTGAGACTGGGAGGGAGAGAAGGTATGTTGGAGCTGGAGGGGAGATTGGAGCAGATGGTTTTGGAAAGTGGATAAACTAAAGCAATGGATGAGGAGACTGAGGATTCAATACAGTGAGACGAGAGGCTGAGATTCACAGGGAGAGACTGCAGCAGAGTTTTAGAGGAAATCTAATCCATAGATCCCAGTAATACAACTCAATTAATACATTCAAACAATCATCACTGTGTTTGTTGGTGTTGGAGAACAGTTCATTGTTTATACAATATAGTCAATATATTTAGTTTGTACAGGCTATTGAATATAAATTTTAATATATTTCTGATATCAGCCTCGCTCTTTATTCGATTCAGCAGACACAGAGATTTTAAAGTGCAGTATTTAAATAATGAATTACCATCAGTGAAGAACTGATTTTATTCTGTTCATTCAGTCACGAAGTAAGGAATAGGAACTTTCTGCAAAGCAAAATGAGGATCTGACAGAAATCCATGCAGAGGATCAAGTCGAACAGACAACTTCAACTCACAGTTTCTCTCACTAATTGTTCTGGACATTCCAGCACTTTATGATAGTAAATTATTCACACAGCTGCTTCTTTCAATTTATTTTAACTTCTGCTTATCTCTTTCCCTCGGTTTCGTTCTCCGTGCTCCTTTTGTTCTTCCCTATTTCTCTGGAGTACTCACACTCTGCAAACTGTTAGTTAATGTAACTGTTCACAAATGATTTATTCCGAACATTCTACGCCTGTGTTCTGTTCACCTGCCCCAGGTTCAATGATTCTAATCTCAGAGTTAGTTTGTTCAATGGTGAAACCTCTGTGAATAATTTAATGTGTCTGCAGAACACTCAAGTCTACCCCTGTTCACCTACGCTCTTCACTTCATCTACAATACATGGAATAAACAGGAATGAAAGCTATTTCCAGACAAACCTCACAATCATTGAAATTCCTTCTCTTGGAATTATAAAGTAATCTGTTAGAATGTGGGATTGTTTAATTGATAAAACAGCAACATCAGCGGGGCAGCTGATAATCTACAAATAAATGGGAAAAAAACTCTTGATACCAACTGATCGAGTGGAAACCAGTAAAACATCACATCAATACTTTCTATTTTACAATGTTGTCCAGTGGCAGTGAAGGTCCACAGTGAAGCAGAGAAGGAGATCTAAAAGTGTCAGCAACAAACTCAGTTCAGTAGCCAGACCTCTGACGCAGTGTGAGACACACACATAACGAAATAATATTTGATGACAGTGCTAACCAATAAATACTTTGACACCCCAGTTAAACTGAGCCATGTTATTGGGGAGGAAGGATATTGTGTTGTCCGCTTCTCACACTGAGACTGTGAGATGTCCCAATATAAATCTCCAAAATATAAACATTCATATAAATATTCCAGGACGGGTTAGGTCCACATCATGAAATTGTTAAAAACCACTGACGGCTCGATTTTTGATCCTAACTGAAATACCTCATTCAAAAGCATTCGCTAGACAGAATAATCCAGTAATAATGCCACGGTCACTGAAACCAATTCCACTTAAGACATGATGCAACTCCTGCAAGACCGAAAGAGGAGGCAATGAGGAGATTCCATCAGTAACTTGCTGGAAAATAACAGGCGGTTATGTAACACTCACAGTGAGAAATAATACTGAGTACAGCAGCACAGTTAACATCGATTTATACCATTAACAGCTGAGATACTGGTTAACCAGGAACTCCAATTGCTGCAAGTACAGGATAGTAAACCCTTGCTATCTGAATATCCCATTTCTGTGAGAAGCAGAGACTTCTGTTAGCCTGGAATCCACAGCTCCACCAGGCACTCTGTGCTGATCCTTTCCAATAGGACCCGATTTATACAGGGGCTAAGCTTCCACTGACACGGTTATACCCCTGATCATTGCTATTAGTTACACTCACCTGAACAAACACATTAAATCAGCAGCTTTGACTCCGATGTAAATAATGTGGTGGATAAAAAAGCAATCATTTCAATGTCAATGACATTTTCTTAGTAAGACTTCTCTCGGAATAAACCTAAAATCTGCACTCATACTGGAAGGATGCTAAAAATATGAGTGGCGTCATTTACATTTTCCATATTATTGTTTTGACCTTGATCACTCCTGGCGTTTCTATTGTAAATGTAACTGATCTGTCTGCAGTGGACACTGAATCCTTTCCTTTCCTCCTTTTGGGCCTCCTTATCTCGAGAGACAATGGATACGCGCCTGGAGGTGGTCAGTGGTTTGTGATGCAGCGCCTGGAGTGGCTATAAAGGCCAATTCTGGAGTAACAGGCTCTTCCACAGGTGCTGCAGAGAAATTTGTTTGTTGGGGCTGTTGCACAGTTGGCTCTCCCCTTGCGCCTCTGTCTTTTTTCCTGCCAACTACTAAGTCTCTTCGACTCGCCACAATTTAGCCCTGACTTTATGGCTGCCCGCCAGCTCTGGCGAATGCTGGCAACTGACTCCCACGACTTGTGATCAATGTCACACGATTTCATGTCGCGTTTGCAGACGTCTTTATAACGGAGACATGGACGGCCGGTGGGTCTGATACCAGTGGCGAGCTCGCTGTACAATGTGTCTTTGGGGGTCCTGCCATCTTCCATGCGGCTCACATGGCCAAGCCATCTCAAGCGCCGCTGACTCAGTTGTGTGTATAAGCTGGGGATGTTGGCCGCTTCAAGGACTTCTGTGTTGGAGATATAGTCCTGCCACCTGATGCCAAGTATTCTCCGAAGGCAGCGAAGATGGAATGAATTGAGACGTCGCTCTTGGCTGGCATACGTTGTCCAGGCCTCGCTGCCGTAGAGCAAGGTACTGAGGACACAGGCCTGATACACTCGGACTTTTGTGTTCCGTGTCAGTGCGCCATTTTCCCACACTCTCTTGGCCAGTCTGAACATAGCAGTGGAAGCCTTACCCATGCGCTTGTTGATTCCAGGGACAAAAATAAACCCGCTTCACGCTGTTCCTGCCTTTTCCCAGCACAAATATGAACATGGATATCTGATTTCAGACCATGTTCAGGGTTACAGCCTAAACAATACTGTGGGTGATATCAGGGGACATTAGGGAGACAGTTGCATAGTGTAACATCACTGGGCTAGTAATCAAGAGGCCCAACCTAGTGGCCTGTGACAGGTGTTTAAATGACACCATGATAGGTGCATACAATAGAGGGAGCTCCCTCTCTTTGCATAAAGTGAAGGAAAATACATCTTTATGTATAAAGTGGAGTGAGCTCCCTCTCTGTGTATAAAGTGGAGGGAGATCCATCTCGATGTACAAAGTGGAGGGAGCAGACTCTCGATGTACAAAGTGGAGGGACCACCCTCTCTCTGGATAATGTGGAGGGAGCTCCATCTCTACGTATAAAGTGGAGGGAGCTGTCCTTCCACGCATAATGTGAAGGGAGCTCCCCCTCTATGTCTAAAGTGGAGGGAGCTCCCTCCCTATACATAATGTGAATGGAGCTCCCCCTCTATCTATAAAGTGGAGGGTAAAACCTCTCTATGTATAAAGTGAAGGGAGCTCAATCTCTATGTATAAAGTGGAGGTAACTCCCGCTCTATGAATAAAGTAGAGGAAGTTCCCTCTCTATGCATACAGTGGAGGGAGCTCCCAATCTATGCATAGTATGGAGGGAGCTCCCTCTTTATGTATAACGTGGCGGGAGCACCCACTCCATGTATAACGTGGATGTGCTCCATCGTTATGCATAAAGTTGAGGGAGCTTCCAATCTAAGCATTAAGTGGAGGGAGCTCCTTCTCTAGGTACAAAGTGGAGGGAGCTCTCCCTCTACGTATAAATTGAAGGGACCTCCCCCTCTATGTATTAAGTGGAGGGAGCTCCATCTCTATGTATAAAGTGGAGGGAGCTTCATCTCAATGTAAAAAGTGGAGAGAACTCCTTCTCTATGTATAAAGTGGAGGCAGCTCCCCTTCTATGTATAAAGGGGAGGGAAGACCCTCTCTATGTTAAAAGTGGAGGGAGCCCCCTTCTATGCATAAATTGGAGTGAGTTGCCTCTCTATGTATAAAGTGGAGGGATCTCCCTTTCTATGTATAAAGTTGAGGGAGCTCCCCGTCTATGTCTCGAGTGGAGGGAGCTCCATCTCTATGTATAAGGTGGAGGGAGCTCCCTCACTATCTACAAATTTGAGGGAGTTCCCTCTTTATGTATGAAGTGGAGGGATCTCCCTCTCTATGTATAAAATGGTGAGAGCTCCCTCTCTATGTACAAAGTGGAGGGAGCTCCCTCTCTATGTGTAATGTGCGGGGAGCTCCCTCTCTATGTAGAAAGTAGAGGAAGTTCCTTCTCTATGTATACAGTGGATTGAGCTCCCGCTCTATGTATAACATGGAGGGATCTCCCCCTCTCTGTGCAATAAGTAAAGGGAGCTCCCAATCAATGTATAAAGTGGTGGGAGCTCCCTCTCTGTGCATAAAGTGGAGGGACCACCACCCTCTATGGGTAAAGAGGAGGGAGCTCCCGCTCCATGTATAATGTGGTGGGAGCTCAATTTCTACGTATAAAGTGGAGGGAGCTCGCTCTCTATATATAAAGCAGAGAAAGTTCCATCTCTATGTATAAAGTGGACGGAGCTCCCTCTATGAATAAAGTGAAGGGAGCTACCTCTCTATGTATAACGTGCTGGGTGCTCCCACTCTTTGCATAAAGTGGAGGGACCCCCACTCTCTATGGGTAAAGTGGAGGGAGCTCCCGCTCCATGTTTAAGTTGTGGGAGCTCCCTTTCTACGTATAAAGTGGAGGGGATTCACTCTCCATGCATAAAGTATAGGGAGCTCCATCTCTGTCTAAAAAGTGGAGGGAGCACCCTCTCTATGTATAAATTGGAGGGAGCGCCATCTCTACGTATAAAGTGGAGGGAGATCCCTCTCGATGTATAATGTGGCGGGAGCTCCCTCTGTAGGTATAAAGTGGAGGGAGCTCCCTCTCTCTCGAAAACGTGGAGGGAGATCCCTCTCTGTGTCTAAAGTGGAGGGAGCTCCCTCTCTGTGTATCAAGTGGAGGGAGCACCCCCTCTACGTGTAACGTGGAGCGAGCACCCTCTCTATGTATAAATTGGAGGGAGCGCCATCTCTACGTATAAAGTGGAGGAGATCCCTCTCGATGTATAAAGTGGAGGGAACTCCCTCTCTATGTATAAAGTGGAGGGAGATGCTTCTCTGTGTATAAAGTGGAGGGAGCACCCCCTCTACGTGCAAAGTGGAGCGAGCACCCTCTCTTTGTATAAATTGGAGGGAGCGCCATCTCTACGCATAAAGTGGAGGGAGATCCCTCTCGATGTATAAAGTGGAGCAAGCTCCCTCTGTAGGTTTAAAGTGGAGGGAGCTCTCTCTCTATGTATAAAGTTGTGGGAACTCTCTCTATATGTATGAAGTGGAGGGAGATCCCTCTCAGCTGTGCTGAAGGAGGGCACTATGGAAGACTCGAGCAGTGAGGCAATATGAGTAGAACTCAGAAATAGGAAGGGTTCGGTAACAATGTTGCGGCTGTACTACAGGCCTCCCATCAGCGAGCGTGAGATAGAGGTACAAATATGTAAACAGATTATGGAAAGATGTAGGAGCAACAGGGTAGTGGTGATAGGAGAGTTTAATTTTCCCGACATTGACTGGGATTCACTTAGTGTTAGAGGTCTAGATGGAGCAGAATTTGTAAGGAGCATCCAGGAGGGTTTTCTAGAGCAGTATGGAAATAGTCCAAGTCGAGAAGGGGCCATACTGGACCTGATGTTGGGGAATGGGCCCGGCCAGGTGGTTGACGTTTCAGTAGGGGACTTCTTTGGGAATAGTAATCACAATTCTGTAAGTTTTAGAATACTCATGGACAAAGACGAGAGTGGTCCAAAAGGGAGAGTGTTAAATTGGGGGAAGGCCAACTATACCAAAATTCGGCAGGAGCTGGGGAATGCAGATTGGGAGCAGTTGTTTGAAGGTAAATCCACATTTGATATTTGGGAGGCTTTTAAAGAGAGATTGATTAGCGTGCAGGAGAGACATGTTCCTGTGAAAATGAGGGATTGAAATGGCAAGATTAGGGAACCATGGATGACAGGTGAAATTGTGAGACTATTGTGAGACATAAGGTCTATGCGGCTGAAGAAAGACGAAGCTTTGGAAGAATATCGGGAATGTAGCACCAATCTGAAACAAGGAATTAAGAGGGCTAAAAGGGGTCATGAAATATCTTTAGCAAACAGGGATAAGAAAAATCCCAAAGCCTTTTATTAATATATAAGGAGCAAGAGGGTAACTAGAGAAAGGATTGGCGCACTCAAGGACAAAGGAGGAAAGTTATGCGTGGAGTCAGAGAAAATGGGTGAGATTCTAAACGAGTACTTTGCATCGGTATTCACCGAGGAGAGGGACATGAGAGATGTTGAGGTTAGCGATAGCTGTTTGATGACTCTAGGTCAAGTCGGCATAAGGAGGGAGGAAGTGTTGGGTATTCTAAAAGGCATTAAGGTGGACAAGTCCCCAGGTCCGGATGGGATCTATCCCAGGTTACTGAGGGAAGCGAGAGAGGAAATAGCTGGGGCCTTAACAGATATCTTTGCTGCATCCTTAAACACGGGTGAGGTCCCGGAGGACTGGAGAATTGCTAATGTTGTCCCCTTGTTTAAGAAGGGTAGCAGGGATAATCCAGGTAATTATAGACCGGTGAGCCTGACATCAGTGGTAGGGAGGCTGCTGGAGATGATACTGAGGGATAGCATCTATTCCCATCTGGAAGAAAATGGGCTTGTCAGTGATAGGCAACATGGTTTTGTGCAGGGAAGGTCATGTCTTACCAACTTACTAGAATTCTTTGAGGAAGTGACAAAGTTGATTGATGAGGGAAGGGGTGTAGATGTCGTCTACATGGACTTCAGTAAGGCGTTTGATAAGGTTCCCCATGGTAGGCTGTGGAGAAAGTGAAGTCGCATGGGGTCCAGGGTGTACTAGCTAGATGGATAAAGAACTGTCTGGGCAACAGGAGACAGAGCGCAGCAGTGGAAGGGAGTTTCACAAAATGGAGACGTGTGACCAGTGGTGTTCCAGAGGGATCCGTGCTGGGATCACTGTTGTTTGTGATATACATAAATGACTTGGAGGAAAGTATAGGTGGTCTGATTAGCAAGTTTGCAGACGACACTAAGTTTGGTGGAGTAGCAGATGGTGAAGGGGACTGTCAGAGAATACAGCAGAATATAGATAGATTGGAGAGTTGGGCAGATAAATGGCAGAATGGAGTTCAATCCGGGCAAATGCGAGGTGATGCATTTTGGAAGATCCAATTCAAGAGTGAACTATACAGTAAATGGAAAAGTCCAGGGGAAAATTGATGTACAGAGAGATTTGTGTGTTCAGGTCCATTGTTCCCTGAAGGTGGCAACGCAGGTCAATAGAGTGGTCAAGAAGGCATACGGCATGCTTTCCTTCATCGGACGGGGTATTGAGTACAAGAGTTGGCAGGTCATGTTACAGTTGCATAAGACTTTGGTTCGGCCACATTTGGAATACTGCGTGCAGTTCTGGTCGCCACATTACCAGAAGGATGAGGATGCTTTAGAGAGTGTGCAGAGGAGGTTCACCAGGATGTTGCCTGGTATGAAGGCGCTAGCTATGAAGAGAGGTTGAGTAGATTAGTATTATTTTCATTAGAAAGACGGAGGTTGAGGGGGGACCTGATTGAGGTGTACAAAATGATGAGAGGGATAGACAGGGTGGATAGCAAGAACTTTTTTCCCAGAGTGGGGGATTCATGTACTATTGGTCACGAGTTCAAAGTGAGAGGGGAAGCGTTTAGGGGGGATATGCGTGGAAAGCTCTTTACGCGGAGGGTGGTGAGTGCTTGGAACACGTTGCCAGCGTAGGTGGGAGACGTGGGCACAGTAGCGTCTTTTAAGATGTATCCAGACAGATGCATGAATGGGCAGGAAACAAAGAGATACAGACCCTTAGAAAATAGGCAACAGGTTTAGATAGAGGATCTGGATCGGGGCAGGATTGGAGGGCTGAAGGGCCAGTTCCTGTGCTGTCATTTTCTTTGTTCTTTGTTCTATTTGTATAAAGCGGAAGGAACTCCTTCTCTATGTATAAAGTGGAGGGAGCTAGCTCCGTCCACATTATACATAGAGAGGAGCTCAGTCCACTCTATACATGGAGAGGGAGCTCCTTCCAGTTTATACAAAGAGTGCGAGCTCCATCCAGTTTATACATAGAGAGTGAGCTCCGTCCAGTTTATACATAGAGAGGGAGGTCCCTCCACTTTATAGGTAGAGAGGGAGCTCCGTCCACGTTACACATAGCGAGGGAGCTCTGTCCAGTTTATACATAGAGAGGGCGCACAGTCCAGTTTATCCACAGAGAGGGATATGCCTCCACGTTTTCCATAGAGTGGGAGCTCCCTGCACTTTATACATTGAGAGGGAGCTCCGTCCAGTTTATACATGGAGAGGGAGCTCCGTCCAGTTTATACATAGAGAGGGAGCTCCCTCCACTTTGTACAAGAGAGGGAGCCCCCTCCACTTTATACGTCGAGAGGGAGCTCTCTCCATTTAATACATAGAGTGGGAGCTCCCTCCACTTTACAGATAGAGGGGGAACCTCCTCTACTTTATACATAGAAACTGAGCTCCCTCCGCTTTATACATAGAGAGGGATCTCCCTCCACTTTATACGCAGAGAGGGAGCTCCTGCCACATTGGACATAGAGAGGGAGCTCCCTCCACTTTATGCATACAGAGGGAGCTCCCACCACTTTAAACATAGAGAGGGAGCTCCCTCCACTTTATTCATAGAGAGGGAGCTCCATCCACTTGATACATAGAGAGGGAGCTCCCTCCAATTTAATCATAACGAGGGCGCACCCTCCACATTTTTCAAAGCGAGGGAGCTCCATCCACTTCATACATGGAGAGGTAGCTTTCTCCAATTTATGCATAAAGAGGGAGATCCCTCCACTTTATACATAGAGAGGGAGCTCCTTCCAATTTTTTCATAAAGAGGGAGCTCTCTCCATTTTATACAGAGAGAGGGAGCTCCCTCCACTTTACAGAGAGAGGGGGAACTTCCACTACTTTATACATAGCTCTCGATGTATAATGTGGACAGAGCTCCCTCTCGATGTATAGAATGGACGGAGCTCCCACTCTATGGAAAAAGTGGAGGCACATCCCTCTCTGTGGATAAACTGGACAGTGCACCCTCACTATGTATAAACTGGACAGAGCTCCCTCGCTATGTATAAGGTGGACGAAGCTCCCAATCGATGTATAAACTGGACGGAGCTCACTCTCGTTGTATAAACTGGACGGAGCTCCCGCTCTGTGTATAAAGTGGAAGGAGCTCCCTCTCCATGTTTACAGTGGACGGAGCTCCCTCTCTATGTATAAAATGGACGGAGCTAGCTCTCTATGTATAAAGTGGACAGAGCTCCCTCTCCATGTATAAACTGGACGGACCCCCCTCTCTATGTATAAAATGGACGGAGCTCCCACTCTATGAAAAAAGTGGAGGCATATCCCTCTCTGTAGATAAACTGGACTGTGCACCCTCTCTCTGTATAAACTGGCGGAGCTCCCTCCCTACATATAAAGTGGAGGGAGCTCCCTCTCTATGTATAAAATGGACGGAGCTCCCAGTCCATGTATAAAGTGGAGGTAGCTCCCTCTCTATGTATCAACAGAACGGAGCTCCCGCTCTATGTATAAAGTGGACGGAGCTCCCTCTCGATGTATCAACTGAACGGAGCTCCCTCTCTATGCATAAACTGCACTGAGCTCCCTCTCTATGGACAAAGTGGAGGCATCTAAATCTCTGTGGATAAACTGGACGGTGCTCCCTCTCTATGTAGAAAGTGGACACAGCTCCCTCTCTATGTATAAACAGGACGAAGCTCCCTCTCGATCTATAAACTGGACGGAGCTCCTTCTCTAAGTCTAAAGTGGACGGAGCTCCCTCTCCATGTATCAACAGAACGGAGCTCCCTCTCTATGTAAAAACTGGACGGAGCTCCGTCTCGATCTATAAACTGGACGGAACTCTCTCTCCATGTAGAAAGTGGACACAGCTCCCTCTCTATGTATAAACTGGACGGAGCTCCCTCTCGATCTATAAACTGGACGGAGCTCCCTCTCTGAGTATAAAGTGGACGGAGCTCCCTCTCTATGTATCAACAGAACGGAGCTCCCTCTCTATGCAGAAACTGGACGGAGCTCACTCTCGATCTATAAACTGGCCGGAGCTCCCTCTCTAAGTATAAACTGGACGGAGCTCCCTCTCTATGGACAAAGTGGAGGGTGTTCTGTCTCTTTGTATAAACCGGACGGAACTCCCTCTCCATGTATAAACTGGACGGAGCTCCCTCTCTGTGCATAAAGTGGACGGAGCTCCCTCTCTATGTCAAAAGTGGAGGGAGCAGCCTCTCTATGTATGAACTGGACCGAGCTCCCTCTCTATGTATAAACTGGACGGAGCCCCCTCTCTATGTATAAAGTGGAGGGAGCTTCGTCTCTATGTATGAACTGGAAGGAGCTCCCTCTCAATGTATAAAGTGGAGGGAGCTCCCTCTCGATGTATATATAGGAGGGAGCTCCCACTCTTTGTATAAACTCGATGGAGCTCCCTCTCGATGTATAAACTGGACGGAGCGCCCTCTCTATCTATAAAGTGGAGGGAGCTCCCTCTCCATGTATGAACTGGAAGGAGCTCCATCTCTATGCCTAAAGTGGAGGGAGCTCCCGCTCTCTCTATAAAGTGGAGGGAGCTCCCTCTCTATGGATAAACTGGACGAGCTCCCGCTCAATGTATAAACTGGACGGTGCTCCCTCTCCATGTATGAACTGGACGGAGCTCCATCTCTTTGCATAAAGTGGACGGAGCTCCCGCTCTCTGTATAAACTGGACGGTGCTCCCTCTCCATGTATAAACTGGACGGAGCTCCCTCTCGACGTATAAAGTGGACTTAACACCCTCTGTATGTATGAACTGGAAGGAGCTCCCTCTCTGTGTATAAACTGGACGGAGCTCCCTCTCTATGAATAAACTGGACGGAGATCCCTCTCGATGTATAATCTGGACGGAGCTCCCTCTCTCTGCATAAACTGGACGGAGCTCCCTCTCTCTGTATAAAGTGGAGTGTGATCCCTCTCTATGGATGAACTGGACGGAGCTCCCTCTCTATGTATAAAGTGGAGGGTGCTTCGTCTCTATGTAAAAACTGGACGGAGCTCCCTCTCTATGTATAAACTGGACGGAGCTCCCCCTCTCTGTATAAAGTGAAAGCAACTCCCGCCCTATGTATAAAGTGGAGGGAGCTCCCTCTCTATGTATAATGTGAAGGGAGCTCCCTCTCTACGTATAATGTGGAGGGAGCTCCCTCTCTATTTATAAACTGGACGGAGCTCCTTCTCTATGGACAAAGTGGAGGCAGCTACCTCTCAATGGACAAATTGGCGGACCTCCCTCTCCATGCATAATGTGGAGTGAGCTCCCTCGGTTTGTATAAAGTGGAGGGTGCTCCCTCTCTTATAAAGTGGAGGGAGCTCCCTCTCTATGTATAAAATGGACGGAGCTCCCAGTCCATGTATAAAGTGGAGGTAGCTCCCTCTCTATGTATCAACAGAACGGAGCTCCCGCTCTATGTATAAAGTGGACGGAGCTCCCTCTCGATGTATCAACTGAACGGAGCTCCCTCTCTATGCATAAACTGCACTGAGCTCCCTCTCTATGGACAAAGTGGAGGCATCTAAATCTCTGTGGATAAACTGGACGGTGCTCCCTCTCTATGTAGAAAGTGGACACAGCTCCCTCTCTATGTATAAACAGGACGAAGCTCCCTCTCGATCTATAAACTGGACGGAGCTCCTTCTCTAAGTCTAAAGTGGACGGAGCTCCCTCTCCATGTATCAACAGAACGGAGCTCCCTCTCTATGTAAAAACTGGACGGAGCTCCGTCTCGATCTATAAACTGGACGGAACTCTCTCTCCATGTAGAAAGTGGACACAGCTCCCTCTCTATGTATAAACTGGACGGAGCTCCCTCTCGATCTATAAACTGGACGGAGCTCCCTCTCTAAGTATAAAGTGGACGGAGCTCCCTCTCTATGTATCAACAGAACGGAGCTCCCTCTCTATGCAGAAACTGGACGGAGCTCACTCTCGATCTATAAACTGGCCGGAGCTCCCTCTCTAAGTATAAACTGGACGGAGCTCCCTCTCTATGGACAAAGTGGAGGGTGTTCTGTCTCTTTGTATAAACCGGACGGAGCTCCCTCTCCATGTATAAACTGGACGGAGCTCCCTCTCTGTGCATAAAGTGGACGGAGCTCCCTCTCTATGTCAAAAGTGGAGGGAGCAGCCTCTCTATGTATGAACTGGACCGAGCTCCCTCTCTATGTATAAACTGGACGGAGCCCCCTCTCTATGTATAAAGTGGAGGGAGCTTCGTCTCTATGTATGAACTGGAAGGAGCTCCCTCACAATGTATAAAGTGGAGGGAGCTCCCTCTCTATGTATATATAGGAGGGAGCTCCCACTCTTTGTATGAACTCGATGGAGCTCCCTCTCGATGTATAAACTGGACGGAGCGCCCTCTCTATCTATAAAGTGGAGGGAGCTCCCTCTCCATGTATGAACTGGAAGGAGCTCCATCTCTATGCATAAAGTGGAGGGAGCTCCCGCTCTCTCTATAAAGTGGAGGGAGCTCCCTCTCTATGGATAAACTGGACGAGCTCCCGCTCAATGTATAAACTGGACGGTGCTCCCTCTCCATGTATGAACTGGACGGAGCTCCATCTCTAAGTATAAAGTGGACGGAGCTCCCTCTCTATGTATCAACAGAACGGAGCTCCCTCTCTATGTATAAACTGGACGGAGCTCCTTCTCTATGTATAAAGTGGAGTGTGCTCCCTCTCTATGTATAAACTGGAGCGAGCTCCCTCTCTATATTTGAACTGGACGGATCTCCTACTCTATGTATAAACTGCACGGAGCTCCCTCTCTTTGCAGAAAGTGGAGATTGCTCCCTCTCTATTTATAAACTGGAGGGAGCTCCCTCTCTATGTATAAACTGGACGGAGCTCCCCCTCTATGTATAAAGTGGAGGGAGCTCCCGCTCTATGGATAGTGGAGGGAGCTCCCTCTCTATGTATAAAGTGGAGGGAGCTCCAACTCTATGTATAATGTGGAGGGAGCTCTCTCTCGACGTATAAAGTGGAAGGAGCTCCCTCTCCATGCAGAAACAGGAAGGAGCTCCCTCTCTACGTATAAAGTGGACGGAGCTCCCTCTCTATGTATAAAGTGGACGGAGCTCCCTCTCGAGGTATAAACTGGATTGGGCTCCCTCTCTATGCATAAAATGGACAGTGCTCCCTCCCTATGTGTAATGTAGGCGGAGCTCCCTCTCTTTGTGTAAACTGGACGGAGCTCCCTCTCTGTGTATAAAGTGGACGGAGCTCCCTCTCTATGTATAAAGTGGACGGAGCTCCCTCTCGAGGTATAAACTGGACGGGGCTCCCTCTCTGTGCATAAAATGGACAGTGCTCCCTCCCTATGTGTAATGTAGGCGGAGCTCCCTCTCTATGTATGAAGTGGAGGGAGCTCCCTCTCCATGTATAAAGTGAAGGGATCACCCTCTCTGCGTGCAAACGGGACGGAGCTCCCTATCCATGCATAAAATGGACGGTGCTCCCTCTCTATGGACAAAGTGGAGGCAGCTCCCTCGCTATGTATAAACTGGATGGAACTCCATTTCTGCGTGTAAACTTTACGGAGATCCCTCTCCATGTATAAAGTGGACGGAGCTCCCTCTCTATGCAGAAACTGGACGCAGCTCCCTCTCAATGTATAAAGTGGACGGAGCTCCCTCACTCCCTCTCTGTTTATAAACTGGAGGGAGCTCCTTCTTTATGTATAAACTGGACGTAGCTCCCCCTCTATGTATAATGTGGAGGGAGCTCCCGCTCTATGTATAGTGGAGGGAGCTCCCTCTCTATGTATAAAGTGGAGGGAGCGCCCTCTCTATGTATAATGTGGAGGGAGCTCTCTCTACGTATAAAGTGGAAGCTGCTCCCTCTCCATGTATAAACAGGAAGGAGCTCCCTCTCGATGTATAAAGTGGACGGAGCTCCCTCTCTATGTATAAAGTGGACGGAGCTCCCTCTCTGTGCATAAACTGGACGGAGCTCCCTCTCTATGCATAAACTGGACAGTGCTCCATCCCTATGTATAATGCAGGCGGAGCTCCCTCTCTATGTTTGAAGTGGAGGGAGCTCCCTCTTTATGTATAAAGTGAAGGGAGAACCCTCTCTGCGTGCAAACGGGACGGAGCTTCCTATCCATGCATAAAGTGGACGGAGCCCCCTCTCTATGTAGAAACTGGACGTAGCTCCCTCTCAATGTATAAAGTGGACGGAGCTCCCTCTCTATGTATAAAGTGGACGGAGCTCCCTCTCTATGAACAAGGTGGAGTGTGCTCCCTGTTTTTGTATAAATTGGAGGGAGCTCCCTCTCTATGTATGAACTGTACGGAGCTCCCTCTTTATGTATAAAGTGGAGGGAACTCCCTCTCATTGCATAAAGTGGAGGGAGCTACCTCTCTATGTATCAAATGGACGGAGCTCCCTCCCTATGTTTATACTGGACGGTGCTCCGTCTCGATGAAAAAGTGGAGGGCGTTCCCTCTCTATGCATAAAGTGGAGGGAGCTCCCTCTCTATGTATAAAGTGGACGGAGCTCCCTCTCCATGTATAAACTGGACGGAACTCCCGCTCTATTTATAAAGTGGAGGGAGCTCCCTGTCTATGCATAAACTGGAGTGAGCTCCCTCTCTATGTTTGAACTGGACGGAGCTCCCTCTCTATGTATATCCTGGACGGAGCTCCCTCTCTCCGTATAAAGTGGTGGGAGCCCCCTCTTTATGTATAAAGTGGACGGAGCTCCCTCTCTATGTATAAACTGGACGGATCTCCCTCTCTATGTATAAAGTGGAGTGTGCTCCCTCTCGATGTAAAAACTGGAGTGAGCTCCCTCTCTATGTTTGATCTGGACGGTGCTCCCTCTCTATGTATATCCTGGACGGAGCTCCCTCTCTGTGCAGAAAGTGGGGATTGCTCCCTCTCTATTTATAAACTGGAGAGAGCTCCCGCTCTATGTATAGTGGAGGGAGCTCCCTCTCTATCTATAAACAGAAGGGAGCTCCCTCTCAGTGTACAAACTGGACGCAGCTCCCTCTCTGTGCATAAACTGGATGGAGCTCCCTCTCTGTGTATAAAGTGGAGGGAGCTCTCTTTCTATGTATAAAGTGGATTTAGCTCCCTCTACATGTATAAACTGGACGGAGCTCCCTCTCAGTGTATACAATGGACGCAACTCCCTCTCTATGTATAAAGTGGAGGAAGCTCCCTCTCTATGTTTAAACTGGACGGAACTCTCAGTCTGGGTCGAAAGTGGAGGAAGCTCCCTCTCTATGTATTGACTGGACAGAGCTCCCTCTCTATGTTTTAACTGGACGGAGCTCCCTCTCTATGTATAAAGTGGACGGAGCAACCTCTCTGTGCATAAAGTGGAAGTAGCTCCCTCTCTATGTATAAACTGGACGGAGCTCCCTCTCCATACATAAAGTATAGGGAGCTCCCTCTCCATGTATAAAGTGGAAGGAGCTCCCTCTCTATGTATAAACTGGACGGAACTCCCTCATTATGTATAAGCTGGATAGAGCTCCCATCTCAATGTATAAACTGGACGGAGCTCCCACTCTATGTTTAAAGTGGAAAGAGTTCACTCTCTATGTATAAAGTGGATTGAGCTCCCTCTCTGTATAAAATGGACGGAGCTCCCTCTTTATGTATAATCTGGACGGAGGTCCCTCTCTTTGTGTAAACTGGGCGGAGCACCCTCTCTATGTGTAAAGTGGAGGGAGCTCCCTTTCTATGTATAACGTGGAGGCAGCTCCCTCTCTAAGTATAAAGTGGAGGGAGTTGTCTCTCTATGTATAACGTGGAGGGAGCTCCCTCTCTATGTATAATGTGGAGGGATCTGTCTCTCTATGTATAAAGTGGCGGGAGCTCCCTCTCTATGGAAAAGTGGAGGGAGCTCCCGCTCCATGTATAAACTGGGCGGAGCTCTCTCTCTATGAATAAACAGGACGGAGCTCCATCTCTCTGTATAAAGTGGACGGAGCTCTCTCTCCATGTATAAACTGGACGGAGCTCCCTCTCGATGCAGAAATTGGAGGGAGCTTCCTCTCTGGATAAACTGGACAGAGCTCCCTCGTTATGTATAAAGTGGAAGGAGCTCCCTCTCTATGTCTAATCTGTGCGGAGCTCCCTCTCTATGTATAATCTGTGCGGAGCTCCCTCACTATGGATAAAGTGGATGGAGCTCCTTCTCCATGTATAAATTGGACGGAACTCCCGCTCTGTGCACAAACTGGAGGGAGCTCCCTCTCTATGTAAAAAACTGGACGGAGCTCCCTCTTTCTGTATTATGTGGAGGGAGCTCCCTCTCTATGCATAAATTAGGAGGAGCGCCCTCTCTATGTATGCCCTGGAGCAGCTGCCTCTCTCTGTGTAAACTGGACGGAGCTTCCTCTCTCTGGATAAAGTGGACGGAGCACCCTCACTATGTATAAAGTGGATGGAGCTCCCTCTCTATGTATAATCTGGACGGAGGTCCCTCTCTTTGTCTTAACTGGACAGAGCTCCCTCTCTATGTATAAAGTAAACGGAGCCCCCTCTCTATGTATAAATTAGGAGGAGCGCCCTCTCTATGTATAAGCTGGAGTAGCTGCCTCTCTCTGTGTAAACTGGACGGAGCCCCCTCTCTATGTATAAAAAGGACGGAGCTCCCTCTCTGTGTATAAACTGGACAGAGCTCCCTCTCTATGTATAAACTGGACGGAACTCCCTCTCTCTGTATAAACTGGACGGAGCTCCCTCTCTATGTACAAAGTGGAGGGAGCTCCCTTTCTATGTATAAATTGGAGGGAGCTCCCACTTTATGTTTAAACTGGACAGATCTCCCTCTCTATGTATAAAGTGGACGGAGCTCCCTGTCTATGTAAAAAGCTGGACGGAGCTCCCTCCACATAATGCAGAAAGAGGGAGCTCCGTCCACTTTATACATAACGAGGGAGCTCTGTCCAGTTTATACAGAGAGGAAGCTCCTTCCACTTTATACATAGAGAGGGAGCTCCTTCCACTTTATACATAGAAAGGGAGCTCCGTCCACTTTAAACTTAGACAGGGAGCTCCGTCCAGTTTGTACGTAAAGAGGGATCTGCATCCACTTTATGCATAGGGAGGGAGCTCCGTCCAGATTATGTATAGAGAAATAGCTCTGTCCTGATCATTCAGAGAGGAAGCTCCTTCCACTTTATACATAGAGCGGGCGTTCCGTCCAGTTTATACTTAGAGAGGGTGCGCCGTCCATTGTATACAGATAGAGGGGCCAGCTTCTGGGTTAAATTAAAGTGAATGATATAGGGCACTGCACGGAAGAGCACAGGGACTCACATTGTTAAAATGCTGTCATGTCGTGTCTGGTACCTTTGCATCTGTGTCCTCCAGTTAGTGGCAATTTGTCACTGGAAATAGGTTCCTCTTAGTCACTCTGTGGAAATAATTGACGATTTGAGACACCTCTACAAATATACTCTCAACTCTCTCTGTTCAAAGAGGCATTTTATTCACCAAAGTTGAGATGCTGTTATATCAAATGCCACCGCAGAAATTTCATTTGAATTGCATTTCGAGTTTGGGATGGACACTCTCATAAAGAACATGTTCAAAGCACAGTGGGCTGGCAGCAACTTTTGCAAAAACACAAACAATAACATTTTCACAGAGACCCAGGCTATAAGAATTACCTGCGAAAAAGTGCCCATTTCACCGGATGACAGGCTGCATTTTCCGTTCAAGACAGAAAGCAGCTATTTAAAATGTGATTGCACGTGCTGGCCATTTCTCTAAAGGCAGCTGATTTCTGGAGTGAGCAAAGTGTAGTTGCATGAAGTAACATGCCTTCGAAACGATGGGAGTACAGGAGAAATTAAAATTTGTAATGAGTAACGAGGTAGAATTAATTAATATTCAGACACCAAATGAGCAGCGAGCAATGAGTGGTCATAATATGTTAGAGGCAGACCTTCAGTTTGAGGAGAAAGGTAACACACGTACAATGCTATTCACCTTAAATAAGGCTGGCATGAAATGAGACGTAGTCTGAGCACGTTAAACTCGGATGTGTTAATAACAGGCAAAACTAGGCACAAGCAAACGGAAGCACTGAAAGAAGCATTTAGTGCAGTAGGCATCCAATGCATAGAGCCAGTGCCAATCACCTGAAGCATCTCTCCACTTACCTTCCCTTCTGCCAGGAAAGAGTTTACAGTGAGAAAACAATTACTGATTTGGAAAACGTCTGCCAAATCTCCTCATGGATTGGCTGATTTGAGAAAACAAGGCTAAACCATCAAGACACTGCTCCAGGTTGATATGTAGCGCTCACCTTCCCTCACTCACATCGACTGCTTAGACAAAAGCGCCAACTCCCTGTAAACAAAACCCAGTCCCTCTGGTAGCATCTCTTGGATCAGAAGATTCTCCAAGAACATTTTGTGAACAAACCAACAGCTGTCCTTGCAAAAGCCAGCCTTCCTTTTGCAGAGCTTATCCATTGTGAAGACAGTCAGAATAATGACTGAGTTCAAGTCACAAAGAAACATTGCTGTGAATGGAACATCTCCCCCCAGGAGCAGCTGTAGCAGCAGAGCAAGGTAAACCGGTGTAACATAATGACTACGGCTCAGCCGTAGTAAAATGTCAATGAAATGGAAGCAGCTCAGCATTAAAACTGGACAGGAGAATAAACTGGTGTAAGAGTTAGGTTTGCATGGTGGAGGGTGAACTACAGACATGTGTAAGTGCGGGGATATAAAAGGAAAAGGTTTTGAACATCAAGAACTAATGCATTTACATGGAGTGATGTTTGGTTTCTTGTTGAAGTTCTATGAGCAGGTGTGACAGATGTTTCAGACAGAAAGCAAGCTTGCTACAGATTTGAGTTGACGTTGTTATGCAAAGTATTAACCATTATACAGTCACAGCGTCCGGAAATCCGCTATGGTAATCTTAAACAGGCCACTTAAATGCTGGTGAAAAGAAGATATATTTGATAAAGAGCATCACTCCAAAAGACCTGCCTACTCTGCTGAACATTCCGCAGTCAACTGCTTTCATTTGAATAACACCAATAACAGTGATGGGAATCGAGGTTCGCAGAGACTCGATCCTAAATCCAGCACCTCTGAACGCTCAGTCCCGCCACCACGCGTGACCTAACTCATTGTTGATATTGTTGACTGGTGGTTGAAAGCTGCCATTCCTGCTGTTTATCCTCTGAGTGTAATGATTTTCAGTGAGAAATAAGAGAACATTGTGAGATGCGTTCATGGAATGATGTAGCCGAGAGGTTAAAGCAGCGGACCACTAATCCATTACTCTCTGCATGCATGGCTCTGAGTTTTACCATCATTGATATTGTATTTCAGACTAGATGTGTTTTCCTTTTCTTTAACCAATCCAAGAGTCCAACATATGAGTCCCATCCTTCCACAAGCCGCAGAGCTGTCTCACTCTTTTTTCTCAAATCAACAAAGTCATAATTTCCACCCAAACTGTTTCTGCAGGGAGGTGTTGATAATGGAAGATCTGAGCTGCCTGAATTCTCATTCCAAGTGACCAATGACATCCTGGTGAAATAAATATCTCTGCACACATTCTGCTTGATTTCACCTAAGTTTTGTTCATTTTTCTTTTTTTAAATTTCTGCTTTCACAACAACAGTATCACTGAAAATACAAAACCTGCCTCATGTTTGCAGCTCCAGACAGACTTTCGTCAGCTCTTCTCAGATGCATGTTTGCTCTTCACTTTCTTACAGGTACTGTTAACTCCGGCGTTTCCACGCACAGTAGGCTGAAGCATGACTATCCAAAAACACGTTACTCATGTTTTCAGGGGTTCTCAGTGAAGTCGCAAGGGAGGGGTTCCACAGTGACTGTGACGGAGTATAATGCGTTATTGAGTTATGAAGTGGATTTGGAGGCTTCAGCGGGTGGGGGATGGGGGAGTGGGCAGCGGGCAGCAAAAGAGTAAGGGAGTTTCACAAGATATCAGAGACAAAGGCAAAGACAAAGAACAGTACAGACGTCAGAGACAAAGTGAGATTGAGAAGATAATGAGCTCCAGGAGCATGAAAGCATATCAGACACGCTGAGGGGGTATTGGATGGGATAACGGACGCTCAGGAGATATCAGAAAGGGTCGAGACGCTTTTGGCGTAGGAGATGGTAAAGAACACTCAAAGGCAGCACATGGGCTAATGGAGGCTCAGGATGTCTCAGAGACCAGCAGGGACGTTCTGGATTATATGGGGAAGGTGAAGCGTGCTCAGATTATACCACAGATCGGAGCGAACGCTCAGAAGGTTTCAGAAAGGGTAAGTTAATCTCAGGCTATTTCCGAGAATGTAAAGGACACTTATGCACCTTAGTTGCTTAGCTCAGTCCCTTTGGCATGGAAGCTTCAAGTGTGATATAGTTGCGGCATTTAAGATGAATATTGGATTGATCGACTGAAATTATCTGAGCAAGGGCTCATAACGAGAAATAATAAAAGACTCTAAAGACACTTGAATAATGCAAGGAATAAGGGTGGGAATATGAAAACTCAGACACGCTCACTATAAACTAACAGCTAATGGCAGGGACATGGCCATAATATTCAAATGCACTCCTGGCTGGTCTGCCACATTCTATTCTACGCAATCTTGAAATGCTCAAAAACTCTGCTGCCCATATCTTAACTTGCACCTCCTCCCTTTTTCCCCTATCACCCCTGTGCTCGCTGGCCTACATTGGCTCCCAGTCAAGCATTGTCTGAATTTTAAAATTGTCCTCGTTTTCAAATTCCACCATCGTTTCGCCCCTTCTTTCTCCGTAATCTCCTCCAGCACTACAACCCTCAGAGATATCTGCACTTCTCCAATTCTGGTATCTTCTGCATCCCTGATTTTAATCGCTCCAACGTTGGTGGCCACATCTTCAATTGCCCTGGCTTCAATCACTGGAATGCCCTCCCTACACCTCTCTGCTTCTCTACCTTGATTTTTACCTCAAAGACACTCCTTAAAACCTACCTCTTTGACCAAGCTTTCGAATATCTGTCCTACTATTTCTTCATGTAGCTCAGTGTCATACTTTGTTTTATAATTCTCCAGTGAAGCACCTTGAGACGTTTTATTACGTTAAAGGCGTTATATGAATATAAGTGTTTGTTGTTACTTAGATGACCCCTCACTTTAAACTACATCTGAGGTAGTATGTCTCATATAATTAATCTATTAGGAGGGTTTGAAAATACATTCATTCCCAAAGGTTAACGTTCTGCTTCGGCTCCTTCACCAAGTTTTCTCATTAATCTTTCATTCGATGTGAATCCAGGAAAAGTAAAGAGGCATGGAACGGATGGAGAAAAAAAAATCGGGGTTTCGTTTGGGATCTCTGTTTTATATTCATTCCAGTATAACTTGGATGAAGGTTTCCATATGGGAGCGATAATTTTAAAATGCGTTGGGGAACTGCAGTGAGATATTGCAAAGTGTATTCAAACACAAACATTAATGCATGCATGTTACATAAGTAAATAAGCACAAAGGGATTCAAAACCGTGCATTGCAGAGCACGGTGCATTCGCAGTCCATTGGCTTAACCACTCGGGCACCTCGGTTTGGACACTTGAGCCGTTACATGTCCTTTTTGAATCCCTTCAATGTTTGTGCAAGGAAGCTAACATTTGCACATCTCCCAATTGTGCAGCCACAAGCTCAATTTGTACAGACTCAGAGAATTGTTAGAGCACAGAAGGGGCCATTTCACCCGTTTTGTCTGTGCTGAATCTCCGAAGGAACAATACACCTAAATCCACACCCGCGCCTTCTAACTGTAGTCCTGCACATTCTTCCATTTCAGATATTCCTGATATATGTTAATGACCTAGAGCTTGGCTTAAAGGGCACCGTTTCAAAGTTTGCGGGTAATATGGAACTTGGAAGCATTGTGAACTGTGATGAGGATAGTGTGGAACTGCAAATGAACATAGACAAGTTGGTGGAATGGGGGGTGGGGGAGGCGGCAGCTGACGTTCAATGCAGAGAAATGTGAAGTGATAGATTTTCGTAGGAAAAAACATGGAGACACAATACAAAATAAAGGATACAATTCTCAAGGGGGTGCAGGAGCAGAGGGCCCTTGGTGCATATGGATATAAGTCATTGTAGTTGGTGGGACAGATTGAGAGAGAAGTTAATAAAGCTTTAGGTGTCCTGGGCATTATTATAAGGCACCCACATAACAAGAGCAAGGAAGTCATAGGGAAGTGATGTCGAACGTATATAAGACACTAGGTTGGCCTCAGCTGGAGTATTGCGTCCAGTTCTGGGAGCCACACATTAGGAAGAATATGAAGCTGGTCTGGAGGGAAAATGTTGGGGGCAGAGGGGGGGTGGGGGGGTTGGTTTCGGGGGTGAAATTTGCAAGGGATGGAAATTGCGGGTGTGTGGGAGGGGAGAGATTTACGGAGGTGGGCACGAATTTGAGGGGACGGAAATTTGCGTGGTTGGAATTTGCGGGGGGAGTTTGGGTGGATGGTTTTTAAGGGGGGCAGAAATATGCACGGGGGTGGATTTACGGGTGTGGAACTTTGCAGGGCGAAATTTGCGATGGGTGGAAATTGCAGGGGAGATTTACGGGAGGGGGGATTTGTGGGGTGAGGATTTGCTGGGGTCCGGCATTTGCGGGGGTGGAATTCAGGTGTAGGGGGGATTTGCGGGCAGGGGGATAGAAACTGTGGGGGGCATAAATTTGCAGGGGGCAGGGATTTTCGGGGTGGGGGCATTTGCCGATGGGAGGGGACTTTGCAGGGGCGAAATTTGCAGCGGAAATTGGCGGATTGGGGTTAATTTGAAGGGGGTAGTGTGCGCTGGGGTGGGGGGGTTTGTGATTGGGGCGATTTGTGGTGGGGAGAGATTTGCTTTGGAGGTGGGGGATTTGCCGGGGGGAATGGTGGAATTGCGGGGCGCATATTGGCAGGGGGAGGGAAATGTGTTGAGGACGCCCAAAATATGCAGGGAGGCTGTAATAAATCCAGAAAGAGAAAAAAAGCTACACAGCAAGTGAGAGAGAAGAAACCGCAGAGAAAAAGCCAGAAAGAGCCGAAGAAAGAGACAGAAAAACGTCAGAGCAATGGAGAAAAGAGAGAAAAAGTCTGAGAAATAGAGAAAAGATAGCAAGAGACAGAATAGACAGCAAGAAATCGAGAAGAGAGAAAAGAGAGAAAGAAAGAGAATAGATGGAAAAATTGAGGGACAAAAAGCAGAGGGAAAGAAATGGAGGCAGAAATAAATTGTATGCACCAGAGACGGACAGAAAGCCAATAGGAGAGAAAGACACACAGAGAATCATACAGAGAAAAATACTGAGAGAAATAAAGAGATTGAGAGAGCGAGAATGTTGGAGATTGAGAGAGTTTGAGAGAGTGAGAGAGATTGAGGGAGTGGGAGGGATTGAGAGAGAGGGAGATTGAGGCAGCAAGAGATTGAGACAGAAGGAGGAAAATAAAGCAGAGAAAGAGAGAGACAACAAAGATGATGCTCTTCATCCCACACGGCCTACGCTCCACAGATGGGCTCAAACATCTACCCTCCATCAGCTCGCCCATGGAGAAAAGATCCTGGACAGAGGCATTAGGTTGCAATTGTAGAAAAGGGTCGGGACTGGGACAGAGATAAAGGGCTTCAGGCTGGACTGTCTCTCTCTCCCTCACACACTGTAATCAGCTTGAAATTCACCTGGGCACAGAGACACAGTGTCTGAGACACAGAAACTCACCTTCACACACCAGTCGCTGGAAAGAAAATATTGGTGGCTGATGTTGAACTAATATATCCTGGAATCTGTCACTCAAAAACCTAGTCCAACCAAAGTACAGTTCAGCCAACCAGCTCTCTGCTTCCTCTATCTGGACACTCCCTCCCAGTTATGGGCCGTCCAATGTGAGTCGCTGTGTAACAAGCGAGTGGGGCAGGGAGGGATATTCCAGCCATATCCCAAATGAGCCATTCCAGAGAGAAACCTGCCCGTCTGCCTCTTCCTCCCAAAAACCTCATTACCAGTGCAGAAAAGCTGCTTTTATTTTAAAACATGGAGGGTCCGGATTTGATGAAGGCCATTGAACACCAATTACATTAAATGTTTTTCACTATTCACCTGCAATTTACAGGAAGTTCAGAAATTAACTGAACATGTCTCGCTGCAGTTAGTTTGAAAGTCTGGCAATGAGTTTTTTCTTGAGAGGTCTGTTTGACTGAAGTATAAACAGGCAGTTTTTCTTCGGTTTTCTATTCCAGTGTATGACAAAGTCTGAAACTCAAGTCAGGTTAATGATGCAGCCAAGATAACTTTTACAACTGGTGACATTTCACAGAACAATTCTGACACATATTTACAGTTATATTTGTCAATGATGGTTTGTACTTTATTTAATGCTGCTGTGTTTATGCATTACCCTGTAATCATTGGAAAAAATGTTCTTAACATTTTCCACTTTAATGTTACAGGAATTTACAAAACTGGAAACTGGCCATTTAACACACATTCTATTGAAGATATTTTACTTTTCACCTCCAGTTTATGTAAAGTTCAGCGATAAAGACCTGCACATTCTGACAGAGTTTTTGACGCTGCAATAAATTGTCACTTCTTTCCCATTGCTTCCTGCCTGTTTCTTTCCTCTGCTCTCCTGGGGGATCCAGGGGGATTTTTCTTCATCACTTGTCCAAATTCAGGAGGGTCCTGCTTCTCTGCAGCTCCTGTCTTCGCGAAATTAATGATATTCAAAATCTTTCTCTCAGTTTGGCGACATGAGGAGAGACTGTTTACACTAGCAGAGGGGAGAAACAAATAGTCAGGGAGTTGTTATGGTCTAAAATTCACAGTCTGGCAGGGTTCTGAAAGCAGATTCAATATTAACTTTCAAAAGACAATTGGATCAAAACTTCAATTGCTCTTGGTTATAGCAGAGTCGATACCAGCATATTAAGAGAAGGTGTGACAGAGAGATGTCATAACTTTAGCAATAACGAACTCAACACAACTTATATTGAGAATTTTATTTGTAAATGATTGTTCGAGTTTTATTTGATGCTGTTGTTTTATTTATACATTACCTTTAATTACTCACAATAATTTAAATAGTAGGAAAAGAGCCATTTAACACAAATTGTACTGACATTATTTTAGTCAGCAATGGCTCATCATCTCAATCTGCTGCTTTCCCTGCCTCATTGCAGCCACGGCCACTCTCAACATCTCCATCTGCTGGTGTTCTGAAGAAGGGTCACTGAACTGAAACTTTAACTCTGCTTCCAGCTCCACATATGCTGCGAGACCTGCTGAACTTTTCCAGCATTTTCTGCTTTTATTTCCGATTCCCAGCATCCGCAGTATTTTGCTTTTATTATTATATGGTGCCTCTGTCTCACTGCAGTTGCTGTCCCCTCTCACCATCTCCATCTGCTGATGTCCCTGTCTCACTGCAGTTGCTGTCCCCTCTCAATATCTTCAGCTGCTGGTATCCCTGCCTCACAACAGTTTCTGACCCTCTCACCATCTCATAATGACTGTGATTTGCAGCTTTGTGCATTTTGCTCTGGGTCCAGGGTGGGTTTAGTTGAATCCAGCTGAGCTTTGTAATGACGCCCTTTTTGAGAAACAATTCATGAATCTTCTTCAGAGCAAGTATAGCCTTAATAGGTCAGATTATCAATAAAATATGGTCTCAGAATCAGATTTAAAATCATTTCAGTGCTCCGTGCTGTGAATAGAAAATGCATTTTCTGTCCTGTGGGGAGTGTCGGGAATGGAATATGAAATGGGATTTAGTTCTGGTGTTTGAAACCCTTCACCTCTTTCTATGATTTCACTAATTTCACAATGAGATTGATAGAGTATTTCACCGCCTTCTTCAGCTCCTGTCTGAATTTATTCTGGGTCACAGCGTAAATACATGTGTTGGTGCAGGAACTGAGAACCTGCAGCATCATTGATGTGCGATCTGTGATAAAGAGAGGGTCAGTGTAGGAGGAATAATACCGAATATCTGCAATTCGCCTATAAATGCATAAATTTATACAGGGGATAAGTCTCCACAGCCACAGTTATACCCCTGATCATTGCTATTAGTTAGAGTCACCTGAACAAACACATTACATCAGCAGCATTGAATCTGATAAAAGTAATGTGGTGGATTAAACACAATCATTTCAATTTCAATGCCATTTTCTTAGTAAGACCTCTTTCGGGAATAAACCTGAAATCTACACACATACTGGACAGATCCCACAATTATGAGTGGCGTCATTTGGATTTTCCAGATTATTGTATTGACCTTGTTCACTCTTGGTGTTTCGAATGTAAATGTAATTGATCTGTTTGCAGTGGACACTGAATCCTGGGGCAGGAACAATGCCGTTTTTCTGTGTTCCTGCCTTTTCCCAGTCAGCATGTGAACTTCGATTCTCTGATTTAGGACCATGTTCAGGGTTACAGCCTAGAAACTACTGTGGGTGATATTAGGGGACAAACACTGTGCACGTCCACAGGGGACGCACTCGCATAGGGATAATATCACTGGGCAAGTAATCAAGAGGCCCAGCCCAATGGCCTGGTGACTGGAGTTCAAATCCCACCATGGCAGCTGCTGGAATTTAAATTCAATTAATTAAACAGAAGTCTGCAATTGAAATCTGGTCTTTGTAATGATGCCATGAAACTATCATTGATTGTTGTAAAACCCACTTGGTTTGCTAATTCCTTTCAGAGAAGGAAATCTGCCATCCTTACCTGGTCTGGCCTACATGTTGCTGCAGAGCCAGAGCAATGTGGCTGACTCTTAACAGACCTCTGAAGAGGCCCAGCAGTCTGTCAAGGGGAACAAATGCTGACCTTGTCAGCGGATCTCACATCAGATGAAAGAATAAGAGAAAATCTTCTCTCTGCTATTTCATTGCAGATATTTACCTGTTTATTCTACAGTGGCTAATGGCTTCGGTAAAATTACTACAGTACCAACTCCTGACTCCTTACCTCCAGTCCACTGCTGACCAGAACCCAAGTTCCACCTTCCCACACTATCAACTGTTCCAAATCCCTGATTCCATGTCCAACCCTCACCAAGTCTATCTCGCCCAACACCTTCAGCCTAATTGACCTGCATTGACTCCCAGTCCTCTAAGTACTTACAATTACAATTCTTACCATTGGGTTAAAATTCTTGCATGTCCTCACCACTCCTCATCTCCAACCACTCCTCCAAACCAGCAGTAAACCCATCCGTGATCTCCCCATAGCTCTGACATTGGTATCTTTTAGTGGGACTGCCTCCGCCTGGTTCCAATTTTACTGATCTGATTGTAACCAGAACATCTCCAGCAATGGCCTCTCTTCCAACACCAGCACTGTTACCTGTGGAGGCCCAGAACTTTCTACTCTTGCACCCTCCTCTTCCTCATCTACACACTGCAAGCTGGCGACATCATCGACAGATATCGGGTTAGTTTCCACATGTACGCTGGCAACACCCAACTCCAGCTCTCCATCATCTTTCTCGATTCTCCACTGCTCTGTGTTAACAGACTTTAACAGTCTGTTTTCCATGAGCTGCAATATCCTCCAATTAACCATGGGGCAGAGCGAAGTCTCCACCTTTGCCTCCACCACAGAATCTGCTCTCTTGTCATTGATTCGATCGTCATCCCTTGCTGTTGCATCGGGATGAATATGATGTTGTGTAAGATATGATCGTTATTCATCCCTGACCTGAGTTTCCAACCTGATGTTTTCTCCATGAGAAATGACGCCTATTTCCACCTTCTTAACATCTCTGACCTCTATCCATGTATCAGCCCATCAGGCACTGAAAACACTCAATCCCTCATCTGTGTAAGATTATTACGTTACTAAAATATACTAAACAGAGTACTCATTGTTAAATTCTAGTTGTCATAAACTAATATTTGACCTATTATTAAAAACGAACATTTAGCTTTCTTGGAACCTTTCTTAGTCGTATGGAAAAGTGGAAAAGCTTAGAAAATAGGGTTCCGTATAGACAAGATGTCACGAATTCTTGGAGATTTCGTTAATTTTTAAAATTCTTAACTGCTGCACAAGGGTGATACATTGACAGCAGAAAATGAAAATAGCTTCTGTGTAGATTTGCCTTGTAATAAGATAAAGAACCTCGAAATGTGACCGCATTGATATAGAGTAGTCAACTCAAAAGGGTATTAAATGCACAAATCCATCACAAAATGATCCTTGGTTAGTTCAGAAAGTCATCCATTCATATAAAACTAATCACTGACAAGGAGAGAGAGAGTGAGTGAAAAGGAGGTGGGGGAGGGAACCGTGATTGGACGAGACCGCTCAAGACCCATCTGGAGTGCAGCCCCCACCCCCAATGTCGAATATCCACTTTGCACGTCATGAATTATCTCATCCTTCTAAAGGTTGGTAACTCATCCTGTGAGCGGAATCTTTACCCGAAGGATCCGGTGAGCAGTTGTTACAAATCTCTGAGCCCTCTGGCACTGCCACACCAGCTGTGGAATATTCATCGCCACCTCAGCTCCCAGCACCGCTCCCCCAAACCCAGGCAGTGAAAGGATCTGGGCTAATGCAATTGCCCTAACAACACCCCTTCAGCCCCTCCCACTGCCCCACCACCTGCTTCAGCAATCGAAAGAAAGAACAATAAGTAAAAGTTTCTGAATTCTTTAATTGAGAACTGCACGATGCCACTGCAGTCAAATAGCTTCCTCATGGACACCGTATCTAGGGTGGCCGAGGGCGCCTTGTAGCAGCAGAGGTGCTGCTCAGTTCTTCAAATGTACTTGAACGAGTTGTGTTGCATGGAGACGGAGACAGTTTTATGCACAGGAAGATGCTGTTAGCACATCATTCAGCTTTTTTTCTTGTTGCCTGTGTTTTATTTTGACGGCAGAATGGGGATCTTTTTCTTTTTGAATCATCTGTTCTGTGGTTGTGCGGGATCACTAGCAAGGCCTAGCATTTATTGCCCATCTCTAATTGACATTGAGAAGATGCTGGTGAGCTGCCTGCTTGAACCGCTGCAGTCCATGTAGGGTAGGTACACCCACAGTGATGTCAGGGAGGGAGTTTCAGGATTTTTCCCCAGTGTCCTAGTTATTTGGCTCACCAAAACACTGGTCCCAGATCGGTTTAAGTGGAGCCCGACCCAGCGGAACATGTCTTTCCCCAGGACTGGTTCCAATGGCCCAGGATGTGAAACCCCTGCCTCTCATGCCACTCTTTCACACCCACATTTAACCTTCTAATCTGGTTCTTTCTGTACCAATTGGCGGGCTGGTGAAACAGGGGCTCAACCGAAAATGTCCAAACTGAGATTGATTGATTTTCATTCGACACAGGGATTAAGGGTGAAGTACCCAAGTCAAGTAGATGGGTTTAAGATCCATATGAGCTGAGATGGCACTGCATGGGGAACAGGGTCAAGGGAACAATTCCACAGCGATAACAGGTCAGAACATCCATCATATCACTGTAAAGGCATTAGTCACATTCCATAAAGGTCACATTGTCATTCCTGACAGTTTTTCGTCCTGGCACATGGCTCAGGTTTTACTAACCGTCCAGGAGCTAAAGAATAAAATCTGTCTTCTTTCATACCAAGCTAACAAGAGCATATTTACTACTGGGGAGGGAATGTATCAGTGAAGGGGGAAAATGATGCTCATACATCTTCCTAATGTATTTTAATTTCCCACGGTGAAGTATCTCGTCTTTAATGTGTCAGGATATGAAGCAGGTCTATGTTGTCACAAGTCCCATATTGAGAGAGTGGTGAATAAAGTCCATGGGATCTTAAGCTTCATAAATAGAGGTACAGAGTACGAAAACAGAGAGGATATGCTGAACCTTTATAAAGCCCTGGTTAGGCACCAACTGGAGTTTTGTGTCCAGTTCTGGTCACCACACTTTAGGAAGGAGGTGAGGGTCCTTGATATGGTGCAGAGGGGATTTACCAGAATTGTTCCATGGATGGGGGATTATAGCTACAATGTTATGTTGGATAAGCTGGGTTTGTTCTCACAGGAACAAAGGAGATTGAGGGGAGATTCATTAGAGTTGCACAAGATTATGACAGGCTTAGATACGTTGGACAAGGAAACAATGTTCACATTAACAAATGGTACAAGGACTAGGGACACAGGTTGAATGATTTGGGCGAGAGATGCGGGGGTGCGGGGGGGGGGGGGGCGGGTGGGGTGGGGCGGTGGAATATGAAGAAGCACTTTTTTCCGGAGTGGGTGGTAATGACCTGGAACTCGCCACCCACAAGGGTGGTGGAAGTGTAGACGATCAATGACTTCAAGAGGAAGTTGGATGTCCACCTGTGAGCAGTAGATTTGCAGGGCTATGAGGATCGAGTTGGAGAATTGGACTGATGAATAGCTTCGTAGAGAGCAGGCAAGGACTCGATGGGCCGAGTAGCCTCCTTCTGTGCTGTGAAAGACTCAGTAAGTATAAGACTCTATGACTCCCGCTCCTGCATTCCACGCACCAGGTGGGTGCTGTTAACCTTTGTGAAATTGCACATCCCCATTCAGCTGGTTAACCCATTGCTCAAATTCTTGGACCGGGGTCCAAGTTTGTGTTTTACACCCACACTATGCAGAAACAGTGATGCAATATGCAGTTATCTCAAGACGATAGGGAATACAAATGGATCAAAGTTATGCTTCAGGTGTACGGATTAATAGCAAGACCCCTTCTGGAGTCGCTGTGTGCAGTTCTGGTCGCCAATCCCCAGGAAGGATCTATTGGTATCAGAAAAGGTGCAGCACAGATTGACAAGACTGATATTGGGCTCAGAGGATTACATTATAGAACACAGAACATAGAAAATACAGCACAGAACAGGCCCTTCGGCCCACGATGTTGTGCCGATCCTTTGTCCTCTGTCAAGGACAATTTAATCTATACCCCATCATTCTCCTTTATCCATATACCTATCTAAAAGCCGTTTGAAAGTCCCTAAAGTTTCTGACTCAACAACTTCCCCAGGCAAGGCATTCCATGCCCCGACCACTCTCTGGGTAAAGAACCTTCCCCTGACATCCCCCTTATATCTCCCACCCTTCACCTTAAATTTATGACCCTTTATAAATTTATAACGCTTTGCTCCACCCGGGGAAAAAGTTTCTGACTGTCTACCCTATCTATTCCCCTGATCATCTTATAAACCTCTATCATGTCACCCCTCATCCTTCTCCGTTCTAATGAGAAGAGGCCTAGAATGTTCAGCCTTTCCTCGTAAGACTTATTCTCCATTCCAGGCAACATCCTGGTAAATCTCCTCTGCACCCTCTCCAAGGCTTCCACATCCTTCCTAAAATGAGGCGACCAGAACTGCACACAGTACTCCAAATGAGGCCTTACCAAGGTCCTGTACAGCTGCATCATCACCTCACGGCTCTTAAATTCAATCCCTCTGCTATGAGGGCAGGTTGCATCGGCGAGGCTTGTATTCCCTTGTGTATAGAAGATTGATGGGAGATTAAATTCAAGTACTTATTATATATCAATCTACATAGATAATTTGGATTTGGGCACCAAATGTAATTTTCCCACCTTTGCGAATGACACAAAACTAGCAGGGAATGTAGGTTGTAAGGAGGATACCAGGACGCTTAAAGGGGATTTGTACAGGCTGAATGAGTGGGAAAGAACATTGCAGGCGGAATACAATATAGAAAACTGTGAAGTTATCCACTTTGGTAGGAAAAACAGAATTGCAGAAATGTTCTTAAATGGTGAGAGCTCAGGAAGTGTTGATGATAAAAGGGACCTGGGTGCCCTCGTTCATGAGTCACTGAAAGCTAATATGCAGGTGCAGCGAGCAATTAGGACGATAAATGGCATATTGGCCTTTTTTAACGAGGACTTGAGTGCAGGAGTCAAGATGCCTTGTTGCATTTCTATAGAGCCTTGGTGAGACCGCACCTGGAGTATTGTGTACAGTTTTGTTCTCCTTACATAAGACAAGGCTTGCAGAACAGAGAACTAGCTATGCAATGTGCTCAAAACTTGAACGACCAGGGTACCAGAAATAATTAGATGTCAAAACCGGTGAAAGGTTGACCGACTGTGGTTGACGCAGCACGCCCGTGGCTTTAGCAACCGCTGACTGACCAATCACTGTACATCGGGTAGTCAGGCCTGACCCATCCCAAGCTGACCTCGCAAGTAACATGTACGAAACAGGGTATAAGAAAGCGTGCTCTGAAGTGCTGTCTAGCTAGCTCAGGACTAAGTAGTCTGATCAACTACTTGGAGAATTGGAAGGGGAGGATTGATCACTTGTTCTTTTCCGGCTCTGAGATGGACCTAAGGAACGTAGCTTATATGGATTTAAGAGTATAATCTCTGTTGAAGATAAGATTTTGAAACGCTGAATAAATGTGCTATGTGTGAACAATAAGTCCAGTGCGCATTTTATACCAATTGTCACTAATCCAGCATTACTGATTGCAGATCTGCCTAAACCAAATCTATTAGTGGATTCTAGTGGTACTACTCAGGGTGGAGAGGTCATAATTAACTGTACAAGCCCCCGGGACCCTCCTGCCATCACATTTTACCTGTACAGACAAGGAGAAGCCAATTACTCAGGTGTCCAGTCTGCTGATGCAGGATGGAATTCTGTCACCTTCACCGTCAGGAATATAGATCATAGTGAAGGAGGAAATTATACCTGTCTCCATGAAGTTGATAAAAAGGGAAGGAGGTTAACATCAGCTCTACTTGACCCTGTACACATCACTGAAAGAGGTGAGTGACATTCTCACATTCACTGTGTTCATCAGACCTCAGTAGAAGCTGTATCTGTTTGATTTTCAGTCTGTGTCAGTTGCGAAAGGACCGGTGTACCACGGTGTGAAATGACAACCAGATGTAAAAATTCATCTTGCGTGAATAGCACCTCTCTACCACTTTACAACTCGTCCACTATTCACTGGCATTGACTTCAGTCGAGCTGATTATCGGGCAGGTCCTAAAACAGGCGGCCTATGCAAACATCGCCCATTTTGATCTATTGCCGCAAGACCTTTCAATTCCTATTTCATTATGTTCTCTGTTCATCGTGTAATAGTATTCCAGTTACAATTTGTCTCCTGTGTTAAGCACCAGATTGTTTATCTTGTGTAGATGCTGTTCATTAACTTGGTGCCATTGTGTCCCCTCTATCTGATTTAGGGCACTCCATTGCGCTGGAGGCTGGTGTTGGATCTGTTATAATTCTGATTCTCATCATTGGTCTGTTGGGTGTTTATCTCTGGAGGAAAGGTCTGTTAAACCCAATGTAGTAACCATACATTACAGATGCTCAGACGAAGGTAACTTGCACCTCTTCTTCACCACTACTAACCAAATCTCTAAATCCTTTAGCCTCTGACCCCAAACGTCTGACATCTAAATGTAGGGAGATCACGATCTGAAAGGTGAAATAGCCAATTGCGAAGCCGGAATTAACCTGGGTAGAAATTCACCTTGGGTTGAATGCCAAGAGAGGCAATATCACAATGACTGCCTGTTACACTCCGCACCAGATATTCAGTTCCATGGTCTTCACTAGGACTGAATAAATGGTTCGGTTTATAATGTGGGACCTCAGCCATAATACTACTACTGGGCCTTAGAAATTTCAAAGTGATTCTCGACAAAGCAGCCGGCCGCTGACGTCATCCGGCGGACAAAGATGCGCACATGCCCAGATGGGTTCCTACTGTCTGCACGTGCGCGGCATTCCGACTTGCCAGGACTGGTTAGCGCATACGCTGAAATGTCATCAGATAACATGGACATCTTGGTGCAATGCGCCAGGTCGGGTCCGCTTCCCCCCCCCCCATTGGACTCTCTCCAGCCGCTCCTCTCTTTCCACTACCCCGCCGCTCTCTCCTGCCGCTCCACTCGCCACCCCCATACCCCATGGCTCTCTCCGGCCGCTCCACTCTCCTCTCCCCCTACAGCGCCGCTCTCTCTCACCCCACTCCCCGCTGCTCTCTCCGGCCGCTCCACTCACTTCCCCCCTACACCGCCGCTCTCTCTGGCCGCTCCACTCCCCCCCCCACCACTTCTCCGGCCGCTCCGCTCCCCGCCTACCCCGCCGCTCTTCTCGGCCGCTCCACTCCACCCCCATCCCACCGCACTCTTCGGCCGCTCCGAACCCTCCCTTGTCCCGCAGCTCTTTGCGCCCGCTTCGCTCCATCCCCGACCCTGCCTCTGCCCCCCGCCACCCGCTCTCTCCTCCAATCGCTCTCCACATTAGCTCAATGGGCGCCGCTTCCTTCCTCTCTGCCACGTGCTCCTACATCGCCTTGCTTCTTAGGGCGGGGCGGAGCGGGAAGGGATCAGGAGAGCGGGAAGGAAGCAGGAGGCAGAGAGGGAGCGGCCAGAGCGGAATGGCACTTAAAACAGTTAGAATTCGGCAGCACTGTCAGAGGTGCTGCACTTTAGATTTCTATTCCGTGATGCCATAGGTTTACTTTGTCATTCTGTGATTATTTGAACAGTGCCATCTTTAGTCCTGCCAGCTACCTAAACGTCGTAGAAAGTGGCGTTAAACTGGAACAGACTGAATTTGCGCATGTGCCAGTACAGCGCCACCCAGTGGTTGCGTTGTCAGCAAATGTGCACAGAAAATTACCTGGGTTGGTGAATAAACAGAGGGGCCCCATCGCACAGGCCGATCCAACAATGACAATTCCTTGCCCCAACCATGTCAGTTTCTGGGCAATGAGTGGAAAATCTCCGATTTCTCTCTCTGGAGGGAGATCACGGAGAGGTGATTATATTGAGGTTCATCAGATGATAGAGAAGAGGGAAAGCTGGAATATGGCAGGAAATGAGGGTGAGACAAAGGGATGCAGACTCAAACTGGTGAGAGGTACACCTGGACAGATATAAGGGAGATCTCCTTCAATGAGTATTGGTGCTTGGAATGGACTCCCAACTACAGGTCCGATGTGAATATTTTGGAATCATTGCCAGAATGTTCAGATGCTGCAATGGAGAGGGGTAACTTTAGACACTTTCCTGAAAATGTTTGAAGGTGCAGTGTCCTTATCCATAAGTCTTGTGTCTTTCAAATTCAAAGATAAGCCAAATCTCCACTTGACTCCTTCCCACCACTCTGCTTCCAGGTCGCCTGCCCCCTTCCCTTGGGTAGCCTTCTCCAACAAAACTGTGTATGTTTTAATAGCCCCTCACCCATCATTGTTAAACTTATCCGGTCCATGAGACCCACCAGCTTCTCAAAAGACCCACTCCCTTCTGAATATCTCCCCAATCCAATTATTCACCTCAGTTCCCTCAACGCATTGATCCTCTTTTGGCCCAGTGGATGCATCCCTCGAAACTTCTGTCATCAAGAAACTATCTCCAACCCTTTCGAAATCCTGACATCTTGTTCATCTCTCAAACGCTGTGTCCTGCACAGACAACCTCCCTGGAGCTGTTTGCTTCCTTTGCTGCTCCTCTGTATCCCAAACTAATCATAACATTATCTACTTAAGCTTCGTCTCCCTTGTCTGTACAGCATTTCAACTGTACGCTAGGTTCTGTCCTTTCACATATTCATCATCATCTTACACATCAACACAGTTGAGAAGTATGTACTGGAAGTACGATCCTAATATGACCATTTAACACTTGGTAATGTTTGGGCAACTCCATATAAACATTGTATGCTTCTTCTTCTTATGGGATATTGGCCTCAGTGGCAAAGCCAGTATGTATTGCTCATGACAGCATTGCAGAGGTAAGTTAAGAGACGATCACATTGTTGTGGGATCTGGAAACACATATCAGCCTGACTGGGTAAGTGTGGCGAATTTGCACCCCGAAAGGACATTGGTGAGCCTGATGTGTTTTTTATTACAACAAACCAGTATTTTTTTTTAAACGGTCACCATTGTTACCTTCATTTTTTGAACTTATTGAATTAACTAACTTTCAATTCTCCAGCTGCCATGATGGTATTTGAACTCTCCTTTATAGATCATTAGTCTAACCTGGCAGATGACATGTCTCAGCACATAGCCACAAATCAACGCCACCTAATGTAGTGGGCATTGGAGCATGAAAAACATTTTCTACTCTTTGACTTCCCTCATGCTCCTAATCTATCGACCAGCAACTGGCTCGCAATACTGAAACTTTTTGTTTTCTTCTCAGGGAAGTGCAGAAGCAGCAGATAATTAAGGTGAGAACATTAAACCTTCAGCCACACCGACAACCGTCATGCTCAGAAGCAAATGTTAAGAACAATGTGCCCTCTCTGCACACATTGTGTCTTTTTTCATTTAAGATATGAGCATCCCATTCACACTCACTTGAACGGAAACTGCATCAGACAATTAGACAGAAGTTGAACGTCATAAACACGTGGGTGTCTGTGTTAATTATTCCGTGAAAGCTAACATTTATTTTTATTTATTCACGAGATGTGAGTATCGCTGACAAGGCTATCATTTAATGCCAATCCCTAATTGCCCTTGGGAAGGTGGTGGTGCGTTGCCTTGTTGAACCGCTGTCGTCTGTGTGGCGTAAGTACAACAACAGTGCTGTTAGGAAGGGAGTTCCAGGATTTTGCTACAGTGATAGTGAAGGAACGGCCGTTATGTTTCCAGGTCAGGATGGCGTCTGGCTCCGAGGTGAAATTTCAGGTGGTGGTGTTCCCATGTATCTGCTGCCCTTGTCTTTCTAGTTGGTCGAAGTCGCGGTTTTTGAAGGTGCTGTCGAAGGAGCCTTGGTGAGTTGCTGCAGTGCATCTTGCAGATGATACACAATGTCAGTGGAGGATGGAATGAATGTTTTTGTGCATGGGTTGCCAATTAAGTGAGTTGCTTTGTCCTGGATGGTATTTTGCAGTTGAGTGTTGTTGGAGTTGTTCCCTTACAGGCAAGTGGAGAGTATTCCATCACAGTCCTGACATGTAGGTGAAGCAAACAATTAAAAAGGCAAATGCTTGGCCTTTATAACAAGAGTATTTAAGTATCAAAGTAAAGAAGATTTACTGCAATTATATACAGACACATACATATACTCTCAGGGAAACACACACACACACACTAATAAACACGCACCCACACATATACACCCAAACACTTGCCGGGTTTATCCAACTCAATAATTTGGTTTCAATCTAAGGAAGACATCTGGGCTTTGAACAGCTGGACAGGCACATGTTCCTGGCCATGCAAAGAGGGGCACTGTTACCCATAACGTCGAAACCACACCTGTAATCTATTAAATATCTGCCTTGATAAGTTCATAACCAGGGTCATGAAAGTTATTCGGAATAATTGGTGATGGTTAATTGATTTTAGTACCGCAGCACCTCCTTGCGACCAAACCAGCGAAGTCCTTACATGGAAATTCTGTTTTGCGTTTCTGCTGACAGAGTTGTCATTATCGTTGAGAATTTTCACAACATTTAATGAATAAGAATAGGTTATTGTACAATTCCCATTAATTGTCTGTTGATAATTCTGGTTGGGGCTGAAGCAGAGATTTATAAAGTTTCAGCATAACATCCCTGCTTTTGTACTCAATGCCTCTATTTATGAAACGCAAGAAACCACATGATTTGCTAACTACTCTCTCAATATGTTCTGCCACCTTCAAAGATAGATGTCCAGACACCCCCAGGTCCGTCTGTTCCTGCACACTCTAAAGAACGGTGTCATTAAGTACATAATATAAAATAAAAACAAGAAATGCTGGAACCACTCAGCAGGTCTGGCAGCATCTGCGGAAAGGGAAGCAGAGTTAAAGTTTCGGGTCAGTGACACTTCTTCGAAACTAGACCTATCAGGGGAAATTAACAGCAGCAGCCACAGCAGTGGCACCACGGCTGGCACTGTTGTTCAGCAGGGAGGGACTAAGCGCAGAAGAGCAATAGTTAAAGGGGACTCTGTAGTCAGGGGCACAGATGGGCTCTTCTGTGGACGTGAAAGAGACTCCAGGATGGTATGTTGCCTCTCTGATGCTAGGGTCAAGGATGTCTCTGAAAGGACAGGGAGCACTCTGAAGGGGGAGGGTGAACTGCCAGAGGTCGTGGTACACATCGGTAGCAACGACATAGGCAGGAAGAGTGACGTGGTCCTGCAGGGGGGGATTAGCGAGTTAGGTAGAAAGTTAAAAGACAGGACCTCTAGGGTTGTAATCTCAGGATTACTCCCTGTGCCACGTGCCAGTGAGGGTAGAAATAAGAAGATAGTGCAGCTAAACACATGGCTGAACAGCTGGTGTAGGAGGGAGGGTTTCAGATATCTGGATCATTGGGATCTCTTCAGTGACAGGTGGAACCTCTACAAGAAAGACGGGTTGCATCTAAACTGTAGGGGCACAAATTTCCTGGCTGCAAGCTTTGCTGGCGTCACTCAGGAGGGTTTAAACTAGTGTGGCAGGGGGGTGGGAACCAGAGCAATAGGACAGCAGGAGAAATAAATGAGGGGGAACTAGTAAATAAGGCCAGTAAGACTAAGAGGAAGAGCAGGCAGGGAGATGTCGCGGGGCACAGCGGCACTGGTGGTCTGAAGTCCATTTGTTTCAATGCAAGACGTATAACAGGGAAGGCAGATAAACTTAGAGCTTGGATTAATACCTGGAACTATGATGTTGTTGCTATTACAGAGACTTGGTTGATGGAAGGACAGGATTGGCAGCTAAATGTTCCGGGATTTAGAAGCTTCAGGCGGGATAGAGGAGGATGTAAAAGGGGTGGGGTAGTTGCATTACTGTTTAAGGAGAATATCACAGCTGTACTGCGGGAGGACAACTCGGAGGGGTCATGCTTGGAGCTCAGGAATAGGAAGGTTGCAGTCACGATGTTGGGGGTTTACTGCAGGCCTCCCAACAGCCAGCGGGAGGTAGAGGAGTAGATATGTAAACATATTTTGGAAATATGTAAAGGTAACAGGTTTGTAGTTGTGGGTGATTTTAACTTCCCTTATATTGACTGGGACTCACTTAGTGCTCGAGGCTTGGAGGGGGCACAATTTGTAAGAAGAATCCAGGAGGGCTTCTTGAAACAATATGTCGATAGTCCCACTAGGGATGAGGCCGTACTGGACCTGGTATTGGGGAATGAGCCCGGACAGGTGGTCGAAGTTTCAGTAGGGGAACATTTCGGGAAAAGTGACCATAATTCCATAAGTGTAAGGTACTTGTGGATAAGGAAAAGAGTAGTCATCGGGTGAAGTTGCTAAATTTGGTGAAGGCTAATTATAAGAATATTAGGCAGGAACTGAAGAAGTTAGATTGGGAGCGGCTGTTTGAGGGTAAATCAACATCTGACATGTGGGACTCTTTCAAATGTCAGTTGATTAGAATCCAGGACCAGCATGTTCCTGTGAGGAAGAACGATAAGTTTAGCAAGTTTCGAGAACCTTAGATAACGCGGGATATTGTGAGGCTGGTCAAAAAGAAAAAGGAAGCATTCATAAGGGCTGGAAGGTTGGTACCAGACGAAGCCCTTGAAGAATCTAAAGACAGCCGGAAGGAACTTCAGTAAGGAGTCAGGAGGGCTAAAAGGGGTCATGAAAAGTCATTGGCAAACAGGATTAAAGATAATCCCAAGGATTTTATACGGATATAAAGAGCAAGAGGGTAACCAGGCAAAGCGTTGGCCCACTCAAGGACAGAGCAGGGAATCTATGTGTGGAGCCAAAGGAAATGGGCGAGGTACTAAATGAGTACTTTGCATCAGTATTCACCAAACAGAATGACTTGGTGGATGATGAGTCCAGGGAAGGGAGTGTAGATTGTCTCGGTCATGTCATTATCAAAAAGAAGGAGGTGTTGGACGTCTTGCAAACCATTAAGACCCCAGGGCCAGATGGGATCTACCCCAGAATATTGAGGGAGGCAAGGGAAGAAATTGCTGGCGCCTTGACAGAAATCTTTGTATCCTCATTGGCTGCAGGTGAGGTCCCAGAGGACTGGAGAATAGCCAGTGTTGTTCCTTTGCTTAAGAAGTATAGCAAGGATAATCCAGGAAATTATAGGCCGCTGAGCCTTACGTCAGTGGTAGGGAAATTATTAGAGAGGATTCTTGTGGACAGGATTTACTCCCATTTGGAAACAAACGAACTTATTAGCGACAGGCAGCATGGTTTTGTGAAGGGGAAGTCGTGTCTCACTAACTTGATTGAATTTTTTGAGGAAGTGTCGAAGATGATGATGAAGGAAGGGCAGTGGTTGTTATCTATATGGACTTCAGTAAAGCCTTTGACAAGGTCCCTCTTGGCAGACTGGTACAAAAGATGAAGACACACGGGATCAGAAGAGTGCTGGCAAGATGGATACAGAACTGGCACGGTCATAGAAGACAGAGTGTAGCAGTGGAAGGGTGCTTTTTCTGAATGGAGGGCTGTGACTAGTGGTGTTCCGCAGGGAGCAGTGCTGGGACCTTTGCTGTTTGTAGTATATGTAAATGATTTGGAGGAAAATGCAGCTGGTCTGATTTGTAAGTTTGCGGATGACAAAGGTTGGTAGATTTGCGGATAGTGATGAGGATTATCCAAGGATACAGCAGGATATAGATCGGTTGGAGACTTGGGCGGAGAAATGGCAGATGGAATTTTATCTGGACAAATGTGAGGTAATGCATTTTTTAATGTTTCATGCAGGTGGGAAGTATACAGTAAATGGCAGAACCCTTAGGAGTATTGACAGGCAGAGAGATCTGGGCGTATATGTCCACAGGTCACTGAAAGTGGCAACGCAGGTGGATAAGGTAGTCAAGAAGGCATACGGTATGCTTTCCTTCATCGGTCGAGGCATAGAGTATAAAAATTGGCAAGACATGCTGCAGCTGTACAGAACTTTAGTTAGGCCACACTTAGAATATTGCTTGCAATTCTGGTCGCCACACTACCAGAAGGATGTGGAGGATTTGGAGAGGGTACATAAGAGGATTACTCGGATGGTGCCTGGTCTGGAGGGCATTAGCTATGAGGAGAGGTTGGATGAACTCGGATTGTTTTCACTGGAACGACGGAGGTGGAGGGGCGTATTGACAGAGGGTTACAAAGTTATGAGCAGCATGGACAGAGTGGATAGTCAGAAGCTGTTTCCCATGGTGGAAGAGTCAGTTACTAGGGGACATAGCTTTAAGGTGCGAGGGGCAAAGTTTAGAGGGGATGTGCGAGGCAAGTTCTTTACACAGAGGGTGGTGAGTGCCTGGAACTTGCTGCCGGGGGAGGTGGTGGAACGATAGCGACGTTTAAGAGGCATCTTGACGACGACATGAATAGGATGGGAATAGAGGGATACAGTCCCCGGAAGCGCAGAAGGTTTTAGTTTAGGCAGGCTTCAGGATGGGCGCAGGCTTGGAGGGCCGAATGGCCTGTTCCTGTGCTGTACTGTTCTTTGTTCGAATGCATTTCGTTGCGGAAATTCGTAGAACTATAGCACATGGAGAAATACTGATTCATAGTCAAAGTGGAAAGTGATACAGTTAAACAATCATCATTACCATTGATCAGCTCAAGACTCGACACTCCAATGCTGCCTTAGTGAGAGCTGTAACAATAACAAGTCACACACAGATAATCTGCACCCTTTCCCCAGGGAAATCTTGGCCATCCCATCCAGCTTCTGGTGCAAGAGTTGAAATGGGAAATGAAAGGTCAGCAAAGGTGGTACATTCACTTCTTCATGAGCAACCAAAGAGCTATTAGTGTTTGTCAAGGACTAGCTGCTCCCAACACTTGGCAGTAGAGTCAGTGTCCCATCCATGTGGTACAACACCCAGCTATAATTATATAACGCTTGTGAATGACTAAAACAAACCAAAGCACTTCACAAGAGGGTTATCCAGCTAAATTAAGCATTGAGCCACATTAAGTGATAATAGGGCAGATGGTCAAAGGCTTGGTCAAACAGGTACACTTTAAGGAACATCTTAATGAAGAAAGAGCGGTACAGAGTTGGAGAGGTTTGAAGAGTGAATAAAATCGGGAATGCACAATCGGTGCAAAGATTTGCTGAAGTGCAAATGAGGACAATCTAAAAAACAACATAGACCTCTTCAAGAAACAAGCAAATATGTTAAGTATTTGCACATCAATGATTCATTGCTTTGTTTTGCTTCATTTAGACGCTAAACTTAATCTGCAAGTACAACCAAAGAGACACAATGTAAATTACAAATGGCCCTGGGGGTGACATCTATCATTTGATGTTGCCTCTTATTTCACTCATTCATGCTCTTGACAAGCAGTGCCCTAATATCTTGCTGCTTCCTCTCACTGAGTTCATGCTCTGTTTTTAGTATCTCAGCTCACTTGTTCCATTAGTAAATATTCATGAGGAAAATAGTTTTTCACTCATATTTCAACTATTTTAAAATTGCCACAGAAATGCATAAAGGCAATGGAAGTGAACAGTTTGTGTTTGTCTCAGTGGATTGATCATCAGCAGAAGGTGAATCATTGAGCAGTGAAGAGCAGAACTGCTCCCTTTAAGAAACGAAGGGCATTGACAATTAAGTTAGGACAATTGCAGTATGTATGTTAAATATACAGTTATGTGACTAGATGTAAGTATTTTCAGCAGTTACCGTTTCACTGTTGGTTTATCTGTGGACTGTGAAAAGCAACGCATTTCTCTGTTTTTTGTCTTCCTTCTGCTGCCGTCCACTTGCTGAGAGAATTTCATTGAACTTTTGTTAGATTTTAAGACAGTGTGTTGATTTTATCTGACCAATTTCACCATTTATTTCAGCATCAGGCAGAGAGCACTCCAACCCTGCGTGAGGACCCCACCCTCTATGCAGCGGTTAAGATATAATACATTTACAGATATCCTGGGCACAAGACGAGGCCCCTCAACAGGAGGTCCAGTGCTATGCAGCATAATGATCATTGACACTTCATTCAGTGTTATCCAGAGAGAGTATGCGTTTGCAAACAGCCAGCTTGAGAAATAGAATCGACAACAGAAACTCTACCCCACTCCTGGTAAGGAGTTTCCTTCACATGTCAATCTCTCAATCCTTTTGAAACGTAGCAAGCAGGAGTGGGCCATTCAGCCCTACTGCTTTTCAATTATGTCATGGCTGTTCTGCAACTCATCTCTCTTTACCCGCCTTTGCTCCATCAACCATGATACCAGTAATTAAGAAACATATCACAGTCTCTAAAGTTACAATGGTGCAGCAACATCCATCGTACTTTGGGGAAAGAGTGTCAAATTTTTGCTGACTGTTGTGTGCAAAGGTGCTTCCTGATTTTTCTCCTGAGCTACCTCACTCCAACATAGGAACAGGAGAAGGCCATTCGGCCCCTTGCGCCTGTTCCTCAATTCTAACAGATCATGGCTGATCTTCGACCTCAACACCATTTTCCCGCACTATCCCGCACTATGGGCGGCACAGTGGCGCAGTGGTTAGCACCGCTGCCTCACAGCTCCAGCGACCTGGGTTTAGTTCTGGGTACTGCCTTTGCGGAGTTTGCAAGTTCTCCCTGTGTTTGCGTGGGTTTCTGCCGGGTGCTCCGGTTTCTTCCCACCTCCAAAAGACTTGCAGTTTGATAGGTAAATTGGCCATTGTAAATTGTCCCTAGTGTAGGTAGGTGGTAGGAGAATGGTGGGGATGTGGTAGAAAATATGGGGTAGTGTAGGGTTAGTATAAATGGGTGGTTGTTGGTCGGCACAGACTCGGTGGGCCGAAGGGCCTGTTTCAGTGCTGTATCTCTAAATAAAAAAAATAAAATCCCCATATCTCTTGATATCTTTAATATCTCGAAATCTATCCATCTCTGTCTTGAGCATATTCAATGATGGATCTTCCACAGCTCTCTGAGCTAGGGAATTCCAAAGATTCACTACACTCTGAGTGAAGAAATGCCTCCTCATCTCAGTCCTAAATGGTTTGACCCTTATTCTGAGACTTTGTCCCCTGGTTCTCGACTCCCCCAGCCAGGGGAAACATCCATCCTGTCACACCCTGCAAGAATTTTTTTATGTTTGAATGAGATCACCTCTCATTCGTCAAAACGCTGGAGAATATAGGCTCAGTCTCCTCAAGCTCTCCTCATAGGGCAAACTCACTAACCCAGGAGTCAGTCTGGTGAACCTCCGCTCTACTCCCTCAATGGCAAGTATATCCTTCCTTAGGTAAGGAGACCAAAATTGGACAGAATACTCCAGGTGTGGCCTCATCGGGACTCGATAAAATTGCAGCAAGACTTCTTTACTCCTGTACTCAAATTCTCTTCTGAAAAAAGGCCAATATATAGTTTATTGTCTCAATTGCTTGCTGTGCCTGCATGTTACTTTTCCGTGACTCATGAACAAGGACACCCAGGTCCTTTTGGACATCAACAGTTCCTAAACTCTCACCATTTAAAATAGAACAGTGATTCCCGACAACGCAGCCTGCCACTGACGTCATCAGGCTGGGCCGCGGTGCGCACATGCGTAGACGGTTTCCTGCTTTCTGCGCGTGAGCTGCGTTCCGGCTTGCCAGGACTGGTTAGCGCATGCGCCGATGACGTCATCGCGACGTGTACTTCTTCGCGCAGCGCGCCTGGTTGGCCTCTGCGCATGCGCTTTATGCAATGCCAACAGGTATTCACGCATGCGTCAACCTTCTGATATTCACGAATGCGTCAAAGATTCAGCGCGAGTTTCTGAAAGTGGAAGGAGGAAAGGTATCGTCGGGCATTTTATCGCAATTATTTTGTCGTTTTGGACATTTGCTTCATTTTTATTAGAAAGAAGAGATTGCTCCAAGGTAAGTTGCGCTGCTGTTCTAAGCTGCTCTGAAAAATTTCCATTGACTGGGGCACTGCATGTGCTCCAGTCCCTGTTGTAAATTGCTCTGAAAACATTGCCATTGTTTGGGGCACTGCATGGGCTCCAGTCCACTGTACTGCACTAAAATCCTTTCCATTGTCTGGGGCATTGTGCAGGCAGTACATGTGATCCAGTCCCTGTTGTAAGTTGCTCTGTTCCTGCCCCCATTAGAGCCGTGCACATGAACACACAGCCACATGTTTCCCCTTTCGCCCTTGAAACAACCATGCAGAGCCTTGTGAGGCTCTGCAGTTGCGAGCTGCTGCCTGTCAAGCAGAGAGGGCATCCAAAGCGGTCAAGCACTTGGGGAACATTCAGAAAGAAGAGACTGAGCACTGAAAGAAACAAGCATGACGTGTCCAGTGGTAGCACAAATCTGAATGCCCTTGCTGAGTACACAACTGGTGAGGTGGGAGTGCAGCCACACCATTCTCCATCCTCAGTGTTGTTTGAAGGCAAAGGTAGATATGAGCGAAGAAATGGACGGTGATGCTGATAGTAGTAGGCAGGATTAAATGGGAGTGGATGGGAAGGTGCACGAGTAGCATAACCACGAGCAGGGAACAGCTGGGCTAAATGGTCTGCTTTTTGTTCATAGTACAAAAGAAATGTGCTTCTGTTTCCAGCACCCTCACATCATTCATGTTTTCCCTGAGAGCTGCATTGAATCATCACGAGATAGGGGCAGTAACTTCATCCTGACTCCTGCAGCTGAGTTGAGTACTAAATGATTCATTGGCGGTGTTATCAGTACATGCCTTTACTGCAGAACATAAAGCATGCTCAACAGTAATTTCACTGGAGGAGGGAAGCTCTGACACTGATGTTCTTTCCTTATTTCTTTTCATGTAAAACATGCTCTTGAGAAAACAAGCCTTGAGTTTTAAGGTCAGCATTCAAGCAACGAAGGCAACTGGATTATGCTGCGGAGCTTGTCACGATATGGAAAGGAACCTTGCATTTATGGATGAAGTGGGAGTGCACATTGGGATGCGTTTGGGGAGCATGCACCAAGAATAGACGGAGCTCAGACTCTTGTGACTTTGCCTTCTTCACGTGGGCAATACAGTAGTGGAATAGAGAGCCACGCATTCATTCACCACAAGGCTCTCCAGGAACAATCTCTTTAATTCTGCATAGCAGAGACTCGGCCTGTCTGTCTCACGGGAATGCTGGCAACACAACACTCATGTACCCATGCACAGCAGTGCCTCGAATGTTTAATGCACTTAATAAAATTTCTCAATAATGAAACCTGGAATTGTTGAGGTTTTTGATGTTATTTTCCCGACTTTGCAACTGCACTGCAGAAATTCAACTGAGGTGTGCTCCTTTGGGGGGGCGGTTATGGGGGGTCGGGAGTGGCGTGGGCTTATAAGGGGGTGGGGGGGTTATGAGGGGGTGGGGGAGAGGGGGTTTATGAAGGTGTAGGGGGAGGGGGAAGAGGGAGGGGATTGTGAGGGAGAAGAGGGAGGGGTTGTGAGGGAGAAGAGGGTGGGGGTTGTGAAGGGGTCGGGAGAGGGGGAGGTGGGGTAACAGTGGGGAGCTAGGGGGAGGTAGAGAGGGTGTGTGGGGGGTGGGGTAGTGGGAGGGAGTTAAATTCAGAAGCTCCTGAAGAGAGGGATGCAAAAGGTAGGGACCAGAGAGCTGCAATGCCTGAAGTACAGTTGAGAAGTCGGGAAGAAAGCGGCTGGATGGGGGATATGCAGCTGGAGAGAACGGCTGGATGGAGAATGCCTGAAGCGAGAAGCCGTGGATAGCCACGGGGAGCGAGTGGCCGAAGACCTTGGTATCGCCGGGTGCAGGTAAGTTTGGTAAGTCATTTGCCGTTGCAAATTTATGACGCATGCTCCGCTCCCCTCCGTCACCGTCCACTCGCCGACCGCTCCGCAGCAACCAGGCCCGCACCGCTCCCCCTCTCTCCCCGGCCCGCACCCCCCTCCCTCCCCGGCCGCACACCAGCCAGCTCGTTCCCCCTCTCTCTCCACCATTGTGTGCTGACATGTGTTTGTTGGGTTGCCACCGTGTGATTATTTGAGCAGCGCCATCTTTAGTCCTGGCAGCTGCCTAAAGTCGCAGTCTGTGACGTTTTAGTGGCACATGATGCATTAGCGCATGTGCCACAACAGCGACCCCTAGCGGTAAAGTTGTCAGCAAATGCAGACATTTATTAATTGGTGCTAGAAATGTTAGTTGGAGGGGTAAAGTGCTTCACCTGTGAGATGTGGGAGATGTATGCCGCTTCCAGCGTTCTGGAAGACTATATCTGCAGGAAGTGTACCCAGTTGCAGCTCCTCACAGACCGCATGGATCGGTTGGAGCAGCAACTGGATGCACTGAGGAAGATTCAGGTGGCAGAAAGCATCATAGAGAGGAGTTTTAGGGACGTGGTTACACCCAAGGTGCAGGCAGATAGATGGGTGATCGCTAGAAGGGACAGGCAGTCAGTGCAGGAATCCCCTGTGGCTATCCCCCTCTCTAACAGGTATACCGTTTTGGATACTGTTTGGGGGATGGCCTATCAGGGGAAAACAACAGCAGCAGCCAGCGCAGTGGCACCACGGCTGGCACTTCTGTTCCGCAGGGAGGGACAAAGCACAGAAGAGCAATAGTTACAGGGTTTCTCTCTCTCTCTCTCTCCGTCAGTGGGAATGGATGTGCAAGGTGTGGATTTCTATGTGTGTGTGTGTGTTTTTATCTGGACATGTTAGTCTGCCTGTATTTATGTGGCTGTCTTTGTGTCTTTGTGTGGGTTTGTGTCTCTGTATTTGTGTTTCCAAAGCTGGATGTGAGGGTGGGAGAGGACACAGAAGGACACTCTCTAATCTCTTACTAAAGATCTTTCATCTTAACAACTCTGATGAATAGACATAAATATCCTCCACAAAATATCAATACTTGTCTTAATACTTGTCGGGACAGAGGTGCCTCTCTCAAACACGGCCTATGTTAGGTTTATATGAGCTGATGATATAAAGTTAATTGGGACAGTAAGCTGTGAGGAGGGCACAAAGAGACTGAAAAAGGGAGATTGACAGGTTACGTGAGCGGGTAAGAAATCGGCAGCTGGAATATCATGTGCAGAGATGTGAGGTTCTTCAGTTAACATGCTGGTACAGCAAATGGACTGTTGGACTTTATGGCAAGGGGGTTAGAGTACAACAGTGAGGAAGTCTTGCTGTGATGGTACATGGTTTGGTGATCCCACACCTGGAGAGAGACGGAGTGAAGGAGAAGGTGAGGAATTAGAAGTCCCAAAGGTGCTACACAGGGTGCATTATAAAACAAAATCTGACACCAAACCCACATAAGGAAAGATTAAGGCAGCTGGCCAAACGCATGGTCAAAGAGGTTAGTATTAAGGAACGTCTTTAAGCAGGAATGAGAGATAGAGAGACAGAGAGGTTTAGGGAAGGAACTCCCCAGTGTTAGCAGGCAGTGACATTAATTCCTGATTGCCGGTAGAGATTTGTTAGGAAAGGGTATTAATGTTTAGGGAGGTGAGAGAGCTCGATGTGGAGAAGGTGCAAATCATCCATGACCTGGGTGAATGGACGGGACATGCTCGAGGGGCCGAATGGCCTCCTCCTGTCTTCGTAAGGGCTTTATTAATATCCATTCCAATGTGTCTGCCTTTATAAAAGAGGGGGAATGATACAGACATTGTCGTTAAAGAGGAGGAATGTGAACTATTGGATGGGATTAACAGAGTGAGAGGAAAATATTAAGGTGTTTGGTATCTTTGAAAGTGGATAAATGGTCAGGCCTGGATGCATTGGAACCAGTGCAGAAAAGGTTCACTGTCTGATTCCTGGGATGAAGGGTTTGTCTTATGAGGAACGGTCGAAAAGGTTGGGCCTGAATTCATTGGAATTCAGAAGACTGAGAGGTGATCTTATTGAAATATACAGAAAACTTAAAGGGATAGACAGGTTCAATGCAGGTAAGATGTCGCATTTGGTTCAGGAGTTTAGAACCAGGGGACACAATTTCAAAATGAGGGGGAAGCCACTTAGGACAGCGACGAAGAGAAATTTCTTTGCTCAGAGGGTTGTGAATCTTTGGAAATCTCTACCCCAGTGGGCTGTGGAAGCTCAGTCTGGGAAAAAGGCATTGAAGTGGATAATCAGCCATGATCGTATTGAATGGCGGAGCAGGCTCGATGGGCTGAATGGCTTTCTCCTGTTCCTATGTTCCCAAGCTGCTGAAATAGTTTCTCCCAAACTACCCCATCAGTTCTCCTTAATATCTCAACATCTTTGAACAAATCGCCTTGATCCTGCTACATTCCAGGGAATAAATCCCTGGTTTGTGTAATATCACCACATAATTTAACCCTTGAAGTCCAGTTATCATTCTGGTAAATCTACACTGCACTCAAATGGACATGGACCCCCCCCCCCCCCGCACCCCCTCCCCACCCAAGTCTCTTTGGACCTCCAGTGTTTCTAACTTTTCACCATTTATAAAGTACTTTGTTTTAGTCTTTTTTTTGCTCACAGTAAAATCTATCTACCACAGTTTAGCCCATTTATTTAAGATCTTAGTATCTCTTTGTAATTTGATGCTTCCAGCTACACTGCTTAAAATGCTGCCTATGTTTGTGTCATTGGCAAACTTGATATGTGGCATTCTACCACATCATCTTAAATCGTTAATAAATACAGCAAAACTGAAACACACACGGGCTTTGCACTAGTAGACAGGAGTGAATCATTCCATCCTAGAGGTTTTTAAATTACAGATTTATGTTTTTTAAAGAAAAAACAGTATTCAAATTCACAACAGCCCTGTGTGGGATTTGAACTCCTGCTTTTTCAATCATCAGCTCAGGCCTTCAAATTAAAACCCATAAAAATAGATTAATTTTCCTACTGCTGTTGTCTGACTGTCTCAGTTTTGTATATTGTTCCCTTCTGCTCTTCTTCCACGTGTCTGAAGACTTTGAAGTTTGTCAGACATTGGTAAACTACTTCATGTGGTGTTCTGTAAATACCTTCAATTCTGTGGATCTGCAAGGGACACAATTCAAATTCCCACCTTATTAAATCAACCAACACCTGCAGCTCCATTCAAACACCCCTATTTCCTGTCGCTGAAAAGATAGCTCACACTTCCACAATTCAGGAATGTCTGAACAGCTTTTTACACATTTCCCAAAACATTGCTAACACTTTTCAGGATGAAGCTCAATTCAACTTACAGATTGCAAGCCCCAATTTTTAAATTTCAGATATAAAAAGTGACCCAAATGTAATCCCAGGTCTCTCTGTCCCGGCACCCATTTTAACATTGTACCATTTAGTTTATATTGCTTCCCTTCAGCCTTCCTGCCAAAATGCATCATTTTACATTTCTCAGCAATGAAGTTAACCTGCCATGTGTCTGAACATTTCACCAGACTGCGTCAATCCTGCTGATGTCTACTACTATTCCCTTCCCTGTTTATTACGTTGCAGATGGCACAATGTTGAAGTTATGCCCTGTAAACCCACACCAAGTCATTAATATATATCAAAACGATCAGTGGTCCTAATCCAAACCCCTGGGGAATACCACTGTACCACAATGTACACTGTATACAGTCAGTACAAATGCAGGGAGGGTATGCTGAACATTTATAAACCTCTAATAGGGCCCCAACTGGAGAACTGCGTCCAGTTCTGGTCACCACACTTTAGGAAGGAGGTGAGGGTCCTTGAGAGGCTGCAGAGATTTACCAGAATGGTTTCAGGGATGAGGGATTTTAGCTACAAGGTTAGGTTGGAAAAGCTGTGTTTGGTCTCCTTAGAACAAAGGAGATAGAGGGGAGATTGAATAGAAGTGTATAAGATTATGTCAAGCACAGATGCCACCCTCCAGTCTGAAGCAACCATTAACCACTACTCTCTGTGTTCTGTCCCTTAGCCAATGTCGTATCCACTCTGTCCCTGTCCCCTTCATTCCATGAGCATTCATTTTGCGAACTCGTCAATTATGACACAGCATTACGACCTCCCCATGAAGAAATTGGCCCCAGAGCACAGAAAAACACACACAGACAGGCAATGACCATCTGCAACAAGAGAGAATCCAAACACCTCCCCTTGGCATTCAAAGCATTATCCCCTCGCTGCTGAATCCCCCAGCGTCAACATCCTGGGGAAACATTCACGAGGAAATGTGCTGAAGAAATCATATCAATACTGTGGCTGCAAGTGACTCACCCCCTGACTCCCCAAATCCTTACCACCACCTGCAAGATACAAGTCAGGTGTGTGATGGTATCTCTCCACTTGCCTGGATGAGTGCAACACCTACGACACTCCAGATGCTCGACACCATCCAGGATAAAGGAGTCCACTTGATTGGCATCCCATCCACCACTTTAAACTTTGATCAGATCACCCTTAACCTTCTAAATTCCGGGGATACAGAGTAAAGCTGCGTCAACATTGTCGCATCAAATGCTGCCAAGCTATTAGTTAGCTATTGAGTAAGTCTCCTCCTCTTTATTCTATCAAACACTCCCATGGCAGGTACAGTGTGGGGTTAGATACAGAGTAAAGCTGCCACTATATATGCCTCTCTTTCTCCTCCTCCATCCAGATGGAGAGAGTAACAGTGAGAAAGACAGGGATAGATATAGAGAGGGAAGAACAGAGAGAGGGAAGGATGGCAATGGGAAGGAAGTACCAGAGAGGAAGAGGAAGAGATTAAGATGGAGAGTGTCGGAAGGGTTCCTGCAAAGCTGTGTGCAGCATCGTTGAAGGTAGAACGCAGCGAGAGATTGAGATTAAGTGAGTACAGATGGAGATAGAGAGAGAAGAGAGAGATAAGCATGGAGAGAGTAGCAGAGAGAGGAACTAGGAATTGAGTGAATAAGGGAGAGGGGAAGACGGAGATGGAGAGAGGTTATCAGTAAGAGTAGATCTGCACTTCTCACTCCATGCCTATCTCTCCCTGTCTCACTGTTACACTCTCTCCATCTATATTTCTCCATCTCTCCTGATCGTTCACACTCGATGCCTATTTCTTGTACCTCTGTGTACACAGAATTACATCTATCTATGATTATATTTGACATTGGCCCTTTCAATCCACAAAGTGATTTCTGACAACGCTGCCGCCACTGACGTCATCAGGCTGCGCCGCTGTGCGCACAATCACAGCCGGTATCCTGCTCTCTGTGCACGCGCTGTGTTCCGGCATGCCAGGACTGGTTAGCGCATGCGTTGAAAACGTCACCGCGGGGCGTGTTTATCTTCGGGCAACGTGCCTGGCCGGCCGCTGCGCATGCGCTTTGAGCAACGCCAACGGGTACTCACGCATGCGTCAATCTTCGGATATTCACGCATGCGTCAAGCTTCGGTGAGAGTTTCTGAAAGTGGAAGGAGGAGAGGTTTTGTCGGGCATTTTCTCGCAATTATTTAGCCGTTTTCAAGATTTCAGTCTGCTTCATTTTCATCAGAAAGAGGAGATTGCTCCAGTCCCTGTTGTAAATTGCTCTGAAAACATTTCCATTGCCTGGCACACTGCATGTGCTTCAGTCCCTGTTGTAGGTTGCTCTGAAAACATTTCCATTGCCTGGCACACTGCATGTGCTTCAGTCCCTGTTGTAAGTTGCTCTGAAAACATTTCCATTGTCTGGGGCACTGCATGTGCTCCAGTCCACTGCACTGCAAAGTGAACAAATGTGGCTACCCTCTGTACCAGGTGATGGTGCAGGACAATGTTGGTAGGGGCAGAGCTATGTTCTATGCCATGGTGAGCTGAGATGCTGGACGAGATTGTGAGTGTTTTTGTCGATTCCATGGGACCCACCGCCTGCTGCGTAATATCAGCCATTGTGGATAAGGACATCAATGAGATCAATGCGATCAGGAAGCATCTCCCAGCTGCAACGGTTCTCCTCTGTCAGTTCCATGTGATGCAGAGCATGAGGAGGAAGATCAGCAGCTACCCAGTGAATGGTGAACTGAAGGATCAGTTGTTTATGATCTGCAAGGAAATGGTACATGCACCTTTGGAGGACAAGATCACAATTTGCGTGCAAAGGATTGGACACCTCTGCCCCCCACCCCCACCCCCTTGCAGGGCTACCTGCTTACAAACTGCATTCCACAGAAGGAGATGTGGGCATCATGTTCACGTGGTAAACATTTGTGAACAACACCAACAATCACATTGAATCGAGAATGGCAAGATAAAGCACTTGCTCCTCTCCTCCTTATCCATGAAGGAATGCATCTCAGCGCTGATCTTCCACAATACTGTCCTGGTCCTATGGGGTGTAGGGGAGATGGGGAGATGGGGGTAAGGGGAGGGCAGGTTAAGGGAGTGGGGGTTGGGGTGAGAGGGGGTTCCGGGATGAGGGTGGCTGCAGTGGGTGGTGGGAGATGGGGGAGGTAGAGGTGGGAAACAGAGAGGGGGAGATGTAGAGGGATGGGGGAGAGGGGGTGTGGGGGTGTAGCGGGAGGGAGTTAAATTCAGAAATTCCTGAAGAGGGGAATGCAAAAGGCAAGGTCCAGACAGCTGCAATGCTTGAAGTACAGTTGAGAAGTAGAGGAGAAAGTGGCTGGATGGGGGATCCGCAGCTGGAGGGAATGGCTGGATGGAGAGGGCCGGAAGTGAGTGGCTGTAGAGAGCCATGGGGAGATAACGGCTGAAGAACTTTGTGTCGGGGTCCAGCCGGTACTTCTTTTGCTGTTGCAAGTTTATGGCGCATGCAAGGAAAAACGTACTCCTCCTCCCTCCATCTGCTCTGCTCCCCCGGCCCGCTGGCTCTGTCACTCCGGCCATTGTGTGCTGCCATGTGTTTTTTCGGTTGCCTCCGTGTGACTTTTTGAGCAGCGCCATCTTTAGTCCTGGCAGCTGCTAAAGTCGCAGACTGTGACGCTTTGGTGGCACATGCTGCATTTGCGCACCTACCGGTTGCGTTGCCAGCAAATGCAGTCTCAAATTTGGAGTTTCTGATGTCAATGCATTAAAAGGCACCACAGTGCGCTGGCCGGGAATTGAACCCGGGTCAAAAGCTTAAACGGCATCTATGCTCGCCACTATACCACCATTGCCAACTATGTGGAACTCCTTCACTCCTTAAGACAATATCTTCCTTTAAAATATAATATGATTTGCACATCAAATTGCATTTGATTGATATTACGATACAATTATTCTCTCTCTGCTCCTCTGCTTTACTCTCTCATTTCACTCTAAATGACAAATCAACACTAACTGCTGTCTTCACCACGCCATGTTCACTACCCAAAGAAGGTCACTGATACAATAATCCCATTCTCACATCCGGTGGTTTTTCTGACAGTAATAAAAAACAAGAAATGCTTTAACGTTTCAGGCAGTGACCCTTCATTTTCACTGACCCGAAACGTTAACTCGGCTTCTCTCTCCAACAGATTCTGCCAGACTTGCTCAGTATTTCCAGCATATTTGTTTTTCTTTCAGATTTCCAGCATGTGCAGTATTTTTCTTTTATTTTGGAGTTTCTGACACTGATGGGCTATTTCGAATAAGAGAAGATTAAACGGAGATGAGATCGAGGTGTGCAAACTCAAGAGGGGTCCAGACAGAGTAAATAGGGAGAAAGTGTTGCCATTGGCAGAAGGTTCAGGAAGCAGATGGCACCGATTTCAGGTCAATGGCAAAATAAAAACAACGGCGACATGGATGTCTAAATAGACCAATCAGAGAGGGACCCTGAAATAAAACACTGTTAGAACTTTAAACTGCCAATATCAGTCAGCCCCTTCACCAGTCCTCCATCAGCACAGGGCTGTGGGAGCTCCCTATTTAATCCCAGTGTGTAGTTGTTTGTGGGGAGATTTCCATGTCGGAAAGTGATTTGAGGACTGTCTGATCCGGTACATTTCTACTCCAATCATTTTAATACAATTATGCAAGCAGAGCTTAATAACCTAATAACTGACCCACTTGAGTACTTGTGTCTCTTTTTCCATAGTGTGAAGTCAAACCCATAACCCACTTTGGCCTTAAAGCAGTTCTTTTCAACCATAATGGCGAGAGTTATCCCTTCTGACAGAATTGCACCATTGTTACAGAGCAGTAGGAGGCCATTTGGCCCATCGTGTCTGCACTGGCTCTCTGAATGAGACATGCACTTAATGCCAATCCCCCACCTTCTCCCCGTAACCCTGCACTTTCGTCTTGTTCCCATCAGAGTCTAACTGCCTTTAGAATGCTTCGATTGAACCTGCCTCCACCACAGTCGCAGGCAGTATGTTACAAATCCTATCCACTGGCTGTATGAAGATGTTTGTCCTCATGCTGTTGTTGCTTCTTTTACCAATGACTTTGAATCTGTGCCGTCTCGTTCTTGATGCTTTCATGAGTGGGAAGTTTGACCCTATTCACTCTGTCCAAACCCCTCATGATTTTGAAAATCTCTATCAAATCACCTCTCAGCCTTCTCTTCCCCAGAGAAAACAATCGCAACTTATGCAACATATCTTCATAACTGAAGTTCTTCATCTCAGTCCCATTCTCGTGAATCTTTTCTGTACTTTCTCCAATACCTTTACATCTCCTTCTATGGTATCTTTCTCCTTCCTCAGCCACTCGATCCAGACCTCGCTATTTCCCCACTCCCTCGGCCGATTGTTCTCCACTCCTCGCTTTGTGCCATCCCGCTCTCCGGCTTCCCCCCACCCCAGCTCTTGACTGTGCTGCTTCCCTCCTCTCGGCCACTCGCTCCTCCCTCACCCCATCACCCCTCCCGGCATGCCTTGCTTCTTCGGGCGGCATGCAGAGAACAATTAAATATGGGAGCGAGTGGCCAAGAGGAGGGAAGTGGAGCAGCCCAGATTTGGGGCATTGTGGGGAGGAGGGGAAGCGGGAAGTGGGAAGGGAGTTGCCAGAGAGTGGAGTGGCGAGGAGAAGGGAACAAGCAATCAGGGGAGAGGGGGAGAGCAGCAAGGTCTGGAGTGAGCGCTTTAGTTGGGGTGACATCACTCCTGGTCAGTCATATAAAATGTGGATACCGAATTGCCAGCACATTTTATACTCTGCTCGATTTTCTTCTCCATCGATTACGGTGCCAAATCAAGGAAGTTATGATAAACTTGTATAAAACACTGTTTCGGTCTCAATTGGAGTATCAGATTCAGTTCAAGACTCCACACGTCAGGAAGAATGTTAACCCATTAGAGAGATTGCAGAAAAGATTCATGAGAATGGTTCCAGGGATGAGGAACCTCAGTTACCTGTATAGAATGGAGAAGCTGGGTCTCTTTTCCTTGGAGAAGAGAAGGTTGCGAGGAGATTTGATCGAGGTATTCAAAATCATGACGGCTCTGGACAGAGTAGATATGGTGAAACTGTTCACATTTGCGGAAGGGTCGAGAATGAGAGAACATCGAGTTATGGTGATTGCAAAGAACCAATAGCAACCAGGGGTAAAAGGCGTTTTCACGTAGCGAGTGGTAAGGATCTGGAATGTACTGCCTGAGAGCGTAGTGGAGGCAGATTCAATGGAATAATTCAAAAGAGAGTTGGATAATTATCTGAAGGGAAGAAAAATAAATGCTTATGGGACAAAGTCAGGGGAATGAGAATAGATAAGTTAACTGCCGAGCTTTGTTTGAAATAAAACCAGGAACATTGACTCTGATTGGCAGTTAACTGTCATTCACCATAAACTGGTGCATTCTCCATAGCAACGTTTCGACCAATCAGCATCCACTTGCCAACCAATCAGCACTCTCTTATATCGTATAAATTTATTGTTTACATTGGTATTCTTGAGATTGTCCTGATGACTGCAAGATAAAAGTCCTCGACAAATGCCTCTGTTTTCAGCAATACTCATGAAAATGAGAAGTTTATCAAATTGTCTCAAAACTAAAACTTTCCATTAATTCCACTTTTGTCCCACATCGGAATTGCCAGGGTTTTTTTTTTTGTGAATAGAAAATCGAAACCAATGGCTTAATGTATAGTTCGATACGTGGCTCTCTGATTGGTGATGAAATATAACATTTGAGATTCTGCCAGGCAGCGGATTCCTGCTCTGGTGATTTTATCATGAAGGCAGTTTTGTGTGGTCACTTAGCTCCCGCTTTGCCCGGTACTTTGCATCCTTCCCCTCGCTCAGACACACCGCCTGCACGCTATATTTCTGTATTCCTGTACAGGCAGACCACAGGCTCTTTGAACAGCAACACTTACAAGTTTCAGGGATGGGTTAGGTACTGGATAATCCGCGCTCTGCCAGACAAGGCACAGTCAGGCACAGAAATTTAGGTTCTCTCCTGATGTTCAGGCACAGTGGCGCAGAGGTTAGCATCGCAGCCTCATAGTTCCAGCGACCCGGGTTCAATTCTGGGGACTGCCTGTGTTGAGTTTGCAAGTTCTCCCTGTGTCTGCGTGAGTTTTCTCCGGGTGCTCTGGTTTCCTCCCACATGCCAAAGTCTTGCATGTTGATAGGTAAATTGGCCATTATAAATTGCCCCGAGTACAGGTAGGTGGTAGGGAAATATAGGGACAGGTGGGGATGTGGTAGGAATGTGGAATTAGTGTAGGATTAGTATAAATGGGTGGTTGATGGTTGGCACAGACTCGGAGGGCCGAAGGACCTGTTTCAGTGCTGTATAACTAAACTAAAAATATCTCTTTGATTAAATTAATCTGATACTTGAGTTATGACGAAAATTTCAAATAATGCTTGCTAATTAACTGTCAGTCACCATAAACTGGTGCATTCTCCATGGCAACGCCTATACCAATCAGAGTCCACCTGCCAACCAATCAGCAATCTCTTCTCATACAGTACAATTTGTTGCTTTCTCTTGCATTGGTATTCTTGAGACTTGTCCTGATGAGTGCAAGATGAAAAGCTTCGACAAAATGTCTCTATTTTCAGCAATACTCAAGCTCTGTACAACCAAACGACTAATTTTATCTGCGAATGTTGCCTCAGGAATTAACTCCTACACGATTCCAGCAAACACACGGAGATCCTCTTCCCTCCCACCTCTCACCAGGATTGGTTGGAGAAATTTCCCTTCAGGGTCACAGTCAGGAAAAGGTTCTTTCCATCAGAAGACACTGAGAGGAACTGAGAGAAGGATTCTATCTAGTTGAATAGTTCTAGATTGTAAAGACACTTTCAATTACAAACATTCAATTGGACGGCGGTGAATTCAATTTCAGTCAGAAATTGCAGTGCACACTCCTGTGCCAATAATTAGGGAGTGCTGCTTTGTCAGAAATGCCGTCTACCAGATCAGACATTAAAATAAGACGCTGCCTGCCCTCTCAAGTACATGTAACAGATCCCATGATATTAGTCTGAAGAAGAGCAGTAGTGGTGGTGTGGGCGGGGGGAGGGGGGTGCATTCTCGTCGGTATCCTGAGGCCTAATATTTATCATTCAACCAACGTTATTACAACAAATTATCTAGGTTTTGGAATATTTTTGTGGGTTCTTGCTGTGCAGAAACTGACTTCCAATTTCCTGCATCACAATAGCGACTACACTTTCCAGAGTACGTCATTGGCTGTTGAGCGTTAGGTGACGCACTAAGGTCGTGAAGTGGGTTATAGACATGCATGTCTTTCTTCACTGCTGACAACACATAATTCCAGAAATACATAGTCTGAAGCTCAAACATGTAATATTTAAATCATGTATACAACAACTGTCTGCCTAAAATTATTAACAATATATCAACCCTCTTTGCTACTCTAGTGTTTCCTAAAGGAGCTCCCATGGTTTCAGCATGAGGATTGTGCAGTGTATTGTCATCAGTTAGGTTTTAATAGTTGCTCATAGTCTGTGGTATCTCAGAGCCCGAGCCTGAGGGGTCTTACTCACAGTCTGCAGTATTACTGCTGTCACAAGTGCAGTCTGGTCTAACCCGCTTCCTGGCCTTGGGGCAGTGTTGGGTTGAGGAAGGGACGCGGGCACGGATGCAATAACGCTCCGAGTGAGGGCAGTGTGCATCACTGGCATGGTGCCAGTCCCATGAGGCTGAGACTCAGTACTTACCGGTGGGAGATCTGACTGTAGCAGAGCTGTGACACGACAATAGCCACAGTCAATATATCCTACCAGCTTTTCCAAGCTGGAGGAAACAGTGCAGGTCAGAGCCTGAATAGCGCCTGTTCAAGCCTCGATCAATGATACCAGGGCAGGGGCCACCGGCTCTTGGGCAGGGAGCATCACTGCGGCGTCCGTGGAGCTGACCACAGGCTCCATGGTGGACTGCAAGGCGGTGAGGTCTTGTGGCAGAGCATCACCCAGTATGTACACAAACTCCTCCATCCCCTCAGACAGAATGAGGCACGTACTGGACAGGTTGTCCATTGCCTCCAGCAGTTGATGATGTACATGGAAGAGCCTCCTCTAAAGGCTGGTCCGGTAAACTCTCCATTCTTGTGCTCTTCAGCAGAACTGGAAGCTGAGCTTGTCCTTCGGCCTTCTGTCTCCTGCAATCTCATTTCCACCTTGGCCAGCTTCTGCACACCATTCCTGAATGATTCACTCTCCATGCATCCTGACAACTGGACATCTCTTCCACCAGCGAATGTCGTACTGGTGTGCCGGAATCCTGGAGCCGGTGACAAAGCGTTTTCTGTGAGCGGGTTCCTTTCTATTTCATTCACAGCAGGACGCAAATAATGGCACAGACATGGAACAGAGGGGAGAGGGTCAAGTTGCAGTGTGTGATGGGAATCTGAGGCAGCAGCAAGATGAGGGGGCAACACAGTGTGAGTGCAGGGGCGCCAGAACGTCCACGTGATTGTTTAAGGGAAGAGAGAGAACAGGAGAATTTGGTCTCCACCCTGTCTCAACCAGCCTTCAACAATGTCATTCTGCATTCTTCTCCAGCTGCCGAGCCATATCATGTTCAGAGCTTCTTGCTTCATCTGGGTGAGTTCCTGAATGCACGTCCTCTTCATCGGTTTGTGTGTCAGTTTGTCCTGTGGAGAGAGTGTGAAGGAGTTACTGTCTGCTATCTGAGCCTGCAATCTGCAGAGGTGTTGGGGCAACTCCAGATAAAGGAAGAAAAGGTGCACTTTTGATGCACCATCCAAGACCTCAAGATCTCCCGAACACTCTGGAGCCGGTAGAGGACTTTGGAAATCTCGTCACTGCTGTAATGTAGGAAATGCGGCAGCCAATTTGCCAACAGTGAGGTCCCACTTTGAGATCATTGAACATATAATGTGTTTCAGGGCAGTTTGTGGAGGGATAAGTGTTGACCAAGTGAACCCAGGTGAACTCTCTTGTTCTTCTTCAAAATAGTGCAATGGGATTGTTTGCACCAACCGAGAGGACAGGACCATGGTCTGACATACAGGGCAATTTGGCAAATTGGATTCAAAATTGACTTAGTGGCAGGAAACAGAGGGTAATGGACGTTGGTTGTATCTGAGATTGGAAGCCTGTGACCAGTGGTGTATCACAGGGATCGCTGCTGGGACTCTTGCTGTTTGTAGTGCACATTAATGATTTAGACGTGAATATTGGAGGTATGATTAGTAAGTTCGCAGATGACACGAAAAGTGGTGTTGTCGTAATTAGTGAGGACCGAAGCCTTAAATACATGACGATATAGATGGGCTGGTAAGATGGGCAGAAAAGTGGCAAATGGAATTTAATCCTGAGAAGTGTGAGTTGATGAATTTTGGGAGGACTAACAAGGCAAGGGAATATAGGATGGATGATAGGGCCCTAGGAAGTACAGAGGGTCAGAGGGACCTTGACATACTAGTCCATAGATCACTGAAGGCAGCAGGACAGGTACACAAGTTGGTAGGAAGGCGTATGGGATACGTGCCTTTATTAGCTGAGGCATAGAATATAAGAGCAGGGAGGTTATGATGGAGCTGTACAAAACGCTAGTTAGGCCACAGCTGGAGTATTTTGTTCAGTTCTGGGCACCACACCATATGAAAGATGTGATTGCACTGGAGAGGGTGCAGAGGAGATTCACCAGGATGTTGCCTGGCTGGAGCATTTCAGCTATGAAGAGAGATTGAAAAGGTGAGGACTGTTTTCCTTAGAGCAGAGAAGGCTGGGGGTGGGGGGAGGGGGCGGTGTGGGTGGGGGTTGCGGGGGGGACATGTTTGAGGTATACAAAATTATGAAGGGCATTGATAGATGAGATAGGAAGAAATGTTTTCCCTTAGCAGAGGGGTCATTAACCAGGGGGAATAGATTTAAGCTCAGGGGGAAAAGGTTTCGAGGGGACTTGCTGGAAAATGTTTTTACCCAGAGGGTGGTTGGAATCTGGAACGCACAGTCTGAAGGAGTGGTAGAGGCAGGAATCCTGAAAGCATTTAAGAAGTACTTAGATGAGCACTAAATATGCCATTGCATGCAAGGCTGCGTGCCAAGTGCTGTGAAATGGGATTAGAATAGTTTGGTTCTTGATGGCCGACACGGACACGATGGGCCGAAGGGCCTGGTTCTCTGCTGTATAACGCTATGACTCTATGACTATCTCACCTAAAACGCAACACCAGTGTTACCCAGATTGTGCTATCAAGTCTGTGGAGTAGCACTGTAATCCACCATCTCTGACCCGATGATCACCGACTGAACTGCAGCGGATGCAATCAAAGATAAGGACCTGCATTTATCTAGCAACTTTGAAGACCCAATGAGGTTGTAAAATGCTTTATCGTCAATGAAGTATTTTGAAGTATATTCGCTATTGGAATGGAGGAAATATGGCAGTCAATGTATGCACAGCAAGATCCCAATTACATCAATATGATTCTAATCAGATCATCTGATTTTGTGATGTTGATTGAGCGATGAATATTGGGGAGAATTGTCCCTCTGCTCTTCCCCACATAGTGGTCATGGGATCATTTACATCTACCTGAGAGGGCAGACGGGATCGCTCTTTGTCATTGCATCGGAAATATGGCACCTCTGACTGTCTTACAATTGTATGGGGACCTGGTGAGACCGCACCTGGAGTACTGTGTGCAGTTAGGTCTCCGTACCTAAGGAAGGATATATCCTTGGAGGTAGTTCTAAGTTGGTACCTCGGATGACAGGGTTGTCCTACGATGAGTTGCTCAGCAAATTGTACTCATACTCCAGGCAGTTTAGAAGAATGAGAGGTGGTGGTTCACATTCGTACCAAGGACATAGGTAGAAAGAGGGATGAGGTCCTGTAAAGAGAATTTAGGGAGCTAGGTAGCAGATTAAAAAGCAAGACCTCAAAGTTTGCAATCTCTGGATTACCCCCAGTGCCACGTTCCAGTGAGTATAAGAATAGGAGGATACAGCTGATGAATGCATGGCTGAAGAAATGGTGCAGGGGTGAGGGCTTCAGTTTACTGGATCTCTGAGTCTGTTTCTGGTAAAGGTGGGACCTGTACAAGTTGCACCTGAACCACGAAGGGACCAACATCCTTGCTGGGAGGTTTGTTTCTGCAGTGGGGAGTGGGGGTGGGGGGAGGGGTAAGTTAATTTGGCAGGAGATGGGAAACAGAGTGGAGGTACAGTAGGGGATAATGCACTGTCAAATAAAGAAGAGAAATTGAGTCAGTCTGGAAGGTAGTGCAAATATCAACCTGTTAATGCACAAGCGAATAATGCAAGGCTGGATTGCATCAATTTTAAAGCAAGGAGTCTTACTAGTAAGGCACATGGATTGAGGGTGTTGATTAACACATGGGAATATGATATTATTGCTATCACAGAGACATGGTTGAGGTAAGGGCAGGACTGGCAGCTCAATATTCCAGGGTATAGAATCTTCAGGCGAGATATGAGAGGGTGTGAAAGAGGAGGTGCAATTGCACTTTTGATTCAGGAGTCAATTACTGTCGTAAGGAGGGATGATATCTTAGAAGGTTCCTCAAAAGTAGAGGGATCAATATCCAGTGGGCATCGATTTAAGGCAAGGGGCAGGAGGTTTAGACGGGATTTGAGGAAAGACAAATTCACGCAGAGGGTGGTTGGAATCAGTAACAAACTGAATTATGGGGTGGTAGAGGCAGGAACCCTCACGACTTTTACTAGGTATTTCGATGTGCACTTGAAACGCCATAGCATATAAGGCTATGGGCCAAGGGCTGCAAAATGTAATTAGAATAGATAGGCGCTTGATGACTAGCACAGACGCGATGGGTCGAATCACCTGATCTCATTGACACATAAAAAGCTCTGAAGGGGGTTGATAATGCAAGGCTGGAGAATCTAGACACAGGGACACAGCCTCAGTATTTGGAGCCAATCATGTAGGATGGCAAAGTGGCACTGTGGTTAGCACCGCAGCCTCACAGCTCCAGCGCCCCGGGTTCAATTCTGGGTACTGCCTGTGTGGAGTTTGCAAGTTCTCCCTGTGTCTGCGTGCGTTTCCTCCGGGTGCTCCGGTTTCGTCCCACATGCCAAAGACTTGCTGGTTGATAGGTTAATTGGCCATTATAAATTGCCCCTAGTATAGTTAGGTGGTAGGCAAGTATAAGGACAGGTGGGGATGTGGTAGGAATATCGAATTAGTGTGGCATTAGTATAAATGGGTGGTTGATGGTTGGCACAGACTCGGTGGGCTGAAGGGCCTGTTTCAGTGCTGTATCTCTGAACTAAAACTAAAAAGACTAAGAAGAGGAGAAATTCATTCACTCAGAGGGTGTGAAACATTGGAATTCTCCATCTCAGAACGGTTCATCTTTGAATATTAACAGGGCTGTGATTGATACATTTGTAAACTCTCAGGGAATCGAGGAATATGAGGAGCAGTTGCAAAATTGGAGCTGAGGTAGACGATCAGCCAGGATTTCATTGAATGTTGGAGCGGACTTGAGGGTCTACCATTGCTTCTAATGGCTTTAGGCAGCACTTGCTCATTGGTGCATCAATGAAGTTTGTTGTGCTCAGGTCCAGGAGCAGGCCATGAACTCACAAGGTTTTGACTAAGAGGCTTCAGTGCTTGGAACAGGGCCGCAGAGCGATGTACCGGAATGATAGGAGGAATGAGGGTCCTCAGATAATGTGCAGAGACTGGAGAAGCTTGGATTTGTCTCCTTAGAGCAGGGGAATCTAATGGTAGATTTAACCGAGGCATTCATAATTGGGCGTGTTTTAATACAGTAAGGAAGGATAAACAATTTATCTGCTCCTGTTCAAATATAGCAGTGAGATCTTCCATGTCACACGTGGCTTGTTTTAACCAATCATGGTACAGACGCACTTCTGACAGTGTCGACTCCCTGAGAGGTCTTACCATTGCAGTGCGGGTGATGTCGTTGAACATTTTGCGGCACTGCACCCCTGTCCGGATGATATCAGTCCTGGGATTCACATTGAGTGCCAACTCGTCCCAGGACTGGCGTAGTGTCTGTCTGGGCATCTTCCTCCCGACCGATCAGCAGAAGACATCCTTGCGGGACCACCACCAGAATCTCCACTGCTGCATCGCTGAATCGCGGAGCTTTGGCTTCCGACATGTTTCAGGGCCAGAGGCAGCGAGGAAGCAGCGAATGCAGCCGAAGTGATCGAGCAGAGAAAGTTTTAAAGAGTGTCGGGCCCGCCGGAAGTCCGAGCCCCTGGGAATTCCCAACCTTCCAGCTGGACGAGCAGTCCGTCACTACACCGCACGCTGCCTCATTGCCCCAAACCCATACAAAGACAGGCCGCCAGACAAAGTGATTCCTGCCAATGGCAGGAGCTTTCAACACTCCCGCCTGATATCCACCCGCTCTAAAAATGCTCCACGGCTCTCATGGCAACGGTGCTGCTCAATAAAGACCTGTGCTAAAGCAGCACTGACACAGTTTCAAATGCAATCCCCACCTCTTACTTAAGGTTGAATTCCTTGCAGGTATTCTGTTCCGTATTCTGCTCAGTACAAACTTTCTGACTGATTTATTTGAACAGGAGATAAATTACCATACAGAGATTGTCAATAGATGATTAATTCTATATCTGTGACTAACTGTACCGTGTCTGAATGTTATATTAATTCTGTATCCGTCTGCAGCTGGTTTTGTGTGTGAACGTGCTATGAATTTTCTATCTGTCACTATCTGGGACTATGTATCAGATTCAAATAATTCTGACTCAGATAAAAGCAGAAAGTTCCGGAAATACTCAGAGGCTTTGAATACTCAGCGGGTTTGGCAATATCTGTGGAGAGAGACACAGAGTTAACGTTTCACGTCTGTAACTTTCATCAGAACTGGTAAAGGTTAGAAATGTAAACGGTTTTGAACAAGTGAATAGTGGGATTAGAGAGAGAACACAAGTGAAGGTGTGTGAGGGGGTTGAGAGCAGGAGAAAATAAATGATAACGAGGTCATGGAATACAGGCAGAGGGAGTGCTCATCATTGTATTAGGAGGCAAAGCATTAGTGCAGAGAGAGTGTTAATTGCAGATTAATGATCAGTTCTTTTCAAAAGCAAAAACCTGAACAGGTGGTTAAAAGAAACAATGGTTAACGAAATAAAGAAGTGGTTAAAAGAAATAATATAACAAGGCAGTTATGCGCTGAAGTTTTTGTACTCAATGTTGAGTCTAGACGGCAGTAGAGTGACTCAAATCTGTCTGTTACTTTCTGGTACTAAGAGTGATATTAATTCTCCGTCTGAAACTTGCTGATACTGTGTATGAGGGATGGTAACGCTTTCTATCCGTAAATCCCTGCTACAGAATGTGAGTGAGGGCTTCATTCAAGAAATTTGCGGATTCAACTCCTCCTGCAGAATGTTCGAGGTGAGGGAAACCTCCGGTGGCCCTGCCGACTTCACCTGCTGGAAGTGCATCCGTCTCCAGCTCCTATCAGACCGTGTTAGGGAATTGGAGCTGGAGCTGGATGAACTGAGGATCATTCGGGAAGCTGAGGGGTTGATAGATAGAAGCTACACGGAGGTCGCTACTCCACAAATCAAAGGCAGCTGGGTAACAGTTAGAGGTGGGAAGAGGTCAGTGCAGGGATTTCCTGTGGTCGTTCCCCTCAACAACAAGTATACAGTTTTAGATACTGTTGGGGGGGACGGCCTATCGGGGGCAGGCTGCAGTGACCGGGCCTCTGGCACGGGGTCCTGCACTGTGGCTCAGAAGGGAAGGAGGGAGAATGGGAGAGCACTAGTCATCGGGGACTCGATGGTGAGGAGTACGGACAGGCGGTTCTGTGGGCGCAGGCGAGACGCACGGATGGTTTGTTGCCTCCCTGGTGCCAGGGTCCGTGATGTTTGTGATCGCGTCTTCAGGATCCTTAAAGGGGAGGGGGAGCAGCCAGAGGTCGTGGTGCACATTGGCACCAACGACGTAGGAAGGAAGGGTGGCACAGATGTTAGAAGTGAGTTTAGGGAGTTAGGCTGGAAGCTGAAAGCTCGGACGGACAGAGTTGTTATCTCTGGTTTGTTGCCGGCGCCACGTGATAGTGAGGCTAGGAATAGGGAGAGAGCACAGCTGAACACGTGGCTGCAGGAATGGTGTAGGAGGGAGGGCTTCCAGTTCTTGGATAATTGGACTGCATTCTGGGGAAGATGGGACCTGTTCAAACAGGACGGGCTGCATCTGAACCAGAGGGGCACCAATATCCTGGGAGGGAGGTTTGCTAGTACTGTTCGGGAGGGTTTAAACTAGTTTGGGAGGGGGATGGGAACCGGACTTGTAATCCAGGGACCAGTGGGTCCACTCAGAAAGACAAAGAGTGTAGTGAGGTATTGGGGAAGGTAGCACTGTCGCAGAGGACAGATGGGCACGGAGAAGGGTTAAAGTGCGTATACTTCAACGCAAGAAGCATCAGGAATAAGGTGAGTGAATTGAAGGCGTGGATGGGCACTTGGGACTACGATGTTGTGGCCATCACTGAAACGTGGATAGGTGAGGGGGAGGAATGGTTTTTGGAGGTACCTGGTTATAGATGTTTTCATAAGATTAGGAATGGTGGTAAAAGAGGTGGGGGGGTGGCATTGTTAGTTAGAAATAGTGTAACAACTGCTGAAAGAATTTTCGAGGAGGATCTGCCGACTGAGGCACTGTGGGTTGAGGTCAGGAACAGGAAAGGAGCAGTCACCTTGATGGGAGTTTTCTATAGGCCCCCCAATAGCAGCAGGGAGGTGGAAGAGCAGATTGGGAAACAGATTTTGGAAAGGAGCAGAAGTCACAGGGTAGTAATTATGGGGGATTTCAACTTCCCAAATATTGATTGGCAACTCTTTAGATCGAATAGTTTGGATGGGGTAGTGTTTGTGCAGTATGTCCAGGAAGCTTTTCTGACTCAGTATGTAGACTGCCCGACCAGAGGGGAGGCAATATTGGATTTGGTACTAGGTAATGAACCAGGGCAAGTGATAGAGCTGTTGGTGGGCGAGCACTTTGGAGATAGTGATCACAATTCTGTAGCATTCACTGTGGTAATGGAGAGGGATAGGTATGTGCAACAGGGCAAGGTTTACAATTGGGGGAAGGGTAGATATGATGCTGTCAGGCAGGAACTGAGGAGCATAAGTTGGGAGCATATGCTGGCAGGGAAGGGCACGGTCGAAATGTGGAACTTTTTCAAGGAGCAGATAGTAGGGGCCATTGATAAGCATGTCCCTGTCAGACAGGGAAGGGATGGTCATGTGAGGGAACCGTGGTTGACAAGAGAGGTTGAGAGTCTTGTTAGGAAGAAGAAGGATGCGTATATAAAGTTGAGGAAAAAGGGCACAGGCATAGCTCTGGAGGGATACAAGATGGCCAGGAAGGATCTGAAGAAAGGGATTAGGAGAGCTAAGAGAGGGCATGAAAAATGCTTGGCGGGTAGGATAAAAGAAAACCCCAAGGCCTTTTACGCGTATGTCAGAAATATGAGGATGACTAGGGGGACCGTAGGTCCGGTCAAGGACAATAGCGGGAGACTGTGTGTTGAGCCGGAAGAGATAAGTGAGGTTTTGAATGAGTACTTCTCTTCGGTATTTACGAATGAGAAGGGGTGTATTACTGAAGAGGACGGTGGGAAGCAGACTGGTAAGCTCGAGGAAGTGCTCGTTAGGAGGGAAGATGTGTTGGGGTTTTTGAATAACTTGAAGATAGACAAGTCTCCCGGGCCTGACGGGGTATATCCAAGGATGTTATGGGAAGCAAGGGATGAAATTGCAGAGCCGCTGGCAATGATCTTTTCATCTTCTCTGCTGACGGGGGTGGTACCAGGTGATTGGAGGGTGGCAAATGTTGTGCCCCTGTTCAAGAAAGGGAATAGGAACAACCCTGGGAATTACAGGCCAGTTAGTCTTACTTCGGTGGTAGGCAAGTTGATGGAAAAGGTGCTGAGGGATAGGATTTCTGAGCATCTGGAAAGACACTGCTTGATTCGGGACAGTCAGCACGGTTTTGTGAGGGGTAGGTCTTGCCTCACAAGCCTGATTGAATTCTTTGAGCAGGTGACCAAGCAAGTGGATGAGGGTAAACCAGTGGATGTGGTGTACATGGATTTTAGTAAGGCATTTGATAAGGTCCCCCATGGTAGACTTATGGAGAAAGTCAGGAGGCATGGGATAGTGGGGAATGTGGCCAGTTGGATTAAGAATTGGCTAACTGATAGAAGGCAGAGAGTGGTCTTAGATGGTAAATACTCAGCCTGGAGCCCAGTTACCAGTGGCGTGCCGCAGGGATCAGTTCTGGGTCCTCTCCTGTTTGTGATTTTTATTAACGACTTGGATGAGGAAGTCGAAGGGTGGGTCAGTAAATTTGCAGATGATACAAAGGTTGGTGGAGTTGTGGATACCGAGGAGGGCTATTGTCGTCTGCAAAGGGACTTGGATAGGTTGCAGTGCTGGGCTGAAAAGTGGCAGATGGAGTTTAACCCTGAAAAGTGTGAGGTCGTCCATTTTGGAAGGACAAACATGAATGCAAAATACTGGGTTAACGGTAGGGTTCTTGGGCATGTGGAGGAGCAGAGAGACCTTGGGGTCTATGTGCATAGATCATTGAAAGTTGCAACTCAAGTGGATAGGGCTGTGAAGAAGGCATATGGGGTGTTAGCGTTCATTAGCAGAGGGATTGAATTTAAGAGCCGTGAGGTGATGATGCAGCTGTACAGGACCTTGGTAAGGCCTCATTTGGAGTACTGTGTGCAGTTCTGGTCGCCTCATTTTAGGAAGGATGTGGAAGCCTTGGAGAGGGTGCAGAGGAGATTTACCAGGATGTTGCCTGGAATGGAGAATAAGTCTTACGAGGAAAGGCTGAACATTCTAGGCCTCTTCTCATTAGAACGGAGAAGGATGAGGGGTGACATGATAGAGGTTTATAAGATGATCAGGGGAATAGATAGGGTAGACAGTCAGAAACTTTTTCCCCGGGTGGAGCAAAGCGTTACAAGGGGTCATAAATTTAAGGTGAAGGGTGGGAGATATAAGGGGGATGTCAGGGGAAGGTTCTTTACCCAGAGAGTGGTCGAGGCATGGAATGCCTTGCCCGGGGAAGTTGTTGAGTCAGAAACTTTAGGGACTTTCAAAAGGCTTTTGGATAGGTATATGGATAAAGGAGAATGATGGGGTATAGATTAAATTGTCCTTGACAGAGGACAAAGGATCGGCACAACATTGTGGGCCGAAGGGCCTGTTCTGTGCTGTATGTTCTATGTTCTATGTTCAACTCTCTCTGGTACTGCGTGTGATGTAATCATTCTGTATATGGTCGGTCTCTGATAATTGCTGTGATTGTAGCCGCGGCAGCGGCTGCAGGACCCGTTTCGTGGCTGCTGTGTCGGTCATGTCCGGTACTTAATGTTTCTGTCAGTCCCTAATACAATATGATTTTGGTATTTCTTCTGCATTAGTCTGACTATGTTACTGTGCATGAGTCTGGGATTCCTTCTGTACTTGTTCGTTTCTGGTACTGGGCGTGTAGGGGATTTGTTCTGTCTCTCTTCGCCCTGGTGTTGTCAGCATGGGATTAATTCTGTAACTGATTTTTTTTTCTGTTTCTACCAATCTCTTGTATAACGGGCAACTGATAGATTCTTTCTGGAGCTGTCTGCATTTGATACTGTGCAATAGTGGGATTCAGTCCGCATTCATTCTTCGTCTGCTTGGGAGTCTTGACTTGAGCAGCGGCGAACTGGTGGAGCCGTTTCGGCGGATGCTGTATCGGGCATGTCCGCGACTCTGCACAAATTCTCTTTGTCAGTCAGAACTGGGTCTGAAATCGAGCCTGTGGTGGCGGCACTGAGAAATTTAAAGGCAGCAAGTGGACGGGGTGGTGACAATCTGCTGTCAGCTCCAGGCACCTGCTGCTTCTCCGAGTTTCTCTCTGGTCTGAAACTCTCCAATTCCATTGAAATTCGGATAAAGTCACAGAAAGATACAGCACAGAAACAGGCACTTCGGCCCACCGTATGTGTGCTGGCCATCAAGCACGTATCTATTCTGATCCCATTTTCCAACACTTGGCCGATAGCCATGCATTAGCGTTTTAACTACTCATCCAAATACTTCTTAAATGTTGCACTCCAGAGTCCCAGACTTGACTTTTTGTCTTTATTGTACTTTAGTTTGTTTGTACTGTGCCTACCCACTGTTTTCTTTTTCATTTTTTGTGCTTGGGTCCAGCATTCTCAGTTTTCTGTCCATTAACACCCTCTCTGTACTAACGTTTTGCCTTTAAGCACACCATTAACATACCCTTTGCCTTTGTTACATGACCGTCTGGTCAGTTATCCTCCCTGACCTTGTCCTATCAACACCTTCTCTTTGGTTATATCTTGCCCCGCCCCCGCTTTAATTGCTTAAAACCTTTTGCATTTCTAATATCTGTCAGTTCTGATGAAGGGTCACTGACCTGAAACGTTAAGTCTGCTTCTCTCTCCACAGATGCTGTCAGACCTGTTGAGAATTTCTAGCACTTCTTGTTTGTGTCCCAGACTAGATCCTTCCCAGTCTTTGACACCTGTTGTCACAAAGGTTTCACACGAATTAAAGGCTCATTTTCGATTGAAACCCATTTCATTGTTTCACCCCTTGCTCTCTCTCTCTCTCTCTCACTCGATCGCTGTCATGTTCTCAATTTCTAATGACTAAAATCTTGAAACCAGTGTGAATTTTACCTTGAATTCCTACTTCCGGGATGAACAAGGGAGCAATGTGTTTCTTTGGCTAGAAAGACCAGTTATTTTCCTCACGACGATCTCGGAAATTCGTTGGCATTAGACTAACGGGCGGCAATGGTACTGCACAGGGGTGGTGGAGTCGTGGTAGTGCCCCTGGACTAGTGATACAAGGGCCCAGGCTAGTGCTTGGGGGACATGTTCTCATCTCTCAGTGCATTCTTACGGAAGTGATTATTCTACAGAAAGAAAGAAATCAAGGGCAGCAATACCCACATACCATGAACGAATAATAATATAAAAGAACTTGTAATCCAAAAGCTTGGGCTAATTCTTTGGGGAGATAGGTGCAGTTTAACTTGAAATAATAAAGTCAATTAACTTAAAAAATCTAGAATTGAAAGCTAATATCATTAGCTCTGAATCTGAATCTGTCATCCATTGTCGTAAATATCCATCACTAATGGCTTTTAGGAAGGAAATCTGACATCCTTACCTGCTATGGTCTCCATGTGACTCCAGACCGACGGCAATCTGATCCACTCTTAACTGCCCTTGAAAAGGCCATGTAAGCCATGCAGAAGTCCAGGACAATGAGGGATAGGCAAGAACTGCTGGACTTGCCAGCGATGCCCACATCCATGAAAGACTAAAAACGCCTGCCCCTTTCATCCACTCTCTTACACAATATTCACTTCTGCACATTTTCGGGCTGAAGTGTTCACTAAATATGGAGCTCCCAGGACATGTTTCCCCCTCTGCTCAGTCTGTGCTGCAGATCCTCGGGAGGATTTACATTTTCTCAGATCAGGAAATGTTATGGCTCTCTTGAAGATTAGGTTGTTGCGCTTAAACAGTTCACTTATGATGGGAGGTTCAATGAAGATGTTGAAAGTCAGGAAGGGGTTTCATACCGTAAAGAAGATGAAAAGGTTCCATTAGAAGCTGGGATGGTAACCACAGAATTATAAAATCCAAGAAGGAGACCGTTCAACCCTTCCAGCCCTTTCCCGCTCTCCGGAAGAAAGATATACCTCGCCACATTCCCATGCCGTTTTTTCCTCTTCAGATAACTATCCAATTTCCTTTTGAAAACAAAACCATGATTGAATCTGCCTCCGCCACACTCTCAGGCAGTGCATTCCAGATCCGAACCACACACTGGAGAAGAAAAGTTGTTTTGTCATGTCACCTCTGATTGTTTCGCCAGTTTACATTCCAAAATAAGCCAACTCCCCTCTGTGCAGAATTGACGAGATCGAGAGTGGGTTACAAATCCAGTGTGGAAAGGGCAATGACACTGCAGTCATCTGCAAACTGTAGATCATATATGATGATGGCGCATAATTCAGTTTTAGCACAGAGGCGACTGTGGATAATGAGTTTTCCATCTCGGCAGAATTCAATAATCACACCAGAGGGCAGTTTAACTTTGATGATGCAAGTAACCTCTGTCAGTTAGACTGTAAATAATATTTGTAAACTAAGGAATATGTGACTGTAGCATAGGAAATTGTCACATCTGCAGTACACAATAAGTTATTTGTGAAAAAAAAAGTTTATGCTATTTGGAGCTTATTGCATTTTTGAACTGTCTGACAGAGTCGTACTGCAGTAGGTCATTTATTTTTCCCAAGCGGGGACATGTGTTGGAATCCTAGCGCTGGATGTAATGCCTTGCACCACACCCATATCCTGAGATGGGCTAAGAGGCGGGTGTCCCATAGATGTGCAATGGTAGGCAGGCAAGGGAGCGCCCATTATCTCTGCATAATACTGCAACCATGTTGGGAGTGGAAAAGGTCAGCAACGCCTTCCCACCAGAGGCCAATTGAGGCCCTTAACAGACCTACTTACGAGCGTCTTCCTGTCACTGCTGGAATTCAGCCCAGTAAAATGTGACCTCCCTTGGTCTTGGGAGGGCCTTATCCGTGGGCCATCTGTGGTCCACGGGGGGCCATTGCAGATAGCAATCCACCCCTTTCAAAAGCCCATCTTCCTGCCTCATCACCGGTGCCTGCTAGACTGGCCTCGGTGACCGCGCATCACTGACCAGAATTCCGGCTCTGCAGTGGTGGACCTGGTTCCAAGGCCTCTGTAATACCAGCATTATCCACCGCTCCCGGTGGGGCTGCCTGTACAACTGAGCTGCCTGCCCTCTGAGTGGCCGACTGCTCGAGGAGACAGAATCCCTGACCGAAAATAGACTGTTCATGGAGAACTGGTTTAGGACCAATGAGAGCTGGAGGAGGAATAGGAACTTGGAGGAGAGGAATAATGGACTTTTGAGAGGACAGCAATGTTCCCTTTAAGGTGCGTGACTGTGTAGCAATTTTGACTGTCATAGTGTCATAGAATCTTAAGATGTCAATATAAGTAGATAGCGTTTGCTGCCAGACAGAGTAGGGAACACGGAGTGACCTGGGAGTAGATAGTTTCTTGAACCGAATGCTAAGGCAGGCATTTAGTGCTAATGGGAATTTGGTGCAGAGTAAGATGGATGTGTTGCTTTTATATTTGTTCTGCCTCCAGTAGCTGGTGAGTGTTCTTATGTTGTCTCCAAACATGGTTTTTGGAACTTGCTATTAATTTAGCTGACTAGCTTACTTTGTAATGTTATCAAATAAATAATTAACGTTCGACAGACACGGCAGGGCATACGGTGTGCTATGATTGCAGCATGTTTCAGTTTGTGGAATACATTGCAGTCCCGTACAGCCATATCTGCGGTAAGTGTGGACAGCTCGAGAAACTTCAGCTCAAAGTTGCTGAGCTGCGGCCTGAGCCACAGACATTGCGGGGCATCCGGGTGCAAGAAAGGTCCATATAAATCTGGTTCTGGGATGCAGTCACTCCCGTTAGGTTAGGTAGAACTTTAGAGTTGTTCAATATTTAGGACAGCTCTAATCGATCTGTCGATGTGTATTCAAGACTGAGGTCAATAGATTTCCTTGTACTGCATGAATCAAGGGATATGGAAATAGGACAGGAAAGAGGAGCTGATGCGGTACTTCAACCAAGATCTCAATGACTGGTGAGCAGGTTCCAGAGGCCATCTGGCCTAGTCCTTCTCCTGTTTCTTATGGGATGTTTGTGGTTCTTATGAAAGAGAAATTCCGACTGCCCTGTAGTCTGCTTAAATCCTACTATTGTTAATTTGAAATATTGTTGTAATGTTAATGCTGTGTCCAGACTGGCCAAGAGGGTGTGGGAAATTGGCGCACTGACATGGAACACAAAAGTCCGACTGTTTCAAGCCTGTGGCCTCAGTACCTTGCTCTATGGCAGCGCGACTAAAGAGGGGCGAGTCGAAGAGACTGATCAGTTGGCAGGAAAAAAGACAGAAGCGCAAGGTGTGTAACAGCCCCGACAACCAATTTTATTTGCAGTTCCTGTGGAAGTGTCTGTCACTCTAGAATTAGCCTTTATAGCCACTCCAGGCGCTGCTTGACAAACCACCATCCACCTCTAAGCGCTTACCCATAGTCTGTCAAGATAAGAAGGCCAAAGAAGAATGTTACCCATCGGCCTTTGTGCTAAGTAGCGAAGTTGAGGCTAATGGAAATGCCCACTAGGCTGTCGAACGCAGGCTGGCCTGAACGCAAAAGCTACCTTCAGAGTGACTTTTTTTTAATAATGCATTTAATCATTTGATAACGAAGTGTAGAATAGTAAACACTGCAAAGGAACACATCCGTGTTGACATTTCATTTTTAATTGGGTTTCTTTTAGAAGTCGGAGTTTGACTTGTATAAATATTGGTGAGGACAGATTCATCGTGTTTTAAAATGAGAAATTGTTAAGTTCTGGAAGAGAAAAATGCAGGACTGTGTGAAAAGGACCGGTGAGAGGGACCAAATGGATTCCTCTTTTAGAGAACCAGCATTCTCTCGACCGTCCAAATGATCTTCTTCTGTGTTGTAACTATTCTGATTCTATGATTCTAAAATGTACTCAGTCGAAGACAGACTTATATAAGTCATTTCAATTCTCCTTATTTGGGTGTGTTCTTCAACAATATTATACTTATGTAACACAGCATTGCATGGAAGCTCACATGGATAGTCTGGGCACAATGTGTTTCACTTCGTAAAGGACTAACAATCTGAGATCATTTCTATTACACATTTGAATCCTTGAATTAAATCTGCACGATTCAGTAGCAATTACGGTAAGTAGGTGTGTGTTTCAAATCCATTAAATGATGTTTCTACTGATAATTCCTGATCCTCAATGATGAGCAAAATAATTGTTTTGAGAAGTATGTTATCCATGAGAATGGATCCACAAACATTTCTATGCTGTAAATGTCGCTTGTTCCTGATTTCTACAGAATTTACTGTGTTAGGATCGACGTTCGAGAAATGCACTGTTTTTCTCTAGTTCACTTCGCCATGGGCCACAACATATATTCAAATGTTTTACCCATTTACTGATATTGCCAATTATAAATGTTAGTTTCAGAATTTAAAAAAAATGCCAATCAGGTTTCACATTCAATGAAAAATGTTTGGTCATTTGTTCCGCCTTCCGACACCGTCTTGATGTTGTCTTCGAGGCAGCAACCGGATCGCTGTCCCAGGCAGACCAACGATGTCCAACTTTAATTCGCTGCCACCTTTACTGATCCAAACCCTGTCCCCATATTCTGTGAAGTTTCCTTTCTGAAACCTATTATTGCAGCCAAATTTCAGCATGAGTGAAACAATTCTCCTGGCAGCACCTCTGTCCAATTGATTACTACTCAAGGTACCTCAAGAGATATGTTAACAAAGCATTTTTTAATTTTTTTTGTTTTCTTGCATGGGCGCAGGCATTTCTGGCAAGGTCAATATTTGCTGCCCATCGTTATTTGTCCTTCGCAGCTCAGTGGCTTGCTTGGCCATTTAATATGGTAGTTCAGAGCCAACCACATTTCTGTGGGTCTGGAGTCACAGACATCCAGGCTAAGCAACAGCGACTTCTATCCATCCCCAAAGGATATTAGTGAATTAAATGAGTTTTTACAATAATCAATGACAGTTTTATAGCATTATTACTGGGACTAGTTTTTTTATTTTCGAGATTTTTGATCAATCAATTGATAATTTAATTTAAATTCCACCAGTTGACATAGTGTGATTTTAATCGACAGTCCCAGGGAATTAGCCTGTACATCTGGATTACTAGATTAATGATATTACCACAACTCCACCGCCGCGCCAAGATTTATGCGACAAGATCAACATTTGGACCAAATGTGAAGTTGAAACCAATATTAAAGGCTTATCATGTCTGACAAACTTGGTTGCATTCTCTGATGAAGTAACAGAGGGTTGATGAAAATTGGCAGTCTCTGCTGTGTATTTGGACTTTGAAATGACGTTTGATAAGGTGCCATCTAATTGACGTGTTCGCAGTTGTGATATATATGTTATGAAACAGACAGTTGCGAAGTGAATATGGAATCGCCTGAAAGGCACAAAAGCAGAGACAAAGGGTGAATGGTTGTTTGTCAGACAGAAGGGAAGTATGCAGTCGTACTCCCTGGGGGTCGATAGTAGGACCATTGGTCTTTTTGATATGCATCAAGTCCTGTAAATGGGTATAACTGACATCACTTCAATGTTTTCAGCTAACACAAAATTAGAAAACATTGACAACACTAATGAAGACAGTGGCACATTTAATGATAACGTGGACATGGTAAGATGGGCAGACAGCATGATGTCAAAAACGTGCCACACAGAAGTGTGGGGTGAGATATATTGGGAGGAAGAATTTTGACAAGCAAAATAAACTAAATGGTGCCATTTTAAGGGGTGCAGAAACAGAAATGTGCATGTTCACATACACAAAATCATGACGACGGCAGGAGAAGCTTATCAAATTGTTCATAGATTGGAAGCGATTATTGCTATTTTATTTCCCTGGTTTATAGGTATAGATTTTAAAAAATAAAAACAATGCAGATAACATTACACTACAACGTGTATCCAATAGACCACACAATGGATGGAAAGATATAGACGAGTAACTTTGCAGGGAAATTACAGAGAGTTGAAAAAAACCTAGAAAGTAGTATACAGGGGATATTACTTGTCCGAACATAGCCTGCGATAGTAATAATGAAAAGGGCAAAGAGGGGAAGAGTTTCGGAAGTGTTTTCAGGCGAATGTTCGTAATTAGAATCAGAGATTGGCAGGCCAAACTTTAGCAGAGCACATAGCTCCCTTTAAAGGAGAGATGGATCGTGAAATGTCAAGTGACATTCAAACGAGGATAAAGGTGAGATGATGGGGGAAAAAGCTCCTGGATGACGAAACAGATAGAGAATCGGGAAAGCAGTAATCGGGTGGGTGTGACATTTATGCGATTGAAAGGAGAAGTGAGAGACAGGCTGATTATAGAAAGTTTAGAGGGGAAATGTATAAGGAAATACGAGAGGCGAAGAGAAAGTATGTGAAGCAATTGGCAAATAAATAATAAAAAGGTTATTAACAGGAGGGGTGTGGCTGAGTAAGGAACAACAAGTGGATCGCACCATGCAGGCAGAGCACATTGCTCAGATCGTAATAGAACACTTTGCATCTGTCTTTATCAAGGAAGAAGATGCTGCCAAAGTCACAGTAAAAACAAAATCAGGGTCGGTGAGTCGCTGGATGGGCTAAACATTGATAAAGACAATATATTAGATTGGCTAGCTCTACATAAAGTGGCAGTCACCGGGACCGGAGGGAATGCATCGATGATACTGTGAGAAGTAAGGATGAAAATTGCACAGGCACTGGCAATAATCTTTCAATCCTCCTTCGATACAGATGTGGTGTCAGGAGATGAAGAATTGCAAATTTTGCACTGATTACCCAAAAAAGGTGCAACAATAAACCCAACTACAGGCCGGTCCGGTTAATTGTCGTGTGGGAAAGTTTGTCGGAACGACAAATCTTGAAAAAGCAAAATGACAGCCAATTGAACAGGTGTGGCTTATTCCCGGGAACTATAGCATGGATTTTTAAAAGGCAAATCGTGTTTAGCTAACATGATTGTTTTTTTTTTTGATGAGCTGATGGCGCGGGTTGATAAGAATAATGTGGTTGATGTTATGTACCTGGACCTCCAAAAGACGTTTTATAAAGAGCCACATAATAAGTTCGCCAGTGACGTTGCATTCCAGAGGATAAAATATACAGTGGAAGCATGGATACCGTGTTAGCTGAGTGACAGGAAACAAAGTGTCAAGGTGAACTGTTGTGTTTCGGACTGGAAGATGGTATACAGTTGCGATCCCCATAGGTCGCTACGATAACCACTGACTGTATTCAAAAATAATAATGACCCATACATGGGTGTGCAGGGCACAATTTTAACATTTGCACTTGCCCAAACACTCAGAAGTATTGTGAACTGTGAGGACGATATTGATTTACTTTAGGAGGATAGAAATAGGTTGCGAGACTGGGCAGAAATGTAGAAGAAGCAATTTAATGCAGAGACGTGTGATTTGACACATTTTCTTACGAAGAACGATGACAGGCAATACAAAGTCAAAGCGGTATTCAACAGGGGGTTCAGGAGCAGAGGGATCTGTTGTATATGTGCACAAATTGTTGAAGGTGGTACTGCAGGTTAAGAAAGTAATTACAGATGTATAAAATATCCTAGTCCTTACGAATAGAGTCATAGTGTACAGAATCAAGGAAGCTTTGGTGAACCTTTGTAAGACACGGTCTGGGCTTCAACAGGAGTATTGTGTCTGGGCAGCACACTTCCAGAATGTTGTGAAGAATTTATAGAGGATGTAAAAAAAAAATTACTGGAATCGTTGCAGGGATGGGGGACTTCAGTCGAAAGGTGGGCAAAGGAAATATGACCGAGCCTGAATGCCCGACCCGGAAGTTGGGCCCCACCTGTCATGATCCCGGCACATGTCAACGGGACCAGTCGGGATCCGGTCGGGTAGCAGGCCTTTACCCATGCACTGATGTAAAGGCCTGCTACCCGACCCGACCCCGACGGGATATGACGACACGTGTCGGGTTCGGGTCGGGTCATGTCGGGCTTCCCTCTCCAGCAGACGGACTGGGGTCGGTTTTCCTTCGCACACCTTTATTTCAATCACTTGGATAGAATGGAGAAACTGTGATCGTTCACCTTAGAGTAGAGAAAGTTGAGAAGAAATTTGATAGAGGTGTTGCAAAACATGAAGAGTTCTGGACGGTGTAGATAGAGATAAACTGTTCCCATGGATGTAAGAGTCGAGAACCAGAGGATACCGATATGAGGTCAAGAGAAAATGAACGAATGGCGACATAAACAAAAGCTTTTTTTGGAATATAGTGAGTAGTTAGAATCAGGAATGCGATGCCTGAGTGGGTGGTGGAGGCAGATTCAATCAAAAGGGAATTGGAGAAGCACCTGAAGAGGAAAAAAATACAGAACTACCGAGAAAGGGCAGAGCAGTGGGACGAGTTGAGTTGCTCTTGAAGGGAGACAAAACACCATAAACCCTATGGGTCGAATGGCCTCCTTCTGTGCTGTAGTCATGTTATTAAACCGTAATCCGATGTTTGGCTCGCTTCAAAATAGAGGCAGACTGTACAAATGTAAATATTGAGAAGTAACTGCTTCAGCATCAGCTGGACTGTTGTGTCATTTTCGTGGGACCATACTATAGAAAGGAATTCATGGCTTGGAAAACCGTGCAGAGGATTGCACTAGCATGCTGCTAGGTATAAGTACTTCATCTACGTAGGAAGACCAGAAAACTCGTTCTGTGCTCCTTAGAGCTGAGAAGGTTAAGGGAATAATTAGTAGAACTGTTCAGAATATGGGTACTTTTGATTTTGAATGTACTTGAGAGAGCAGACAGAGAACTTGCTTTCTCTTGCAGTAGAATCTACATCACGAGGGCTCTGTCTCAGGAAAAGTGGCCTATCATTCAGGACTGAGATGAGGAGGAATTTCTTCACTCAAACATTTGTGCATTTTTGGAATGCTCTACCCCAGAAGGAAGTGGCTTCTCCATCGTTGAATATATTTAAGGCTGGGATAGACAATTTTTTGGTCTCTCAGGGAGGCAATGGAGACCGGAGCTGGGGGAAGATAAAGGTGAATCGAGGATCATCCATGATCATTTTAATGCTGCAGCAGCCTCCATGGGTCATATGGTCTGCTGCTGCCCCTTTTCCTAATGTTCTTCTGTTCTTGTGACTGTATAAATAGGAAGATACTATTTCCAATGACCAGAGATCTGAAACCAGAGGACACAGATTTATAATACTTGCAAATGAGAAGGGAGATTGCACATACACGAGCAGAATATTTTATGTGAACTATTAACAGTTGGAATGCCCCGTGTGGAAGGGAGGTCGAAGCAGGTTCAATGGTAACTTAGAAAAAGGACATGGATGCACACATGACATTCACAGGGCTATCGTGAAAGGGAAAGAGAGTCAGAGTAATTGGACATCTCTTGCAAAGGGCTTATTCAGTTATAATGGCCAAATGGCCATTTTCTTTGCTCTAACATTCCATTTTTTGAATCAAACATCACCCACTGACGTGTGGTTTTGCATTTTGAGGAAAAGATGCGAGACACTCACCCTCCACTCCAAATAAAATGTGCATTTATAAAGTTATTTAAAGTAATAACACGGCCCAAGTCGCTTCACAGGGCGATTATGAAACAACGTATGAGAGCAACACATATCGGGAGATATTAGGGCAGGAGAAAAAATCTTGGAAAAAGAAGTAGGTTATAAGGGGTGTCTCAAAGGATGAAAACGCGGTGCACAGAATTACATTATTTGGCTGCTGACCGTTCCTTTTGTGGAGGTACAATCTACACAGTCAGCTAATCATCTGAGGCCCTCACGGTGATGTAAAATAAAGCAGAAAATGATGGCAATATTCTGAAGGTCAGGCAGCATCTGTGGAGAGAGAAATAAAGTTTATATTTCAGGCCGTTGGCATTTAATTAGCACTGACATAATTTAGAGCAGTAAAGGTTTCTAAGAAAATACAGAGCCAGGAGAAGTGTGGGGGTGGGTGGGCGGCAGGGGGGTGGGAGGTGGTGGTGTGGTGAGGTTGGAAATAATGATAGCAACTGTCATGCATATAACCTTTGCAAAACCTCCCAAGGCCAATGTATTCGAGATGAAAGCAAACTCTTTGAGGGTGGACTTGATATGGAGTCCTGGCACTGTGTGATAGGAGAATGGCAGAGGCAGCTGATAAGATCAGAAGACAAAGATTAATCCCGGTGCGAAAGAAAGATTAGTTGGGAAGGTTGCATTCCCTTTGGCTAAATAAATAAGCTAAGGATGTACCAAATTGAAACAAACACTGTACAGATCTGAAAAGATTAGTGGTAGCTCATCAGATTGGACAGATTTTAAGAATCATCAAAGAACAACAAAATAAACAGAGAGAAAGTACATTGTTAGAAAAAAATGGCTGGTAATGTAAGAACAGATGGAACGAGTTTCTACAAGTACTTAAATGGTAAAAAGAGCAACGACAGCTATTGTTGAGTCATGCAGATGGTGAGTCTGGGGAATTGAATGGAAACAAAGAAAAGGTGGTTGCGTTGAACAGGTTTTTTTTTGTCTTCTTTCAGTGGAGAAGACTTAGAAAACACACCAAATATTCTTCAAAGACAAGCGAACGAAGGGAGTGAAGAACATGGAACAATCACCACCACCAGAGAAAAGCTTCTGGGAAATCTATTAGGCCTAAAGGTTGGCAAGTCCCCAGGACCAGATGGTCCGCCTCCAGTTGCCTGAAAAGAATTCGCTGCAGAGATAGTCAAGGCCTCGTTTATAATCTTCCAAAATTCATGAGGTAGTGGAAGGGCCCCAGGGAATTGAAAGATAGCAAATGCAGCTCTTTCATTCAATAAAGGATGGAGACAGAAAGCAGGAAACGAGAGGTCAGTTAGACTAACATCTGTCATAGAGAAGTTACTAGGATCCGTTATTAAGCAGGTTACAGCAGATATGTAGAATATCGTTATCAGATCAGACATGGTCGACAAGATATTGTGAAAGGGAAATCGTTCTTACCGACTTCGTTGGAATTCTTCGAGAAAGGAACAAGCAAGATGGGTCAAGGGAAACCTGTAGGTATAATGTGCTTGGATTTCCAAAATGCATTTGATAAGGAGTCTTATCAAACCTTACCACACAATATAGGAGCACATGGTGTAGGGGATATGACATTAGCATTGATAAAGGACTAGTTAGCTAACAGGAATCAGAGAGAAGCGATCCGAAGAAGGGTCACTGATCCGAAACGTTAACTCTGCTTCTCTTTCCACAGATGCTGCCAGACCTGCTGAGTGATTCCAGCATTTCTTGTTTTTGTTTCAGATTTCCAGCATCCGCAGTATTTTGCTTTTACATTAATTTTCATCCGGGTTGACAAGCTGTTACTATTGGACTGCCTACAGTGATCGTGCTGTGCCCTCAACTATTTGCAATTTATATCAATGACTTGGATTAGGGGGTCGAATGTATGGTCGCTACATTTGCTGATGGTGTCAAGATAGGAACGAAAGTACGTTGCAAAGAGAAGCATAGATAGTTAGAGAGAGTGGGCAAAAGTTTGACAGATGGAGTATAATGTGAAGTTGTCCTTTGGCAGGAATAATTGAAAACCCATGCACTATTTAAATGGAGGGAGATTTCAGAACTCGGGAGTACAGAGAGATCTGGGTGGCTTGGTGCATGAATGACCAAAGGTTAGTATGCAGGTGCTACAAGTGGTTCAGGAAGCAAATGGAAGGTTGGCGTTTATTGCAAGGGGAAACGAATATAAAAGTAGGTAAGTTTTACTGCAGCTATTCAAAATCTTGGTGAGACCACATCCAGAGTAATGTGCACGGTTGCAATCTCTTTATTTGAACAAAAATGAATTAATTGCATGAGAAGCAGTTCAGAGAAAGCTCACTCGAATAATTCCGGGGATGATGGGCTTATCTTTTGAATAAAGGTTGAACAGTTTGGGCCTAGAACCATTAGAGTTTCAAAGAGTAAGAGGTGATCAGATTGAAATAATTAAGATCCTGAGGAGGCTTGATAGTGTGGATACCGGGAGGATGTTCCCTCGTGTGGGGGAGACTAGTGCTAAGGGATAACGTGTAAGAATAAGAGGCCTCCCTTTTAAAACGGATTCGAGGCGAATTTGTTCTCAAAGTTTCGTTAGTTTGTGGAAATTTCCTCCCAGAAAGCAATGCGGGCTGTGTCATTGAATTTATTCAAGACTGAGTTAGAGAGAAATGAAGAGGGAGAAACAAGGCGAGATGCTCAAGGAAGGAGACGATTCGAGGAGCAGATGGTCAAACCAAAGTGAGATTTGGTGATCAGGGGCCACACTTCCACGATGGCATTCTCGGTGGGACAGATAGCAAGTAGGTATAGCCAGTTCATGTTAAGGGGAAATGAATCATTGCACATGTGCCAAGATTTTAGTCAAGGCCTTGATGTCGATGCAATGATGCAAAATCAACGTGTAGATGAATAGAATCTTGTTAACAATTGCGAGGACATTTTGGAGGGATGAACAGAGATGGACAATGACAGCCGACCCACTGACTGATTCCACATTGGTAGCTTTTAGAGGGTTTAGTGGGATGGGAATGATATCGATAATACTTCAGGTTTAACTAAGAACTTTACTCGGTATGTTTCTCCCGATTCACAGGTCAGAAATTTTTTTCGCAATTTGACAACTCTTAAATATCCTTCATCCCATCTTCTGTGATTATGATTTTCGACAGATAAACCCTTTTGAAAAAAGGGAACATGGACTGGTCATAAGCTGTGCAAACGTTGACGCGAGGTTACTTACAATTTACAGCACGGAAACAGGTCGTTCAGCCCATTTAGTCCACGCTAATGAGCACGCCACACGTGAGCCTCATCACATCTCTCTTTGTCTCACGTCACCAACATATTCTTCCATTGTTTTCTCCACCATGTTCTTACGACTGAGGCTGGACGAGTTCATTGTCTTTCTCTAGTTCCACTCCTCCACGGGTCACAAAATGTATTTCAATGTTTATCCAGTTACCGATACAACCAATTAGATAATCTTATTTTATTTAAGAATAAAATCCACCAACCAGATTTCTTAAATAAACAACAAAATTATTAATTTGTTATAAAACACGACTTAGTCAGTCAAGATGAAGCGCATTAACACAGTGATTGAAATATGAAAATTCCTTTCTAATAATATCACAACACACACACCGGTTAAAGAAAAAAATAAAGACGTTCTCTCTGCAGAGCTCTCTTTCCAATAAAGGCAACAAAAATACTTTGGCCAAATACTTGTTAATTGTCGAAGGAATAGGAGAGGATGTGAAATAATAGCAGTTGTCCGATTTTCTAGTGTCCCACGTCTGTCACTGTGATCTTTCGCAGCCTTTACCTTCAGGCGATGTGGAAGATTAATTTATAATGCCTTCCAGAGGAAATACAACATCAGGAGTTTCTGTTATCCCACTGGATTCTCAGGGTTTCTCAGTGAACTGGAGTACAGATCAGATGGCATCCTCTCTCTCGGCAGGCTGATCTGCAACTGACTTGGAAAAACATCCACAGCCCAACAGAAAGTGAATACTTCCTGACCACCATAAATCTTCACATGTCATTTCTCTGTGTACAACTCCTTTAGTCATCAAGTTTCTTGTTGTTTATTTAGCTTAAGGCATGTGACATCCAGTAAAGGTTAAATTTTACACAGAAAATCAAAACATTCAAATGAGCATTCTTTAAAAAAAAGTTCATCTGTGGAAATCTCTTCACTCATTCACAACAAACAACAGTACAGCACAGGAAAAGGCCATTCGGCCCTCCAAGCCTGCGCCGATCTTGATGCCTGCCTAAACTAACACCTTCTGCACTTCTGGGGCCCATATCCCTCTGTTCCCTTCCTATTCATGTATTTGTCAAGACGTCTCATAAACTTTGCTATCGTATCTGCTTCCACCACCTTCGCTGGCAGCAAGTTCCAGGCACTCACCACCCTCTGTGTAAAAAACTTGCCTCGCATATCTCCTCTAAACTTTGCCCCTTGCACCTTAAACCTATGTTCCCTAGTACCTGACTCTTCCACCCTGGGAAAAAGCTTCTGACTATCCACTCTGTCCATACCGCTCATAACTTTGTAAACCTCCATCATGTCGCCCTCCAACTCCGTCGTTCCAGTGAAAACAATCCGAGTTTTTCCAACCTCTCCTCATAGCTAATGCCCTCCAGAACAGGTAACATCCTGGTAAACCTGGAACCACTCAGCAGGTCTGGCAGCATCTGTGAAAAGAGATGCAGAGTTAACGTTTCGGGTCAGTGACCCTTCATCATGGGTTCCGATGAAGGCTTACTGACCCGAAACGTTAACTCTACTTCTCTTTTCACAGATGCTGCCAGACCTGCTGAAGTGGTTCCAGCATTTCTTGTTTTTATTACAGATTTCCAGCATGCGCAGTATTTTGCTTTTATTATCCTGGTAAACCTGCTCTGTACCCTCTCCAAAGCCTCCACGTCCTACTGGTAGTGTGGCGACCAGAATTACATGCAAAATTCTAAGTGTGGCCTAACTATGGTTCTGTACAGCTGCAACATGACTTGCCACTTTTTATACTCTATGTCCCGACCGATGAAGGCAAGCATGCCATATGCCTTCTTGACTACCTTATCCACATGCGTTGCCACTTACAGTGACCTGCGGACCTGTACGTCCAGCTCTCTCTGCCTGTCACTACTCCTAAGGGTTCTGCCAATTACTTTATACCTCCCACCTGCATTAGACCTTCCAAAATGCATTACCTCACATTTGTCCGGATTAAACTCCATCAGCCATTTCTCCACCCAAGTCTCCAACCGATCTATATCCTGTTGTATCCTCTGACAATCCTCAACATTATCCACAACTCCACCGACCTTTGTGTCATCCGCAAACACCATTTTAACTGAAGTACTTTCATAGAAATGTGATTATCTATTTTCCTCTTAAATACTTCCCTGCTCTCTTCTCCTGGAAGCTCAAATCATCAATTGCATTCAATAATTTCAGCTCCCAATTACAAATACTTGAGGGCCATTCACACAGTACACAGTTCTGAGTAGAGATTTTTGAAAATGACTATCAAAGTGCATGTAACCAATGTCCGGATGTTTGTTCAATGAGAATGTTTATGCATCTCCATCGCAGCGTGCAGGGGACCTCTTGTTTTTGAAGATATTCCAAAGCAATTTTAAAGTGTTTTGAAATTGCCCTGAAAATAGGTTGAGTTGCATCATGGAGCATTGGGGAGAATAGATGATTAATTTTGTTTGTTTAACTGAATGTAACTAATGTGGTGCACTTCAGCTAAGTGTCCCAGTGGCTGTCGCTCACTGGTATAAGTAGAGTCTCATTTGACTGAACTGACAATTTTCATTCAGAGTCTCACAGACATCCTTCTATGACATGGAACATGGACTTTCCATTCATCTTTGAATTTGAACGCATCTACTACCCTGTTCTTGCAGCCGTTGGTATAATGGGTAAGGCAACAAAACTGGTGAAAGTATAAAGCACTGCAACTGTTTCTGTTCTTGTTCCTTGTCCTCTATTGTAACATATCAGTATTAATTAATTTGGACATAGGAAAGAGATGGAGAGTGTTTCAGAAAGACATATGGAAAGAAAACAAAGAGTTCAGAGAATATGCAAACTATGTGACATGTTTTGACGTCTGTGATATAATCGCCTATTCCATTGTATCAATATTTTTAGTGTTGTTAGTTGTCTGCTTAATACGATTTCTTAATTAAAATTATCAACTTTTTTGAAACTTCAACCGCTGAAATAATGGTGACTGTATCCGGGAGAAATACATGAATTTTGTCCAGTGTGTGCAGGAGGGTTTTCTGACACAGTATGTAGACAGGCCAACCAGGAGCGATGCCACATTGGATTTGGTACTGGGAAATGAACCCGGCCAGGTGTTAGATTTAGATGTAGGTTAGCACTTTGGTGATAGTGATCACAATTCGGTTCGGTTTACCTTAGCGATGGGCAGGGACAGGTATATACCGCAGGACAAGAATTATAACTGGTGAAAGGAAATTATGATGCGATTAGGCAAGATTTAGGATGCGTAGGATGGGGAAGGAAACTGCAGGGGATGTGAACAATCGAAATGTGGAGCTTATTCAAGGAGCAGCTACTGTGTGTCCTTGATAAGTATGTACCTGTGAGGCAGGGAGGAAGTTGTCGTGCGAGGGAGCCGTGGTTTACTAAAGAAGTTGAAGCGCTTGTCAAGAGGAAGAAGAAGGCTTATGTTAGGATGAGACGTGAAGGCTCAGTTTGGGCGCTTGAGAGCTACAAGCTAGCCAGGAAGGATCTAAAGGGAGAGCTAAGAAGAGCAAGGAGAGGACACGAGAAGTCATTGGTGGATCGGATCAGGGAAAACCCTAATGCTTTCTATAGGTATATCAGGAATAAAAGAATGACTAGAGTTAGATTAGGGCCAATCAAGGATAGTAGTGGGAAGTTGTGTGTGGAATCAGAGGAGATAGGGGAAGTGTTAAATGAATATTTTGCGTCAGTATTTACAGTAGAGAAAGAAAATGTTGTTGAGAATACTGAGATTCAAGCTACGAGGCGAGATGAGATTGAGGTTCACAAGGAGGAGGTGTTAGCAATTTTGGAAAGTGTGAAAATAGATAAGTCCCCTGGGCCAGATGGGATTTACCCTAGGATTCTCTGGGAAGCAAGGGAGGAGATTGCAGAGCCTTTGTCCTTGATCTTTATGTCGTCATTTTCGACAGGAATAGTGCCAGAAGACTGGAGGAAAGCAAATGTTGTCCCCTTGTTCAAGAAGGGGAGTAGAGACAGCCCTGGTAATTATAGACCTGTGAGCCTTACTTCGGTTGTGGGTAAAATGTTGGAAAAGGTTATAAGAGACAGGATTTATAATCATCTTGAAAAGAATAAGTTCATTAGAGATAGTCAGCACGGTTTTGTGACGGGTAGGTCGTGCCTCACAAACCTTATTGAGTTTTTCGAGAAGGTGACCAAACAGGTGGATGAGGGTAAAGCAGTGGATGTGGTGTATATGGATTTCAGTAAGGCGTTTGATAAGGTTCCCCACGGTAGGCTATTGCAGAAAATACGGAAGTATGGGGTTGAAGGTGATTTAGAGCTTTGGATCAGAAATTGGCTAGCTGAAAGAAGACAGAGGGTGGTGGTTGATGGCAAATGTTCATCCTGGAGTTTAGTTACTAGTGGTGTACCGCAAGGATCTGTTTTGGGGCCACTGCTGTTTGTCATTTTTATAAATGACCTGGAAGAGGGTGTAGAAGGGTGGGTTAGTATATTTGCAGATGACACTAAGGTCGGTGGAGTTGTGGACAGTGCCGAAGGATGTTGTAGGGTACAGAGGGACATAGATAGGTGCAGAGCTGGACTGAGAGATGGCAAATGGAGTTTAATGCGGAAAAGTGTGAGGTGATTCACTTTGGAAGGAGTAACAGGAATGCAGAGTACTGGGCTAATGGGAAGATTCTTGGTAGTGTAGATGAACAGAGAGATCTTGGTGTCCAGGTGCATAAATCCCTGAAGGTTGCTAACCAGGTTAATAGGGCTGTTAAGAAGGCATATGGTGTGTTAGCTTTTATTAGCAGGGGGGTCGGGTTTCGGAGCCACGAGGTCATGCTGCAGCTGTACAAAACTCTGGTGAGACCGCACCTGGAGTATTGCGTGCAGTTCTGGTCACCGCATTATCGGAAGGATGTGGAAGCTACGGAAAGGGTGCAGAGGAGATTGACTAGGATGTTGCCTGGTATGGAGGGGAGGTCTTACGAGGAAAGGCTGAGGGACTTGAGGTTGTTTTCGTTGGAGAGAAGGAGGAGGAGATGTGACTTAATAGAGACATATAAGATAATCAGAGGGTTAGATAGGGTGGATAGTGAGCGTCTTTTTCCTCGGAGGGTGATGGCAAACACGAGGGGACATAGCTTCAAGTTGAGGGGTGATAGATATAGGGCAGATGTGAGAGGTAGTTTCTTTACTCAGAGAGTAGTAAGGGCGTGGAACGCCCTGCCTGCAGCAGTAGTAGATTCGCCAACTTTAAGGGCATTTAAGTGGTCATTGGATAGACATATGGATGAAAATGGAATAGTGTTGGTCAGATGGTTTCACAGGTCTGCGCAACATCGAGGGCCGAAGGGCATGTACTGCGCTGTAATGTTCTAATTCTAATTCTAAAATCCATATTTCCCATAGACGCTGGCAACAGCTGCCATCAGCCATCCCGTGAGAAATTGCACCTTTGTTTCCGTTGACGTTTCAACTTTTATATTTTTGTATTGCCAGAAATATCAAGTTAATACCGAAAGAGAAGCAAAGCATTTTCACCTGAAGATTAACCAGTTTAGTCCAGACCGTTGTCTCTGAGCACTTCACAAGAATCAGGGTTCCAGAGAAAGGTAGCTCTGTACTGCTGGTATTGAAAAGGGTCCTGATCATTCATTAATTGAAAAAATGTATTTTCTATTGTTGAATTAGACTACATGCTCAACATCAATGATGAAATAAAGCCAGAAAGAATGGCAATACTCACCACGTCTGGCAGCTTATGCAGCGAGGGAAACAGAGGTAATACTTCAGGCCGTTAACCTTTTACCAGTAACTTTCACTCTGCCTGAGATCTGAGAGAAGTTATCAGGGCCAGTGATTGCCTCGTAGGCTCTCTGCTGGTGAGGGTGCTGTTCAAAAGTCACCTCTGTAGGAAATCAATTAGTTATGAAGTAGCGTTCTATGCACAGTTATTGTTTGGCTTACAAACAGTAACTTGACTATTTAAACTTGATGAGATGGCAGAGAAATGTGACAGTTATCTAGGATAACTAATAGTCTTTTAAAACTATGTTTGGATGCAGAACAAATGGCGTCTCCATTGATCGCTAAATGTAGGAGAAATACCACAGGGCAAGGCTTTGCATGTGATTATTTGGTCAAACTGAAACAGATGGGTTTTTGTTAAATGTAAATACTACACATGAAAATTGAAATCTAAATGAAGCAGGCCGAAAATCACATCAATGGAATTCATGGGTGATGGACAATGTAGGTTTAATACACGCCAATTCAAGATTTCCCCAGTGCTTGGGAAATAAATGGTAGGGATAATCCCCGTCGTTGTATTTGAAATCTCAACTTCCAACAGAGCTGGCGGAAAAAGGGCGGCATCAATTGAAGCTAGAATAGAGAGAGAGCGACAGAGAGAGACAGAGAGAGAGAGAGAGAGAAGCAACAAAACGGATTATGGGAAATGCATTTAGCTGGTGGCAGAAATGGATAAAGACATGTATATGAACTGGGATTTTGTAAAATTGTTACTTGATTGAACCTTTCCCTTTGGCTGGTTTTCCCGTTATTTGATTCTCTAGCTCCATTCAAGATTAATCTCTCTGCAACCCACCAGACACACCACAAATTCCCTAGATCTCCGAGGGATATATTTTGTCCTGATTCTCCCTCCACTGTCTTTCTCTCCATTTCAGAGTTGCCTGAAAGTACAGGGTGGTTATCAGTATTGGTTGACCGTGAAAGATTAGATTGGTAAGGTGGATAAATTAAAGAGTAAAGAGGATAGGAGAGTAGGGCTGGTAAGTGTGATTTCGTTGCTTCGTTTTCCGTTTTGTTCCCCCCTTTGAATTCATTATTAATCGTATTGCAGTCTCTTACCTTCGCTCCACATTCCATTTTACATCTTGTTTATCTTTGGTCCACATCAATGTCCAGGCAGCTGCAGCACGTTTTGTTACTATAGCGCCTTTGAAGGAATAAAACTTTCCTCGGACCTTCACAGGAGCATTAGAAAGAAAACAAATGTGACTCCGAGCCACGTAAGGATATAACGGCATTCTTTAAGAAATATCATAAAGGAGCAAAGCGAGTTAGAGAGGTGAATAGATTTCGAAGGGAATTTCAGAAATCAGAACCCAGGCAGTGAATGCACGGTCGCTAATTGTGGAGCAATTAATATCAACGATGAACAAGCGGCCAGGATTAGAGGAGACTAGAGATCTGGAAAGATTTTCGAGCTGGTGGAAGCTAAAGAGTTAAGGAGGTGCGAGGCAATCGAGGGAATTTAAAACAAGGCTGAGAATTTTACAATAGAGGCGTTGTTTGGCAGGCAGCCAATATAGGTCAGTGAGCACAAGGGTGATAGGGAAGCGGGACTTAGTGTGAATAAAGCCATCAGCAGCAGAGTTTTGAATGACTTCAAGTTGACAGAAGAATGAATGTGGGAGGCCAGTCAGGAGTGTATTGGAATAGTCAAGTCTGGCGGTAACGATGGAATGGATGAGGGTTTCAGCAGCAGCAGATGAGTTGAGGGAAAGACTGAGGAAAGATTCAGCAGCAACAGCCGAGTTGGGCAATGGAGAGAGGTTTAAATAGTGATGGTGCAGATATGTGGTTGCTCCTCATCAGTTATAACATTGACGTTGTGAACAGTCTTGTTCAATGTCAGACAATTGTCAGGGAGTGGTTTGGAACTGATGGCTAGGGAACGGAGATGTGATGGGGGAGAAGGCAATTGTTTCACTCTTACTAATATTTAATTGGAGGAAATGCTGTTCATCATGGATATCAGACAAGCAGTGTGATAGTTTAAGGCGGTGCAGGAGTTGTCAGATGTGGTAGTGATGGAAAGCTTGGTGTTGTCAAGGAAATTTGGAAAATGATGCAGCATGTCAATGAGATTTGTGAGCGGGAAAAGGATAGATAATTGAGGGACACCAGTGGTAACGGTGCTGGAGCAGAATGAGTAGACTTTGCAGGTAATTATTTGGCGGCAATTGGAAGGGTAAGAATCAGACCCAGTGACAGCAGTACTCTCCATCTGGATTCTCATATTAAACTTGTCTTGCTCTGTTCCTCCTTCATGTAATCTCTTTCTGAAGCAACTCACTTTGTTGTTGCTTTATCAGTATTTTCCACAGTCTTACATATTCCCTCAATCTTTTATTTAACTCAGTTTTCATACAATTCAGTTCACTTACGGTAACTTCTTCATTTTAGTTTGCCTCAGTGTAACTCCAGAGCAGTTTTGTGCACAGAACTAGTTACAATTAACAAAGGCAACATCAAACCAGGAATTAGTGCCAAGGGTCGGGGACTGCGACTGACCTTGGGATGGTCTAATGATAATTATCTTTCCTCTCTCTTGCAGTGAACTTGCTAGCGATTGTGATCCTGTCCCATGGAAAGTGCGGTCTCTCCAAATGTGTCACTCATTACTTGGTGGCCATGGCAGTGGCGGATCTAATGGTCGTGATCATTGAAGTCATATTGAAGCGGATAAACAATATTTACTTCCCAATAAATGTCTTGTTCATCACTCCCATATGTGCCATGAAACTTGTCACGAAAATTGCAGCACTGGACTGCTCCGTCTGGTTCACGGTTGCTTTCACCTTTGATCGCTTTGTAGCCATTTGTTGTCCGAATCTCAAACAAAGGCATTGTACCCAGAGAACGGCGAACAAGGTTTTAGCGACTGTGTGTGTGCTCGGCTGCCTGAGAAGCATCCCCTTTTATTTCATGTATGAACCCCAACTTATAATTAACAACATTCCATACTTCTGCATTGAAACCTCTGCCTATTACACTTCGCCCTTATGGGCGGCGTCCGAGTGGTTTGACAGTATTTTAACACCTTTAGTGCCGATCCTTTTGATCCTTCTGTTAAATGCTCTCACTGTCAAACATATTATAAAGTCCAATATAGTCCGCAGGGCACTCCTCAGCAGCATCAATAACCAAAATGATCCAGAGAGTGAGAACCGGAAGAGGTCAATGATCCTGCTCTTTACTATATCTGGTAATTTTATTCTTCTCTGGATGACATATGTTGTGCATTTCCTAAGGTGGCGGGTGAAAAACTACAATTATACAGACAGATACCACAGTAACCCAATATACATCAACCAGCAAACGGGATACATGCTTCAGCTTCTCAGTTCTTGCACTAACACGTGTATCTATGGGTTGACGCAGAGAAAATTCAGAGAAGAGCTGAAGAATGGAATGAAATACTTGATTACACTGAATGGGGGACTATATAAATAGCAAGCAATTGGCAGAAAGATGCATCAAGCTGTGTAGATTGCAATCCATACCCTTCTTCTGTCCCATAACACCAGGCTGTCAGGTGATGGCAGGAAACAGGCTGACTCTCTTGAGAGAGGGAACTGGCCAATAAACCACCTAGCCAGCAGAATGCATTTGCATTGGGTATGCTGCCTGCAGTGCATATCCAATAGAACGAATAAACATTAGTATCTGAATTACAACAGAACCAATATTGCTAACTCGGAACAGAGGGTGAAAAACTGGGAAAACATCTGGTCACTGCAAAGCATGTAACAATAATGCCCATTGAACACCATCTTGTAAATGTAAAATGTTCAAATATAATGCACACTGGCCCACATCAGATAATTCTGAAGGCCTCAGTGATCATGCAGATTGTATCTGTTAAGTGTGAACCATTAATAATAACAGACACTTAGACCACATCGACTAAATGGTGAGTGTCAACTAATAATGCACGCTGCACCACAGCTGGTAAATGTGGAGTGTTCAATGTTAATGCACACTGGATCGCATCTCATAAAAATGAAGCAGTTAATAATCATGGACACGGGACCACATCTGGTAAATGTGAAACATTGAATAATAAGGTACTCTGGACCCACATCTGGTAAATGTGAAGCAATGGTAATAACAAACACTGGACCACATCTGGTAAACGAGAAGCAATAGTAATAATAAACACTGGACCACATCTGGTAAATGTGAAGCAATAGTAATAATAAACACTGGACCACATCTGGTACATGTGACGCAATAGTACTAATAAACACTGGACCACATCTGGTAAATGTGAACCATTTAATTATATTGCGCACTGGACCACATCTGGTAAACGTCAACTGTTCAAACATGATGCACACTGCGTTCAATGATATTGTAAACTGGAACTTGTGAGGTGTTTAGTAATTTTAATTCTTTCAGGGGATGTGGGCACCGCTGGCAAGAATAACATTTTTTGCCCACCCGTAATTGCCCTTGGCAACTGAATGGCTTGCAAGGCCAGTTAGTTAAGAGCCAACCACATTTCTTTGGGTCTCGACTCATAGAGTCATAAAGTTATACAGCACAGCAACAGGCCCTTCGGCCCATCGTGTCCACGCCGGCCATCCAGCACCCAACTATTCTAATCCCAAATTCCTGCACTTGGCCCGCAGCCTTGCTGTGGCAGTTTAAGTGCTCATATGTACAGCAGAGCAGGTAAGGACAGTAGACTCTTTGCCTAAAGGATATTATTGAATCAGATGGGCTTTTACAACAATCACTGACAGTTTCACACCTCCAGGACTAAGACGAGCATTTAATTGCTGGATTTTACTAATGAGCTTAAATCACATTCCAGCTACTGACATGGTGGGGTTTGAACATGTGTCATCAGGAAATTCGACTAAGTCTTTACAGCACTAGTTCCGTGGCGTTACTACCATGTCACCACATCCCAGATGCACCGGGCCTAATGTGACAAATTTGAAACTTTTAATGATAATGCATATTGGATCATACCTGATAGGTATCAAGTCTTCAACAATAATGCACACTGGACCACAACTGGTAAAAGTGAAACGTTTAGTCATAATACAAACTGACTCACAGCTGTTAAATGAGTATAATGTAATAGTAATGCAAAATGGACCACATCTGGTAAATTTTAATCTTTTAACAATAATGAAAACTTGAGCATATCTGGTAAATGCGAAACATTTATCAATTATACACAGTGGAACACATCTTGTAAAGGTGATTCATTTCACATTAAGACACACTAGATAACATCTGGGAAATGTGAAATATTTAATAATAATTCGCACTGGAATACATCTGATAAATCTGAAATACTTAATAATAATGCACATTGAAGCACATCTGATAAATGTGAACAATTTAGCATTAAAGACACTGGAGCACATCTGGTAAATATGAAGCATATAATAATGCACACTGCAGAACATCTGGTAAAAGTGAATCATTCAACATTAAGGTGCATTGGACTACATCTGGTAAATATGAATCATTTAATAATATTGCACACAGGACTACATACAGTAAATGAAAAGCATTTAACACTAATGACCACTTGATTTCAAATGGTAAATGACCATTATTTAATAGTAATACAAAGCGGACCACATCTGGTAAATCTGAATCTTGTAAAAAATAATGCACACTGGAACATATCTTGTAAACGTGAATCACTTAACATTAAGGCCACTGGACAACATCTGGAAAATGTGAAGCATTTCATAATAATTAACACTTGACCACATCTGGTAAATTTGAAGAAAGTAATACTAATGCATAACTGAAGCACATCTGGTAAATGTGAATCATTTAACATTCAGGCACACTGGAGCACATCTGGTAAACATGAATCATTTAATACTAATGCATAACTGCAGCACATCTGGTAAACGTAAATCATTCAACATTAAGGTACACTGGACAACATTTGGGAAATGGGAAACATTTAATAATAATACGCACTGAAACACATCTGGTAAATGCGAACAATTTAAGATTAAGACACACTGGACCACATCTGGTAAATGTGAAGCATTTAACAATAATTCACACTGAAGCACATCTAGTAAATCCGAATCATTCAACAATAAGGCATACTGAACCTCAACTGGTAAACGTGAAGCATTTAATATTAATGCACACTGGATCTCAACTGGTAAATATGTATCATGTACCAGTAATACAAACTGGACCACATCTGGTAAATCTGAATCTTCTCGTAACGATGCACACTGGAACACATCTTGTAAATGTGTCAGTTAACATTAAGGCACACCAGACAACATCTGGGAAACGTGAAGTATTTAATAATATTTCATACTGGACGACATCTGGTAAATGTGAATCAATTAATAATAATGCACACTGAAGCACATCTGGTGAATGTGAAACAATTAATAATAATGCACACTGAAGTACATCTGGTAAATGTGAATAATTTGACATTAACGCATACTGGACCACATCTAGTAAATGTGAAGCATTTCATAATAAGGCACACTGGATCACATCTGGTAAATGTGAATTATGTAATAATAATAATGCACAATGGACCATACCTTTTACACAGACTCTTTGCTTTCTGTCTTGAAGGGAACCAGCAATCCACTCTGTCACTTGTCAACGAACTCCTCATTCGCTGACCGAATTGATTAGTCTATTATGGGATAACTTATAGAAGGGATTTTTCCCCCCAAAGTCCATATAAATTACATTTATCGCATTAGCATCGTCTACTGTCTGTGTTACTGCTTAAATAATTCAGTACGTTTGGTCAAGCAAGATTGTCCCTTTCGAAGCCCATGTTGGGTGCTCCTTCCTATATATTTTATTTTCTAGGTGTTCTATTCTCTCCTTTAGTAGGTGTTCCATTACTTTTCCTGTCACTGATGTTAAGCTAACTTATATATAAGTGCCTGGGCAGTTACTTCCCCGCTTCTTAAATATAGGAATTGAATTTAGTGTCCACTAGATCTATGGGGGTGTGGGGGGGGGGGGGGGGGAGGTGGAATGGTAGGGGGAAATGGTGAAGAATTGAAGTGATAGTGCCCGCCATAGATGTCAATACCAGAATTCCAGATTCCAATTCTCCTGGAGGTAGCGAAGCTCTATGGCGGAACCTCCACAACTCTGCAACGGAAACCGTACATTAAATATGCAAAGTAGCTTTTTGCATTTATTATAATGCAATTCAACATCAATGCTACCAGCCGGGTCCAATCTTCAGCTCGACGTACAGCACTCACATGCCTCCACTTCCACATTTTTGAAATGCTGCAGCCACTGAGCCGAGAGCCCTCAGTGACCTCAAAGTTCTGGTAACTTTCGCCTAGCTGTCCTTCAGACTTCTTGCGAACTCAGATACCGCCACGAAGTTAAATCACCAGAAGTGAGGGGAGGTTGGAAATCTGCATCTGTGTATCCATAAAGGGATAATCGGCCACTCTGCAACTGTTTAGCAGTGGAAGTGGGGAAGGGGTTAGCTCTACATTCGTTTAGCAATTTGGAGAGGAACGAGGAACTCTTCATTTATTGAAACGGTGGGAAGGGGCTGCTGTGTATCTTTGTATAAATATGGGGGAAAGGGACAACTCTGCGTCCGTTTCTTGATAAGGCGTTTTATATACAGAGTGAGAGAGAGAGAGAGAGAAAGAAACAGCACTGAAACAGACCCTCTGACCCAACGGGGCTGCACCAACCACTCATCATTACTAATCTGTCATTAATCTCCATGTTCCTTACCACAGCCCCACCATTTCCCTATTACCTACCTACACTAGGGGCAATTTATAATGGCCAATTTACCTATCAACCTGCAAGTCTTCGGCTGTGGCAGAAACCCACGCGGTCACAGGGGGAACTTGCAAACTCCGCACAGGCAGTACCCAGAACTAAACCCGCGTCGCTGGAGCTGTGAGGCTGCGGTGCTAACCATTGCACCACTGTGCCGCCCGCTGCTAAGGCGTATTCAGGTGGCAACTCTGCACCATCTTACCAATAAGGGGGAGGGTGCACTTCTGCATCTGTGTGTCGAAATGGTGGAGCAGGAGACAATTATGCATCTGTTTATCAATAAAGCAGAGCAGGAGGCTAATCTGCATCTGCTTATCAATAAAGCGGAGCAGAAGGCTACTCTTTTCTGTATATCAAAAAAGTGGAGAAGGAGGCTACTCTTCATCTGTGTATCAATAAGGCAGAGCAGGAGGCAATTCTGCATCTGCTTATCGATAGGACGGGGAATAGAGCAACTTTGTATTTTTTTATCGATAAGTCGGGGAAGGGAGCAATTCTGCAGTTGTGTATCATTGGAGTGGGGAGGCGGAAACTCTGCATGTGGACACACTGTTTGGGGGCACAACTGGGAAACAGTACAAGTTGCTGTTGTCGATGGTCAAGTGGAGACAAATCAAATGCTATTCCAATGGTCATGATGGCTCACATTTACTTAAAAATTGTGTGGGCAATGCTATGCCATAACATTGAACTCATGTTGGAATACTACTGAAGCAGGAATTAACAGAAATCTCTGCCCAGGTAGGTGACCTTTTAAAGGAAGCCAACGTTGCCAGAAGTATAGAAAAAGGTACAATTCCCCCTGTTTTCCATCAGCCCTTTGCTGTGATGAGGCATCGCCACAAGAGGCAGGCCCCAGAGGTAGTTGCATTCCAGCAGCAGCAGCAACCTTTCAGACGCGAGAAGCAACAGCCACTGAGGCACAGAGTAGCTCAGATATGCCAGAAAGCAAACATCTCAGATCCAGGACATCACTTCAGGATTTCCAGAGGGTTGTATCCGAGCCACAACCATTTTCAGCTATTTAACAATAACCTTCGTTCAATCGTAAGGTCAGAGTGGGAATTTTCACTGATGATTGCACAACGTTCAGCACCATTCACGACACCTCGGATATTGAAGCAGTCCGTGTACAAATGCAGCAATACCTGAACAATATCCAGGCTTAGGCTGATAGGTGGCAAATAACTTTTGTGCCATGCAAGTGCCAGGCAATGACCATCTCCAAGAAGAGAGAATCTAACCATCTCCCCTTGACATTCAATGGCATAACGATCACTGAATCCCCCACTCCCAACATCCTGGGGGTTGCGATTGACCAGAAACTGAATTACAGTAGACATCTAAATAGTGTGGCTACGAGATCACGTCAGAGGTTATGTACCCTGCGGCGAGTAAGTCATTTTCTGACTCCCCAAAGCCGGTCTATCATCTACAAGGCACAACACAGGAGTGTGCTGGAATAGCCTCCACTTGTCTGAATGGGTGCAGCTCCAACAAAATTCAATAAGAACAAAGAAACAAAAGAACAAAGATAATTACAGCACAGGAACAGACCCTTCGGCCCTCCAAGCCTGCGCCGATCCAGATCCTCTCTCTAATCATGTCGCCTATTTTCTAAGGTTCTGTATCTCTTTTCTTCCTGCCCATTCATGTATCTGTCTAGATACATCTTAAAAGACTCCATCGTGCCCGCATCTACCACCTCCGCTGGCAATGCGTTCCAGGTGCCCACCACCCTCTGCGTAAAGAACTTTCCACGCATATCCCCCCTAAACTTTTCCCCTTTCACTTTGAACTCGTGTCCTCTAGTAATTGAAACCCCCACTCTGGGAAAAAGCCTCTTGCTATCCACCCTGTCTATACCTCTCATGATTTTGTACACCTCAATCAGGTCCCCCCTCAACCTCCGTCTTTCTAATGAAAATAATCCTAATCTACTCAACCTCTCTTCATAGCTAGCGCCCTCCATACCAGGCAACATCCTGGTGAACCTCCTCTGCACCCTCTCCAAAGCATCCACATCCTTTTGATAATGTGGCGACCAGAACTGTACGCAGTATTCCAAATGTGGCCGAACCAAAGTCCTATACAACTGTAACATGACCTGCCAACTCTTGTACTCAATGCCCCGTCCGATGAAGGAAAGCATGCCGTATGCCTTCTTGACCACTCTATTTACCTGCGTTGCCACCTTCAGGGAACAGTGGACCTGAACACCCAAATCTCTCTGAACATCAATTTTCCCCAGGACTTTTCCATTTACTGTATAGTTTACTCTTGAATTGGATCTTCCAAAATGCATCACCTCGCATTTGCCCTGATTGAACTCCATCTGCCATTTCTCTGCCCAACTCTCCAATCTATCTATATTCTGCTGTATTCTCTGACAGACCCCTTCACTATCTGCTACTCCACCAATCTTAGTGTCGTCTGCAAACTTGCTAATCAGTCCACCTATACTTTCCTCCAAATCATTAATGTATATCACAAACAACAGTGGTCCCAGCACGGATCCCTGTGGAACACCACTGGTCACACGTCTCCATTTTGAGAAACTCCCTTCTACTGCTACTCTCTGTCTCCTGTTGCCCAGCCAGTTCTTTATCCATCTCGCTAGTACACCTTGGACCCCAAGCGCCTTCACTTTCTCCATCAGCCTGCCATGGGGAACCTTATCAAACGCCTTACTGAAGTCCATGTATATGACATCGACAGCCCTTCCCTCATCAATCAACTTTGTCACTTCCTCAAAGAATTCTATTAAGTTGGTAAGACATGACCTTCCCTGCACAAAACCATGTTGCCTATCACTGATGAGTCCATTTTCTTCCAAATGGGAATAGATCCTATCCCTCAGTATCTTCTCCAGCAGCTTCCCTACCACTGACGTCAGGCTCACCGGTCTATAATTACCTGGATTATCCCTGCTACCCTTCTTAAACAAGGGGACAACATTAGCAATTCTCCACTCCTCCGGGACCTCACCCGTGTTTAAGGATGCTGCAAAGATATCTGTTAAGGCCCCAGCTATTTCCTCTCTCGCTTCCCTCAGTAACCTGGGATAGATCCCATCCGGACCTGGGGACTTGTCCACCTTAATGCCCTTTAGAATACCCAACACTTCCTCCCTCCTTGTGCCGACTTGACCTGGAGTAATCAAACATCTGTTCCTAACCTCAACATCCGTCATGTCCCTCTCCTCGGTGAATACCGATGCAAAGTACTCGTTTAGAATCTCACCCATTTTCTCTGAGTCCAAGCATAACATTCCTCCTTTGTCCTTTAGTGGGCCAATCCTTTCTCTAGTTACCCTCTTTCTCCTTATATATGAATAAAAGGCTTTGGGATTTTCCTTAACCCTGTTTGCTAAAGATATTTCATGACCCCTTTTAGCCCTCTTAATTCCTCGTTTCAGATTGGTCCTACATTCCCGATATTCTTTCAAAGCTTCGTCTTTCATCAGCCGCCTAGACCTTATGTATGCTTCCTTTTTCCTCTTAGCTAGTCTCACAATTTCACCTGTCATCCATGGTTCCCTAATCTTGCCATTTCGATCCCTCATTTTCACAGGAACATATCTCTCCTGAACGCTAATCAACCTCTCTTTAAAAGCCTCCCACATATCACATGTGGATTTACCTTCAAACAGCTGCTCCCAATCTACATTTCCCAGCTCCTGCCGAATTTTGGTGTAGTTGGCCTTCCCCCAATTTAGCACTCTCCCTTTTGGACCACTCTCGTCTTTGTCCATGAGTATTTTAAAGCTTACGAAATTGTGATCACTATTCCCAAAGTAGTCCCCTACTGAAACTTCAACAACCTGGCCGGGCTCATTCCCCAACACCAGGTCCAGTATGGCCCCTTCCCGAGTTGGACTATTTACATACTGCTCTAGAAAACCCTCCTGGATGCTCCTTACAAATTCTGCTCCATCTGGACCTCTAACACTAAGCGAATCCCAGTCAATGTTGGGAAAATTAAAATCTCCTATCACCACCACCCTGTTGCTCCTACATCTTTCCATAATCTGTTTACATATTTGTACCTCTATCTCATCCAGCAGCCTGCTTGATTGACATCCCATGCACTAAAATTCACTCCCTCCACGACGAGCACAAGGTGACAGCAGTGTGTGTAATCTACAAAATGCACTGCCGCAATGCACCAAGACTCCTTCAACAGCACCTTCCAAACCCGCGAACACTACAACCGGGAAAAAAACAGGGCAGCCTATGCATGGGAACATGCAGGTTCCCCTCCAAGCCACACACCATCCTTACTTGGAACTAAATCACTGTTCCTTCACTGTCGCTGGGTCAAAAACCTGGAACTCACTTTCTAACAGCATTGTAGGTGTACCGACCCCACATCAACTGCAGCGGTTCAGGAAGGCAGCTCATTGCTACCTTTGCAAGGGCAATTAGGGATATGCAATAAATGCTGGCCCAGCCAGCGACGCCCACAACCCAGGAATGAGTAAGAAACTTCCAAGGGTCCAGTTATCTCATCCTTTACAATAGATTCTAATATTTTCACTAGTGCTGATGTCTAAACAATAGGCCAGTAGTTCTCTGTTTACTCTCTCGCTTCCTTCTCAAATAGTGGGGTTAGATTTGCTCCTTCCTCATCTGCAGGAACGCTTCCATAACTCACAGAAGTTTGAAGGAAAGCTACTAAAACATCCATTATGTATATAGTCATCTGGTTCAATATTCTGAAATGCCTCTCATCTGGTCTGGGGCATTTATCAACTTTCAATCCAATAATTTTTTTCTCGTACTATCTTTTTATTATTACTAAGGACTTTCAGTTCCTCATTTTAATAGTACCTTGGTTCCCTATCATTTCTGGTAGATTTTTTCATCTTCCACCGTGAAGAGAAATGCAAAGTAATTGTTTAGTCTCTGCGTTATTTTTTTTTCATTCTACACCACAAGGTCTCCTGTCGCCGCCTGCAACGGAACCGTATTCTTCCTCTCCAATAATTTTCTTTTCATACCTAAAGAAGATTTTACAGTCCGCATTTATGTGCCTATCAAGTTGCATTCATTATCATTTTTCTTTCTGCATCAGTTTTTTGGTGCTCATTTTTTGGACTCTAAATTCCTCCCATGCTTTGGCTTATCACTTTGTCTTGCGACCACTTCCTTTGGCCTCATGCAATCTTAAACTTCTTTCGTTAGTCACGGCTGATACACCTTTCATGTTTTTGTGTGTTTTAGACAAATGCATATTTGTTGTAAACCGTGTAAGCCTTCTTTAAATACTAGCCATTGCCTGTAAACTGACAAATCATTTAATGCATTTTCCAATACACCATAACCAACTTGCCCCTCATACATTCATAGTTTACTTTGTTGAGATTTAAGACCCTAGTTTCACAATGACTTATTTCAAACATAACGTAGAATTCTAACATAATGTAGTCACTGTTTCCTATTAGTTCATTTACACCAAGGTTATGAATTTGCCTGCTCTCATTAGATAATACTAAATCTAAAATATCCAGCTTCTGATCGCGTGTTGGTCCTTCAACATACTGCTCCAGAAACCTATTTCGTACACACTCCAGGAGTTCATCCTCTTCGGCATCAGTTCTGATTAGTTTTACCAAGTCTATATGTAAATTGAACACACCCATTATTACTGTCTTACCCATTTTACATGCACTTCTAATCTCCTGCTTTATCCTGTACCCAACAATAGCACTACAGTTTGGTGGTCTATAAACAACTCGCTCCAATATTTTCTGCCCCCTGCTCTTTCTTAGCTCCACCCCAACTGATTCTCCATCTTGCTCGTTCGATCGAAGATCCTCGCAAATAATGCACTGACTTCGTCCCTTATTAAAGGACTACTCGACCTCCTCTCCCTAATTGCTTACCGTTCCTAAATGATTAATATCCTTGAATATTTCGTTCCCAGTCTTCATCATATTGCAACCACGTCTCTGTAAAGGAAATTAAATCAGAGTCATTTATCTCTAATTGTGCCTTCAACTCATCTACCTCGTTGATAATGCTGCGTGCATTCAGATAGAATTCGCTTAACGTGGTTGTTTTAATGCAGTTCCGCATTCTGATCCTATGTGCTGCTTGCATTTGTTTCGTCTGTCTTCGAATTTCACTTGCTACTTTTCTACGTCCTGTTCTCAGCTGCACTTCCCTCTAAATGAGCTCACTACCAGGTTCCAATCCCGCTCTCTATTTTGTTTAATGGGTCCTCAATAGCATTGGGAAATCTCCCAGCTCGGATGTTAATCCCGGTCTTGATAAGGTGCAATGCTCCATCTTCTGTAGATCCCAGCTGTCCCAAAACCGGTCCTAATGCCCCAAGAATCTGATGCCCTCCCTGTTCCACCCATTCTCCAGCCACATGTTCAAATCGTAATCCCGAAATTCCTATCCTCACGAACACGTGGCTCTAATCCTGAGATGACTGCTTTTAAGACTCGGCTTTTTAACCTCTTTCCTAGCTCCCGAAAATCTGCTTTGAAGACCGCATTGCAATCTGTCTATAAATTGAACACGCCCATTATTACTGTATTGCCTGATTTATACGATGCCAAACATGTCCACAATTTGGCAATTTATAATTCACTCCCACCAATGTTTGCTGCCCCTTGCTGCTTCTTAGCTCCTCCCAAACTGATTCGATATCTTGCTCCTTAGATCTAAGATCCTCTCTCACAAATGATCGCCTCCCTTATTAAAAGCGCGACAACACGTCCTTCTCCCCTTTGCCCACTGCTCCTAAATGACGACTATCCCTGAATATTTACTTCCCAGTCCTGGTCACCCTGTAACCACGTCATCCGAATGACAATGAAATAGAACATAGAACATAGTGCATAGAACAGTACAGAACAGTACAGGCCCTTCGGCCCACGATGTTGTGCCGAACTTTTAACCTACTCTAAGATCAAACTAACTACCTACCCTTCATTCTACTATCATCCATGTACCTATCCAAGAGTCGCTTAAATGCCCCTAGTGTATCTGCTTCTACTACCACCGCTGGCAGCGCATTTCACGCACCCACCACTCTCTGTGTAAAGAACCTACCTCTGACATCTCCCCGAAACCTTCCTCCAATCACCTTAAAATTATGCCCCCTGGTGATAGCCCTTTCCACCCTGGGAATAAGTCTCTGACTATCCACTCTATCTATGCCTCTCATCATCTTGTATCCCTCTATCAAGTCACCACTCATCCTTCGACGCTCCAATGAGAAAAGCCCTAGCTCCCTCAATCTTTCTTCGTAGGACATGCCCTCCAGACCAGGCAGCATCCTGGCAAATCTCCTCTGCACCCTCTCTAAAGCTTCCACATCCTTCCTATAATGAGGCGACAGAACTGAACACAATATTCCAAGTGTGGACGAACCAGGGCCTTATAGAGCTGCAGCATGACCTCGCAGCTCTTAAACTCAATCCCCCTGTTAGTGAAAGCCAACACACCATACGCCTTCTTAACAACCCTATCAACCTGGGTGGCAACTTTGAGCGATCTATGGACATGGACCTCAAGATCCCTCTGTTCCTCCACACTACCAAGAATCCTGTCTTTAAGCCTGTATTCCGCATTCAAATTCGACCTTCCAAAATGAATCACTTCACATTTTTCCAGGTTGAAATTCATCTGCCACTTCTCAGCCCAGCTCCGCATCCTGTCAATCTCCCGAAGCAACCTACAACAGCCTTCCACGCTATCCACAACTCCTGCAACCTTCGTGTCATCGGCAAACTTGCTAAATCAGCCTTCCACTTACTCATCCAAGTCATTTATAAAAATCACAAAGAGCAGAGGTCCCGGAACAGATCCTTGTGGAACACCACTGGTTACCGAGCTCCATGCTGAATACTTTCCAACTACTACCACCCTCTGACTTCTATAGGCCAGCCAATATTGTATCCAGAGAGCCAACTTTCCCTGAATCCCGTGCCTCCTTGCTTTCTGAATGAGCCTACCATTGGGAAGCTTATCAAACGCCTTGCTAAAATCCATATACACCACATTCACTGCTCTTCCTTCATGAATGTGTTTTGTCACATCTTCAAAGAATTCAATAAAGCTTGTGAGGCATGACCTGCCCCTCACAAAGCCATGCTGACTGTCTGAAATCAAACCATGTTTTTCCAAATAATCATAAATCCTGTCTCTCAGAATACTCTCCAATAATTTGCCCACTACTGACGTAAGACTGACTGTTATATAATTCCCAGGGTTATCCCTATTCCCTTTCTTGAACAAGGGAACAGCATTTGCCACCCTCCAATCATCCGGTACTGCTCAAGTGGACAGTGAAGACGCAAAGATTATCGCCAACGGTGCAGCAATCTCTTCCCTCGCTTCCCGAAATATCCTTGGGTATATCCCGTCTGGCTCCGGGGACTTATCTGTCCTCATATCATTCAAAATTTCCAGCACATCCTCCCTCTTAACCTCAACCTATTCGAGCATATCAGCCTGTTCCACGCTCTCCTCACAAACGATCAGCTCCCTCTCACTAGTGAATACTGAAGCAAAGTATTAATTTATGACCTCCCCTACCTCTTCCGACACCAGGCACAAGTTCCCTCCACTATCCCTGATCGGCCCTACCCTCACTCTGGCCATCCTCTTGTTCCTCACATAAGTAAAGAACGCCTTGGGATTTTCCTTAATCCTACCCGCCAAGACTTTTTCATGTCCCCTTCTAGCTCTCCTAAGTCCATTCTTCAGTTCCTTCCTGACTACCTTGTCACCCTCTGGAGCCCTGTCTGACCCTTGCTTCCTCAACCTTAAGTAAGCTTCCTTCTTCCTCTTGACTAGCTGTTCCACGTCTCTTGTCATCCAAGGTTCCTTCACCCTACCATCCCTTCCTTGCCTCATCAGGGATAACCTATCCAGCAGTCGCAGCATGTGCTCCCGAAACAACCTCCACATTTCTGTCGTGCATTTCCGTAGAACATCTGTTCCCAATTTATGCTCCCAAGTTCCTGCCTAATAGTGTTGTAATTCCCCCTCCCCCAATTAATTACCGATTTACCTCTATTTGTGCATTCAAAGCATTTACATTATTTCTCATGTTTCGTGCATTCCGATAGAATTCCCTAAAGTTTGTCTTAATATTATTCCTCATTCCGACCTCTTTCATATGTGCCTTCATTTCGTCTGCTTTCCAATTTCGGTTACTGCTTTTCTACTTCGTCTTACCAGTTTTGCTTCCCTCCTATCTGAGATTCCTCTTAATTTCTCAACCCCTGAAAATTTAGTTTAGACGCTCTCAACTGGATTAGCAAATCTCCCGGTAAGGATGTTAGCTCTGGCCATGCTAAGGTACAACCCATCCACCATGTACCGGTCCCACATGCCACATAACAGATCCCAATGCCTCCGGTATCTGATGCCCTCCCTCCAGGCACGTGTTAAATTACTCATTCCTTCTATTGCTATTCTCGCTAGCACGTGGCACTGGTAGTAATGCCAAGATAACTGCTCATAATGTTCGACGCTTAGTTTCCACCCTAACTCATTAAAATCTGTTTATAGGACCTCATCCCTCTTCTTTCCTATGCAACTGTTACCAATATGGACCACGACCTCTGGTTGGTCACCCTCCCCCAGAAGAACGTCCTGTAGCTGCTTTGTGACATCGTTGACCGTGACACCAGGGAGGCAACATACCATCCTGGTGTCACTTCTGCAGCCGCACAGGTGCCTGTCTGTTTCTCAAACTAATGAATCCCCTATTATTACTGCTTTTCCACTCTTCTGGCTCCCCTCTTGTGCAGCTGAGCCACCTGTTGCACCATGGACTTGCTGCATTCCTTTGAAGAAACATCGGTCTCACCATTATCCAAAATGGATAACCAGTTAGCAAGTGAGATCGACTCAAGAGACTCCTGAAATACCTGTCTGGTTCTCGTAGACTGCCCTTGGTCACCCATTCCCTCTCTTCCTACATGCTCCTACCTGCGTTGTGACCACGTCCTTAAAGGTGTTATCCACGTAGTTCTCTGCCTCACGGATGCACGACAGTGACTCCAGCCTCCCCTTGAGTTCCACAACCCAGAGCTCAAGCCTCTGCAGCTGAAGGCACTTACTGCACACGTGTTTGTCAAAAACATTGTGTGTCCCCTACTTCCCACATAACAAAGGAGGCACATTCCACTCGGCCGACGTTGTAGCCATCCATGTCAGCCGTCACCATTTAAATTACTTACTTCAAACCATGGAATTAAGAGCTATGCCCACACCAGCAGGTCTTTTGAGGCCTGTGTAAAGGCAATGGCTCTTGGCCATTGTCACAGCCTCACAGATGTCCGATAAGACAGCTTTATAAATTGTTTTCCTGAAGTCTGACCAGGCACTCTCCCTGCCTGATTAAGGGACTAACCAAAGATGGGATCTTTGTGCCAGTGTATACTATGGCAGCAACTGCACAGCGGATCCTCTAGTCCAACGCTCAGCCTTTCATTGCCAGTGAGCTGCTCCTACCCCACCTGCAACATGTGCAGGAGGCATTGTCGAGGATCGCCCCAGTGCTGGTCGGCCTGCATGAAAGCAGCCTCAAATATATCTGTTCCTTCTGCCGTCCGCTATTTATGCAGCTGGCATGGGCGGAAGTCACGGAGGGCCACATTAATGTCGCGTTCCGGGGACCACCATATATATCTACTGGACATTGGATTGGGTATGGTGTCATGCCTTTAAGGGGTTGGGGCAGCTTCGTAAGAACTGCACCAACCATTGGGCTGCCAAGCATCCTCTGCGGCCCAGGGTGGCGTCGTTGCACATCTCCCTGCTCTTCCCACACAAGCAACAGAGACCACACAGGCTTTTCCAGAGGGCCTGGTTTTCATGGCCTCTGTTGGAGAGACTGAGACCCGTCCGGGTTGAAGGAAAGAGCATCTCTAAACAAAACACCTGAAGGCGCATACTTGCTTGCGGGGAAACACCTTGAGCCTGAGCAGAGCCCTAGACCTAATCTGGGGAGCCCACATGCCCCGTGGCTGCGCTCAAGCCCAAGGAATCAGGGTAGGTGGTGGCAAAAGTAGAATCAAAGACCTCTAGTGAAATTAAGGTCTTTGAAAATACGTGTCGCTCCCACAATAAAAGGAAGTAGTCCACCTCCCCTGACGAGGGCCGTGAGGAACAGGGTCTCTCGCCTGGCGTGGGCCCTCTGACTCCCCCTACTGCCTGTACAATCCTGGCCTTAAGCCTCAAGTGGCTGTACCCAATCCCTTGTATTAGAGTGAGGAGCAAAAACCGTGTAAATTTGGCAGCTCTCCAGGGGCAGGAGGGGGCCCGTATGTGGTGTTATGTGTGCATGTGGGGTGGTGGGGTGGGGGAGACCTGGGATGGTCCATTCCACGCCCTTGCCCAGCAGCCTGTTTCTGTTGCCTCTGCATCGGGTGCCAATGGTGGGTCGGGCGGGGTGGGCAGACACGTTCGGGTCAACACCAGCCTCTGCCTGGCAGCTTGTTTAGATTGCCCTGAATATACATGACCAGTGGCCAATTTGCATTATGTACCGTCTGTTGGGCGTGTAGGCAATGGCAGGCGAGGAGATGGTCTCCTCTCTCCGCCTCTGCTCCCTGCTCCAGCCATTTCCCGAAGCCCAGGGATGGAGTTAGATGGTAGTTTGGAACATCTTTCTCCCAAAGGCCCCGTTTCCTTGGAAGAACCCAGAAAAGGCGCTGTTGCCATTCCTCCTGATGGTGAGATAGCTATAGAGTTTGGACAAGGTGGCGAAGCCTGGACATCTGCTTTACAGTGTGCGCTGGGTACGTAGACCGCGCTGTAACTACCTAGAGGAAAATGGGGACTCAGTAATGCCCGGCGCATTGCAAGCATGCATCCTTTGAGCTCTAACGATAGCAGCGAGTGAGTGCATCATTCCTGGGGGCGGAGGGATTTAAATTATACCCTTATGTTCAGGGATCACTCTGCTCCCCAGCGTCACTAAGTGTCTGTGTAGATGTTGAGGGAACTGAGCAGCTCGGTGAGCTTGGTGGATGTTTAAACTCTATCCTGTAGCGGGCAACATCACCTGGAGATCTGCAGGAGATGTGTCCCCAATCGACCGTCTCGACAGTTCACTAGCTGCATCTCAACAGCTTCCATGTGGCTTGTGCTCAGCTCGGACCACCACCTTTCTGTACGTAGATGGGTCCACGTCATGGCACTTTCACAAACGGCTGCTGGAGGACGAGTGATTCTAGGACTCTGTCCGTTGACTCTGCTGCGACTGGAGAAGGAGGCAGTGGGTCTGCTCCTTGACGTTATGGTGGGATGTGGGCAAGATGAAAAGCTATGTCTTCTGTCCGGAGTACGTGAAGGGATCGATTAAGAAGTGCGAGACCATGATAGTCCACCTGCAGAGGGAGGTTTTTGACTTTCGGTCCCATCTCAGTGATGCCATCATGGACCCTGCCCTGTGTCAGGCTTACAAAGAGAAGAAGGGGGCATTGCAGGACTGCAGTTTGCAGGTTCCCGACGAGCATACATGAGGTCGCGGATCCAGATCCTGAAAGATTTGGATCGTGCTTCACACTTCTTCTGCTCGCCAGTAAAATGGCGGCGTGTCCGTAAGCAACTGTTCGAGCTGTTGTCCGATGTCAGTTCATCCATCAGACATCCAGAGAGATTGGACCGCTTGATTGGGCTGCTTGGTCAATACCTACTATGACACATTGTGCTCTCTGGATCAGTCCAGCGAGGACGCAGAAAGATGTTTGTGGGAAGTCCTGCTGAAGCTCGGCCGAGACGGCGCTGAAAGACCTGAGACTCCACTCACGGTGGCCAAATTGACCAGTGAACTTCACTGGTTTTCGAGGGGCAAATCTCCAGGGCTGGAACTTCTGACCCTGGAATTCCTCAGGGCGTTCTGGGACATCCTTTGTGGCGATTATGCATGGGTCCTGGGGAAAGGGCTGGTGAGCGTTTCAGTGGAGCACCGGGCATCTCCTCTATCTGGGAGTCCACCTGGGCCCGGCTGAGGAGGTCTGCCTGAAAACTGGCAGGATTTAGAGGCAAAAGTCAACACTCGGCTGGGCACTAGACAGGACTGCTCTGCGTTCTTGTCTACAGAGGCTCCTGGCTGTAAACAGAAAGAAGAAAAATGGCAACCTCTATGGTTTGGTACGAGTTGGTCACTCTGTTTCCGCCCTTGCTTTTGTCGCTAGAATGCAGGAAAAAATCGTGTTCAAAGCTTCTGGGCAAGCGGAAACACTGGGTCTCTGCTGCAGTCCTGAGACTACCAATTGAGAACGGCGGTCAGTCGCTGAAATGCATTGCTACCCAGACTATGAATCACCACCTTCAGACCGTGCAGAGTTTATTATCCCTCGAGTTTGCTCCAAGATGGTTTGTGCTGGCTCCTTATTGTATCCACTGGGGCACTGACCTCAAGACGACACGCAGTTCCAGGCTCCAACCATCAGATGTGCCTCCCTCAGGGAGGTGCCTGTCTTTACCGGGATCTATTGAGAGTCTGGAACATAGTTGCCTCCAATCAGGGTGACCTACCACCGGTGGAGAAAAGGCTTCTGGCTGTCCAGACGGCTGGCTCTGGAGACAAGGAAAGAGATGGATGAGTAGCTGAAGCCTATGAGATGTCCCTCAATGCAGGTGTGTGGGAGACTGGAAGTGCGGTGTGCTCCCGGCCGAGCTGATCCCTGCTCAGCCGGAACTGTTCATCTGTCAAAGACGCAAACGCTTTCTCGGGTGCCAGTCACACACAACCTGAGCCACCGCTCAGAAATGCCCTCTATGCAACTCCACGCGACATTTGCAGAGCAGTAAAGCAGGGATGTCACATGTCTGGCCAATTATATACCATCTCTGTTGAGCCATTCCTGTGCCTGCTTTCCAAGAGGTTGGCGGGATTACTTCTGCTCGGGCCAGGCATGCAGGTTGTCATCTAATATTATGACGGGCACAGATTTGTTTCACTTGCAGAGGATGCATAAGTGCAAGCATATCTGTTCTTCTTCATGCTCCACAAGGATCAATGGGGTGAAATATTCTATACTCCTGGTGGGTCAGTGGCTTGTGGACTCCCCTCTGAAGGATTTAGTGCCTTTTGCGTGGTGAACCACACACCTCCTCTATCTGGGTGTCTACCTGAACCCCGCTGAAGAAGTTTGGCTGGCAAATTGGCAGGAGTTGGAAGTTACCACTCAGCTCGTACACTGGGCAGAACTGCACCAAATTATTTCCTACAAGAGTCAAGTGCTAGTCTAAACCATCTGGTGCCCTCGATGCTGCGGTAATGGTTGGTCACTTTTGTCCTACCTACTGCATTTGTCTCCAAGAGCCAGAAGAAGATCGTCAATATCTTCTGCATCTGTGCCCTGGTCCTGAGTCTCTTGATAGAGGAGTGCGGACAGTAGCTGGTGTGCACCCGTACTCTCCACCTTTACACCTTGCAGCGACAGCTTTACATACATGGTGGTGTACATGGGGGAGGTACATTAGTCATAGTTATAGAGATAAAGCACTGAAACAGGCCCTTCAGCCGTCCGAGTCTGTGCTGACCAGCAACCACCCATTTCTACTAATCCTACATTAATCCCATATTCCCTACCACGTCCCCACCATTCTCCTACCACCTACCTACACTAGGAACAATTAGCAATGGCCAATTTACCTATCAAACAGCAAGTCTTTGGCTGTGGGAGGAAGCCAGAGCACCCAGTGGAAACCCACACGGTCAGAGGTAGAACTTGCAAACATCGCAAAGGCAGTCCCCAGAATCAAACCCGTGTCGCTAGAACTGCGAGGCTGTGGTGCTAACCACTGCACCACTATGCCACCCTTTTTTTCTTTTTTTTTTAACCATCCTCCACTACTCTGTCTCCTATCACCAAGCCAAGTTTGTATCCAATTTGCTGGAACACCCTGGATCCCATGTGTTTGAACCTTCTGGACCAGCGTACCATTGTTTTCCACCAGCACACTGCCTGTAAGACAACACTCAGCACCTGTAGACAACTGTTATCTACGTCTCTGTGAGGGAGTGTCTGTCTTTTAGCGGGATCTCTTCATTGTCTGGAACATGGTTGCCTCCAGTCAGGACACTTACCTGCCGGCCGGGTGGCTGGCTCCTGGGATGGACGTGTAGACAAAGCTTTTACGATATCTCTCACAGTGGGGATCGACAGGACTATGGTGTGGCATGCTCCTGGCAAAGCTGACCCCTGCTCATTCAGAATTGTTCATCAGACCTAGGCCCTGCAAACTTTCTCAGGAACTGATCCCACACAGACAGTGCTGCTTCTCGGAAATACCGTCTATGCCATTCCACAGAGTTCATAGAAGTTTCCTGTATGATTTGGGGTTCGTGTTTCCATCTGCCAGTGAAGAGAATGTCTAGCAACGCGGCAGTTGTTTCCCTTTATATCGTGGACCTGGGCTGGTGAGTGCTGGACGTGCAATGGACTTTGATGTTAGCTTTATGGACTTCCCAGCTCCATGTAATTTCTGCAGTTTGGACGAGTCCGTGTTCCATGTTTATATGGAGTGTGCAATGTTGCAGACGCTCTTTGAGTATTGAAGAGGCTGCTCCTCGGATGTCGGCTGTTTTTCAGCCCCTGGAGATAATATATACATATATATGTATATTTATTTTTTTTCTATAAAATGAATATCAAATGGTCCTGAGGAATAAAGGCCACCCACAAATATGAAATGGTTCTTGGGTATAAAAGCCGCTTCATAAAACAAAAATAATGCGTTCTGCACCGAGTCGAGCTCCCTCTACAGTACCACATCAAACAATCTTCGAGGCTTTTGCAGCACGGGATTAGAAACTGAGAAACCATCAAATACTCTCAGGGCAGATAGAGCACGGGTTTGATACAAAGTAAAACCCTCTCTTCATTTGCCCAATAAAAAAAGAATACTACAACTATCCCCTTCAAGCACTCCTGCAGAGTGTTTTGCTGTTGCTTGATTGGGACTGTTGAGTGCATCAACGAGTAGCAGCTGACTGTGCTGCAGGTAGTTGGAAGCGGATAACCCGAGAAGAGAGAGATGAGGAGTCTGTTATGCAATTTTACAATAATAATTGCTGAAAGGAAGAGGCTTTATAAACCCAAGGCTGTGTTTTGTGTTGGGTGGCATAAAACCGGACATTGCTTTGATTTGGACTGTTGTGGGAAGTGGGAGAGGCGGGAAGAACAAGAGGTAGGGCTGCAGGGAGCTGTGCCATTTCATTAAGCAGACAGGGAAAATCCATCCTCACCCCATATGCCGAGCATGGGTTAGCTGGAGCTGCTTGCCTGAGGAGGCAAAAGGAGATGGATAATGCTGCTAATCTCTGTGAAGACGCCTGCCCCAACCAGCAAGGTTGGCAAATATAGTTTGAAAGTGTTCTTTACGTACCTTCACATTGAGGCAAAGTCACATCTCTGTTTATTTGTTTGCTGGCAAAATATTCATTTATCTAATTATTTATTTACTTGCCTTGAACACTTTCTGTTGAAGTTTGCAGGTCTCTAATTGCGGTTGCATTTAACTATTGGACCCACGGCCGGACCACCTGCACAATTGGCGTTGCCCACTCACACCTATTCATCTGCAGCTTCTGTGATCGCCCTGAGGGCTATGGAGATTAATCACCAGTAGCCATAGATTGAATGGCAATGCCCAGCCGAATATGTATATTAAGGGTATGATGGTGGTTGTCAGTCCTACGGCCATCATTGCATGCCTCGAGAATGTATGGGGATGGCTAGCATTCTCCGGGACGCAGAGTGGACAGTGGCTCTTGCCCTCAGGGAGGGGCTCAGCGTGGATAGGACTTTCCTGCCTGATGATACCTTGGGGGACACTGCGCAGTGGATTCTAATATCGAATGGCAAACCCTTGATTCCCAGTGAGCTCCGCCATCCTTACCTGCAGATGTCGGGGTGTCGAGGTCGTGGATTGCAACTGTCTCTACTGATCATCAGCCAACATTATCCGCCTGTTTACTCCTTCTCCCGTGATCTCTTTATGCACCTGGTGCGGGAGCAGGTTACAGTCGACCAATTAATTGTTCAGTTCCAGTGTACAGTCTAGCAAGCCTTTTGAACCTCGGACAGGAAACTGGGCCATCCCTGCATAGGGGGTAAGGCATGTTTATAAGAGCTGTCGCAACCTCTGGGCGGTCAAATCCACGTTGGCGACCGAAGATGGCTGTGTCACGCCTCCCACTCTTCAGCCTACAGCTACAGCAATGGTTCTGGAAGTCGCAGTTTCCAAGGGGGTGGAAGGTGCGACATGCAATAAAATATCTAAATACATGTCCCCTGGACACTGAGGAGCAAAATGAGAATGTGATCACAGCTGAACCTGATCCGAGGTAGCATATCTGCCCCCGTGTTCAGCTCAGGCCCAGGAGATCTGGGCTGAAGGAGGGTGGGGAGGTTGGGTCAGGGACGGCTTTGGTGATGGAGGTCTCTGAGCTTCTGCACCCCTCCTGGAATATGAGGAAGAAGAGCCCTTTCTCTGAAGGGTGTCCTTAGATGCAGTGTCTACTTCCCAGAGCGGGTCTTCGGGCTCCTCCCACAGCCACCAGCATCAGGACTTCAAGCCATGGGTTGGAGCCTTTTATCTCTCAAAATGGAGGGGAGGGCGAAGCCACTATAAATATGATAAATTCCAGTGAGGGGGGAGTGCCTCCCCCCCCCCCCCCCCTCCCCGTAGTAGGGGATCCTGTGATCCTGCAGGTTAATAGGGCTGTTAAGAAGGCATATGGTGTGTTAGCTTTCATTAGTAGGGGGATCGAGTTTCGGAGCCACGAGGTCATGCTGCAGCTGTACAAAACTCTGGTGCGGCCGCACCTGGAGTATTGCATGCAGTTCTGGTCACCGCATTATAGGAAGGATGTGGAAGCTTTGGAAAGGGTGCAGAGGAGATTTACTAGGATGTTGCCTGGTATGGAGGGAAGGTATTATGAGGAAAGGCTGAGGGACTTGAGGTTGTTTTCGTTCGAGAGAAGGAGGAGGAGAGGCGACTTAATAGAGACATATAAGATAATCAGAGGGTTAGACAGGGTGGTTAGTGAGAGTCTTTTTCCTCGGATGGTGATGGCAAACACGAGGGGACATAGCTTTAAGTTGAGGGGTGATAGATATAGGACAGATGTCAGAGGTAGTTACTTTACTCAGAGAGTAGTAGGGGAGTGGAACGCCCTGCCTGCAACAGTAGTAGACTCGCCAACTTTAAGGGCATTTAAGTGGTCATTGGATAGACATATGGATGAAAATGGAATAGTTTAGGTCAGATGGTTTCACAGGTCGGCGCAACATCTAGGCCCGAAGGGCCTGTACTGCGCTGTAATGTTCTATTCTCTTATCTCTGCGTTTACAACCGGGTTAGGTGTCCTTTGTGAAATTCGGGGCGTGATTGAGAGGGGAATTCCTCCCAACCTCCAGCTGCTGCCAGCCGGGATGTACCCGATCCAGATGGTCATTTGACACTGTAAGTAGTGTCAGTCTGCTGAGCTTTCGGCATTGGTGGGTAGCAGGACTCCTCCACCATCTATCGTGGGATGAGAATCTGTCAGAGCTGGAGTGGCCGAGATACTTGCCTCACAATGTATGTGATAAGGGGTGGCAGTGAGGGGAAGGGTCATGTCAGCCGCTAGCGATCACTACCTCGTGGAGGAATGGAGTCTGATATAGAGTCCAGCACCAAGGAGACAGGAGACACCTTTTTGCCCTAATATGTCTCCTCGCATCCTCATTGTGAAACTTCTGAATTTCCTGGCTGCTTGCAGGAGTTCCTGCAATAATGTCCAGCAGGCCCTCGAACGCTGGTCGGATCTATCACTGTTCATCGCTCCCTCTGCGCCGTCCTCAAAAAAAGATGGTGAAGGGTGCAGCCATGGAAACAGTCATGCAGCCCTGGTAAAAGGTGTTCGTCGCTGGTCTGCTGCGGGAGTGGTCAGTGACTCCCGACTTAAACTGACTCAGCATTTTGCTGAGGGAATTGAAATACTTTTGATATGAAGGTATCCAAAGCCAGTATCAATATCAACGGCAGCAGGGGGACACTTTGCAGATTTCCCAAACGCTCAGTCCTCAAGGAAGTCAGTGTCATTAAGTGGTCTGCAACACAGAAGGAGGCTATTCGGCCAAGCGAGTCCATGGCGGTGCTCCACGGAGCTATTCAATCAGTCCCACTCCCTGGCTTGATCCGCAAATCCCTGCAACGCTATTTCTCTCAGATGACCATCGAACTTCTTCTCAAAGTCCTTCCGCATTTCCGCTTCCACCAGCCTTGTGAGAAGCGAGTTACAGGTAATTGCCACAAGTGAGCTTTCTGCAGGAAGCCCCCACCGTTGCAAGACATGACACCACCTGTCTTCTGGAGTGGCAGGGTGGAGTCCACATGAGACGGCTCACCGCTTATTCTAGTAAGGACAATGTGTTTTGTAGGGCAAATCACAAATACCTTTACAGAATATTGCACGTGTTCGGACTTGAGCCTCATTTCCTGGCTTGCGTCCACTTTTGTTCACTGCTGCAAAGTGCCCAGTCAATTTTAATGGGTACTTGATGGCACCGCTTTCTTTTGGGGTAGGGTTATGTCAGAGATGCCCCAATATCTAGGCAATTGTGCACCATCTGCGTGGAGTCATTCTTGTGCAAGATTCACAGGGACTAGTGGGTTTGGCTCTGCTTGTGCCGGGCATGCAGGTCATAATCTCTGTTTTCACCATTGACATGTTCCACACGATCACAGATCCTGATGACTTGCAGAGGATGTGCGAGTGCCATCAGATTCCTTCTGCTACATTCTCTGTGAGGATCAATTTGCAGAAATGTTCCATACTCCTGATGGGTCAATGGTGCGTGGACTCTCTGCAGAGGAATTTTGCGTGCAGCACAACGCACCTCCTCTGTCTGGGACTCTACCTGAGCCCCGCTGAGGATATCTGGTCCATAAACTGGCAGGCACTGAAGGCAAAAATTCAACTGTCGGCTTGAGCTCTGGACAAGGCTGTTCCGTGTACTTTTCTGTAGGGGCCTCGATGCTGCGGCATTGGTTGGCCACTTCGGTCCCATGACCATAGCCAATAGGTTTTAGAAAAGTGACAACACTGACATCTGTCTAATAATGTGCATAATTGCCCAGGTATTCCCTATCCACAAAAAGCAGGACAAATCCAATCTGACCAATGACTGCTCCATCAGCCTGCTGTTGATCATCAGCAAAGAAATGGAAGGTGGCATCGACAGCGCTACCAAGTGCCTCATGAACAATAACCTGCTCATCGATGCTCAGCCTGTGTTCCTCCAGGGCCATTCTTCCCGTGGCCTTGGCCCAAACATTGGCAAAAAGAATGGAACTCCTGAGGTAACATGACCGTTATTGTCCTGGATATTTTGACACCATTTAACCGCGTGTGCCAACAGGAGCCCGAACAAAACTGGAGCCAATGGGGAATTGAGGGAACTCTTCAGTGGTTGGAGCATGAGTAGCGCAGAAGAATATTGTTCTGATTGTTGTACGTCAATTATCTCAATCCCAGGATAATACATCAGGAGTTCATAAGGATAGGATCCTTGGCACAGTCTGTTCTGCTGCTGTATCAATGTCATACCCTCCATTATAAGGTTAGAAGTGGGAATGTTCCCTGATGATTATATGATGTTCAGTGCCATTTTACAACTCCTCAGTTACTGAAGCAGTCGGTGTTAACATGCAACAAATCCTGGACCATTTTCAAGCTTTGCCTGGTTATTGGCAAGTAACATTTGTACCACACAAGTGCTAGGCAACGGTAATCTCCTATAAGAGAGCGTGCACCCATCTCTTCTTGACGTTCAACACCATTTCCATCGCTAACTCCTCAACTTTCAGCATTCCTGGGCTTACCATTGACCAGAAATTGAACTGGAATCAGCTACATTAATAATGTAGTTACAAGTGCAAGTGCAAGTGCATTTCTGCGGTAAGCAACCAAACTTCAAGCTTCCCAAAGCCTGTTCACCATCCACAATACACAGGTCGGGAGAGCGATGGAATACTCTGCACTTTTCCTGGATGAGTGGAGCTTCAATAGCACTCAGGAAACTCAACACCAACCAAGACAGAGCATCCCTCTTGATCGGCACCCGATCCACAACCGCAATCCACAGTGGCGCAGTGGTTAGCACCGCAGCCTCACAGCTCTAGCGACCCGGTTTCCTCCCACATGCCAAAGACTTGCTGGTTGATAGGTGAATTGGCCATTATAAATTGCCCCAAGTATAGGTAGGTGGTAGGGAAATATAGGGAAAGGTGGGGATGTGGTAGGAATATGGAATTGGTGTAGGATTAGTATAGTGGGTGGTTAATGGTCGGCACAGACTCGATGGACCGAAGGCCCTGTTTCAGTGCAGTATCTCTAAACTAAACTAAACGTAACTAATCTAAACATTCACTCCCACTACCACCAACGCACAGTGGCAGTAGCGTGCACAATATACACGATGCACTGCAGCTACTCACCCGACCTCCTTTGACCGCACCTTCTAAACCTGTGACCTCTTCCAACTAGAGGGATAAGGGAAGTAGACAAGTGGCAACACCAACATCTGCAAGTTCCCCTCCAAAGCAAATCATGACTTGGACAGATGTCATAATTTCTTCACTGTCACTTGGTCAACATCTTGGAGCTCTCTTGCGAACAGCACTGTGGGTGTACCTGTACCAGATGACTGCAACGGTTCAAGAATGCAGCACACCACCAACTTCTCAAGAAGAATTAGTGATGGGCAACACATGTTGGTCTTGTCAGCGATGTCCACAATCCATGAAACGAATAAATAAATGAAAATTACTGTTAATTGTTAATTTGGGTCAGATAAGCAATAGGCTGAGATATGAAGTTAGTTAATTCCTCAATTAAATTCAACGAGTACGCGAGCTGATAAAATGTGCTGCTTATTAACTTAGACATCTGGTGATGTACTTCAGCAGAAGGGACAATGAGAGGCAACATGAATTAATGGCACTGTGCTAAAGAGTATGCAGGAACTGAGGGATTTCTGGAGTGCATATGCATGAATATTTGAAGGTGGCAGTATACATGGAGAGAGTGGTTCGAAAAGCATGTGAAATCTTGGGTTTTAAAACTGCAGACATAGAGTGCAACAGCAGGGAATTTATGCAGAACCTTTATAAAGCTCTTGTTAGGCATCAACAAGGTTATTGTTTCCAGTTCTTGTCTCCACACCTGATCTGATTGTCCTTCAGAGGATACAGCGCCTCTCACTATTTGAAATATCCACTAACTTTCTGTTTTCTTTTCTCCCAAAGTTGATCACTTCACATTTATTAACATGATATTCCATCAGCCATGTTTTTTGCCCATTCACGTAGCCTGTCCAAATCCCTTCAAGTGTCTTGCATGTTCCTCACAACTTACTTTCTCACCTGGTTTTGTGTCATTAGCAAACTTATAAATATTACGTTAGATCCATACATCCAAATCATTTCTGTCGATCGAGAACAGATGCGGCCCAAGCACTGATCCTTGCAGGGCCCCACTAGTAATAACGATCTATCCTGAGAATGACCGTTTATTCCTACTCTCTGATTTCTATCTTTGAACCGATTCTCTGTCCATTTCAGTATATTACCCCTCCCCCCCCACCCCACCCCCCTCCCACCCGGCCTCCAACCCCAACGTGGTCTAAATTCCTTTGCTAACCTCTTGTGTGGGACATTATAAAAAGCCTTCTGAAAATCGAAAGGCACTGCATCCACTGGTTCTCCTTTATCTGTTTTGCAAGTGACACCTTCGAAGAACTCCAATAGTTTTTTTGGACATGATTTCCTTTCATAAATCCATGTTGGCTCTGCCCAATCAGATCATTATATTCCAAATGTCCAGTTATCACGTCAATTAATTATATTCTAGCATTTTCCCCACTACTGGCGTCAAACTAACAGGTCTGTCGTTCTCCATTTTCTCTCTCGCTCCCTTCATAAATATTTCTTAAATTTTTCGCATGTGTCTAACTTAAATTGTCCACAATGTACATCGCTAAAAATGTCGGCAACATATAACTCTCAAAATGTTCATCACAAGTATCTCTTTACATTTCTGCCATGTATTTGCATTAAAGTGCCTACCAGGCATATCCATTAATTTTCCAGTTCACAGATCGCTTAAAATGTGTACACAAACTCCTTAAAATAACTGCCATACATATCATTCTTTGTCCCAACAAGGCTATAATCAATATCGCAACAGGATACTTCTTGTAGTCATTCAGGAAAACTTTCCTAAGAAATAGTAAGCTATACATAAGTAAATTCAAATAGTCACTTTGTGGCTCTCAGTGTTGCGGTTTGCAATCGTGTTTTGGTCGCAGACGACGTGAGGATGAACTCAATCTATCTGGTTTCGTAACTTTTTGTTCTTTCTCCGACACTTTCTGGAATTCTTCTACTTCTGTGATTTCACTTCTGAAAATCTTCATGATCTCTGTGCACCCCGGCATTGTGAACCCTACCTTTTAACCCTTTATGACCATCAGGCCATTTGATTTTGGCTGGATGTTTGACTCAGAACTTGTTCTGGTTGTTGCTATCCCACTTGAGGTGATAGGACACCTGCCAAAAGTTATGAAAAGTTCTTTTCACTTTAGGTATCACCCTCTTGTGCTGACACAGGCAGTCCGAAATTTTTACAAAAACTGGTTCATTGTTAGACAGGCTGCTGATGGTTGTCAGAGTTCTCAATTTATTTGTCCTGGCACAGACAATACATTATCATCAGACATTTTTTGTTTACATTGTTACATTTATGCTACATAATAGATAAATACGCAATGCAACCCCTTTTAGCCCTCCTCACTCCTTGACAGAAATATTTGCATCCTCATTGGCTGCAGGTGAGGTCCCAGAGGACTGGAGAATAGCCAATGTTGTTCCTTTGTTTAAGAAGGTTGGCAAGGATAATCCAGGAAATTATAGGCCGGTGAGCCTTACGTCAGTGATAGGGAGACTATTAGAGAGGATTATTCGGTACAGGATTTGCTCCCATTTTGAAACAAACGAACTTATTAGCGAGAAACAGTATGGTTTTGTGAAGGGGAGGTAGTGTCTTAATAATTTGATTGAGTTTTCTGAGAAAGTGACGAAGATGATTGATGAAGGAAGGGCAGTGGATGTTATCTATATGGACTTTAGTAAAGCCTTTGACTAGGTCCCGCATGGCAGACTGGTCCAAAAGGTGAAGTCACACGAGATCAGAGGTGAGCTGGCATGATGGATACAGAACTGGCTCGGCCAGAGAAGACAGAGGGTATCAGTGGATGGGTGTTTTTTCTGAATGGAGGTATGTGACAAGTGGTGTTCCACAGGGATCAATGCTGGGACCGTTGCTGCTTGTAGTATATATAAGTGATTTGGAGGAAAATGTAGCTGGCCTGATTAGTAAGTTTGCGGACGACACAAAGGTTGGTGGAGCTGCGAATAATGATGAGGATTGTCTGAGGATACAGCAGGATACAGATCGGTTGGAGACTTGGGCGGAGAAATGGCAGATGGAGTTTAATCCGGACAAATGTGAGGTAATGCATTTTGGAATGTCTAATGCAGGAAGGAGGCATACAGTAAATGGCAGAACCCTTAGGAGTATTGACAGGCCGAGAGATCTGGGCGTATAAGTCCACAGGTCACTAAAAGTGGCAACGCAGGTGGTTAAGGTAGCCAAGAAGGCATACGGCATGCTTGCCTTCATCGGTCGGGGCATAGAGTATAAAAATAGGCAAGTCATGTTGCAGTTGTACAGAACCTTAGTTGGGCCACACTTAGAATACTGTGTGCAATTCTGGTTGCCACACTACCAGAAGGACGTGGCGGCTTTGGAGAGGGTAAAGAGGAGGTTTACCAGGATGTTTCCTGGTCTGGAGGGCATTAGCTATGAGGAGAGGTTGGATAAACTCGGATTGTTTTCACTGGAACGCCGGAGGTGGAGGGCGACATGATAGAGGTTTACAAAGTTATGAGCAGCATGGACAGAGTGGATAGACAGAAGCTTTTTCCCAGGGTGGAAGAGTCAGTTACTCGGGGACATAGGTTTAAGGTGCGAGGAGCAATGTTTCGAGGGGCTGTGCGAGGCAGGTTTATTACACAGAGGGTGGCGTGTGCCTGGAATCTGCTGCCTGGGAAGGTGGTGGAAGCAGGTACAATAACGACACTTAAGAGACATCCTGACAAATACATGTATAGGACGGGAATAGAGGGATATGGGCCCCAGAAGTGCTGCAGGTGTTAGTTTAGGCAGGCATCAAGATCGGTGCAGGCTTGGAGGGCCGAATGTCCTGTTCCTGTGCTGTACTGTTCTTTGTTCTTTGTTCTTTGTTCAAACCATGCAGAATCCATATATAACAACATTCGCAAAGCTACACGACATCCACAGCAAAATAATACACTTGATTGGCACCAAATCCACCACATTAAACATTCACTCCCTGTACCCCTGACGCATAGTGGCAGCAGCCTGTACCATATTTAAGTTGCACTGCAGAAACTCACCATGCCTCCTTCGACAGCACCTTTTCAAATTCGTGGCCTCTTCCAGCTAGAGGGACAAGGCCGGCAGACCCTTGGGCACACCTCCAAGCCTTGCACAATCCTTACTTGGAAATATATCACCGTTCATTCACTTTCGTCGGATCAGAATCCAGAAACTCCCTCCCTAACAGCACTGTAGGTGTACTCCCAACCGGTGGACTACCACAGTTCATGAATGCAGCTCAACACCAGCTTCTGTAGTGAATTTGGGATGGGCTTCGAATACTGGCCTTGCTAGTGAAGCCGACATCCCATAAAATGAATAACAAGAAACACATTGATGTTGTTACTGTCAACTCGAACTGTGTTTTTTTTTTTTGCTTGGAATGCATTGGTTTAATTTAAAACTGATTCATTTAACTAATGTGTTCGTATCAGATTGAAGGTCAATTTCAGTAAGTTACAAGTTAATCCCTTTTTTGTTTCGGAGGACCGGGGACTGCTGGGTAGGGGAAAACTATTTATTTGGGCAGTTTTAAAATCTTTGTCTTTTGCGAGGAGCAGCCTTGATAGAACGGGGTGCGGAGCGGACTTTCAGCTGAGCGGTCAATTTCAGTAAGTTACAAGTTAATCCCTTTTTTGTTTCGGAGGACCGGGGACTGCTGGGTAGGGGAAAGCTATTTATTTGGGCAGTGGCAGTACCCGAGACACTACACGTGTAGTGTCTCCCACCCACCCTCCTCCTCTAACCAAAAAAAAAAGGACTCTAGTGTGTTGATAAGGTAAGCTTTTTATTTAAAAAGTTCAGTCCGTCGGATTGCTAAGCGAACAAGTTTTGACTTTTTTTTTCGTTTGGTTTTTCAGTAGATTTATTGGGAATCTAGAATAGTGGGAATGGAGGTAAAGGCAGTTGTATGTTCCTCCTGCAGAATGTGGGAGGTAGGGGTCGCTAAGAGTGTCCCTGCTGACTGCATCTGCGGGAAGTGCACCCAACTCCAGCTCCTCGCTGACCGCGTTAGGGAACTGGAGCTGGAGCTGGATGAACTTCGGATCATTCGGGAGGTGGAGGGGATTATTGACAGGAGTTATAGGGAGGCAGTCACACCTCAGGTAAAAGAAGTAGGTAGATGGGTTACCGTCAGGGGAAGGAAAGGGAACCAGCAGGCAGTGCAGGGATCCCCTGTGGCCGTTTCCCTCAACAACAGGTATACCGTTTTGGATACTGTTGGGGGGGACGACTTACCAGGGGTAAGCAATGGGGTGCAGGTCTCTGGCACAGAGTCTGTCCCTGTTGCTCAGAAGGGAAAAGGGAAGAGGAGCAGAGCATTAGTCATTGGGGACTCCATAGTTAGGGGAACAGATAGGTGGTTCTGTGGGAACGAGAGAGACTCACGGTTGGTGTGTTGCCTCCCAGGTGCCAGGGTACGTGATGTCTCCGATCGTGTTTTTGGGATCCTTAAGGGGGAGGGGGAGCACCCCCAAGTCGTGGTCCACATAGGCACCAACGACATAGGTAGGAAGAGAGATGGGGATTTAAGGCAGAAATTCAGGGAGCTAGGGTGGAAGCTTAGAGCGAGAACAACCAGAGTTGTTATCTCTGGGTTGTTGCCTGTGCCACGTGCTAGCGAAGAGAGGAATAGGGAGAGAGAGGAGTTGAACACGTGGCTGCAGGGATGGTGTAGGAGGGAGGGTTTTGGTTTCCTGGATAATTGGGGCTCTTTCTGGGGTAGGTGGGACCTCTACAAACAGGATGGTCTTCACCTGAACCAGAGGGGCACCAATATCCTGGGGGGGAGATTTGTTAGTGCTCTTCGGGGGGGGTTTAAACTAAATCAGCAGGGGAATGGGAACCTAAATTGTAGTTCCAGTGTACAGGCTGTTGAGAGTAGTGAGGTAGGGGATAAGGTTACAGGGACGCAAGAGGGCACTGGCAAGCAAGAACTTGGTTTAAAGTGTGTCTACTTCAAAGCCAGGAGCATCCGGAATAAGGTGGGTGAGCTTGCAGCATGGGTTGGTACCTGGGATCCTGATGTTGTGGCCATTTCGGAGACATGTGTAGAGCAGGGGCAGGAATGGATGTTGCAGGTTCCGGGATTTAGATGTTTCAGAAAGAACAGAGAAGAGGGTAAAAGAGGGGGGGGGTGTGGCATTGTTAATCAAGGAAAGTATTACAGCGGCAGAAAGGACGTTTGAGGACTCGTCTACTGAGGTAGTATGGGCCGAGGTTAGAAACAGGAGAGGAGAGGTCACCCTGTTGGGAGTTTTCTATAGACCTCCGAATAGTTCCAGAGATGTAGAGGAAAGGATAGCGAAGATGATTCTCGACAGGAGCGAGAGTAACAGTGTAGTGGTTATGGGGGACTTTAACTTTCCAGATATTGACTGGAAATACTATAGTTCGAGTACTTTAGATGGGTCTGTTTTTGTCCAGTGTGTGCAGGAGGGTTTTCTGACACAGTATGTGGACAGGCCAACCAGGGGCGATGCCACATTGGATTTGGTACTGGGTAATGAACCCGGCCAGGTGTTCGATTTAGATGTAGGTGAGCACTTTGGCGATAGTGATCACAATTCGGTTAGGTTTACCTTAGCGATGGGCAGGGACAGGTATATACCGCAGGGCAAGAATTATAGCTGGGGGAAAGGAAATTATGACGCGATTAGGCAAGATTTAGGATGTGTAGGATGGGGAAGGAAACTGCAGGGGATGGGCACAAACGAAATGTGGAGCTTATTCAAGGAGCAGCTAATGCGTGTCCTTGATAAGTATGTACCTGTCAGGCAGGGAGGAAGTTGTCGAGCAAGGGAGCCGTGGTTTACTCAAGAAGTTGAAGCGCTTGTCAAGAGGAAGAGGGCGGCTTATGTTAGGATGAGACGTGAAGGCTCAGTTAGGGCGCTTGAGAGTTACAAGCTAGCCAGGAAGGATCTAAAGGGAGGGCTAAGAAGAGCAAGGAGAGGACACGAGAAGTCATTGGCGGATAGGATCAAAGAAAACACTAAGGCTTTCTATAGGTATATCAGGAATAAACGAATGATAAGAGTTAGAACAGGGCCAATCAAGGATAGTAGTGGGAAGTTGTGTGCGGAATCAGAGGAGATAGGGGAAGTGTTAAATGAATATTTTTCGTCAGTATTTACAGTAGAGAAAGAAAATGTTGCCGAGGAGATTACTGAGATACAGCCTACTAGGCTAGATGGGATTGAGATTCACAAGGAGGAGGTGTTAGCAATTTTGGAAAGAGTGAAAATAGATAAGTCCCCTGGGCCAGATGGGATTTATCCTAGGATTCTCTGGGAAGCCAGGGAGGAGATTGCAGAGCCGTTGTTGTTGATCTTTAAGTCGTCATTGTCGACAGGAGTAGTGCCGGAGGACTGGAGGATAGCAAATGTTGTCCCCTTGTTCAAGAAGGGGAGTAGAGACAGCCCTGGTAATTATAGACCTGTGAGCCTTACTTCGGTTGTGGGTAAAATGTTGGAAAAGGTTATAAGAGACAGGATTTATAATCATCTTGAAAAGAATAAATTCATTTGCGATAGTCAGCACGGTTTTGTGAAGGGTAGGTCGTGCCTCACAAACCTTATTGAGTTTTTCGAGAAGGTGACCAAACAGGTGGATGAGGGTAAAGCCGTGGATGTGGTGTATATGGATTTCAGTAAGGCGTTTGATAAGGTTCCCCACGGTAGGCTATTGCAGAAAATACGGAAGTATGGGGTTGAAGGTGATTTAGAGCTTTGGATCAGAAATTGGCTAGCTGAAAGAAGACAGAGGGTGGTGGTTGATGGCAAATGTTCATCCTGGAGTTTAGTTACTAGTGGTGTACCGCAAGGTTCTGTTTTGGGGCCACTGCTGTTTGTCATTTTTATAAACGACCTGGATGAGGGTGTAGAAGGGTGGGTTAGTAAATTTGCGGATGACACGAAGGTCGGTGGAGTTGTGGATAGTGTCGAAGGGTGTTGTAGGGTACAGAGGGACATAGATAGGCTGCAGAGCTGGGCTGAGAGATGGCAAATGGAGTTTAATGCGGAGAAGTGTGAGGTGATTCACTTTGGAAGGAGTAACAGCAATGCAGAGTACTGGGCTAATGGGAAGATTCTTCGTAGTGTAGATGAGCAGAGAGATCTTGGTATCCAGGTACATAAATCCCTGAAAGTTGCTACACAGGTTAATAGGGCTGTTAAGAAGGCATATGGTGTGTTAGCCTTTATTAGTAGGGGGATCGAGTTTCAGAGCCACGGGGTCATGATGCAGCTGTACAAAACTCTGGTGAGGCCGCACCTGGAGTATTGCGTGCAGTTCTGGTCACTGCATTATAGGAAGGATGTCGAAGCTTTGGAAAGGGTGCAGAGGAGATTTACTAGGATGTTGCCTGGTATGGAAGGAAGGTCTTACGAGGAAAGGCTGAGGGACTTGGGGTTGTTTTCGTTGGAGAGAAGGAGGAGGAGAGGTGACTTAATAGAGACATACAAGATAATCAGAGGGTTAGATAGGGTGGATAGTGAGAGTCTTTTTCCTCGGATGAGGATGGCAAACACGAGGGGACATAGCTATAAGTTGAGGGGTGAAAGATGTAGGACAGATGTCAGAGGTAGTTTCTTTACGCAGAGAGTAGTAGGGGCGTGGAACGCCCTGCCTGCAACAGTAGTAGACTCGCCAACTTTAAGGGCATTTAAGTGGTCATTGGATAGACATATGGATGTAAATGGAATAGTGTAGGTCAGATGATCGGCGCAACATCGAGGGCCGAAGGGCCTGTACTGCGCTGTAATATTCTAATTCTAATAATTCTGATAGTGTAACCGTAATTCTAACCATAACAAAACTATCTACAATGTCCACCAAGCATGCACTTCACATGGTGGATATGCAGAGGCATTAAAATGACCAGCACCCTCGTGGATGGCCAGATTACCTCTGTGCATCAGTTCTCACTAAAATTGCCACAGTGCTCCCAGTAAAGTCACATGAATGGAATACATTTAAAATGACTGCCATGGAACAATAAGACAGAAAATAGCCACTGCTCTTATTACCATTTTGTCAGCTTCGCCATACTCTTTGGAAATACAAGCAATTTTTTTCTGGAACTACAACAAGCCTCGATATATATTCATGTTGATGACTTTAATTTACTCAGCGTTCCGCACCAATGATTAACGCTTTTGTCTCATTTTACAAGGGTAGGGCTACTCTACCCCAGGATATAGTCCTCCTTAAATCTCAAGGAACACAATACAACAGAGCAATTTAACCACAGGCACCAATAACTAGGGTCTCAGAGAGGAAAGCAAAGCCCAGAAGAAAATAGTGAAAAAAACTGTTTTTTTTGGCCAAAAAAACAATGTCAGTCCATTCATTCTGGATTAACACAAAACAAATCAAATTGCATTCCTTTATCCCGCTGCGATAACAGCCCAACGAAAAATGCAGTTTGCCACCACCCCCACCCCCTCTGCCCCAGCCACCCGCCCCAAGGGAAACACTTAACCCCAGGTTACACCAAACCCAAACCAATGTACAATCACTGTCCCTAGGCTAAGTAAACTTCAAGCCCTCATCCCTATAGGAAAATAAGAACAGAAGATAGCGGAGAAGGAATAGACCACATTCCCCTTCGATACTGCTCCATAATTCACGATGATCCCCATGATCAAGAGCTTGAACTCCACTTTCCTGCCCGTTCCCCATATCTCTCGAATCTCTGCGAGACCAAAAATATCTCGACGTCCCCGTTCAATGTATTCTGTGGTGGCACTTCCACATCCCTCTGGGAAAGAGAACTGCAACGATTCACAACGCTTTGAGTGAAGAGATTTCTCCAACGATCATTCCTGGATGACGTAACTTTATCCTGAAAATATGTCCGATTTTGTTTCGATTCCCCAGCCTGGGAAAACAATCTCCCACTGTCTACCCTGGCAAACCCTTCATAAACTGGAATGTTTCAATGCCTGCCATTTTTCTAAACTTCAGAAAATATGGACACAACTTACTCAGCTTCTCATCATAGGGCAAGCCTTTCATCCCAGGCACTAAGCTAATGAAAATGCGTTGTATAAACTCCAATGAAGGAAATCCTTTGTTAAATATGGAAATCAAATTTACAAACAGTATTCTGGGTGCCGTCTCATTAGAGCCTCGTACAAGTGTAGCAAGAATTCTTTATTCGTGTCCTCTAAGCACCTTGCAATAAATGCCAAAATGTCAATCTATTTCCTAATTGCTTGCTGTCATTGCGTGTTAGGTTTTTGTTCTCCTTGTACGAGTATATCCAAGTTTCTCAGAACATTAACAATTGGAAGTTTAAAGCATTTCAAAAGTAATCTGCTCTCTATTCTTATAATGAAAGTGAATAACCTTACAGTTCTGCACAATATATTGCATCTGCCACCTTCTCGCCCACTCAGTTAACCTGTGTATATCTGTTTGCAGCGTATTCATGTAATCCTCTCAGCTTGCATTTCCACCCATCTTAGTATCAACAAACGTAGACAAATTACAGTCTGCAGTAAATATCTGAGGATCCAGAACCAATATTTGCAGCCTGCCAACTTGAAAATATACCTCTCATGCTTACTGTTTGCTTCATGTCCATGAACCAATCCTCTATCCGTGTACTATATTGATCCGAACTTCATGAACTCTTATCTTGTGTTTTAACCTTTTGTGTTGCACCTTATTGATACCTTCTGGAAAACAAGTCCAATAAACCTACTAGTTCTCCGATATCTATCCCATTAGGTGTGCAGCAAGGTTACACTCAGACCAAAGAAGTTGCATCATTCCAAGCAGAAGGGCCACCCGCGCATCAACACGAGCAGAATTTCTCACCCACAGCTGTTACAAAAATTTCTAAATTCACTTGTAACAGCCCTTCAAAACACTCCCACAGGGGATGCTGAGACCAAGTGGGCCCACATCAGAGACGCCATCTATGAGTCAGCTTTGACCACCTACGGCAAAAGTGCGAAGAGAAATGCAGACTGGTTTCAATCTCATAATGAAGAGCTGGAACCTGTCATAGCCGCTAAGCGCATTGCACTTTTGAACTACAAGAAAGCCCCCAGCGATTTAACATCCGCAGCACTTAAAGCAGCCAGAAGTACTGCACAAAGAACAGCTAGGCGTTGCGCAAACGACTACTGGCAACACCTATGCAGTCATATTCAGCTGGCCTCAGACACTGGAAACATCAGAGGAATGTATGATGGCATGAAGAGAGCTCTTGGGCCAACCATCAAGAAGATCACCCCCCTCAAATCTAAATCGGGGGACATAATCACTGACCAACGCAAACAGATGGACCGCTGGGTTGAGCACTACCTAGAACTGTACTCCAGGGAGAATGCTGTCACTGAGACTGCCCTCAATGCAGCCCAGCCTCTACCAGTCATGGATGAGCTGGACATACAGCCAACCAAATCGGAACTCAGTGATGCCATTGATTCCCTAGCCAGCGGAAAAGCCCCTGGGAAGGACAGCATTACCCCTGAAATAATCAAGAGTGCCAAGCCTGCTATACTCTCAGCACTACATGAACTGCTATGCCTGTGCTGGGACGAGGGAGCAGTACCCCAGGACATGCGCGATGCCAACATCATCACCCTCTATAAAAACAAAGGTGACCGCGGTGACTGCAACAACTACCGTGGAATCTCCCTGCTCAGCATAGTGGGGAAAGTCTTTGCTCGAGTCGCTCTGAACAGGCTCCAGAAGCTGGCCGAGCGCGTCTACCCTGAGGCACAGTGTGGCTTTCGTGCAGAGAGATCGACTATTGACATGCTGTTCTCCCTTCGTCAGATACAGGAGAAATGCCGTGAACAACAGATGCCCCTCTACATTGCTTTCATTGATCTCACCAAAGCCTTTGACCTCGTCAGCAGACGTGGTCTCTTCAGACTACTAGAAAAGATCGGATGTCCACCAAAGCTACTAAGTATCATCACCTCATTCCATGACAATATGAAAGGCACAATTCAACATGGTGGCTCCTCATCAGAGCCCTTTCCTATCCTGAGTGGTGTGAAACAGGGCTGTGTTCTCGCACCCACACTTTTTGGGATTTTCTTCTCCCTGCTGCTTTCACATGCGTTCAAATCCTCTGAAGAAGGAATTTTCCTCCACACAAGATCAGGGGGCAGGTTGTTCAACCTTGCCCGTCTAAGAGCGAAGTCCAAAGTACGGAAAGTCCTCATCAGAGAACTCCTCTTTGCTGACGATGCTGCTTTAACATCTCACACTGAAGAATGCCTGCAAAGTCTCATCGACAGGTTTGCGTCTGCCTGCAATGAATTTGGCCTAACCATCAGCCTCAAGAAAACGAACATCATGGGGCAGGATGTCAGAAATGCTCCATCCATCAATATTGGCGACCACGCTCTGGAAGTGGTTCAAGAGTTCACCTACCTAGGCTCAACTATCACCAGTAACCTGTCTCTAGATGCAGAAATCAACAAGCGCATGGGTAAGGCTTCCACTGCTATGTCCAGACTGGCCAAGAGAGTGTGGGAAAATGGCGCACTGACACGGAACACAAAAGTCCGAGTGTATCAGGCCTGTGTCCTCAGTACCTTGCTCTACGGCAGCGAGGCCTGGACAACGTATGCCAGCCAAGAGCGACGTCTCAATTCATTCCATCTTCGCTGCCTTCGGAGAATACTTGGCATCAGGTGGCAGGACTATATCTCCAACACAGAAGTCCTTGAAGCGGCCAACACCCCCAGCTTATACACACTACTGAGTCAGCGGCGCTTGAGATGGCTTGGCCATGTGAGCCGCATGGAAGATGGCAGGATCCCCAAAGACACATTGTACAGCGAGCTCGCCACTGGTATCAGACCCACCGGCCGTCCATGTCTCCGTTATAAAGACGTCTGCAAACGCGACATGAAATCGTGTGACATTGATCACAAGTCGTGGGAGTCAGTTGCCAGCATTCGCCAGAGCTGGCGGGCAGCCATAAAGACAGGGCTAAATTGTGGCGAGTCGAAGAGACTTAGTAGTTGGCAGGAAAAAAGACAGAGGCGCAAGGGGAGAGCCAACTGTGCAACAGCCCCAACAAACAAATTTCTCTGCAGCACCTGTGGAAGAGCCTGTCACTCCAGAATTGGCCTTTATAGCCACTCCAGGCGCTGCTTCACAAACCACTGACCACCTCCAGGCGCGTATCCATTGTCTCTCGAGATAAGGAGGCCCAAAAGAAAGAAAAAAAAAGAATCCCATTAGTTCCATCCTCAAAAACTCAAATATGTATGTCAAACGGGATTTCCCTTTGTTAAAACAATGTTGACTTGTTTGGTCTTATTATACTTTTCTAAGTGCATTGTGAAGACTTATTTAAAAATAAATTAAAGCACATTCGCGACAACTGATTTCAGGCAAACTGGCTTGTATTTGCCTGTTTCCTCCATCCCTCCTTTCTTGAATAATAGTGTTTTATTTGCGAACTTCCAATCTGCTGGGATCGTTCTGTAAACTAAGTCATTTTGGAAAACCACAGCCGGCGCATTGAATATCTTTGCAGCTATTTATTTTAGAATCTTAGGATGTAGGCCATCAGGTACTGAGCTTTCTCTGATTTTAGGCTCTTGCTTTTGTCCACGGCATTTCCTTTGCTGGTATTATTAACTTTAATTTCCACAATCTTATTCGCCCCTAGTTTACTCCTTATTTCTGGTATGAAACTTGTGTATTTTACTATAATGACAAACACAACTTATTTGTTCAATATCTCTGATATTTTTTCATTGCCCTTAATATTTTCTCATGTAACAAAAGCAGAACACGTTGGAAATAAACGATAGGTCTGCCAGCATCTGTCCAGAGGGAGACAGAGATCTTATGAAAGGTTATCGATCTGATAAGTTGACTCAGTTCTCTCTCATTAAGTGTTTTATTTTGTCTGTAATAGAGCTCTAAACAACATAAATCCCTTTATTTCTCCGATTAACCTGTGCATGTGTGTGCGTGTGTATCTGAGTGTGAAGGGCTAAGATAAAAATGAGAACTTTAATATTTCAATTTGTGTGTTTATGATTTAGTTCATTACTGGTTATGATTTGTTTCATAACAAACTGATATTTGTGTTGTTTATTAAATACAGCTGGTTGGTGCGATTTATTCTGAGTGAATATAGAATCTATGATTGACCGTATTGGTAACTGTGGAAAAATAAATAGATGTTGTGACCCGCGGAGAAGTGTAACTGGAGAAAACACTGCACTCCTCCCGCCTCTGACGTACCACTTCAGGGTTCTTTCCTTCCAGTTGGTGATCGAATCGATGGTACATGGAATGGGATTTTCTTCTCGTTCGAGAAAATCTTCAGCTTTTTCTATGATTTAACAAATTTAACAATTACACTGAATGGATATTTTACTGCGTTGTTCAGCTCCTCCCTGAATTTACTTTGTGTCACAGCATAAATGCACGTGTTGGTGCAGGAACTGAGAAGCTGCAGCTTATTTGCTGTGGCTTCGGTGAAATAAAGAGGGTCTGTTTTGGAGTATGAATGTAACTGTGTGATTCGCTGGTAAAGGTAAGATACAACTTGCATCATCCATAAGAATATAAAACTGCCAGATATACTGAAAGGTAAGACAATGGATTTTCTTCGGTTCTCCATCTCTGAGTCCTTGTGATTTTCTCCATTGCCACGGCCCCGGAGTCCCCTGCGGCCTCTACTAGCCACTAAAATACGCCTGACCGTTTGAAGATTGAGTAGATAAATCAGAAAAAACGGGGCACAAGGGGTTAAAATTACGTAAAATATGACAAATGCTGCCAATGCAATGGAAGTGAAGAAGTTCGGTTTCGTAATGCAATACCAGGAAACATTATCAATTGTATATTCAATTTCATGTCTGAAGTACCAGGGTACAGATACTAAACAGCCCAGCACGCACACCGTTCCAATAACCACTGAAGCCGCTTTCTCAGTGCAATATTTCGTTTTCAGCGTCTCACAACAAATGGCCACAAATTGATCAAAAGTAAAAGCAACTGTGAGCCAGACAGAAACAACTGTGGCTGTAAAAACCAGGTAGTAAATGAAATTACACACGGGAGTAATGAACAGGAATGAATCTGGAAAATAGATCTGAACAATGCTGAAGAATATCGGTTCAGCGATAACAACCAGGAGATCGGCCACTGCCATTCCCACCAGATATCTAGTGATACATTTGGAGAGACCACACTTGCCTCTGGACAGTATCACTAACGCCACGAAGTTAACTGTAATATAGAGAAAAAAATAAGCAGACAGAGTACATTTCAGACCTCAGGTAAAACAGTAATTTGATAGCGTCTGGCATCAGGTTAAACATGGACCAGAAAACATGCTTCTGATTACCACCTATTGCATTTCTCATCTGATGATTCGGCGTTCTTCCATGTTGAATATTATTTGGAAGCGCTGGGGAGGGTTGGAATGGTGCAGCATGGTCTCTGCGTTGGGGACTTCAATGTCCACCACTAAGAGTGGCTTGGTAGCACCACCAGGGAGCATGCGAACTGACTCCTGAAGGAGATAAAAACACGAAATGCTGGCACCACTCAACAGGTCTGGCAGCATCTGTGAAAAGAGGAGCAGAGTTAACGTTTCGAAGGGTCACTGACCTGCTGAGTGGTTCCAGCATTTCTTGTTTTTATTTCAGATTTCCAGCATCCGCAGTATTTTGCTTTTATCCTGAAGGAGGTATCTGCCGGACTCGACCAGTATCATGATATGAGAGAAGCAACAAGAGGGAAGCAACTCACCAATCTACTACTAAGGGAGGGATCTGTCCATGAAAGTATTGGTAGTGGTGACTGCCGCACAGTTCGTCTGGAAACGAAGCCCGTCTGAAGACTGAAGGCATATTTCGGCGTGCTGTGTAGCAAAACCTCCATGATAACTGAGATAGAAATATAAAATCATCGAAAAGTTACAATGCAGAAGGAAGCCATGCAACGCGTGGTGTTCATGCAAGTTCACTGCAAGAGCCATATGCATGGTCCACATTCCCTTCGACTAATTATCCCACTCCATTTTGAGAGCTATTAGATTCGGAACAGATGTAACAGATAAAAACTGGGCATCAATTCGGAGATGTGAGCCATGAGCACATCAAAATTGTATTCAACCATAAACTGCAGTCTCAGGATTCGGCATCCCCTCACTTCAGCAGTACCATAAAACCAGGGGAGCAATTGTTGTTCAATGAGGAATTTAGACGAGCAAGGCAGAAACTGCACTAGCCATACCTGAAAACGATGCTAACCTGGTGAAGGTTGATGGACAATTAAACTTAGACATGTTGTCCAGACTAGCTGAACTCCGAGCCAAACTATACCAGTATAGATACTGCAATGACATCTACCCAACAATATGGAAAATCGCCCAGCTATGTCCTTCACCCAAAACCAGGACTTCTGCGATTGAGCAAATTATCGACCCATCAGTCAACTCCAAATCATCAACTAAGTTGTCTAAGGTGTCATTGATAGTGCTATTAAGCAGCACTTACCCGTAATCAGCTATGCGCCAATGCTGAATTTGAGTTATGCAATGGCCACTCGGCTTTAGACCAGATTACAGCCCTGCAGAGACATAGAATGAAGAGCTGAATTCCAGAGGTGTGGTAAAAGTGATAATGAAGCAATATTGGACAGAATGTGGCATCAATGAGCCTTAGCAAAATTGAAGTAAATGGTAATCAGGCGACAACTCACCACTGATTGAAGCTATACCGAGTTCAAAGGGTGAGGGCTGTGGTTGTCAGACGCCAATGCTCTTCGCCCCAGGAAAGAGCCTCAGGAGTGTCCCAGGCCAAATCAAATTCAGCTGTTTCATTAGTTACCTTCCCTCCAACATAATGACAGAAGTAGCGATGTTCACTGATGATTGCACACTGTTCAGTACCATTCAGAACTCCTGAGATGTTGAAGCATCCGTCCTGGCTTACAGCCAGACCTGGACAAAATTAAAGCTTTCATTGATAATTGGCAAGGAACATTCTCACCTCAAAACTTCCAGGCAATGCTCAACTCCAACAAAAGAGAACCTAGCCATTTTCACTTTACATTCAACGGCATTTCCATCACTGAATAACCCACCAGCAACATACTTGGAATTACCATTGTCCAGAAACTTAACCGAACGAGCGGTATAAATGCTATGGCTACAAGAGCTCAGGTCACAGCTGAAACAGCTGCTCACAGTACGTTTAGCACAGAGAATAGTATATCAACATTTTTAGAGTTGGATACACATGATCAGGGAGTAAATAACTCTATAATACAACTGACAGGAAAATTCAGGTGTCTGTACAAAGAAATGCAGTGAGGAAAATGTTAAAAAACATATTGACACGATTAACAGCTGTGATAGCAGCTCACCAAGAACACCAAAGACTGCAAGTGCAGGATAGTAAATGAGTTCTATATGATGCATTACTTGAAACCTCATTGCTGAGAGAAGCCGTAACTTATGTTGATGCGACAAGCACAGCTCCAGCAGGCACTTGGTGCTGATACCTTTCAATAGACCCTAATTTATACAGATGATAAGTCTCCATTGACATGGTTATACCCCTGACTGTTGGTATTAGTTACAGTCACTAGAACAAACACATTGCATCAGCAGTTTTGTGCCTGGTGTGAATAATGTGCTGGATAACACATCTCAAAGTACAGAATATTACCTGTATAAAAACTCGCCAGAGAACAAGCCGGGAAGCTTTAATCCTGGAAGACTGTTCCAACAGTAATTAGCAGCTTAGTTTCCATTTTGCATAATATTGTATTGGGCCTGTACATTGCTGCCTATTCATTTTTTTAAAATTTTACCGATTTCTCCACAATGTCCACTGATCCATGGATAAAACTAAACCCGTTTTATTCTTTTTGCTGCATTTACACAGTTAAAATAGAAACTTTGATTCCTTGAGGTGAGGGCAATTAAAGGTCACGTTCAGGATTAAAGCCTAGAAATCATTGTCTGTGATGTTAGGAACATAAGAGTGTAAGCAACAGGGGCTATAATAAGCCCTTTGGACCTTGAGCAAGATTCGCAATGTGCTGACATCATGGTTGATAGTCTTCCTCAACTCTATCTTCCTCTCATATCCCACTTTCCTTTTATTCTCTAAGTATCCAAAATCTATCATTTTCTGTCTTCAGTATATTCCACGAATAAGCTTGTACAACCCTATTGCCCAGAAGAAACTCCAAATATTTGCAACACATTCAGTGAATAAAACATCATTCTCACCTCAGTGCTAATTGTTCCACCTCTATTTCTCATACTGTAACACCTATTTCTGTACTTCCCAGGCATGGAAAAAGTCCTTTCAGCATCCAGCCTATCTAACCAGTAAGAAAATCCAACATGCTTCAATTATAACACCTCTGAGCCTTCTAGATTCCACGGAATGCAGGGCCAGTCTATTAGCCCTTTACTTATCGGGTCATTCCCATCCCAGGAATCAATCTAGTGAGCACTCGTGAACGCGTCTAAGGCAGGTTTATTTGTCGTTGGATAAGGAGACCCAAACGGTATCCAATACGCGAGGTGTGGTCTCAGCAAGTCCTGATACAATTTCAGAAAGACTTCTTTACTCTTATACTAAAATTCATTTGAAAGTCAGGCGAACATACAGTTTGGGTTCCTAATTGCTTCCAGCTCCTGCATGTTGCCTTCAAGAAGTTCGAATACAACGATACCAAAATCTCTTTTGAACGCCCATATTTCCTAGAGTCTCACCATGAAAAAAAACTGAGTTACTATTTTCTATCGAAAGTATACAGGGCCACACTTCTATACAATGTATTCCATTTTCTGCGTTCTTATCCAATCACTCAACCGACCTAATTCTATTTGCAGCCTTTTTCATCCTCCTCACAGCTTACTTTCATACAGAACTTAGCCTTGTTTGCAAAATTCGATAAGTTACACAGGTACCTATCGGCTAAGTCACTCATGCTAATTCTAACTTAGTGACGCCCAAGAACTTGAGATACCTTGCTTTTTACAGTATCCTCGTCTTCTTTGGCCTGCTTGACTCCAGAGGCAATGGGTAAGCGCCGGAAGTTGGTCAGTGGTTTGTGAAGCAGCACCTGGACTGGCTATAAAGGCCTAATCTAGAGTGACAAACTCTTCCACAGGGGCTGCAGATAAAATGGGTTTGTCGGGGCTGTTACATAGTTGGCTCACTCCTTGCGCTTCTGTCTTTATTCTGCCAACTACTCAGTCTCTTCGACTCGTCACGCTTTAGCCCAGCCTTTTTGGTTGCCTGCCAGCTCTGGCAATCGCTGGCACGTGACTCCCACTACTTGTGATCAATGTCACAGGACTTCATATCGCGTTTGCAGACGTCTTTAAAGCGGAGACATGGATGTCCGGTGGGGCTGATACCAGTGACGAGCTCGCTGTACAATGTGTCCTTGGAGATCCTGACATCTTCCATGCGGCTCACATGGCCAAGCCATCTCAGGTGCCGCTGGCTTAGAAGGGTGTTTGCTGGGGATGTTGGCCGCCTCAAGAACTTCTGTGTGGGAGATACGGTCCTGCCACCTGATGCCAAGGATTTTCTGGAGGCAGCGAAGATGGAATGAATTGAGACATCGCTCTTGGCAGACGTATGTTGTCCAGGCCTCGCTGCCATTGAGCAAGGTACTAAGGACACAGGCTTGATACACTCGGACTTTTGTGTTCTGTGTAAGTGCGCCATTTTCCGACACTCTTTTGGCCATTCTGGACATAGCAGAGGAAGCCTTACCCATGCGTTTGTTGAATTCTGCATCGATAAGACAGGTTGCTAGTGATAGTTCAGCCGCGGTAGGTGAACTCTTGAACCACTTCCAGAGTGTTGTCGCCCATGTTTATGGATGGGGCATTTCTGACGTCCTGTCCCATGATGTTCATTTTCTTGACGCTGACCGTGAGGCCAAATTCGTTGCAGGCAGCCGAAATCCTGTCGATTAGTCTCTGCAGACACTCTTCAGTCTGAGATGTTAATGCAGCATCGTCAGCAAAGAGGAGTTCCCTGATGAGGACTTTCCGTACTTTGGCCTTCGCTCTTAGATGGGCAAGTTTGACCAACCTGCCACTTGATGTGTGGAGGACAATTCCTTCTTTGGAAGACTTGAAAGCATGTGAGAGCAGCAGGGAGAAGAAGATCCCAAACATGTAGGAGCGAGAACACAGCCCTGTTTCACGCCACTTAGGATAGGAAAGGGATCTGATGAGGCCCCGCTATGCTGAATAGTGCCTTTCATATTGTCATGGAATGAGGTGAAGATACTTGGTAGCTTTGGTAGACATCCAATCTTTTCTAGTCGTCTGAAGAGACCACGTCTGCTGACGAGGTCAAAGGCTTTGGTGAGATCAATGAAACCAACGTAGAGGGGCATCTGTTGTTCACAGCATTTCTCCTGCAGCTGGCGAAGGGAGAACAGCATGTCAATGGTGGATCTCTCTTCTCGAAAGCCACACTGTGCCTCAGGGTAGACACGCTCAGCCAGCTTCTGTAGCCTGTTTACAACGACTCGAGAGAATACTTTCCCCACTATGCTGAGCAGGGAGATTCCACGGTAGTTGTTGCAGTCACCGCGGTCACCCTTGTTCTTATGGAGGATGATAATATTGGCATCGCGCATGTCCTGGGGTACTGCTCCCTCGTCCCAGCACAGGCAAAGCAGTTCGTACAGTGCTGAATGTATAGCAGGCTTGGCACTCTTGATGATTTCAGGGGTAATGCCGTCCTTCCCAGGGGCTTTTCCGCTGGCTAGTGCATCAATGGCATCACTAAGTTCCGATTTTGTTGGCTGTCCGTCCAGCTCATCCATGACTGGCAGAGACTGGGCTGCATTGAGTGCGCTCTCAGTGACAACATTTTCCCTGGAGTATAGTTCAAGGTCGTGTTCCAGCCAGCGGTCCATTTGTTGGCGTTGGTCAGTGATTGTGTCCCCTGATTTAGATTTGAGGGGGGCAATCTTCTTGATGGTTGGCCCAAATGCTCTCCTAATGCCATCATACATTTCTCTGATATTTCCGGTGTCAGAGGCCAGCTGAATATGACTGCATAGTTGTTGGCAGTAGTCATTTGCGCCGGGCCTGGCTGTTCTTTGTGCAGCGCTTCTGGCTGCTTTAAGTGGTATGGATGTTAACTCGCTGGGGGCTTTCTTATAGTTCAGCAGTGCAATGCACTTAGCGGCTATGACAGGCTTCAGCTCTTCAATGTGAGATTGAAACCAGTCTGCATTCCACTTCACACGATTGCCACAGGTGGTCATTGCTGAGTCATAAATGGCATCTCTGATGTGAGCCCACTTGATCTCTGCATCCCCTGTGGGAGTGTTTTGGAGGGCTTTTTCAAGTGAATTTAGAAACTTATGTAACAGTTCTGGATGAGAAATTCTGCTAGTGTTGATGCACGGGCGGCCTGAAAATACCCTGACATTTCTTCCTCTCTCTTTCGAGACTGTTATCCAATCCTGAAACCATGCAAATATATTACCGACAGTCACAGGTGACCTCAGTTTGTATAATGAACTCTCTGAAACATCATCGCACATGTTGCTTTGTGGGAAAAAACAAATATATTGCATCTGCTGGCTTCCCTCCAAATTATCCTGCTAATTGCAATCTCAAGAAACTTTAACGTCAAAAAACTGTTACCCTTACATAGAATCGTGTTGTCTCTGCCTAATTGTATTATCAAATCTCTAAAATACCTATCACCACCTGCCTAGCAGTATCATTAACCCTCAGACAGATGCTAGCTCTACTTGCCTGGAAGTCCCGATTTTATTTTTCCCTTCCTCCTTAATAGTGGCGGTGGGAGTGGGGCGGCGATTCCATTTGCTACTTTCCAAAATCATAATGACAGTTCCAGAGTATAAGGAATTCTGGAAGATCAAAACCATTTCAGTCGCCATCTCAGCAGCCAGCTCTTTTATAACCCTGAGTTTCAGGCAATCAGCTACAGTAGACGTATTGACATTCACAGAATCACAGAATAATACAGTGCAGAAGAGGCCCTTCAGTCCATCGAGTCTGCACCGATGCATTAAAGTCACCTGACCTGTCTACCTAATTCCATTTGCCAGCTCTTGGCTCATAGCCTTGAATGTTATGACGTGCCAAGCGCTCATCCAGGTACTTTTTAAAGGATGTGAGGCAACCTGAATCTACCACCCTCGCAGGCAGGGCATTCCAGACCGTCACCACCCTCTGGGTAAAATAGTTCTTCCTCCATTCCCCCTTAAACTCCCGCCCTCACCTTAAACTTATGACTCCTCGTAACTGTCCCTTCAACTAAGGGGAACAGCTGCTCGCCATCCACCCTGTCCATGAACCTCATAATCTTGTACCCCTCGATCAGGTCACCCCTCAGTCTTCTTTGCTCCAGTGAAAACAACCCAAGCCTATCCAACCTCTTTTCATAGCTTAAATGTTCCATCCCAGGCAACATCCTGGTGAATCGCCTCTGCAACCCCTCCAATGCAATCACATTCTTCCGATAATGTGGCGACCAGAATTGCTCACAGTACTCCAGCTGTGGCCTTACCAATGTTCTGTACAACTCTAGCATGAGCTCCCTGCTTTTGTAATCTATGCCTTGATTGATAAAGGCAACTGTCCCATATGCCTTTTTCACCGCGCTATTAACCTGCCCTTCTTCCTTGAGAGATCTATAGACAAACACGCCAAGGTCCCTTTGTTCCTCGGAATTTCCCAGTGTCAGGCCATTCATTGAATACTTCCATGTCACATTACTCCTTCCAAAGTGCAGCACGTCACACTTTTCAGCGTTATATTCCATCTGCCACTTTTCTGCCCATTTGACCATCCTGTCTATATCTTCCTGAAACCTAAAACACCTCACTGTTAGCCACTCGGCCAATCTTTGTGTCATCCACAAACCTACTGATCCTACCCCCCACATATTCATCTATGTCGTTTCTATAAATGACAAACAATAGGGAACCCAGCACAGATCCCTGTGGTACGCCACTGGACGCTGGCTTCCAGTCACTAAAGCAGCCGTCTGTCATCATCATCTGTCTCCTGCAGCTAAGCCAATTTTGAATCCACCTTATCAAGTTACCTTGTATCCCATGTGCATTTGCTTTCTTGATAAGTCTCCCATGTGGGACCTTGTCAAAGGCTTTGCTGAAATCCATGTAAACTACATCAACTGCACTACCCTCATCAACACACCTGGTCACATGCTCAAAACTTCAATCAAATTTGTTATGCATGACCTCCCTCTGACAAAGCCATGCTGACTATTCCTAATCAAATGTTTCCTCTCCAAGTGGAGATAGATTCTCTCCGTCAGAATGTTCTCCAATAGTTTCCCTCCCACTGACGTGAGACTCACTGGTCTGTAGTTCTGTGGCTTATCTCTGCAACCTTTCTTTAACAGTGGGACCACATTCGCTGTTCTCCAGTCCTCTGTCACCTCCCCTGTGGCCAGAGAGGAATGAATAATTCGGGTCAGAGCCCCAGCAATCTTCGCCCTCGTCTTCCGCATCATCCTGGGACACAAATCGTCCGGACCTGGAGATTTGTCCTCTTTTAAGCCTTCCAGAACCTCCAATACCTTGTGACTCTCGATGACAATTTGTTCACGAACCTCACAGTCTCTCTCTCTAAGTTCCATATCTACATCCTCATTCTCTTGGGTGAATACAGATGTGAAATATTCATTCAACACACTACCAATGTCCTCTGGCTCCACCCACAAATTTCCCCCTCGGTCCCTAATTGGTCCAACTCTTTCCCTGGTTATCCTCTTCCCATTGATGTACTTATAGAACATCTCTTTTCTTTCTCATCGTACCCTGAATGTTTCTGGTCATCCATGGTTCTCTGGGCTTGTTGCTCCTATCTAATACCGTAGAGGGAACATGTTGGGCCTGTGCCCTCCACATTTTCTTTTTGAATACCCCCCCACTGCTCTTCTGTCGATTTCCCGACAAGTAACTCTTTCCAGTGTACCTTGGCCAGATCCTGCTTTATTTTACTAAACTTCGCTCTCCCCCAATCTAAAACCTTTTTTTGAAGCTTGTCTATTTCTTTCTCCACAACAAGATTAAATTGTACCATGTTGTGGTCGCTATCACCAAAATGCTCCCCCACCAACACATCAACCACCTGTCCGGCTTCATTCCCCAGAATTAGGTCCAGCACTGTGCCCTCCCTTGTTGGATCCTCTACATATTGAGCTAAAAAGTTGTCGTGTATACATTTTAAAATCTCCAATCCATCTAAGCTCTTAATACAATGACTATCCCAAATAATGTTGGGAATGTTGAAATCACCTAATATAATTACCCTATTATTTTTACACACCTCTGCAAATTGTGCACATTTTTGCTCCTCAATTTCCCGCTGACTATCTGGGGGTCTATAATTAGCACCTAGCAATGTGGCTGTCCCTTTTTTATTCCTAAACTCTACCCATAAAGCTTCATTTGACGCCCCCTCCAAGAAATCATCTCTCCTTAATGCTGTAACCAACTCCTTAACTAATATTGCAATTCCCTCTCCTCGTTTACCCCCTCCTCTGTCTCGCCTGAAGATTCTATTCCCCGGGATATTGAGCTGCCAATCCTGCCCCTCCCACAACCATGTCTCCGTGATGGCTACCATATCACAATTATACGTGTCAATCATTTCCCTTAACTCATCCGTTTTACCTGCAATACTCCTGGCATTAAAGTAGATGCCTTCCATCCTGGTCTTTTTCCCTTGAAACGTACTTCCACTGTATTCCCTTTGATTTGTTCGCTTTCCTGTGTTTAGCTGCGTCCCTATTCTGCTCGGTGTCTGCATCCCCTGCCCCTGCCAAATTAATTTGAACTCCTCCCAACAGCACTAGCAAACCCGTCAGCAAGGATGTTAAGCCCCCCTCTGGTTCAGATGTAGACCGTCCCGCTTGTACATGTCCCACCTTCCCCAGAAACGGTCCCAGTGGTCCAGGAAACTAAAACCCTCCCTCCTGCACCAACTCTTAAGCCACGTATTCATTTGTGCTATTCTCCTATTTCCATACTCGCTGGCACGTGGCACTGGGAGTAATCCAGAGATTGCAACCCGAGAGGTCCTGCCTTTTAGTCTGCTGCCTTACTCCCTGAACTCTTGATGCAAGACCTCACCCCTCTTTCTACCTATATCATTGGTACCAACATGTACCATGACTTCTGACTTGTCACCCTCCCCCTTCAGGATGCCCTGCAGCCGTTCAGTGACATCCCATACCCTGACACCAGGGAGGCAACACACCATCCTGGAGTCACGTTGACGGCCACAGTAGCGCCTATCTGTTCCCCTGACTGTAGAATCCCCTATGACAATTTCTCTTCCTCTCTTTCCTCCTTGCCGTGCAGACAGGCTGCTTGTGGTGCCAGAAGCTTGGCTCTGCCCGCACTTCCTGGAGATACCAGCCTCATCAGCCTCCAAAATGGAATACCGATTTGCAAGCGGGACCCCGAGGTAATCCTGAACTGCTTGCCTGATTCTCTTGGTGCCTGATGGTCACCCATTCCCTTCCTTCCTCAAGTCCCTTCATCTGCTGTGTGACCACCTTTCTATACGTGCTATCCACAATGCTCTCAGACTCGCAGATACTCTGAAGTGTTGCCAGCTGCCGTTCTAGCTCTGAAACCCGAGCTTCCAGGAGCCACAGCTGGACACACTTTCTGCGCACATGCTGGTCCCAGGGACTGTAAATGTTCCCGGATTCCCTCATGCAGCAAGAGGAGCAAACCACGGCTTCAAGCTCTCCCGCCATGAATAAACCCTTTAAATGTAAAACTTTAGAAGATTATAATGTAAAAAAACAACGATGTGTTGCTAAAACAATGACTTACAATAAAATCCACTTTGAAAAACGCCCACCAGGAATTACTCACCAGTCAGATGTCCTCTTTGGAAACTCTCGGCTCCCCTCACTCTGAGGACAGGTTGGAAATGAAAGGAGATCCTCGCTCCCTCCTCACCGAACTTCCTCAATCACCAAACTTCCACTTTAACACTCTAATGCAACCCAGGTCAGCACTCTAGTGCAAACAAGGTCAGCACTGTAAGATGGCCCACTTTGATACTGACTGACTCTGGCCCCTGAAAACTGGTTTAAGCCAATTCTCTAATTCGCAAGGTGCAGCTGCAAGCTGAGCCTGAGTGAACTCTGCTTAAATATGATCTAAAACTCACCTTCTCCAACCCAAACTTAGTGCGAGGGGCTTGAATGGGGAAGAATTTGTAAGGGACATCCAGGAGGGCTTCTTTAAACAATATGTGGATAGTCCAACTAAGGATGGGGCCGTACATGACCTGGTATTGGGGAATGAGCCCGGCCATGTGGTTGAAGTTTCAGTAGGGGTGCATTTCGGGAACAGTGACCATAATTCCATAGGTTTTAAGGTACTTGTGGATAAGGACAAGAGTAGTCCTCGGGTGAAGGTGCTAAATTGGGAGAAGGCTAATTTTAACAATATTAGGCGGGAACTGAATAATTTTGACTGGGGGCAGCTATTTGAGGGTAAATCATGATCTGACATGTGGGAGTCTTTCAAACGTCAGTTGATTAGAAACCAGGACCAGCATGTTCCTGTGACGAAGAAGGATAAGTTTGGCAAGTTTCGGGAACCTTGGAAAACGCGGGATCTTGTGGGCCTCATCAAAAAGTAAAAGGATGCAATCGTAAGGGCTGGAAGGCTGGGAACAGATGAATCCCTTGAGGAATACAAAGACAGTAGGAAGGAACTTAAGCAAGGAGTCAGGAGGGCGAAAAGGGGTTTTGAGAACTCATTGGCAAACAGGATGAAGGAAAATCCCAAGGCTTTTTATATGTATATAAAGAGCAAGAGGGTAACCAGGGAAAGTGATGGCCCACTCAAGGACAGAGAAGGGAATCTATGTGTGGAGCCAGTGGAAATGGGCGAGGTACTAAATGAGTACTTTGCCTCAGTATTCCCCAAAGAAAAGGACTTTGTGGATGATGAGCCTAGGGAAGGGAGTGCAGATAGTCTCAGTCATCTCATTATCAAAAAGGAGGAGGTGTTGGGTGTCTTGCAAAGCATTAAGGAAGATAAGCCCCCATGGCCTGATCGGATCTACCCCAGAATACTGAGGAAGGCAAGGGAAGAAATTGCTGGGGCCTTGACAGAAATCTTAGTGTCCTCATTGGCTACAGGTGAGGTCCCAGAGGACTGGAGCATAGCCAATGTTCTTCCTTTGTTTAAGAAGGGTAGCAAGGATAATCCAGGAAATTATAGGCCGGTGGGCCTTACGTCAGTGGTAGGGAAATTATTAGAGAGGATTCTTCGGGACAGGATTTACTCTCAATTGGATACAAATGAAGTTATTAGCAAGACGCAGCATGGCTTTGTGAAGGGGAGGTCGTGTCTCACTAATTTGATTGAGTTTTTTGAGGAAGTGACGAAGATGATTGATGAAGGAAGGGCAGTGGATGTTATCTATATGGACTGCAGTAAAGCCTTTGACAAGGTTCCTCATGGCAGACTGATACAAAGGTGAAGTCACACGGGATCAGAGGGGAGCTGGCAATATGGATACAGAACTGGCTCGGTCATAGCAGACAGAGGGTAGCAGTGGAAGGGTGCTTTTCTGAAGGGTGGGATGTGACTAGTGGTGTTCCGCAGGGAACAGAGCTGGGACCTTTGCTATTTGTAGTATATATAAATGATTTGGAGGAAAATGTAGCTGGTCGTATTAGGAAGTTTTCGGACGACACAAAGGTTGGTGGAGTTGCGGACAGTGATGAGGATTGTCAGAGGATACAGCAGGATATAGATCAACTGGAGACTTGGGCGGAGAAATGGCAGATGGAGTTTAATCTGGACACTGTGGGCGGCACAGTGGTGCAGTGGTTAGCACTGCAGCCTCACAGCTCCAGCGACCCAGGTTCAATTCTGGGTACTGCCTGTGTGGAGTTTGCAAGTTCTCCCTGTGTCTGCGTGGGTTTTCTCCGGGTGCTCCGGTTTCCTCCCACAAGCCAAAAGACTTGCAGGTTGGTAGGTAAATTGGCCAATATAAATTGCCACTAGTATAGGTAGGTGGTAGGGAAATATAGGGACAGGTGGGGATGTTTGGTAGGAATATGGGGATTAGTGTAGGATTAGTATAAATGGGTGGTTGATGGTCGGCACAGACTCGGTGGGCCGAAGGGCCTGTTTCAGTGCTGTATCTCTAAACTAAACTAAACTAAATATGAGGTAATGCATTTTGGAATGTCTAACGCAGGTGGGCAGTATACAATAAATGGCAGAACCCTTAGGAGTATTGACAGGCAGTATCTGGGCGTAGAGGTCCACAGGACAATGAAAGTGACAACGCAGGTGGATAAGGCAGTCAAGAAGGCATACGGCATGCTTGCCTTCATCGGTCGGGGCATAGAGTATAAGAATTGGCAAGTCATGCTGCAGCTCTACAGAACTTTAGTTAGGCCACACGTAGAATATTGCGTGCAATTCTGGTCGCCACACTACCAGAAGGACGTGGAGGGTTTGGAGAGGGTACAGACGATGTTTACCAGGATGTGGCCTGGTCTGGAGGGCATTAGCTATGAAGAGAGGTTGGATAAACTTGGATTGTTTTCACTGGAACGCCGGAGGTCGAGGGGCGACATGATAGAGTTTTGCAAAGTTACAAGCAGCATGGACAGAGTGGATAGTCAGAAGCTTTTTCCCAGGGTGGAAGAGTCAGTTACTGGGGACATAGGTTTATGGTGACAGGGGAACGGTTTAGAGGGGCTGTGCAAGGTAAGTTTATTTACAGAGGGTGGTGAGTGGCTGGAACGTGTTGCCAGGGGAAGTGGTGGAAGCAGGTACCACAGAGACGTTTCAGAGGCATCTTGACAAATACATGAATAGGATGGGAATAGAGGGATACGGACCCTGAAAGTGCAGAAGGTGTTAGTTTCGGCAGACATCAAGATCGGTGCAGGCTTGGCCATTGGCTTTTTTCACCTTTCAAGTCGTGATCGCCCTGCAATTAAATGTCAGAGGTTTTTGGTCAGGTGCTAAATGGTTTAGAGATTTGGTTGGTCGTGGTGAAGAAGAGCTGACACTTACATTAGTCAAAGCGTCTGTAATGAACGATTACTACATTGGATTTAACCTACCTTTCCTCCAGAGGCAACACCCAGCAGAGCAAGGATGGGAATAAGAATCACAGCGGAGCCAACAGGAGCCTCTGGCGCATGGGATTTTGCTAAATCAAATGAAGGGGACACAGTGCCACCAAGTTAACGAACAGCTTCTACGCAAGATAAACAATCTGATGCTGAACACAGGACACACACTGTAACTGGAATACTATTGCACAATAAGCAGAAAATATAACGAAATAGGGGTTGAAAGGTCTTGGGGCAATAGAGCAAAATGGGCGGTGTTGTTTGGGCCGCCTGTTTTAGGACCTGCCTGATATTCATCTCCATGAAATTCAATGCACGTGGATATTGGGCGGGATATAAAGCGTGAGGCAGGTGCGATTTGGGTCAAGATTAAATTTTACATCTGGCTCTCATTTCAAACCATGATAAACCGCTCCTTACACAATTGTCACAGACTGAAAATCAAACAGACACTGCTTTTATTGAGGTCTGCTGAACGCAGTAAATGCAAGAATGTCACTGACCTCTTACAATGATGTGTACAGTGTCACTCAGAGCTGATGTTACCCTCCTTCCTGCTACCTCAGCTTCCTACAGACAGATATAATTTCCTCCTTCACCATGATCTATATTCCTGATGGTGAAGATCACCGAATTATTCCCTGCAGCATCAGACTGGTTATCTGAGTAATTGACTTCTCATTGTCTGTTACGTATAATGCGATGGCAGGAGGGTCCTGAGGGCTTGCACAGTTAAATATGACGTCTTCACCCCTGTTAGTAATACTAGAATCCACTGGCAGATTTGGTTTGGAGAGATCTGCAATTGGTAATGTTGAATTGGTGACAACTGGTAAAAAATGCAAACCAGACTTATTGTTTACACATAGCTATTTATTCAGTGTTTCAAAATCTTATCTTCAACAGAGATTATACTGTTACTTCGACATAAGCAAGGTTACTTCGTATCATCTGAGAGTCGTACCGGAGCAGATGATCAGTCCTCCCCTTTCGATTCTCCAAGCAGTTGATCAGACTACTTGGTCCTGAGCTAGCTATCTCGCACTTTGCAGCATGCTTTCCTGTACCCTGTTTCGTGCATGCTACCTGCATGATCAGTTCGGGAGTAGCCAGGCATGACTACCCGATGTCCAGTGATTGGTCAGTCAGATTTTGCTAACGCCATGGGTGTGCTACGTCAGCCACAGTCGGTCAACGTTTCACCAATGTTGACATCTACCTATTTTGGGAAGCCTCATTTCCCAAGTTTCGACCACATTGTTTAGCTAGTCCTCTTTTCTCTAGCCCTTGTCAGATAACTAGGTTTCACTTCACTCCGTCGACCCTGGGGTCTCCAAGCAACCAGCTTGGTGTGTCTGTTACAAACTTAGCTATAGTTTAGACATGCCTTAATCACCACATTGCAATTTTTACCGCATTCACTTCTTCCTTATCAGTTCTGATCCAACGCATTGCGACTTCAGTACATCCCGCTTCCCTGCTATGGAATGGTTTACCACTTTTAGCCACACACACTAATTTCCCCACATACCAAGTTACATATAGTTCACGGGTTGGATGGAGCTCGCCGACAATTGACAGGGTAGATGTATGAACAATGCTTTCACTCGCAAGCTCGACGCAAACTAGGGGCCATCATTAGAAGATGGTCAGCAATAAATTCAATCGTTACCCACAGTGTGGGCAGAATGTCGAGCATCTTATGACAGGGAGAGATTGAGAAGATTTTCGATGCATTTAAGGAGCAGATAGATATCCATGAGTGAGTGCGCAGTAGAAGGATATACAGCTAGGATGAAGTAAAGTGGGATGAGTGTCGTTCGGAGAATCAACACCAGCGCCCAGCAATTGGGTCGAATGTTCGGTTTCTATATTTTAAATTCCACGTAATTATTTGCAGAGCAACACTTTCCTCTTTCAAGAAAGCAGATGAACATGTGTTCCATTGTTACAGAGACAGTCAGACGCTGCGTACAAAGACACACTCTGCGATATCGAAACACTGTTACATTGAAATAAATATGAATTTCTGTAAATATCAATGGGTGTTGAGCAAACATAGTGAGGTCCAGGAGGACTGGAGAGTTGCTAATGTTGTCCCCTTGTTTAAGAAGGGTAGAGGGGAAAATCCAGGTAATTATAGACCGGTGAGCCTGACGTCAGTGGTAGGGAAGCTGCTGGAGAAGATACTGAGGGATGGGATCTATTCCCACTTGCAGGAAAATGGGCTTATCAGTGATAGGCAACATGGTTTTGTGCAGGGAAGTTCAAATCTTACCAACTTAATAGAATTCTTTGAGTAAGTGACAAAGTTGATTGATGAGGGAAGGGCTGTAGATGTCATGGACATGGACTTCAGTAAGGCGTTTGATAAGGTTCCCCATGGTAGGCTGATGGAGAAAGTGAAGTCGCATGGGGTCCAGGGTGTACTAGCTAGATGGATAAAGAACTGGCTGTGCAACAGGAGACAGAGAGTAGCAGTGGAAGGGAGTTTCTCAAAATGGAGACGTGTGACCAGTGGTGTTCCACAGGGATCCGTGCTGGGACCACTGTTGTTTGTGATATACATTAATGATTTGGAGGAAAGTATAGGTGGTCTGATTAGCAAGTTTGCAGACGACACTAAGATTGGTGGATTAGCAGATAGGGAAGGGGACTGTCCGAGAATACAGCAGAATATAGATTGGAGAGTTGGGCAGAGAAATGGCAGATGGAGTTCAATCAGGGCAAATGCGAGGTGATGCATTTTGGAAGATCAAATTCAAGAGTGAACTATACAGTAAATGGAAAAGTCCTGGGGAAAATTGATGTGCAGAGAGATTTGGGTGTTCAGGTCCATTGTTCCCTGAAGGTGGCAACGCAGGTCAATAGAGTGGTCAAGAAGGCATACGGCATGCTTTCCTTCATCGGACGGGGTATTGAGTACAAGAGTTGGCAGGTCATCTTACAGTTGGATAAGACTTTGGTTCGGCCACATTTGGAATACTGCGTGCAGTTCTGGTCGCCACATTATCAAAAGGATGTAGATGCTTTGGAGAGGGTGCAGAGGAGGTTCACCAGGATGTTGCCTGGTATGGAGGGCGCTAGCTATGAAGAGAGGTTGAGTAGATTTGGATTATTTTCATTAGAAAGACGGAGGTTGAGGGGGGACATGATTGAGGTGTACAAAATCATGAGAGGTATAGACAGGATGGATTGCAAGAAGCTTTTTCCCAGAGTGGGGGATTCAATTACGAGGGGTCACGAGTTCAAAGTGAGAGGGGAAATGTTTAGGGGGGAAATGGTTGGAAAGTTATTTACGCAGAGGGTGGTGGGTGCCTGGAATGCGTTGCCAGCGCAGGTGGCAGACGTTGGCACGATAGCGTCTTTTAAGATGTATCTAGACAGATACCTGAATGGGCAGGAAGCAAAGAGATGCAGACCCTTAGAAAATTGGTGACGGGTTTCGATAGAGGATCTGGATCAGCGCAGGCTTGGAGGGCCGAAGGGTCTGTTCCTGTGCTGTAATTTTCTTTGTTCTTTGTTCTTTGTTCTTTGCTACGTCCTTATTATAGAGCCCCAGATTGTAAGCGGGAAATTGAGCAGCAAATATGTGCGCAATTCATAGAGGTGTGTGAAAGTAATAGTAGGGTAATCATATTAGGTGATTTCAACTTTACCAACATTAATTGGGATAGTCATCGTGTGAAGGGCTTAGATGGAGTGAAGTTCTTAAAATGTATACAGGAGAACGTTTTAGCTCAATATGTAGAGGATCCAACAAGGGCGGTGCAGTGCTGGACCTAATTCTGGAGAATGTACCCAGACAAGTGGTTGATGTGTTGATGGGGAAACACTTCAGTGATAGCGACCACAACGTGGTACAATTTAATTTTGCTATGGAGAAATAAATAGACAAGTTGCAAAAAAGAAGTGTTGGATTGGGGGAGAGCGATTTTTAGTTAAATAATGCAGGATCTGGCCAAGGTAGACTGGAAAGAATAACTTTTCGGGAAATCTGCAGAAGAGCAGTGGTGGGGGCGGGTGGGTGGTGGCATTCATAAATGAAATGGGGAGTGTACAGGCCCAACATGCTCCCTCTAAGATAATAGTTAAGAGCAACAAGCCCAGAGAACCATGGATAGCCGGAATCATTCAGGGTTCGATGAGAAGGAAAGAGAGGCTTTTAGTAAATACAATGAGAGCAAATCAACCGAAGAATTACTGGATTACAGAAATCTTAGGATGGAGCTTAAGACAGCAATTAGGAGAGCAATGGAGGGATGTGACTAGTGTTCCGCAGGGATCAATGCTGGGACCTTTACTGTTTGTAGCATGTATAAATGATTTGGAGGAAAATGTAGCTGGTCTGATTAGTAAGTTTGCAGACGATACAAAGGTTGGTGGAAATGCGGACAGTGATGAGGATTGTCAGAGGGTACAGCAGGATATAGATCGGTTGGAGACTTGGGCAGAGAAATGGAAGATGGAGTTTCATCTGGACAAATATGAGGTAATGAATTTTGGAAGGTCTAATACAGGTGGGAAGTATACAGTAAATGGCAGAAGCCTTAGGAGTATTGACAGGCAGAGAGAGCTGGGCGTTTTGGTCCACAGGTCACTGAAAGTGGCAACGCATTTGGATTAGGTAGTCACAGAGGCATACGGCTTGCTTGCCTTCATTGGTCGGGGCATAGAGTATAAAAATTGGCAAGTCATGCTGCAGCTGTACAGAACTTTAGTTAGGCCACACTTGGAATATTGTGTGCAATTCTGGTCGCCACACTACCAGAAGGACGTGGAGGCTTTGGAGAGGGTACCGAGGAGGTTGACCAGGATGTTGCCTGGTCTGGAGGGCATTAACTATGAGGAGAGGTTGATAAACTCGGATTGTTTTCACTGGAACGACGGAGGTGGAGAAGTGACATGATAGAAGTTTACAAAGTTATAAGCGGCATGGACAGAGTGGATAATCAGAAGACTTTTCCTGGGTGGAAGAGTCAGTTACTGGGGGACATAGGTTTAAGGTGAGAGCGGCAAAGTTTAGAGGGGATGTGCGAGGCAAGTTCTTTACACAGAGTCTGGTGAGTGCCTGGAGCTTGTTGCCGGGGGAGGTTGTGGAAGCAGGTGCCACAGAGACGTTTAAGAGGCATCTTGACAAATACACGAATAGGATGGGAATAGAGGGATACGGACCCCGGAAGTGCAGAAGGTTTTAGTTTCGGCAGGCATCAAGATCGGCGCAGGCTTGGAGGGCCGAATGGCCTGTTCCTGTGCTGCACTGTTCTTTGTTCTTTGTTCTTTGTTCAAAGAGGGTACATGAGAAAGCTCTGGCTGCTTAAATTAGGGAGCATTCCAAGATATTCTGTAAGGAATTCAATGGGAAGAGGATAACCAGAGAAAGAGGGGGACCCATTAGGGACCAAGCGCGAAATCTGTGGGTGGAGCCAGAGGACATTGGTAGGGTGTTCAATGAATACTTCACATCTGTCTTCACCCAAGAGAATGAGGATGTAGATATGGAACTCAGAGAGAGAAACTGTGAGGTTCTTGAGCAAATTGTCAGAGGGAGTGACAAGGTATTGGAGGTTTTGGCAGGCATAAAAGTGAACAAATCTCCAGGTCCGGACGATTTGTGTCTCAGGATGCTGTGGGAGGCGAGCGCGGAGATTGCAAGGGCTCTGGGCCAAATTTTTAATTCCTCTCTGGCCACGGGGGAGGTGCCAGAGGACGGGGGAACAGCTATTGTGCTCCCACTATTTAAGAGAGGTTGTAAAGATAAGCCATGGAAATATAGACCAGTGAGTCTCACGTCAATGGTAGGGAAATTCTTGGAGAAATTTCTGAAGAAGTGAATCTATCTCTAGTTGGAGAGGCAACATTTGATTAGGAATAGTCAGCATGGCTTTGTCAGAAGAGGTCATGCCTAACAAATGTGATTGAATTTTTGAGCATGTGACCAGTTGTGTAGATGAGGGTAGTGCAGTTGATGTAGTTTACATGGATTTCAGCAAAGCCTTTGACAAGGTCCCACATGGGAGACTTATCAAGAAAGCAAATGCACATGGGGTACAAGGTAACTTGATAAGGTGGATTCAAAATTGGCTGAGCTGTAGGAGACAGAGAGTGATGACAGACTGGATGTTTTAGTGACTGGAAGCCAGTGCCAGTGACATACTACAGGGATCTGTGCTGGGTCCCCTATTGTTTGTCATTTATGTCCACAACATAGATGACTATGTGGGGGGTAGGATCAGTAAGTTCGCGGATGACACAAAGATTGGACGAGTGGTTAACAGTGAGGTGGAGTGTCTTGAATTACCGGAAGATATAGACGGGATGGGCAACTGTGCTGAAAAGTGGCAGATGGAATTTAACCCTGAAAAGTGCGATACACTTTGGAAGGAGTAATGTGACACGGAAGTGTTCAATGAATGGCCTGACACTGGGAAGTTCCGAGGAACAAAGGGACCTTGGCGTGTTTGTCCATAGATATCTGAAAGCAGAAGGGCAGGTTGATAGGGTGGTGAAAGAGGCATATGGGGCACTTGTCTTTATCAATCAAGGCCTAGATTACAAACGTAGGGAGCTCATGTTGGAGTTGTATAGAACTTTGGTAAGGCCGCAGCTGGAGTACTGTGTTCAATTCTGGTCGCCACATGATAGGAAGGATGTGATTGCACAGAAGGGGGTACAGAGGCGATTCACCAGGATGTTGCCTTGGATGGAACTTTTCAGCTATGAAGTGAGGTTGGATAGGCTTGGGTTGTTTTCGCTGGAGCAGAGAAGACTGAGGGGTCACCTGATAGAGGTATACTAAATTATGAGGGGCATGGACAGGGTGGATAGGGAGCAGCTGTTCCGCTTAGTTGAAGGGTTAGTTACGAGGGGGCACACGTTTAAGGTGAGGGGAAGGAGGTTTAAGGGGGATTTGAGGAAGAATGCTTTTACCCAGAGGGTGGTGACGGTCTGGAATGCACTGCCTAGGAGGGTTGTCGAGGCGGATTGCCTCATATCCTTTAACAATTACCTGTATGAGCACTTGGCACGTCATAACATTCAAGGTTTTGTGCCAAGTGCTGGCAAATGGGATGAGATAGACAGGTCAGGTGTCTTTCATGCATCGGTGCAGACTCGATGGGCCGAAGGGCCTCTTCTGAAATGTATTATTCTATGATTCTGTGACAGTAAGTTTAGCTGCAGTGAAAAGCAGACGGTGATCCCCGCGCCCAGCCAGAGAGTTCTTGTGTTAACATGAGTGTGTTGCCCTGCTCTCTTTATAGATTAACATCAAAAACCATCAATATCCCCGAACTATCCAGATAGAGTATTTATGAAAGGTTTGTCAGTCAGGGTTACCTGTGAAGCAACGTCCTCATATTCAGGAAGCATTTTCTCTTTGCACAGAGGAAGCCAGAATGAACCAATCAAAACAGATACAGTCACTCCATCTGTATATTGGGCCATCCTTGACATCACAGACCTGGTGTCTCTCGGGTCAGAGGGTTACTCCTGTGTTTACAACAATACAGTGTCAGAGAGCGAGATCACCTCACATTTAAGTGACACCATGACAATAACATTTGTGGGTAAGTTCTAATCTCTTTCACGCTAAGAATATGGGAAATCATTGAACATCGGAGCATCAGAATTGGTGCAGGAGGTGGCCCTTCGGCTCTTAGAGCTTGCTGTGTCATTCAGTAAGATCATGTCTGATCTTCTACCTCAACTTCATCTTCCCGCACTCTCCCTATATCCCTTAGTTCCTTCAGTACCCAAAAATCTATTGACCTCTGTTTGAATATTGTCAACGACTGACCATCCACATACCTCTGGAGTCGAGAATTACAAAGATTCACAACAATCTGGGAGAAGACAGTCCTCCTCATCTCAGTGTGGAATGGCTGATCACATATTCTGAGATTGTGACTTTGTGTCTAGGTTCTCCAGCCCGGGGAAACACTTCCTCGGCACCTGCCATGTGAAGCAGTTTAAGATGTTTCCGTTTCAAGGAGATCAGCTCTCATTCTCCTAAACCCCTGTCTAGTCCGCCCAATCTCTCCGCATTGGACAATCTTCTCATCCAGCAGCCAGTCTCGTGGACCTTCATTGTCCACAAACTCGGGCAAATCTATCGCTTCTTAGGTAAAAAGGCAGCTTTGTCCTGCATGGTGTCGAGCTTCTTGAGTGCAGTTGGAGCTGCACCCATCCAGGCAAGTGGAGGGTATTCTATCACACTCCTGACTTATGCCTTGTCGATGGTGGACACGATTTGAGGAGTCAGGAGGTGAGTTCCTCGCCACAGGAATTCCTAGCCTCGGACCTGCTCTTGTAGCCACGGTGTTTATATGGCTGCTCCAGTTCAGTTTCTGGTCAATGGTAGTCCCTGAGATGTTGATAGTGGGGGATTCAGCGATGGTAATGCCATTGAATGTCAAGGGGAGATGGTTAGATTCTCTCTTGTTGCAGATGGTCATTGCCTGGCACTTGTGTGGCGCAAATATTAATTGCCATTTATCAGCCCAAGCCTAGATATTTCCAGGTCTTGTTGAATTTCTACACGGACTGCTTCAGTATTTGAGGAGTCGTGAATGGTGCTGGACATTGTGCAATCATCAGGAAACATCCCCACTTCTGACCTTATGATTGAAGGAAGGTCATTGATGAAGCAGCTAAAGATAGTTGGGCCTAGGATACTACCCTGAGGAGCTCCTGTGGTGATGTCCTGGAGCTCAGATGATTGATCTCCAACATCCACAACCATATTCCTTTGCGCTAGGTATGCCTCCAACCGGCAGAGAGTTTCCCGCCCGATTCCCATTGACTCCAGTTTTGTTAGGACGCCTTAATGCCATACTCGGTCAAATGCTGCCTTGGTATCAAGGGCAGTCACTCTGACCTCACCTCTTGAGTTCAGCTCTTTTGTCCATGTTTGAACCAAGGCTGTAATGAGGTCAGGAGCTGAGTGCCCTGGCGGAACCCAAACTGAGCATCAGTGAGCAGGTTATTGCTAAGGAAGTGCCGCTTGATGGCACTGTTAATGACACCTTCCATCACTTTACTGATGATTGAGAGGTGACTGATGGGGTGGTAATTGGCCGGGTTGGACTTGTCCTACTTTTTGTGGACAGGACATACCTGGGTAATTTTCCACATTGCCGGATAAATGCCAGTTTTGTAACTATACTGGAACAGCTTGGCAAGGGTGTGGCAAGATCTGGAGCTCAGGTCTTCAGTACTATTGCCGGAATATTGTTAGGACCCATAGCCTTTGTGGTATCCAGTGCCTTCCGTCGTTTCTTGATATCACGTGGTGTGAATCGAATTGGCTGAAGTCTGGCATCTGTAATGCTGGTGACTTAAGGAGGGGGCCGAGATGGATCATCAACTCGGCACTTCTGGCTGAAGATTGTCGCAAATGCTTCTGCCTTATATTTTGCACTAATGTGCTGGGCACCCCCATCATTGAGAACGGCGATATTTCTGGAGCCACCTCCTCCACTTAGTTGTTTAATTGTCCACCACCATTCACGACTGGATATGGCAGGACTGCATAGCTTAGATCTAAACTAATCCTGAGTTCATGGGAGACGCAATATAAATTCATTTGAAGAAAATCCCGACAACTCCTTCTGTGGAATCTCAGTCCCTGATGTAAAGACTTCCCTTCGACACAGTGCAATTGCTATTGAGTTACTAACAATTACCTTACTGGCAAAATCACACATTCAATTTTAAATCTGCTTTCCATTTATTTTGCTGCAGATTCGCCAACAAAGTCAGTGATATCTCTTAATCAACAGACTGGGCTGTATATATCAGGAGAGGAGGTCATCATTACCTACACCGTGACAGGTGATGATTCTGCTTGCTCCTTCCACTTTTACAGATAGAGTGGGGAACTGCACAATTATACAATTGTCACAGTGGGAAACACTGGAACATTCAGGATTAACAGTAAAACCTGAGGCGGGCAGTATCGATGCAAATATAGCACAGAGTCATAGAGAGATACAGCACCGAAACAGGCCCTTCGGCCCAAAGCGTCCGCGCCGACCATCAACCACCGATTTATACTACTCCTACATTAATCCCATTTTTTTCACTTTGGTGCAAGCAAGGGAGATATGGTCGATGTTCAGCAATGCTGTAAATATCTCTATAGACGGTGAAGGGCAGGGAACAGAGATTGTTAATATGTTTTATTACCACTCTTGGTGGGCGAGGGGGCGGGGTGAATTTTATGCTGTCCACCGTGGCAGATTTGGTGGCATCAAGGGTGATATTATGAGGCGCGAGTTGTCTTTTCGGATTCTCGATGGTGGGTTTTTCTTGTGGAATTAAGTCGGCAGCCAGTTTGCAACGTTCGAGGGTTCTCCCAGCCTGATGGCAGATTGCAACATCGCATTCATTTAAATGACATGATTAACATCTATCCTCATTACCCTACACATAGATACAATGTAGTCTTACCTGCCGGATAGGTGATCAGTGAACAATATCCCCTGGCCACCCAGTTCACAAATGCCTCTACAGGGCATGCAACGGTCGAATTTATGCAGTTGAGTCTCAGGATTGTGTTCTTCTCTCTTTGACTCATCCATTAAACTACCGGCAGCATTGGAATGGCCGTTTAACTGGAGGCCGGCACTACAATGCATGTTTACCTTCAGATCAGCATGGCAATGGATGTTTACCTGCAGGCCAAAATTGGCATCAATGTTTAAATTCAGTCAAGGATTGCAAAGGATGTTGAACCATAGGCAAGCATTGCAATGGATGTTTACTCCCAGGCAAGCATTTCAATGGATGTTTAAACGCAGGCCAGCATTGCAATGGATGTTTAGCCAAAGGCCAGCATTGCAACTGATGTCTAGCCCCAGGCCCGCATGGCAATTGAAGCTGAACACCAGGCCAGCATTGTAATGGATTATTAACCCCAAGGCAGCATTGTAATGGATGTTTAACGCAAGGCCAGCAATGCAATGGATGTTTACCCCCAGGCAAGCAATGCAATGCATGTTGAACCCCAGGTCAGCATTGCAATGGATGCTTATCTCCATACAAGCATTGGAATGGATGTTTACCCACAGCTAGCATTATAATGGATGTTTACCCCAAGGCAAGCATTGAAATTGATGTTTGACACCAGGCAAGCATTGAAATAAATGTTTAAGCCCAGGCCCGCATTACAATGGATGTTTAAACCCGGGCCAAAAATGCAATGGATGTTTACCTCCATGTCAGCATTGCAATGGATATTTACCCACCAGCCAGAATGGCTTTGGATGTTTACCTCCAGCCAGCATTGCAATGGATGTTTACCTCCAGACCAGCATTGCAATGGATGTTTACCTGCAGGCCAGCATTGCAATGGATATTTACCCACCGGTCAGAATTGCAATGGATGTTTACCTCCAGACCAGCATTGCAATGGATGTTTACCTGCAGACAAGAATTACAATGGATGTTGACCACCCAGAAAAGCATTGCAATGGATGTTTGCCTCCAGGCAAGCATTGCAATGGATATTTACCCACCGGTCAGAATTGCAATGGATGTTTACCTCCAGCCAGCATTGCAATGGATGTTTACCTCCAGGCCAGCATTGCAATGGATGTTTACCTCCAGACCAGCATTGCAATGGATGTTTACCTGCAGACAAGAATTACAATGGACGTTGACCACCCAGAAAAGCATTGCAATGGATGTTTGCCTCCAGGCCAGCATTGCAATGGATATTTACCCACCGGTCAGAATTGCGATGGATGTTTGCCTCCAGTCCAGCATTGCAATGGATGTTTACCTTCAGACCAGCATTGCAACGGATGTTTACCCAAAGACCAGCACTGGAATGGATGTTTACCTCCAGACAAGAATTACAATGGATGTTTACCCCAGGACAGCATTGCAATGAATGTTATCCTCCAGACCAGCATTGTAATGCATATTAACATCCCGAGCCGCATTGCATTGGATGTATAACTCTAGGCCAGCATTGTAATGGATGTTCACCTCCAGGCCAACATGGCAATGGATATTTATCCCAGAGCAGCATTGCAATGGGTGTTTAAATCCAGGCCAACATTACAATGGATATTTACCGACCGGCCAAAATTGCAATGGATTTTACCCTCAAGCCAGCACTGCAATGGAGGTTTACCTCCGGACCAGCATTGCAATAGATGTTTCCCTCCAGGCCAAAATTGGAATGGTTGTTTAACCCCAGGCCAGCATTGCAATGGACGTATACCACCAGAACAGCATTGCAATAGATTTTCACCTCCAGACAAGAATTACAATGGATGCCTACCCCTAGGACAGCATTGCAATGAATGTTTACCTCCAGGCCAGTATTGGCTTGGATGCTTACCCAAAGATCAGCATTGGAATGGATGTTTACCTCCAGACCAGCTTGGATGTTTACCCAAGGACAAGCATTGGAATGGATATTTACCTCCGGACAATAATTACAATGGATGTTTACCACCAGGACAGCATTGCAATGGATTTTTACCTCCAGGCCAGCATTGGCTTGGATATTTACCCAAACACCAGCATTGGAATGGATGTTTAATGCCAGGCCAGCATGGCAATGGATGTTTAACTCCAGACCAGCATTGAAAATAATGTTTACCTCCATACCAACATTGCATTGGATGTATCATTACTTGATATCACGTGAAGTGAATCGGATTGGCTGAAGACTGGCATCTGTGATGTGGGGGACTGCAGAAGGAGGCCGAGCTGACTCATCCACTCGGCACTTTTGGCTGATGATTGTTGCAAATGCTTCACCTTATCTTTTGCAGTGATGTGCGGGGCACCCCCATCATAGCATACAGCTGTTGCAACACTCCGCAGTGAAACAAAGCCTAATAAGAATGAAATCCCCTTAAAATTCGGGTGACACAGTGGCGCAGCGGTCAGCACTGCAGCTTCACAGCTCCAGGGACCCGGGTTCGATTCTGGGTCCTGTCTGTGCGGAGTTTGCAAGTTCTCCCTTTGTCTGCGTGGGTTTTCGCCGGGTGCTCTGGTTTCCTCCCACAGACAAAAGACTTACAGGTGACAGTTAAGTTGGCCATTATAAAGTGCCTCTAGTGTAGGTAGTGCATATGGGATTACTTTGCAGTTAGTATAAATGGGTAGTTGTTGGTCGGCACAGACTCGGTGGGCCGAGCGGCCTGTTTCAGTGCTGTATCTCTAAATAAATAAATGAACCTTTAACTTGGCAGGCATTCCCACGTGAAGTTTTATAATCATGCTCCTCTCCGCTCAGCTTGCCTCAAATGATCCCTGTCGTGGTTACACACTTCCCTTGCAGACGACACAAATCTGGGTGGGAGTGTGAGCTGCGAGGAGGATGCAGAGAAGCCTCAGTGTGATTTGGAAAGGCTCAGTGAGTGAGAAATACATGGCAGTTGCAGTATAATGTGGATCAATGCGAGGTTATTAACTGTGGTGGCAAAAACAGAAAGGCAGATTATTATCTGAACGGCGATATATTGGGAAAGGGGGTGGTGCAGCGAGACCTGGGTGTCCTTGTGCACCAGTCGCTGAAAGTAAGCATGTAGGTGCAGCAGCCAGTTAAGAAGACAAGTGGTATGTTGGCCTTCATAGCAAGAGGATTCGTGTACAGCAGCAGGATGTCTTGCTGCAATTATACAAGGTCTTGGTGAGAAAACATCTGGGGTATTGTGTGCAGTTTTGTTCTCCTTATCTGAGGAAAGATATTCTTGCTATGGACGGAATGCAGCCAAGGCTCACCAGTCAGATTCCTGGGAATGGCAGGACTAAAATTAGAAGAGAGACTGGGTCGATTAGGCTTGTATTCGTTAGAGTTCAGAAGAATGAGAGGGAATATCATTAATATCTATACAATTCTAAGACGACTGGAGAGACTAGATGCAGGAAGGCCGTTGCCGATGGGAGGAGAGGCCAGGACCAGGGCTCTCAGTCTACGGAAAATGGGTAAACAATTTTGGACTCCGATGAGGAGAAAATTCTTCACCAAAGGGGGGGTGGGGGTGGCAGAACTGTGGAATTCTCCACCACGGAAAGCAGTTGAGATCAAATCATATGATATATTCAAGAAATAGTTAGATATAGCTCGTAGGGCTAATGGGATCAAGGGATACAGGGAGAAAGCGGGAACAAGCCACTGAGTTTGGATGATCATCCATGATGGCACTGAATGGTGGAGTAGACAAGAAGTGCCGAATGGCTTGCTCCTGCTCCTATGTTTCCATGTTTCAATGTTTACTTCCAAACAAAAGGTGCATTGGATGGTTACACACCGGCCAGCATTGCAATGGATGTTTACGTCCAGGCTAGCATTGCAATGGATTTGTAACCCCAGGCCAGCATTACAATGGATGTTTGCATCCGGCCAGCATTGCAATGGATGTTCAACTCCAGGCCAGCATTGTAATGGATGTTTACCTCCAGGCCAGCATGGGAATAGATCTTAACCTCCTGACAGCACTGCAATGGATGTCTACCTCCACACCAACATTGCAGTGGACTTTTAACCCCAGGCCAGCATTGCAATGGATTTTTAATTACAGACCAGGATTGCAATGGATGATGAGCTCCAGACCAGCACTGGAATGCATGTTTAACTCCAGGACAGCTTTGAAACTGATATTTAACCCCAACCAGCATTGCAATGGATTTGTCACCCCAGGCCAGCGTTCCAATGGATGTTTACCTCCAGGCTCAGTACCAGCAACGGTGAATCATTTCTAGGAATGGCTGCGAAGGGAAGGGTGACGGCTACATGGAGGAGCAGGACAGGGTCGGCAGGGAGGACTGGGTGGGGTTGATTGCTTCAGAATGTTGTCAATTCACACGTGTCGAGCAATATGAACTCATAACCGCTTTAACATATCCTTCAAGGAGGAAAGAGGTGAGTTCTGGTCAGGGTCCATGTTTACGCTCTGACTGATTATACCCTCCATTGACTTGAATAGAGTGCAAACTTGTGTTGGTTACAACTGTTATTTTAACTCATGACTGAGTGAATGCCGTATTCCAAAGCTGAAACATCCACATGGTAGTGATATAACGACAGAGGCTTCCAGGCTATAAGTCCATCCCGGCTGGTGGCCCAAAACCGGCGGTTTCAGCTCGGCCGCACATTGCAGGGAACACCTCATATTCTGCTCCCTGAGAGGGGAATTTGCGTCCGGCGTAAAACGCGTGGCCGATCCGATTTCACCCTGTTCCCGCATGCCGCAATCGGTTAAATTTATCCCAGTAGGTGTATTGGTGGGTTAAACATGAATGTGTTTCTTTCCTATCCTTATAGATTACCACAGCAAACCATCAATATCAATTAACCGCCAGGATTATGTATTTCTGAGAGAAGAACTGGACATCATTACCTGTGAAGCACCATATCCGTATTCAGGCAGCAGTTTCTATTTGTACAGAGGAGGCCAAGATAAACCAATCAAAACCAAGACTGCCAGATCATGGCAATAAACAGTCACCTTTACTGTCACAAAGCTATTGGGCACTGGGTCAGCAGATTATTCCTGTGTTTACAGAAAGACAGTGTCAGAGAAGGAGATCACCTCAGACAATACTGTGAAGGTAACAGTCGTGGGTAAGTTTCAATTCATTTCACTTTAAGAACCTTTAACACCAATCAATGTCCACACATGCCATGAATAATATGGGAGTGAGTCATACAGTCATAGTGTCAGTAATGGCAGAGAAGGTCGCCATTCGGCCCCTCAAGTCCAAGTGGGCTCTACATGGAGTGAAAGTGATCTTTGGTTGTGGAGATTGGGTGCTAATGAGTCGGCCGCCCATTTTAGTCCCAGCCAAATCTTGCTTTCCACTGGGTGGAAAGGAGATCATAAATATACTATCATCCATTTTTCGCCCCGGTCCAAGGCAAAAATCACCCTTGATATTTTGGCAGAAGCATGTTTCTCACCCCTATTTTCTGTGCATTAGTATTCAGCACAGTGTATTGGGGTAGATATTCTGGACCGTAAAACAGGAGGTATTGAAAGCCACCCCTTGACCCTCCCCTCCCCATTATCCTGGTATAAGCATCAGTGGAAATGTTATTCCCTGTTAGGAAATGGAGATGCCAAACCATTATGCTCCCCAAGTGCATTGGTGCTTCACAATATTGTGACTTCACCCCTGGTTAAATTCAGACCAAGTCAGAGGGGATTTTCGAAGTAAACCCGACCTGCTGGAATGGAACTGGTTTAGGTGCAGATCCTCCACCTATTTCACCCCTCACTCCATTTAACCATCCATTTATTTATTGCGAGCACATGCAAAAATAGCATAACATGTGAAGGAACCCCTTGGAGAAAGGTAGCACAGATTCCACAGATCTATTTCCATCTGACCTGTCCAATTATTCTACAACAGATCCGCTAACTGCGCCAGGGCTCTCTCTTGATGAACGGACTGGGGTGTAGGTCATAGGTGAGAATGGTGGAATGCACTCTGATTGCAGATGATCGCGGCAAAACCTTCCGCTTTTACAGAGAGAGCCAAAGACTATATTATCCTCAATTCGTCACAAAGGGCAACATTCGAACATTTCCAGTGACCAGTACACACCAAGGAGGGTGGTTCAAATGCAAATATACAACCCCCATCAATGGACGGCGGTTGGACTGCCAGTTCAGTGAATCTGTGATCATCACTATAGCTGGTATATAGAAGGGGAACAGCGATTGCTACTGGAACAAAGAACAAAGACAATTACAGCACAGGAACAGGCCCTTCGGCCCTCCAAGCCTGCGCTGATCCAGATCCTCTATCTAAACCAGTCGCCTATTTTCTAAGGGTCTGTATCTCTTTGCTTCCTACCCATTCATGTATCTGTCTAGATACATCTTAAAAGACGCTATCGTGCCAACGTCTACCACCTCCGCTTTAAACGCATTCCAGGCACCCACCACCCTCTGCGTAAAGAACTTTCCAACCATTTCCCCCCTAAACTTTTCCCCTCGCACTTTGAACTCGTGACCCCACGTAATTGAATCCCCCACTCTGGGAAAAAGCATCTTGCAATCCATCCGGTCTATACCTCTCATGATTTTGTACACCTCAATCAGGTCCCCCCTCAACCTCCGTCTTTCTAATGAAAATAATCCAAATCTACTCAACCTCTCTTCATAGCTAGCGCCCTCCATACCAGGCAACATCCTGGTGAACCTCCTCTGCACCCTCTCCAAAGCATCTACATCCTTTTGGTAATGTGGCGACCAGAACTGCACGCAGTATTCCAAATGTGGCCGAACCAAAGTCTTATACAACTGTAAGATGACCTGCCAACTCTTGTACTCAATACCCCGTCCGATGAAGGAAAGCATGCCGTATGCCTTCTTGACCACTCTATTGACCTGCGTTGCCACCTTCAGGGAACAATGGACCTGAACACCCAAATCTCTCTGTACATCAATTTTCCCCAGGACTTTTCCATTTACTGTATAGTTCACTCTTGAATTTGATCTTCCAAAATGCATCACCTCGCATTTGCCCTGATTGAACTCCATCTGCCATTTCTCTGCCCAACTCTCCAATCTATATTCTGCTGTATTCTCTGACAGTCCCCTTCCCTATCTGCTAATCCACCGATCTTAGTGTCGTCTGCAAACTTGCTAATCAGACCACCTATACTTTCCTCCAAATCATTAATGTATATCACAAACAACAGTGGCCCCAGCACGGATCCCTGTGGAACACCACTGGCCACACGTCTCCATTTTGAGAAACTCTCTTCCACTGCTACTGTCTGTCTCCTGTTGCCCAGCCAGTTCTTTATCCATCTAGTTAGTACACCCTGGACCCCATGCGACTTCACTTTCTCCATCAGCCTACCATGGGGAACCTTATCAACCGCCTTACTGAAGTCCATGTATATGACATCTACAGCCCTTCCCTCATCAATCAACTTTGTCACTTCCTCAGAGAATTCTATTAAGTTGGTAAGACATGACCTTCCCTGTACAAAACCATGTTGCCTATCACTAATAAGCCCATTTTCCTCCAAGTGGGAATAGATCCTATCCCTCAATATCTTCCCCAGCAGCTTCCCTACCAGTGACGTCAGGCTCACCGGTCTATAATTACCTGGATTTTCCCCTCCAGCCTTCTTAAACAAGGGGACAACATTAGCAACTCTCCAGTCCTCCTGGACCTCACTATGTTTTCTCAACACCCATTGATATTTACAGAAATTCATATTTATTTCAATGTAACAGTGTTTAGATATCGCAGAGTGTGTCTTTGTACTCAGCGTCTGACTGTCTCTGTAACAATGGAACACATGTTCATCTGCTTTCTTGAAAGAGGAAAGTGTTGCTCTGCAAATAATTACGTGGAATTTAAAATATAGAAACCGAACATTCGACCCAATTGCTGGGCGCTGGTGTTTATTCTCCTAACGACCCTCATCCCACTTTACTTCATCCTATCTGTATATCCTTCTGCTGCGCACTCACTCATGGATATCTATCTGCTCCTTAAATGCATTGAAAATCTTCTCAATGTCTACCTGTCATAAGATGCTCGACATTCTTCCCACACTGAGGGTAACGATTGAATTTATTGCTGACTATCTTCTAATGATGGCCCCTAGTTTGGGTCTAGCTTGCGAGTGAAAGCATTGCTCATACATCTACCCTGTCAATTGGCGGCGAGCTCCATCCAACCCTTGAACTATATTTAACTTGGTATGTGGGGAAATTAGTGTGTGTGGGTAAAAGAGGTAAACCATTCCATAGCAGGGAAGCGGGATGTACTGAAGTAGTAATGCGTTGGAACAGAACTGATAAGGAGGAATTGAATGCGGTAAAAATTGCAATGTGGTCATTAAGGCATGTCTAAACTATAGCTAAGTTTGTAACAGACACACCAAGCTGGTTGCTTGGAGACCGGGGGGTGGGGGGGCGACGGAGTGAAGTGAAACCTAGTTATCTGACAAGGGCTAGAGAACAGAGGACTAGCTAAACAATGTGGTCGAAACTTGGGAAATGAGGCTTCCCAAAATAGGTAGATGTCAAAATTGGTGAAACTTTGACCGACTGTGGCTGACGTAGCACACCCATGGCGTTAGCAAAAGCTGACTGACCAATCACTGTACATCGGGTAGTCATGCCTGGCTACTCCCGAACTGATCATGCAGGTCGCATGCACGAAACAGGGTACAGGAAAACATGCTGCAAAGTGTGAGATAGCTAGCTCAGGACCAAGTAGTCTGATCAACTGCTTGGAGAATCGGAAGGGGAGGACTGATCATCTGCTCCGGCCCGACTCTCAGATGAACCGAAGTACCTTCCTTATGTAGAAGTAACAGTATAATCTCTGTTGAAGATAAGATTTTGAAACACTGAATAAATGAGCTATGTGTGAACAATAAGTCTGGTGTGCATTTTATACCGGTTGTCACCAATTCAACATTACCAATTGCAGATCTCTCCAAAGCAAATCTGTCAGTGGATTCTAGTATTACTAACAGGGGTGAAGACATCATATTTAACTGTACAAGCCCTCAGGACCCTCCTGCCATCGCATTATACGTAACAGACAAGGAGAAGTCAATTACTCAGATAACCAGTCTGATGCTGCAGGGAATAATTCGGTGATCTTCACCATCAGGAATATAGATCATGGTGAAGGAGGAAATTATACCTGTCTGTATGAAGCTGAGGTAGCAGGAAGGAGGGTAACATCAGCTCTGAGTGACACTGTACACATCACTGTAAGAGGTCAGTGACATTCTTGCATTTACTGCGTTCAGCAGACCTCAATAAAAGCAGTGTCTGTTTGATTTTCAGTCTGTGTCAATTGTGTAAGGAGCGGTTTATCATGGTTTGAAATGAGAGCCAGATGTAAAATTTAATCTTGACCCGAATCGCACCTGCCTCACGCTTTATATCCCGCCCAATATTCACGTGCATTGAATTTCATGGAGATGAATATCAGGCAGGTCCTAAAACAGGCGGCCCAAACAACACCGCCCATTTTGCTCTATTGCCCCAAGACCTTTCAATCCCTATTTCATTATATTTTCTGCTTATTGTGCAATAGTATTCCAGTTACAGATTGTGTCCTGTGTTCAGCATCAGATTGTTTATCTTGTGTAGAAGCTGTTCGTTAACTTGGTGCCACTGTGTCCCCTTCATCTGACTTAGCAAAATCACATGTGCCAGAGGCTGGTATTGGCTCCGCTGTGATTCTTATTCCCATCCTTGCTCTGCTGGGTGTTTGCCTCTGCTGGAAAGGTAGGTTAAATCCAATGTAGTAACCGTTCATTACAGACGCTTTGACTAAGGTAACTGTCAGCTCTTCTTCACCACGACCAACCAAATCTCTAAACCATTGAGCACCTGACCCCTAACCTCTGACATTTAATTGCAGGGCGATCACGACCTGAAAGGTGAAAAAAGCCAATGGCGAAGCTGGAATTGACCTGGGTAGAAATTCACCTTGGTTGGAATGCCAAGAGAGGCAATATCAAAATGGCCGTCTGCACCAGATATTCAGTTCCATGGCTTGAATGGTATGAATAAGTGGTTGGGTTTATAATGTGGGACCTCAGCCACAACAGTACTCCTGGGCCATATGGCTGGGTTAGAAATTTGTCCTGGCTAGTGAAAAAACAGAGGGGCTCTATCGCACAAGCAAATCCAACAAACACAACTCCCTGCACCAACCATGCCAGTTTCTGAGGAATGAATGGAAAATCCCTGGCTTCTCCCTCTGGTGGGAGATCACGGAGAGGTGATTGTATAGACATTGTTCAGATCGTATGAAAGAGGGAAAGCTGGAACATGGCAGGATGTAAGAGTGAGTAAAAGGGATGCAGACTCAAACTGGTGAGATGTAAGCCTCGTCAGATATAAGGGAGTTCTCCTTCAATGAATAATGGTGCTGAGACTGGACTCCCAAATACAGTTCCAGATGTGAATATTTAGGAACGTTTGACATAATGTTTAGATGCTGAAATTGGGTTGGGTAACTTTAGAGACGTTCTGGGAGATGTTTTAAGATGCAGTGTCCTAGTCTATAAGATTCTTGTCTTTCAAATTCAAAGATAACCCACATATCCACGTGACTCATTCCCACCACTCCGCTTCCACGTCGCCTGCCCCTCCTCCTTGGGTAACCCTCTCCAACTAGACTGTATTTTCTGATAGAATTGGATAGAATTCACCCATCATAGTTAAACTTACCCCGTGCATGAGACCCATCAACTGCTCAATGGATCCACTCCCTTCTGAACATCTCCACAATTTAAGTATTCACCTCAGTTCCTTCAACGCATTGATCATCTTTTAGCTCAGTCGATGCATCCCTCTAAACTGCTGTCATCAAGAAACTATCTCCAGTCCATTCGAGATCCTCACATCTTGATCATCTCTCAAACCCTGTGTCCTGCACAGACAACCTCCCTGGAGCTGTTTGCTTCCATTGCTACTCCGATGTATCTTCTATGAGTCATAACCTTTTCAACTATGCCTTCATCTCCCTTGTCTATACAGCATTTCATCCGTAAGCAACGTTCTGCTTTTCAACGTATTCATCATCATCTTACACCTTAACACTGTTGAAAGGTATGTACTGGAAGTCCGACCCTAATATGACCATTTCACACTTGCAGTATTTGTGCATCTCCATGTAAACATGGTGAGCTTCTTCTTATTAATTCATTGGATATGGGCTTCACTGGCAAAGCCAGCAATTATTGTCCTTGAAAGCATTCCAGAGGTAAGTTAAGAGTCGATCACATTGTTGTTTGATCTGGAATCACATCTCGGACTGACTGTGTGAGTTTAGCGAATTAATATCTTGAAAGGGATTACTGAACCAGACTTTTTTTTCACAACTAACCGATTTTTGTTTAATGGTCACCATTGCTACCTTTATTATTCTAAACTTATTCAAGTAATTGACTTTAAATTCTCCAGCGGCCCTGATGGGAATTGAACTCTCGTTTACAGATCATTAGTCTAATCTTCTGGATGATATCTCTCAACACTTAGGCGCAAAGCAACTCCACCTGTTGTAATGGGCATTGAGACTTGAAGAACCTTTCTAGTCTTTGACTTTTCATATGCTCCAATTCTATCCACCAGTAACTGGCTCACAATTCCTAACACTTATTGTTTTCTTCTCAGGAAAGTGGAGAAGCAGCGGAGAAATAAGGTGGAACATTAAACCTCCGATCACACCAACCATTATAATTCTCAGAAGCAAACGTTAAGAACAATGTGTCCTCTCTGTACGCATTGTGTCTTTTATAAAATTTAAGATATGAGCTCCTCCATTCACAAACACACTTGAAGGAAAACTACAATAGATAATTAGACATAAGTTGAACTTCAAACGCAGTTGGATGTCTGTGTTCATGAGCCAATGAATGCTAACATTATTCTTTTAATTCATTCACTAGGTGTGAGCATCGCTTGCTAGCCAGCATTTATTACCCATCCCTAATTTCCCTTGAGTATGTGATGTTGAGCTGCCTTCTTGATCCTCTGCAGTCCATGTCAGGTAAGTCCACCCAACGCGCTATGAGTAAGATAGTTCCAGGATTTTGACACAGCGACAGCGAAGGAACTGCCGTTATAGTTTCAAGTCAAGATGATGTGTGGCCTGCAGGGGAACTTGCAGGTGGCGGTGTTCCCATGCATCTGCTGCCCTTGTCCTTCCAGGTGGTAGAGGTCGCGGGTTTGGAAGGTGCTGTCGAAAGAGCCTTGGTGTGTTGTTGCAGTGCATCTTGTAGTTAGTACCACTGCTGCCGCTGTGCGTCGGTGGTGGAGGGAGTGAATGCTTGTCGATGGGGTGCCAATCAAGCGGGCTGCTTTGTCCTAGATGGTGTCGAGCTTCTTGAGTTTTGTTGGATCTGAACCCATCCAGGCAAGTGGAGAGCATTCCATCACACTCCTGACATGCAAGTGCAGCAAGCAATTAAGACGGCAAATGGTTGGCCTTCATTCCAAAAGGATTTTAGTACAGGACTAAAGATAGGTTACTGCAATTATATGGAGCCTTGGTGTTGCCGAACATGGAGTGTGGAGTTTGGTATCCTTGCCGAAGGAAAGATGTACTTGCCATGAAGGGAGTGCAATGCAGGTTGACTAGATTGATCTCTTTGACGGAGGGATTATTCTATGATGAACGATTAAGTAGTCTGGACCTTTATTCTCTGGAGTTTGGAGAAATAAGCGTTGACCTCATTCAAGCCTACAAAATTCTTACAAGGCATGGCAGGGTCGATGCAGGAAGCATGATTCATCTGGCTGGGGATTCTACAACCAGGGGACACAGTCTCATAATAAGGAGCAGGCCATTTAGGACTGATACGAGGAGGAATGTCTTCACTCAGAGACTGGTGAATTTTTGAAAGTTTCTGCCTCAGAGGGGGGGCTGGAAGCTCAGCTGTTGAGTATGTTCAAGACAGATCGATAGATTTCCACATATTAAAAACATCAAGGGATACAGGGATAGTGAAGAAAAATGGTATTGAAGAAGAAGATAAGCCATGATCTATTTTAATGGTGCACCAGGCTCGAAGGTCTGAATGGCCTTCTCCTTTTCCTATTTCGTATTTTCTTATATATCCATTTACATACAGACTTGAACACACAATCACACACAGACACAATTATATACTCGCAGGGAAAAGAACACACCCACTCACACTCTGATAAACACACACACACACACACACACACTCATCTAAACATTTGCATGGTTTATTCAACCCAATAATTTGATTTATATGTAAGGAGTACATCTGGGCTCTGAACAGTTGGATAGTCACATGTGTTCCTGGTCATGCAAAGAGGGGCACCTTTACACATAACGCGTAAACCACGCCCACAATCCATTCAATACCTGCCTTTAAAAGTTCATAACCAGGGCCATAAATGTCACTGTGAATAATTGGTGATGGTTTATTGTTTGAAGGACTCCTGGCGACCAAACCAGCGAAGTCCATACATGTACGTACTGTTTTACGTTCCTTTTTCCGGAATTGTCATCAAGGTTTCGAATTTTTTCAGCATTCCATGAATAAGAATAGGTTATTAAAACATTCTTAATAATTTATGTTAATAATTCCGGTTGTGGCCTAAACAGAACTTTATAAAGGTTCAGCATAACTTTCATGCTTTTGTACTCAATGCCTCTTTTTATGAAGCCCAAGATCCCATATGCTTTATTAACCACTCTCTCAATATGTCCTGCCACCTTCGAAGCTCGATGCACATGTACCCCCAGGTCCCTCTGTTCCTGCACACTCTTCAGAATTGTGACAATAAGTATATATCGTCTCTCCCTATCACTCTGCCTAAATCCATCAGCTCACATTTGTCAGTATTAAATTCCATCTGCCACTTCACTGCCCATGCTGCTAACCTATCTATTCCTCTTCCTCCAAGTTTGGTGCCGAAAAAGTGTGTGTGGGTGTGTGCGTGTTTTTATAGTTTGTGAGGGTGCGTGGTTTTATAGTGTGTGAGGGTGTGTGTGGTTTTATAGTGTGTGAGGGTGTGTGGTTTTATTGTGTGTGAGGGTGTGTGTGGTTTTATAGTGTGTGGGGTGTATGCGTGGTTTTATAGTGTGTGAGGGTGTGTGTGGTCTTACAGTGTGTTGGGGTGTATGTGGTTTTATAGTGTATGAGGGTGTGTGTCATTTTATAGTGTGTGGGGTGTGTGCGTGGTTTTATACTGTGTGTGAGGGTGTGTGTGGTTTTATAGTGTGTGAGGGTGTGTGTGGTTTTTATAGTGTGTGAGGGTGTGTGTGGTCTTATAGTGCGTGTGATGGTGTGTGTGGTTTTATAGTGTGTGAGGTTGTGTGTGGTTTTATAGTGTGTGAGGATGTGTGTGGTTTTATATTGTGTGGGATGTGTGTGTGGTTTTAAGGTGGGATTCTACTCTGTATTCCAAGATCCATGTCATTTCAATAGCAAAAAAAGCAATAGTCCCAGCCCTGACCCTTGTGGGACCAGCGTTGTCTACCATCCTCCAGTCTGAAAAGAAACCATTTGCTGTGACTCGCAGCTTCTGTCCTTCAGCCATTTTATTTTATCCAATAAGACACTGACCCTCCTATTCTACTTACAAAGACATTTGCCAGTGGCGGATATGTGGGGGCCATAGGTTGTTATAATGGGAAGAGAGTGACACCTAAGTAGGATATGAAATATTACTGCAGCTAGTAACAATTTGCAGACAGGGAACAAGATCAAAAATGGCAGCTATTCAAATATGCCAACGTTAATGCATTTCTGTAGAATTTTTTCGGACTACAGCACATGGATACATACACATTCATAGTCAAAGTGTAAAGTGATACCGTTGCACAATCATTGTGACCATGGTCAGTTCAAGACTAGACACTCCAATGCTCCATTAGTGAGAGCCTTAATAACAAGTCACACACTGAAAATCTGCTCCCCATCCCCAGGGAAATCTTGGCCATCCCATTCAGCTTCTGCAACAAGAGTTGAAATGGGGAAGGAAAGGTGGGCAAAGGAGGTACATTCACTTCTTCATGAACAATCGAAGAGCTATTAGGATTTGTCAAGGACTAGCTGCTCCCAACGCTTGGCAGTAGAGTCAGCGCCCCGTCCATATGATGCAACGCCTACCTATAACTATATAACGCCTGTAAAGTACTAAAACAACCCAAACAACTTCACAAGCGGGTTATCCAGCAAAATTAGACAATGAGCCACATAGGCCGATAATCGGGCAGGTGGCCAAAAGTTTGGACAAAGAGGTACACTTTAAGGAACATTCTTAATGGACACAAGAATGGTAGAGAGTTGGAGAGGTTTAGAGAGGGGATTCGGGAGCCTGTTGACCAGGCAGCTGAAGGCACCGCTGCCAAAGCTAGAGTTAATAAAATCGGGAAAACTCAATAATTGCAATGATTTAGTGAAGTGAAAATGTGGACAATCGAACAATCGACATAGAACTCTTCAAGAAACGAACAAAGTTTTTAAGTTTTAGCACATCTGGCATTTATTGCTTTGCTTTGTTTCATTTGGACGCTGTCCTTAACCTGAATGCACAACCGAAGAGAAACAAAGTAAGTTACAAATGGCCCTGGGGGTAAAATATAGCCTCTGATGTCGGCTCTTATATCATTCATTCATGCTCTTGGCAAGAAGCGCCCTAATATCTTGTTGCTTTCTGTTACTGAGTCCATGTTCAGTTTGTAATATCTCAGCTCACTTGTTCCTTTTGTAAATATTCAAGATTTATTCCCAATTTCTGTCTTTCTTTCTTTTAAGCCAGAAAGGGTTGAAATGGCAGTCAGTGGGCTAGTATGCTCCTACTTTGAAATGCGGGAAATCAGGAAGAAGTCAAATGTCCCTGACGAATACGTTAGCAGGAAGTGTGTCCAGCTGCAGCTCCTTTCAGATCGCATGAATCGGTTGGAGTGGCAGTCAGACTCACTGAGGAGCATACTGGAGACAGAAAATATCATAGGAGTTTCAGGGAGGTGGTCACCCTGCAGGTTCAGCCAGATAGATGGGTGACCGCCAGGAAGTGAAGGCAGGTCGTGCAGGAGTCCCCTGTGGCTATTCCCCACTAACAAGTATGGTGTTTTGGATACCCTTGGGGTGGGGAGGGGGTGTGGAGGTGGGATGGCCTCTCAGTTGGAAGCAGCAGCGGCAGCCAGATCAATGGCACCACGACTGGCTCTGTTGTACAGCAGGGGATGTCAAAATGTTGTTGAGCGGTACTGATAGAGGACTCTATAGTCAGGGGCACAGATCAGCGTTTCTGTGACCGCGAGCGAGAATCCAGGATGGTGTGTTGTCTCCTTGGTGCCAGGATCAAGGATGTCTCTGAGCAGGCACAGGATATACTGAAAGGGGAGGGTGAGCAGCCAGAGGTCCTGGTCCACATTGGTGCCAATGACATAGGAAGAGCGATGAGGTACTGCAAAGTGAATATAGGGAGCTAGGCAGAAGGTTAAAAAGCAGGACCTCTAGGGTTGTAATGTCAGGATTGATCCCTGTGCCACGTGCGAGTGAGGGTAGGAATAGGAGGATATGGCAAATGAATGTGTGGCTGAAGAGCTGGTGTAGGCGGGAGGGCTTCAGCTACTTGGACCATTGGGATCTCTTCTGGTGCAGAGGTGACCTGGACAAGAGGGATGGGTTGCAACTGGACTGGAATGGGGCCAATATCCTTGCCAGGAGGTTTACTAGCACTACTTGGGAGGGTTTAAACTAGTCTGGCAGGGACGTTAGACCCAAAGTAGTAGCCTCTACGATGGGATAGTTGAGGCAAATATAGAGGTTAAAGCAAGCAAGTACAGTAGGCAGGATAGGCAGGACAGGGAGTGTGGAAGGTCTGGCACAGTTATCTGCATTTACTTTAGTGCAAGAAGCCTTACAGGTAATGCAGAGGAACTCAAGCATGGATCGGTACATGGGATTGTGATATTATAGATATTATGGAAACGTGGTTGAGGGACGAGAAGGACTGGCAGCGCAATGTTCTGGGGTACCGATGCTGCTGGCATGACAGGGGTGGAGGTAAGATAAGAGGGGGAGTTGCACTATTGATTAGGGAGGACATCACGGCAGTACGTAGAGAGGATATCCCGGGGAAACATCCGGCAAGGCCATATGGGTATAAATTAGAAATAACAAAGAGGTCATCACTTTGATGGGATTATACGATAAGCCCCCCAATAGTCAGTGGGAAGTAGAGGAGCATATATGTAGGGAAATCACAGATAGGTGCAGAAATTATAGGGTTGTAATAGTAGATGATTTTAACTTCCCTGATATTGGCTGGGACCGCCTTACTGCTAAGGGATCAGATGGGGAAGAATTTGTTAAATGTGTCCAGGATAGTTTTCTGAAGCAGTGCGTGGATTGCCCTACTAAAGAAGGGGCTACACTCGACCTCCTCTTAGGAAATGAGGATGGGCAGGTGGTTGATGTGTCAGTGGGGGAGCACTTTGGAAGCAGTGACCATAACTCTATTAACTTCAAGATAGTTATGGAAAAGGATATGACTGCTCCTCAGGTTGAAGTCCTAAATTGGGGGAAGACTGATTTCGATGGTATCAGACAGCAGATTTCAAAAGTTGAATGGGAGAGGCTGTTTACAGGTAAAGGGACGTCTGACATGTGGGAGGCTTTTAAAAGTGAGACAGGAAGAGTTCAGGGCCGGCATGTCCCTGTTAGATTGAAGGGCAAGTCTGGCAAGTTTGGGGAACATTGGTTGACGAGGGATATTGAGGGTCAGGTCATAACAAAGAAGGAGGCATATGTCAGGAATAGGCAGCATGGATCAAGCTAGTCCCTCGAGGACTATAAGGGTTGTAGGAATCCACTTAAGAAGTAAATTAGGAGGGCGAAAAGGGGTCATGAGATTTCTCTGGCAAATAAGATAAAGGAGAATCCTAAAATATTCTGCAAGTATATTAAGAGTAAAAGGGTAGCTTTGGAGAGAGTAGATCACCCTAAGGATCAGTGTTGTAATCTATGTGTGGAGCCCCGGAAAATGGGCGCGTTCTTAAATTAATACTTCTCATCTGTATTTACCGTGGAGAAGGCCGTGGAACCTATTCAGTTCAAGGGACAGAACCGCGATATCCTGGAGCTTATCAACATTACAACGGAGTTTGGAGGTTTTGAAGCGCATTAAGGTGGATAAATCCCTAGGACCTGACCAGGTGTATCCGAGGATGTTATGGGGAGCAAGGGAGGAGATTGCAGGGGCCCTGGCAGAGATTTATGTGTTATCATTAGCCAAGGGTGAAGTACTGGAAGACTGGAGGATAGTTAATGTTGTGCCTTTATTTAAGAAGGGCTGCAGGGATAAGCCAGGCCGGTGAGCCTTACATCAGTGGTGGGAAAGTTACTGCAAGGGATTCTGAGAGACAGCATTTATATGCATTTGGAAAGGCAAGGTCAGATTAGTGATAGTCAGCATGGTATTGTGCATGGAAAATCATATCTCACGAATTTGATTGAGGTTTTTGAGGAGGTGACCAAGAAGATTGACGAAGGCACGGCAATGGCCGTTGTCTACATGGACATTAGCAAGGCCTTTGACAAGGTCGCGCAGGGTAGGCTGGGCCAGAGGGTTCAAACACATGGGATCCAGGGTGAGTGAGCCAATTGGATACAAAACTGTCTTGGTGATAGGAGGTAGAGGGTGTTGGTGGAGGGTTGTTTTTTCAGATTGGAGGCCGGTGACCAGTGGTGTGCCACAGGGATCGGTGTTGGGTCCTCTGTTGCTTGTCATATATATTAATGACCTGGATCAGAATTTAGGGGGGGATGATTAGTAAGTTTGCTGATGACACCAAAATTGGTGGTATAGTGGACAATGAAGAAGGTTGTCTCAGCTTACAACACGATATAGATCAACTGGGACAGTGGGCAAGGGATTGACAAATGGAATTTGAAGCAGACAAGTGCGAAGTGATGCATTTTGGGAAGTTAAACCAGGGCAGGACATAAACAGTGAATTGCAGGGCCCTGGGGAGTGTTGTTGTGTAAAGGTACCTTGGGGTGCAAGTACATGTTTCCTTGAAAGTAGCAACACAGGTAGACAGGGTGGTGAAGAAGGCATATAGCATGCTTGCTTTCATCGGCTGAGGCATTGAGTGCAAGAGTTGGGACGTCATGTTGCAGTTGTACATAACGTTGGTTTGGCCGCACTTGGAGTTGCAGTTCTGGTCACTGCACTACAGGAAATATGTGATTAAGCTTCACAAGGTGCAGAAAATATTCACAGGGATGTTGCCTGGTTTGAAAGGCTTGAGATATAAAGAGAGATTGGATACGCTGGATCTGTTTTCTCTGGAGTGAAGGAGGCTGAGAGGGGACATAATAGAGTTGTATGAAATTATTGGAGGCATAGATAGGGTAGATAGCCAGAGTCTGTTTCCCATGGTAGGGGTGACTAAAACTAGAGGGCATAGATTTAAGGTGAGAGAGAGGAGGTTTAAAGGGGATCGAAGTTGTAAATTTTTCACACAAAGAATAGTGGGTGTCTGGAATGAGCTGCCAGAGGAGGTGGTGGAGGCAGGAACAGAAGCAACATTTAAGAGGCATTTGGACCGGCAGTTGAATGAGTAAGGCATGGAGTGAAATGGAATTAAAGCAGTCAGGTGGGATTAGTATAGATAGGCATTATGGTCGGCATGGATGCGGTGGGCCGAAGCGCCTGTTGCTATGCTGTACGACTCTATGACTCTATGACAAATAGCTTTTCATTTACATTTCAAACTATCTTAAAATGGCCACAGAAATGAACACAGGCAATGGCAGTAACAGATTGTGTTTGACTCACTGGATTGATCCTCAATACAAAAAGATGAATCTTTGAGCAGTGGAGAGCAGAACCGCTCCCTCGATAAGAAATGACGGGCATTGACAGCTATGTTCGGCCAATTGCATCGTATATGCTAAATATGCCGCTATATAACCAGATGTTTCCATTGTACAGCCATTACTGTTCCACTGTTGGTTTATGTGTAGTCTATGAAGCGTATTCTTTGGTCGAAAGAAGGCAATTTTCTACTTTTGCTTCCTTCTGCTGCCGATCACTGCGGAGAGAATTTCACTGAACTTTTATCAGATTTTAAGACAATGGGTTGATTTTTCTGACCAATTTCACCGTTTATTTCAGCCTCCGCCAGAGACCACGCCAACCCTCGGTGACGACTCCACCGTCTATGCAGCGGTGAATGTATAGAACATTTACAGATATCCTGGGCACAAGGTGTGCCGCCACCCCACCCCCGCCTCCCAACAAGAGGTACAGTGCTAAGTAACATGATGATCATTGACACTTCATTCAATGCTATCCAGAGAGAATATGTGCTTGTAAACAGCCAGCTTGAGAAATAGAATCCAGAAAAGAAAACCTAACCTATTCCTGGTATGGAGTTTCCTTCACATGTCAATGAAACGACCCTTTCGAAACATAGCAAACAGGAGTAGGCCATTCAGCCCTGCTAGCCTGCTACCTTTCAATTATATCATCGCTGTTTTGCACTTCAGCTCTCTTTACCCACCTTTGTTCTATCAACCATAATACCTGGAATTAAGATAATAAAATCACAGTCTCTAAAATTACAACTGTTCAGCAACATCCATCACCCTTTGGGGGAAAGATTGTCAACTTCTGCTGACTGTTGTGTGCAAAGGTGCTGCCTGATTTTTCTGCTGAGCTACCTCGCTCGAATATAGGAACAAGAGTAAGCCATTCGGTCCCTCGAGCCCGCTCCGCCATGCAACTAGATAATGACTGATCTTCTATCTCAACACCATTTACCCGCACTATCCCCATACCCCTTGATATCTCTAATATCCAGAAATCTATCCATCTCTGTCTTGAACATATTCAATTACTGAGACTCTACCACCCTCTGGGGTACCGAATTGCAAATATTCACCACCGTCTGCGTGCAAATGTTCCTCCACATCTCAGTCCTAAATGGCCTACTACTTATTCTGAGACTGTGTTCCCTGGATCGAGACTCCCCAACCAGTGGAAATATCCTTCCTTCACCTAACCTGTCACGCCCTGTAAGAATATTGTATATTTTAATAAGACCACTTCTCATTCTACAAAACTGTGGAGAAAAAATACCCAGTCTCCTCAATCTCTCCTCATAGGACAATCCTGCCATCCCAGGGATTAGTCTGATGAACCGTCTTTGCAGTGCCACTATGGCAAGTATATCCTTCCTTAGGTAAGGAGACCAAAACTGCGCACAATACTCCAGGTGCGGTCTCACCAATGCTCTATACAATTACAGCAAGACATCTTTACTCCTGTACTCAAATCATCTGGCAAAAAGGTCAATATGCCAATTATCGTCTCAATTTCTTGCTGCATCTGCATGTTAGCTTTCAGTCATTCATGAACAAGGTCACCCAGGTCACTTTTGGACATCAGCACTTCCCAAACTCTCACCATTGAAGAAAAACATATGCATTTCTGTTTTTCCTACCAAAGTGGATAACATCACAATTTTCCATACTATATTCCATCTACCATGTTCTTTCCCATTCAGTCAGTCTGCAAAAATCCTCTTTAAGCCTCATTGCATCCTCCTCACAACCCACATTCCCACCTAGTTTTGTGTCATTCGCAAAATTGGAAACATTACATTTGGTCTCCAAATCCAAATTATTGATATTGATTGCTACATAATAAGTACCACAATTTTATTTCCCATCAATCTTCTATACTTAAGGGAATACAAGCCTCGCCTATGTAATCTGCCCTCATAATGTAACCCTCTGAGCCCAATATCAGTCTGGTCTATCTGTGCTGCACCTTCTCAAAGGCCAATAGATCTTTCCTGAGGTGTGGCGACCAGAAAGGTACACAAGGGGTCTTGCTATGAATCCGTACACCCGAAGCATAACTTCCACCCATTTGTATTCCCAATCGTCTTTGGATAACTGCACACTGCATCGCTGTTCCTGCATAGTGTGTGTGTAAAACGCAAACGTGCCCCCAGGTCCAAGAAGATCAATAGTGGGTTAACCAGGTGAATAGGGATGTATAATTTCACGAAGGTTAACAGCAGCCACCTTTTGCTGGGAGACGAAAGGCGGGAGTCCGTGAGTCTTAGAGTCACAGAGTCATTCACAGCACAGAAGGAGGGTTTTCGGCCCATCAAGTCCATGCGGCTCTCAACTGAGTTATTCAGTCAGTCCCATTCTCCAAATCGATCTCCGTGGCCCTGCAAGTCTACTGTGTCCAGGTGGACATCCAACTTCCTCTTGAATTCAGTGATCGTCTCCACTTCCACCATCCTTGTGGGCAGCGAGTCATTACCACCCACTGCGTAAAAACGTGCTTCCTCATATTCCTCCATGCATCTCTTGCCCAAAACATTCAACATGTGCTACCTCGTCCTTGTGCCATTTGTTAATGGGAACAGTTTTTCCTTGCCCAACTTAGCTAAGCCTGTCATAATCTTGTACACCTCTAATAAATCTCCCCTCAATCTCCTCTGTTCTTTTGAGAACAACTCCAGCTTTTCCACCCTAACATTATAGATATAATCCCCAACCCCTGGAACCATTCCAGTAAATCGCCTGTACACCCTCTCAAGACCCTCACCTCCTTCCTAACGTGTGGTGACCAGAGCTGGACACAACACTCCAGATGGGACCTAACCAGAGTTTTATACAGGTTCAGCATCACCTCCCTGATTTTGTCCTCTATAGAGAAACCTACGATTCCATATGCTATATGCACCACTCTCTCAATATGGGATTTGTGATAACATAAGCCTGCTTCATATCCTGGCACATTAGAGACTGCGTATTGTATCGTGGGAAATGAAATTACGTAAGGTAGGTGCATGAAAATCATTTTGCTTCCATCACTGATACATTCCTTCCTCCCACCCCACCCGACCCCAGCAGTGAATTTGCTCTTCGTCGCTTGGTATGAAAGAAGGAAGATGATATTCTTTACCTTTACGTTCAGTAAAAGCTGAGCCATGCGGCAGAAGGAAAAACTGCCAGGAATGACAATTTGACACTTATGGAATGTGACTGATGCCTTTACATTGATATTAAGGATGTTCTGACCTGTTATCGCTGTGGGATTGCTCCCTTGCTCTACCTGATTTTCCACTCTGCTCTTCGGCCAGGCGCCCAGAAATGAAAGGCAAAATTCCAATCCAATATGACAGGGGAATTTGATTATGTTTGTTACTGGGAAGCGTTCTTACATTTATAAGTATTTAAGCTGCTTTTATAGTTTTATAAAGTGATGCACATTCATTGTACAACAATACTGCACTTTCAATGTCTCCATAACCGCATTACAATTTCACTATTAACATTGTACTGGTGCCCTTCTAGGTACTAGAAGAGGGAAGTGATGTTCCACAAGGATCAGTTCTGAAACGATGATTTATATTAGTGAGACAGGGGCACCACTTATTCTCACTGCCTAACTATCGATCCATCTATCTATCTATCTAACGATCTATCTAGAGTTACCGCTCTGGAACTCCGCCCTCCGAGTCTGCTCTGAGAATCCCCGAGGGAAGTTGTTTATACTTAACGCTCAGGAACTCTGCCGTCCGAGTCTGCTCCGAGAATCCCCGAGGTACGTTTTTTACACTTACCACTCTGGAACACCGCCCTCCGAGACTGCTCCGAGAGTCCCCGAGGTAAGTTGTTTATACTCACCGCTCTGGAAAACCGTCCTCCGAGCCTGCTCCGAGTATCCCCGAGGTCGGTTTTTTTATACACTTACCGCTCTGGAACTGCGCCCCCCGAGTCTGCTCTGCGAATCCCCGAGGTAAGTGTTTTATACTTACCGCTCTGGAAATCCGCCCTCCGGGTCTGCTCCGAGAATCCCCGAGGTAAGGTTTTTTTACCTACCACTCTGGAAATCAGCCCTCAGAGTCTGCACCGAGAATCCCCGTGGTAAGTTTTTTGTACTTACCGCTCTGGAACTCAGACCTCCGAGTCTGCTCCGGGAATCCCTGAGGTAAGGCTTTTGTACTTACTGCTCTGGAACTCCGCCCTCCGAGTCTGCTCCGAGAATCCCCGAGGTATGATTTTCATACGAACCGCACTGGAACTCCGCCCTCCGAGCCTGCTCCGAGTATCCCCGAGGTCAGCGTATTACACTTGCAGCTCTGGAACCCGCCCTCCGAGTCTGCTCCGAGAATCCCTGAGGTAAGTTTGTTGTACTTAACGCTCTGGAAATCCGCCCTCCGAGTCGGCTACGAGAATCCCCGTGGAATCTTTTTCATACGAACCGCTCTGGGACTTCGCCCTCCGAGCCTGCTCCGAGTATTCCCGAGGTATGTTTTTTATACTTACCGCTCTGCAACTGCGCCCTCTGAGACTGCTCCGAGAATCCCCGAGGTAAGTTTTTTGTACTTACCGCTCTGGAACTCCGCCCTCCGAATCTGCTCGGAGAATCCCCGAGGTATGTTTTTCACATGAACCGCTCTGGAACGCCGCACTCCGATTCAGCACCGAGTATCCCCGAGGTAGGTTTTTTTACATACTCACCGTTCGGGAACTCCGCCCTCTGAGTCTGCTCCGAGAATCCCCGAGGTAAGTTTTTTTATACACTTACCGCTCTGGAACTCCGCCCTCCGAGTCTGCTCCAAGAATCCCTGAGGTAAGTTTGTTGTACTTAACGCTCTGGAAATCCGCCCTCCGAGTCTGCTACGAGAATCCCCGTGGAATCTTTTTCATACGAACCGCTCTGGGACTTCGCCCTCCGAGCCTGCTCCGAGTATTCCCTAGGTAGGTTTTTTTATATACTCACCGCTCGGGAGCTCCGCTCTCTGAGTCTGCTCCGAGAATCCCCGAGGTAAGTATTTTTATACACTTACCGCTCTGGAACTCCGCCCTCCGAGCCTGCTCCGAGAATCCCCGAGTAAGTTTTTTTATACACATACTGCTCTGGAACTCCGCCCTCCGAGTCTGCTCTGCGAATCCCCGAGGTAAGTTTTTTATACTTACCGGTCTGCAACTGTGCCCTCTGAATCTGCTCCGAGAATCCCCGAGGTAAGCGTTTTATACTTACCGCTCTGGAAATCCGCACTCCGAGTCTGCTCCGAGAATCCCCGAGGTATGTTTTTTTTTACATACCACTCTGGAACTCAGACCTCCGAGTCTGCTCGGAGAATCCCTGAGATAAGGCTTTCGTACTTACTGCTCTGGAGCTCCGCCCTCCGAGTCTGCTCCGAGAATCCCCGAGGTACGTTTTTTATACTTACCGCTCTGCAACTGCGCCCTCTGAGTCTGCTCCGAGAATCCCCGAGGTAAGTTTTTTTTACTTACGGCTCTAGCACTCCGCCCTCCGAGTCTGCTCCGAGAATCCCCGAGGTAAGTTTTTTTATATACTAACCGCTCGGGAACTCAACCCTCCGAGTCTGCTCCAAGAAACCCTGAGGTAAGTTTTGGGTACTTGCCGCTCTGGAACTCCGCCCTCCGAGCCTGCTCCGACTATCCCTCAGGTAGGTTTTTATATACACTTACCGCTCTGGAACTGCGCCCCCCGAGTCTGCTCTGCGAATCCCGGAGGTAAGTTCTTTATACTTACCGCTCTGTAAATCCGCCCTCCGGGTCTGCTCCGAGAATCCCCGAGGTAAGTTTTTTTTTACCTATCACTCAGGAAATCAGCCCTCAGAGTCTGCACCGAGAATCCCTGAGGTAAGTTTTTTGTACTTACCGCTCTGGAACTCTGCCCTCCGAGTCTGCTCCGAGAATCACTGAGGTATGTTTTTCATACGAACCGCTCAGGAACTCCGCCCTCCGAGCCTGCTCCGAGTATCCCCGAGGTAGGCCTTTTTATATAATCATTGCTCGGGAACTCCGCCCTCTGAGTCTGCTCCGAGAATCCCCGAGGTAAACGTTTTATACTTACCGCTCTGGAAATCCGCCCTCCGAGTCTGCTCCGAGAATTCCCGAGGTACGTTTTTTTTTACCTACCGCTCTGGAACTGAACCCTACGAGTCTGCACCGAGAATCCCTGAGGTAAGCTTTTTGTACTTACCGCTCTGGAACTCCGCCCTTCGCATCTGCTGCGAGAATCCCCAATGTATGCTTTTCATACGAATCACTCTGGAACTCCGCCCCCCGAGTCTGCTCCGAGAATCCCCGAGTAAGTTTTTTTATACACTTACTGCTCTGGAACTCCGCCCTCCGAGTCTGCTCTGCGAATCCCCGAGGTAAGTTTTTTATACTGACCGCTCTGCAACTGCGCCCTCTGAGTCTGCTCCGAGAATCCCCGAGGTAAGCGTTTTTTACTTACCGATCACGAAATCCGCCTTCCGAGTCTGCTCCGAGAATCCCCGAGGTAAGTTTTTTTTCCCTACCGCTCTGGAACTCAGCCCTCCGAGTCTGCTCCGGGAAGCCCTGAGGTAAGTTTTTTGTACTTACAGCTCTGGAACTCCGCCCTCCGAGTCTGCTCCGAGAATCCCCGAGGTATGTTTTTGCTAAGAACCGCTCTGGAACTCCGCCCTCCGAGTCAGCTCCGAGTATCCCCGAGGTAGGTTTTTTTATTAGAATTAGAATTAGAACATTACAGCACAGTACAGGCCCTTCAGCCCTCGATGTTGCGCCGACCTGTGAAACCATCTGACCTACACTATTCCATTTCCAAGTTTTTTTGTATACTCAATGCTCTCGAACTCCGCCTTCCGAGTCTGCTCCGACAATGCCCGAGGGAAGTTTTTTCTACATACTACTCTGGAACTCTGCCCTCCGAGTCTGCTCCTAGAATCCCTGAGGTAAGTTTTTTGAACTTACCGCTCCGGAACTCCGCCCTCCGAGTCTGCTCCGAGAATCCCCGAGGTATGTTTTTCAGATGAACCGCTCTGGAACGCCGCCCTCCGAGTCAGCTCCGAGTATCCCCGAGGTAGGTTTTTTTACATACTCACCGTTCGGGGACTCCGCCCTCTGAGTCTGCTACGGGAATCCCCGAGGTAAGTTTTTTTATCAAAGTAATTCATGGCAATGCTACTTCATTGGATACGTCATCAGGATGCGCCGCGGTACGCACATGCGCAGACGGCCTCATGGCGTTATTTCGTCTTCCTCCCGACTCGCCAGTTTGGCCTCTGCGCATGCGTCAAAGCTTCGGCGCGACTTTTTGAAAGTGGAAGGAGGAGAGGTTTCATCGGGCATTTTCTCGCATTTTATCTGAATTATTTATTCGTTTTGGAGACTTGCTTCATTTTTATTTGACACAGGAGATTGTTCCAAGGTAAGCTGCTCTGCCTTTGTAAGTTTCTCTGAAAACATTTCTATTGTCTGGGCCACCGCATGTTCTCCAGTCCCTGTTGTAAGTTGCTCTGAAAACATTTCCATTGTCTGGGCCACCGCATGTTCTCCAGCCCCTGTTGTGAGTTGCTCTGAAAACATTTCCATTGGCTGGGCCACCGCATGTGGCAGGATGAAGGCACATAGACTGTGATTTCTGGCGCCAAACAGGACACACTGCAGATACATGATGGCCAGGCTACCTTCAGCTGCATCTTCTCCATTCAGACTTTGTTGCCCTGCAAACATGCTGTTGTTGTGCAGAGGCATCTGGGTCTGCCTTTGGACAGGCTCGCCCCCAATTGTCGCTGGCGTGCATCTCAGACACCAACGACGACAGGCATGGCTGCTGCCATTGTGATTACAGAGGAACAGCCAAGGCCCCTCAGCCACAATGAAAAATACCGCTTGCTTTCAGATCAATTGTGCCAGCTACAACAGGCCGTTCTGCAGAGTGGAACAGCAGCATTCATGAGGAGACTGGACTGGCTGCTGCAACAGACTCTCCGCTGGCAGCAAGGACTGGCTGATGAGATGGAGCCATTTACTATGCCCAACAATTGCCCGGAAGCACCTTCGGATGGAGGTGGCCGCGCGCTGGACATCAGTCACGTGTCACAAACCCTGGATCCTGAGCGTCTTATCCCCTGGCCTAATGATCTGATGGACCATACATATGCCTGCCTGTTCAAATCTCCACTTCCCCTACCTGCGGTACCCTCTCCTTGCTGCTCAGTTACACAGTCACCTTCTCCTATACCCATCAGGGCAGTGCACATGGACACACAGTTTCCTGCTCCTACACCCATCAGGGCAGTGCTCATGGACACACAGTTACCTGCTCCTACACCCATCAGGGCTGTGCTCATGGGCACACAGTCACCTGCTCCTACACCCATCAGGGCAGTGCACATGGACACACAGTTACCTGCTCCTACACCCATCAGGGCAGTGCTCATGGACACACAGTTACCTGCTCCTACACCCATCAGGGCAGTGCTCAGTTACACAGTCACCTGCTCCTACACCCATCAGGGCAGTGCACATGGACACACAGTTACCTACTCCTACAACCATCAGGGCAGTGCACATGGGCACACAGTTACCTGCTCCTACACCCATCAGGGCAGTGCTCATGGACGCACAGCCACCTGTTTCCCCATCCGACGTTGAAACAACCATGCAGAGCCTTGTGAGTCTCCGCAATTGCCAGTTGCTGCCTGTCAAGCAGAGAGGGCGTCCAAAGGGGTCATGCACTTGGGGAGCATTCAGCAAGAAGAGACTGAGCACTAAAAGAAACAAGCATGCCGTGTCCAGTGGTAGCAGAAATGTGAATGCTCTTGCTGTGAACACAACTGGTGATAGTAGTAGGCAGGAGTAAATGGGAATGGATGGAAAGACGCACGAGTAACATAACCACTGGCAGGGAACTGCTGGGCTAAATTTCGAGCTTTAAGTTCATAGCCCAAAAGAAATGTGCTTCTTTTCCAGCACCCTCACATCATTCATGTTTTCCCTGAGAGCAGCATTGAACCATCACGAGATAGGGGAAGTTACATCATCCTGACTCCTCAGCTGAAGTGGGTACTAAGTGATTCATTGGCGGTGTTATCAGAACATGCCTTTACCGCAGAACACAAAGCATGCTCAACAGTAATTTCATTGGAGGGAGGGAAGCTCTGACACTGATGTTCTTTCCTTATTTTCTTTCATGTAAAATGTGCCCTTGAGAAAACAATCCTTGACACTTAAGGACAGCATTCAAGCAAAGGAGGCAGTGCAGGAGAGGACGCAAGAATGTGCTGATTCCTGCATCTGAGGTGGGTAATAAGTGCTTCATTGGCGACGTTATCAATTGGTGCCTTCACTGCAGAACTTAAAAAGGTGTGCACAACAGTAATTTCTTTGGATGGAGGGAGGCTAGCTCTGACTCTGATTTGCTTTATTTCTTTTCATGTAAAACATGCCGTCGAGAAAACAATCCTTGAGACTTAAGGTCAGCATTCAAGCAACGAAGGCAACTAGATCATGCTGAGGAGCTCATCACGATGTGGAAAGGAACATTGCATTTATGGATGAATTGGGAATGCACATTGGGATGCGCTTGGGGAACATTCACCAAGAATAGACTGAGCTCAGACTCTTGTGACTTTGCCTTCTTCACATGGACAATACAGTAGTGGAATAGAGAGCCAAGCGTTTATTCACCACAAGGCTCTCCAGGAAGAATCTCTTTAGCTGTGCACAGCAGAGAATCGGCCTGTCTGTCTAACGGAAATGCTGGACACAACACTCATGTATCCATGCACAGCAGTTCCTTGGATACTTAATGAACTTAATAAAACTTTTCAACAATTAAACCCAGAATTGTTGAGGTTTTGTTTTGCATGCTATTTCCCCGACTTTGCAACTGCACTTCAGATATTCAACTATGGTGGGGGGGTAGAGGGAGGGGTGGGTGAAGAGGGGGAGGGGTGGGGAGTGCGGGGAGGGGTGGGGAGAGGGAGCATGCAAAATGCAGGGACCAAACAGTTGCAATGGGTGAAGTACTGAGGAGAAGTATAGAAAGCAACTGGGTAGGGGAGAAAGCAACTGGATTGGGCATCCGCAGCTGGAGGGAACGGCTGAATGGAGAGGGCCGGAAGTGAGAGGCCGTAGAGAGCCACGGGGAGCGAGCGTGCGAAGACCTTGGTCTCACCGGTCCAGGGAATGACCAGTAAGTCTGTTGCTGTTGTGCTTATGGCGCATGCATAGAAAAAGGCACTCCCCTTCCGTTCTGCTGCTCCCCCCCACTCTCTTCCCTTCCTCCCTCTCCCCCCAGCTCTCCCCCTCCCCACTCTCTCCCCTTCCTCCCTCTCCCCCCAGCTCTCCCCCTCCCCCCTTCCTTACCCCTCCCTCTCCCTCTTTCTCCCCTCCCCCTTCCTTACCTCACCCTCTTTCTCCCCCCTCCCCTCCCTCTTTCTCTCCCCCTCCCCTCCCTCTTTCTCTCCCCCCCTCCCCTCCCCTCCCTCTTTCTCCCCCCACTCCCCGGCACCGTTACCGCTGGTCTCCCCGCGCTGCTCTCCCCGGCCCCCGCGCTGATCTCCCCGGCCCGCGCAATGATCTCCCCGGTCCCCGCGCTGCTCTCCCCGGCCCCCGCGCTGCTCTCCCCGGCCCCGCGCTGATCTCCCCGGCCCCTGCGCTGATCTCCCCGCCCGCTCCACTCTCTCACTCCGGCCATTGTATTCTGCCACGTGTTTGTTAGGTTTCAACTCTGTGATTTTTTGAGCAGCGCCATCTTTAGTCCTGGCAGCTGCTACAGTCGCAGGCTGTGACGTTTTCGTGGCACATGCTGTATCTGCGCATGTGCCAAAACAGCGCCACCTACCGATCGCGTTGTCAACAATTGCGGTCTTTTTTTATACACTTACCGCTCTGGAGCTCCGCCCTCCGAGTCTGCTCTGCGAATCCCCGAGGTTAGTTTTTTTGTATACTCAATGCTCTCGAACTCTGCCTTCTGAGACTGCTCCGAAAATGCCCGAGGAAGTTTTTTAAACATACTACTCTGGAACTCTGCCCTCCGAGTCGGCTGTGAGAATCCTTGAGGTAAGTTCTTTGTACTTACTGCTCTGGACCTCTGCCCTCGAGTCTGCTCAGAGAATTCCCGAGGTACGTTTTTTTAACAATCTCACCGCTCTAGAACTCCGTCTTCCGAGTGTGCTCATAAAATCCCCGAGACAAGTTTTTTTTATCGTCAGCGCTCTGCAACTGCGTCCTCTGAGTCTGCTCCGAGAATCCCCGAGGTAAGCGTTTTATACTTACCGCTCTGGAAATCCGCCCTCCGAGTCTGCTCCGAGAATCCTCGCGTTAAGTTTTTTGTACTTATCGCTCTGGAACTCCGCCCTCCGAGTCTGCTCCGAGAATCCCCGAGGTATGTTTTTCACACGAACCGCTCTGGAACTCCGCCCTCCGAGCCTGCACCGAGTATCCCCGAGGTAAGCGTTTTATACTTACCGCTCTGGAAATCCGACCTCCGTGTCTGCTCCGAAAATCCCTGAGGTAAGTTTTTTGTACTTACCGCTCAGGAAATCCGCCCTCCGCATCTGCTCCGAGAACCCCCCAGGTATGCTTTTCATACGAACCTCTCTGGAACTCAGCCCTCCGAGCCTGCTCCGACTATCCCCGAGGTAGGTTTTTTTATATACTCACCGCTCGGGAACTCTGCCCTCTGAGTCTGCTCCGAGTAACCCCGAGTAAGTTTTTTTATACACTTACCGCTCTGGAACTCCGCCCTCCGAGTCTGCTCTGCGAATCCCCGAGGTACGTTTTTTATACTGACCGCTCTGCAACTGCGCCCTCTGAGTCTGCTCCGAGAATCCCCGAGGTAAGCGTTTTATACTTGCAGCTCAGGAACTCCACCCTCCGAGTCTGCTCCGAGAATCTCTGAGGTATGTTTTTCATACGAACCGCACTGGAACTCCGCCCTCCGAGCCTGCTCCGAATATCCCCGAGGTAGGTTTTTTTTATATCCTCACCGCTCGGGAACTCTGCCCTCTGAGTCTGCTCAGAGTAACCCCGAGTAAGTTTTTTTATACACTTACCGCTCTGGAACTCCGTCCTCCGAGACTGCTCTGCGAATCCCCGAGGTACGTTTTTTATACTGACCGCTCTGCAACTGCGCCCTCTGAGTCTGCTCCGAGAATCCCCGAGGTAAGCGTTTTATACTTGCAGCTCAGGAACTCCACCCTCCGAGTCTGCTCCGAGAATCCCCGAGGTACGTTTTTTTCACCTACCGCTCTGGAACTCAACCCTCCGAGTCTGCTCCGAGAATCCCTGAGGTAAGTTTTTTGTACTTACCGTTCTGGAACTCCGCCCTCCGCTTCTGCTCCGAGAATCCCAAAGGTATGCTTTTCATACGAACCGCTCTGCAACTCCGCCCTCCGAGCCTGCTCCGAGTATCCCCGAGGTAGGTTTTTTTATCTACTCACCGCTCGGAAACTCCGCCCTCTGAGTCTGCTCCGAGAATCCCCGAGTAAGTTTTTTTATACACCTACCGCTCTGGAACTCCGCCCTCCGAGTCTGCACTGCGAATCCCCGAGGTAAGTTTCTTATACTGACCTCTCTGCCACTGCGCCCTCTGAGTCTGCTCCGAGAATCCTCGAGGTACGCTTTTTCTACTTAGCGCTCAGGGAATCCACCCTCCGGGTCTACTCCGAGAATCCACGAGGTACGTTTTTTTTACCTAACGCTCTGGAACTCAGCCCTCTGAGTCTGGTCTTAGAATCCCTGAGGTAAGTTTTTTGAACTTACCACTCTGAAACACCGCCCTCCGAGTCTGCTCCGAGAATCCCCGAGGAAGGTTTTTCATCTGAACCGCTCTGGAACTCCGCCCTCCGAGTTAGATCCGACGATCCCCGAGGTAGGTATTTTTACATACTCTCCGCTCGGGAACTCCGCCCTCTGAGTCTGCTCTGAGAATCCCCGAGTAAGTTTTTTTATACACTTACCGCTCTGGAACTCCGCCCTCCGAGTCTTCTCTGCGAATCCCCGAGGTAAGTTTTTTATACTGACCGCTCTGCCACTGCGCCCTCTGAGTCTGCTCCGAGAATCCTCGAGGTAAGCGTTTTATACTTAGCACTCAGGGAATCCACCCTCCGAGTCTACTCCGAGAATTCCCCGAGGTACGTTTTTTTTACCTACCGCTCTGGAACTCAGCCCTCCGAGTCTGGTCCTAGAATCTCTTAGGTTGGTTTTTTGAACTTACCGCTCTGAAACACCGCCCTCCGAGTCTGCTCCGAGAATACCCGAGTTATGTTTTTCATCTGAACCGCTCTGGAACTCCGCCCTCCGAGTTAGCTCCGAGTATCCCCGAGGTAGTTTTTTTTACATACTCACCGTTCGGGAACTCCGCCCTCTGAGTCTGCTCTGAGAATCCCCGAGGTAAGTTTTTTTATACACTTACCGCTCTGGAACTCCACCCTCCGAGTCTGCTCCGAGAATACCGGAGTTATGTTTTTCATCTGAACCGCTCTGGAACTCCGCCCTCCGAGTTAGCTCCGAGTATCCCCGAGGTAGTTTTTTTTACATACTCACCGTTCGGGAACTCCGCCCTCTGAGTCTGCTCTGCGAATCCCCGAGGTAAGTTTTTTATCCTCACCGCTCTGCAACTGTGCCCTATGAGTCTGCTCCGAGAATCCCCGAGGTAAGTTTTTTTGTATACTCAATGCTCACGAACTCCGCCTTCTGAGTCTGCTCCGACAATGCCCGAGGGAAGTTTTTTATACATACTACTCTGGAACTCCGCCCTCCGAGTCGGCTGAGAGAATCTCTGAGGTAAGTTGTTTGTACTTACTGCTCTGGAACTCCGCCCTCCGCGTCTGCTCCGAGAATCCCCGAGGTACGTTTTTTATACTTTGCGCTCTGGAAACCTGCCCTCGAGCCTGCTCCGAGAATTCCCGAGGTACGTTTTTTTACAAACTCACCGCTCGAGAACTCCGCCTTACGAGTGTGCTCGTAGAATCCCCGAGATAAGTTTCTTTTTATCGTCACAGCTCTGGAAATCCGCCCTCCGAGTCTGCTCCGAGAATCCCCGAGGTACGGTTTTTTTTACCTACCGCTCTGGAACTCAACCCTCCGAGTCTGCTCCGAGAATCCCTGAGGTAAGCGTTTTATACTTACCGCTCAGGAAATCCACCCTCCGAGTCTGCTCCGAGAATCTCCGAGGTAAGTTTTTTTTACCTACCGCTCTGGAACTCAGCCCTCCGAGTCTGCTCTGAGAATCCCTGAGGTAAGTTTTTTGTACTTACTGCTCTGGAACTCCGCCCTCCGAGTCTGCTCCGAGAATCCGCGAGGTATGTTTTTCATATGAACCGCTCTGGAACTCCGCACTTCGAGTCAGCTCCGAGTATCCCGGAGGTAGTTTTTTTATACACTCACCGTTCGGGAACTCCGCCCTCTGAGTCTGCTCCGAGAATCCCCGAGGTAAGTTTTTTTATACACTTACCGCTCTGGAACTCCGCCCTCCGAGACTGCTCCGACAATGCCCGAGGGAAGTTTTTTATACGTAAAGTTCTGGAACTCTGCCCTCCGAGTCGGCTCCGAGAATCCCTGAGGTAGGTTTTTTATACTTTGCGCTCTGGAACCCTGCCCTCGAGTCTGCTCCGAGAATCCCCGAGATAAGTTTTTTTTTATCGTCAGCGCTCAGGAACCCCGCCCTCCGAGTCTGCTCTGAGAATAACCGAGGTAAGTGTTTTGTACTTACCGCTCTGGAACTCCGCCCTCCGAGTCTGCTCCGAGAATCCCCGAGGTAGGTTTTTTATACTTACCGCACTGGAACGCCGCCCTTCGACTCTGCTCCGAGAATCCCCGAGGTACGTTTTTTATACTGACCGCTCTGCAACTGCGCCCTCTGAGTCTGCTCCGAGAATCCCCGAGGTAAGCATTTTATACTTGCAGCTCAGGAACTCCACCCTCCGAGTCTGCTCCGAGAATCCCCGAGGTACGTTTTTTTCACCTACCGCTCTGGAACTCAACCCTCCGAGTCTGCTCCGAGAATTCCTGAGGTAAGTTTTTTGTGCTTACCGTTCTGGAACTCCGCCCTCCGCTTCTGCTCCGAGAATCCCAAAGGTATGCTTTTCATACGAACCGCTATGGAACTCCGCCCTCCGAGCCTGCTCCGAGTATCCCCGAGGTAGGTTTTTTTATCTACTCACCGCTCGGGAACTCCGCCCTCTGAGTCTGCTCCGAGAATCCCCGAGTAAGTTTTTTTATACACTTACCGCTCTGGAACTCCGCCCTCCGAGTCTGCTCTGCGAATCCCCGAGGTAAGTTTTTTAAACTGACCGCTCTGCCAAGGCGCCCTCTGAGTCTGCTCCGAGAATCCTCGAGGTAAGCGTTTTCTACTCAGCGCTCAGGGAATCCACCCTCCGAGTCTACACCGAGAATCCACGAGGTACGTTTTTTTTACCTACCGCTCTGGAACTCAGCCCTCGGAGTCTGGTCTTAGAATCCCTTAGTTAAGTTTTTTGAACTTCCCGCTCTGAAACACCGCCCTCCGAGTCTGCTCCGAGAATACCCGAGGTATGTTTTTCATCTGAATGGCTCTGGAACTCCGCCCTCCGAGTTAGCTCCGACGATCCCCGAGGTAGTTGTTTTTACATACTCACCGCTCGGGAACTCCGCCCTCCGAGTCTGGTCTTAGAATCCCTGAGGTAAGTTTTTTTATACTCTTACCGCTCTGGAACTCGGCCCTCCGAGTCTGCTCTGCGAATCCCCGAGCTAAGTTTTTTATACTTACCGCTCTGCAACTGCGCCCTCTGAGTCTGCTCCGAGAATCCCCGAGGTAAGTTTTTTTGCTTACTCAATGCTCACGAACTCTGCCTTCCGAGTCTGCTCCGACAATGCCCGAGGGAAGTTTTTTATACATACTACTCTGGAACTCTGCCCTCCGAGTCGGCTGAGAGAATCCCTGAGGTAAGTTCTTTGTACTTACTGCTCTGGAACTCCGCCCTCCGCGTCTGCTCCGAGAATCCCCGAGGTACGTTTTTTTATACATTGCGCTCTGGAAATCCGCCCTCCGTGTCTGCTCCGAGAATCCCCGAGGTACGTTTTTTTTACCTACCGCTCTGGAACTCAACCCTCCGAGTCTGCTCCGAGAATCCCTGAGGTAAGCGTTTTATACTTACCACTCAGGAAATCCACCCTCCGAGTCTGCTCCGAGAATCTCCGAGGTAAGTTTTTTTTACCTACCGCTCTGGAACTCCGCCCTCCGAGTCTGCTCTGAGAATCCCTGAGGTAAGTTTTTTGTACTTACCGCTCTGGAACTCCACCCTCCGAGTCTGCTCCGAGAATCCCCGAGATATGTTTTTCATATGAACCGCTCTGGAACTCCGCCCTCCGAGTCAGCTCCGAGTATCCCCGACATAGTTTTTTTATATACTCACCGTTCGGGAACTCCGCCCTCTGAGTCTGCTCCGAGAATCCCCGAGGAAAGTTTTTTATACTTACCGCTCTGCAACTGCGCCCTCTGAGTCTGCTCCGAGAATCCTCGAGGTAAGCGTTTTATACTTGCAGCTCAGGAACTCCACCCTCCGAGTCTGCTCCGAGATTCCCCGAGGTACGTTTTTTTCACCTACCGCTCTGGAACTCCGCCCTCCGAGTCTGCTCTGAGAATCCCTGAGGTAAGTTTTTTGTACTTACCGCTCTGGAACTCCACCCTCCGAGTCTGCTCCGAGAATCCCCGAGATATGTTTTTCATATGAACCGCTCTGGAACTCCGCCCTCCGAGTCAGCTCCGAGTATCCCCGACATAGTTTTTTTATATACTCACCGTTCGGGAACTCCGCCCTCTGAGTCTGCTCCGAGAATCCCCGAGGAAAGTTTTTTATACTTACCGCTCTGCAACTGCGCCCTCTGAGTCTGCTCCGAGAATCCTCGAGGTAAGCGTTTTATACTTGCAGCTCAGGAACTCCACCCTCCGAGTCTGCTCCGAGAATCCCCGAGGTACGTTTTTTTCACCTACCGCTCTGGAACTCAGCCTTCCGAGTCTGGTCTTAGAATCCCTGAGGTAAGTTTTTTGAACTTACCGCTCTGAAACACTGCCCTCTGAGTCTGCTCCGAGAATCCCCGAGTAAGTTTTTTTATACACTTACCGCTCTGGAACTCCGCCCTCCGAGTCTGCTCTGCGAACCCCTGAGGTAAGTTTTTTATACTGACTGCTCTGCCACTGCGCCCTCTGAGTCTGCTCCGAGAATCCTCGAGGTAAGCGTTTTATACTTAGCGCTCAGGGAATCCACCCTCGGAGTCTACTCCGAGAATCCCCGAGGTACGTTTTTTTTTCCCTACCGCTCTGTAACTCAGCCCTCCGAGTCTGGTCCTAGAATACCTTAGGTAAGTTTTTTGAACTTACCGCTCTGAAACACCGCCCTCCGAGTCTGCTCCGAGAATACCCGAGGTATGTTTTTCATCTGAATGGCTCTGGAACTCCGCCCTCCGAGTTAGCTCCGAGTATCCCCGAGGTAGTTGTTTTTACATACTCACCGTTCGGGAGCTCCGCCCTCTGAGTCTGCTCCGAGAATCCCCGAAGTAAGTTTTTTTATACTCTTGCCGCTCTGGAACTCCGCCCTCCGAGTCTGCTCTGCGAATCCCCGAGCTAAGTTTTTTATACTTACCGCTCTGCAACTGCGCCCTCTGAGTCTGCTCCGAGAATCCCCGAGGTAAGTTTTTTTGCATACTCAATGCTCACGAACTCCGCCTTCCGAGTCTGCTCCGACAATGCCCGAGGGAAGTTTTTTATACATACTACTCTGGAACTCTGCCCTCCGAGTCGGCTGAGAGAATCCCTGAGGTAAGTTCTTTGTACTTACTGCTCTGGAACTCCGCCCTCCGCGTCTGCTCCGAGAATCCCCGAGGTACGTTTTTTTATACTTTGCGCTCTGGAAATCCGCCCTCCGAGTCTGCTCCGAGAATCCCCGAGGTACGTTTTTTTTACCTACCGCTCTGGAACTCAACCCTCCGAGTCTGCTCCGAGAATCTCCGAGGTATGTTTTTTGTACTTACCGCTCTGGAACTCCGCCCTCCGAGTCAGCTCCGAGTATCCCCGACATAGTTTTTTTTATATACTCACCGTTCGGGAACTCCGCCCTCTGAGTCTGCTCCGAGAATCCCCGAGGAAAGTTTTTTATACTTACCGCACCGGAACGCCGCCGTTCGACTCTGCTCCGAGAATCCCCGAGGTACGTTTTTTATACTGACCGCTCTGCAACTGCGCCTTCTGAGTCTGCTCCGAGAATCCTCGAGGTAAGCGTTTTATACTTGCAGCTCAGGAACTCCACCCTCCGAGTCTGCTCCGAGAATCCCCGAGGTACGTTTTTTTCACCTACCGCTCTGGAACTCAGCCCTCCGAGTCTGGTCTTAGAATCCCTGAGGTAAGTTTTTTGAACTTACCGCTCTGAAACACTGCCCTCTGAGTCTGCTCCGAGAATCCCCGAGTAAGTTTTTTTATACACTTACCGCTCTGGAACTCCGCCCTCCGAGTCTGCTCTGCGAACCCCTGAGGTAAGTTTTTTATACTGACCGCTCTGCCACTGCGCCCTCTGAGTCTGCTCCGAGAATCCTCGAGGTAAGCGTTTTATACTTAGCGCTCAGGGAATCCACCCTCGGAGTCTACTCCGAGAATCCCCGAGGTACGTTTTTTTTCCCTATCGCTCTGGAACTCAGCCCTCCGAGTCTGGTCCTAGAATGCCTTAGGTAAGTTTTTTGAACTTACCGCTCTGAAACACCGCCCTCCGAGTCTGCTCCGAGAATACCCGAGGTATGTTTTTCATCTGAACCGTTCTGGAACTCCGCCCTCCGAGTTAGCTCCGAGTATCCCCGAGGTAGTTGTTTTTACATACTCACCGTTCGGGAGCTCCGCCCTCTGAGTCTGCTCCGAGAATCCCCGAAGTAAGTTTTTTTATACTCTTACCGCTCTGGAACTCCGCCCTCCGAGTCTGCTCTGCGAATCCCCGAGCTAAGGTTTTTATACTTACCGCTCTGCAACTGCGCCCTCTGAGTCTGCTCCGAGAATCCCCGAGCTAAGTTTTTTTGCATACTCAATGCTCACGAACTCCGCCTTCCGAGTCTGCTCCGACAATGCCCGAGGGAAGTTTTTTATACATACTACTCTGGAACTCTGCCCTCCGAGTCGGCTGAGAGAATCCCTGAGGTAAGTTCTTTGTACTTACTGCTCTGGAACTCCGCCCTCCGCATCTGCTCCGAGAATCCCCGAGGTACGTTTTTTTTACCTACCGCTCTGGAACTCAACCCTCCGAGTCTGCTCCGAGAATCCCTGAGTTAAGCGTTTTATACTTACCACTCAGGAAATCCACCCTCCGAGTCTGCTCCGAGAATCTCCGAGGTAAGTTTTTTTTACCTACCGCTCTGTAACTCAGCCCTCCGAGTCTGCTCTGAGAATCCCTGAGGTAAGTTTTTTGTCCTTACCGCTCTGGAACTCCGCCCTCCGAGTCTGCTCCGAGAATCCCCGAGGTATGTTTTTCACATGAACCGCTCTGGAACTCCGCCCTCCGAGTCAGCTCCGAGTATCCCCGACATAGTTTTTTTATATGCTCACCGTTCGGGAACTCCGCCCTCTGAGTCTTCTCCGAGAATCCCCGAGGTAAGTTTTTTTATACACTTACCGCTCTGGAACTCCGCCCTCCGGGTCTGCTGCGACAATGCCCGAGGGAGGTTTTTTATACATAAAATTCTGGAACTCCGCCCTCCGAGTCAGCTCCGAGTATCCCCGACATAGTTTTTTTATATGCTCACCGTTCGGGAACTCCGCCCTCTGAGTCTTCTCCGAGAATCCCCGAGGTAAGTTTTTTTATACACTTACCGCTCTGGAACTCCGCCCTCCGAGTCTGCTCCGAGAATCCCCGAGGTATGTTTTTCACATGAACCGCTCTGGAACTCCGCCCTCCGAGTCGGCTCCGAGAATCCCAGAGGTAGGTTTTTTATACTTTGCGCTCTGGAACCCTGCCCACGAGTCTACTCTGAGAATAACCGATGTAGGTTTTTTGTACTTACCGCTCTGGAACTCCTCCCTCCGAGTCTGCCCCGAGAATCCCCGAGGTAAGTTTTTTTCATCGTCAGCGCTCTGGAACCCCGCCCTCCGAGTCTGCTCTGAGAATAACCGAGGTAAGTTTTTTGTACTTACCGCTCTGGAACCCCGCCCTCCGAGTCTGCCCCGAGAATCCCCGAGGTAAGTTTTTTATACTTACCGCACTGGAACGCCGCCCTTCGACTCTGCTCCGAGAATCCCCGAGGTACGTTTTTTTGACCTACTGCTCTGGAACTCAGCCCTCCGAGTCTGCTCCGAGAATCCCTGAGGTAAGCTTTTTGCACTTACCGCTCTGGAACTCCACCCTCCGAGTCGGCTCTGAGAATCCCCGAGGTATGTTTTTCATACGGACCGCTCTGGAACTCCGCCATCCGAGCCTGCTCCGAGTATCTCCGTGGTAGGTTTTTTTATATACTGACCACTCGGGAACACCACATTCTGGGTCTGCTCCGAGAATCCCCGCGGTAAGTTTTTTTATACACTTACCGCTCTGGTACTCCGCCCTCCGAGTCTGCTCCGTGAATCCCCAAGGTAAGTTTTTTATCCTTACCGTTCTGCAACTGCGCCCTCTGAGTCTGCTCCGAGAATCCCTGAGGAAAGCGTTTTATACTTACCGCTCTGGAAATCCGCCCTCCGAGTCTGCTCGAGAATCCCCGAGGTAAGTTTTTTATACTTACCGCACTGGAACGCCGCCCTTCGACTCTGCTCCGAGAATCCCCGAGGTATGTTTTTTTGACCTACCGCTCTGGAACTCAGCCCTCCGAGTCAGCTCCGAGAATCCCTGAGGTACGTTTTTTGTACTTACCGCTCTGAAACTCCGCCCTCCGAGCCTGCTCCGAGTATCCCTGAGGTAAGTATTTTTATATACTCACCGCTCGGGAACTCCGCCCTCTGAGTCTGCTCTGCGAATCCCCGAGGTACGTTGTTTATACTTACTGCTCTGCAACTGCGCCCTTTGAGTCTGCTCCAAGAATCCCTGAGGAAAGTTTTTTGTACTTACCGCACTGGAACTCCACCCTCCGCGTCTGCTCCGAGAATCCCCAAGGTATGCTTTTCATCCGAACCTCTCTGGAACTCCGCCCTCCGAGCCTGCTCCGAGTATCCCCGAGGTAGGTTTTTTTCTATCCTCACCGCACGGGAACTCCGCCCTCTGAGTCTGCTCCGAGAATCCCCGAGTAAGTTTTTTTTACACACTTATCGCTCTGGAACACCGCCTTCCGAGTCTGCTCTGCGAATCCCCGAGGTAAGTTTTTTATACAGACCGCTCTGCCACTGCGCCCTTGAGTCTGCTCCGAGAATCCCCGAGGTAAGCGTTTTATACTTACCGCTCAGGAAATCCATCCTCCGAGTCTGCTCCGAGAATCTCCGAGGTAAGTTTTTTTGACCTACCACTCTGGAACTCAGCCCTCCGAGTCTGCTCTGAGAATCCCTGAGGTAAGTTTTTTGTACTTACCGCTCTGGAACTCCGCCCTCCGAGTCAGCTCCGAGTATCCCCGACATAGTTTTTTTATATACTCACCGTTGGGGAACTCCGCCCTCTGAGTCTGCTCCGAGAATCCCTGAGGAAAGCGTTTTGTACTTACCGCTCTGGAAATCCGCCCTCCGAGTCTGCTCGAGATTCCCCGAGGTAAGTTTTTTTTTACCTACCGCTCTGGAACTCAGCCCTCACAGTCTTCTCCGAGAATCCCTGAAGTACGTTTTTTGTACTTACCGCTCTGGAACTCCGGCCTCCGAGTCTGCTCTGAGAATCCCCGAGGTATGTTTTTCATTCGAATCGCTCTGGAACTCCGCCCTCCGAGCCTGCCCCGAGTATCTCCGAGGTAGGTTTTTTTGTGTACTCACCGCTCGGGAACGCCACCCTCTGAGTCTGCTCCGAGAATCCCCGAGGTATGTTTTTTTATACACTTACAGCTCTGGAACTCCGCCCTCCGAGTCTGCTCTTGTAGTGTCGCCCACCCGCCTTCCTCCTCTTACCAACAAAATGGACTCGGTTGTGTGTCGGTCAGGTAAGGCTTTTTCGATTTCTCTTCTTGTTTTATCGTGTGATTGGTTAAAATCTTGGGAATTTAGAATAGTGGGAAAGGAGGTTAAGGCAGTTGAATGTTCCTCCTGCAGAATGTGGGAGGTAAGGGTTGCCAAGGGTGTCCCTGCTGACTGCATCTGCGGGAAGTGCACCCAGTTCCAGCTCCTCGAGGACCGCGTTAGGGAACTGGAGCTGGAGCTGGAGGAACTTCGAATCATTCGGGAGGCGGAGGGGATTATTGAGAGGAGTTATCAGGAGGCAGTCAGACCTCAGGTAAAAGAAAAAGGTAGATGTGTTACCGTCAGGGGAAGGAGAGGGAACCAGCAGGCATCGCAGGGATCCCCTGTGGCCGTTTCCCTCAACAACAGGTATACGGTTTTGGATACTGTTGGGGGAGACGACTTACCAGGGGTAGGCAACGGGATTCAGGTCTCTGGCGCAGAATCTGTCCCTGTTGCTCAGAAGCGAAGGGGTAAGAGGAGCAGAGCATTAGTCATTGGGGACTCCATAGTTAGGGGAACAGATAGGACGTTTTGCGGGAACGAGCGAGGCTCACGGTTGGTGTGTTGCCTCCCACGTGCCAGCGTACGTGATGTCTCGGATCGTGTTTTTGGGATCCTCAAGGGGAAGGGGGAGCAGCCCCAAGTCGTGGTACACATAGGCACCAACGACATAGGTAGGAAGACAGATGGGGATTTAAGGCAGAAATTCAGGGAGCTAGGGTGGAAGCTTAGAGTGAGAACAAACAGAGTTGTTATCTCTGGGTTGTTGCCCGTGCCACGTGCGAGCGAAGTGAGGAATAGGGAGAGAGAGGAGTTGAACACGTGGCTGCAGGGATGGTGTAGGAGGTAGGGTTTTGGTTTCCTGGATAATTGGGGCTCTTTCTGGGGTAGGTGGGACCTCTACAAACAGGATGGGCTTTACCGGAACCAGACGGGTACCAATATCCTGGGGGGGGAGATTTGCTAGTGCTCTTCGGAGGGAATAAAACTAATTCAGCAGGGGGATGGGAATCTAAATTGTAGTTCTAGTGTGCAGGATGTTGAGAGTAGTGAGGTCAGGGATAAGGTTATAAGGACACAAGAGGGCACTGGCAAGCAAGAGCTTGGTTTAAAATGTGTCTACTTCAACGCCAGGAGCATCCGGAATAAGGTGGGTGAGCTTGCAGCATGGGTTGGAACATGGGATCTCGATGTTGTGGCCATTTCAGAGACATGGGTAGAGCAGGGACACGAATGGATGTTGCGGGTTCCTGGATTTAGATGTTACAGTAGGAACAGAGAAGATGGTAAAAGGGGGGGTGTGGCATTGTTAATCAAGGAAAGTATTACAGCGGCAGAAAGGACGTTTTAGGACTCGTCGACAGAGGTAGTATGGGCCGAGGTTAGAAACAGGAGAGGTGATGTCACCCTGTTGGGAGTTTTCTATAGACCTCCAAATAGTTCCAGAGATGTAGAGGAAAGGATAGCAAAGATAATTCTTGACAGGAGCGAGAGTAACAGGGTAGTGGTTATGGGGGACTTTAACTTTCCAAATATCGACTGGAAATACTATAGTTCGAGTACTTTAGATGGGTCTGCTTTTGTCCAGTGTGTGCAGGAGGGTTTTCTGACGCAGTATGTAGACAGGCCAACCAGGGGCGATGCCACATTGGATTTGGTACTGGGTAATGAACCCAGCCAGGTGTTAGATTTAGAAGTTGGAGAGCACTTTGGTGATAGTGATCACAATTCGGTTAGGTTTACTTAAGCGAAGGGCAGGGACAGGCATATACAGCAGGGCAAGAATTATAGCTGGGGGAAAGGAAATTATGATGCGATTAGGCAAGATTTAGGATGCGTAGGATGGGGAAGGAAACTGCAGGGGATGGGCACAATCGAAATGTGGAGCTTATTCAAGGAGCAGCTACTGCGTGTCCTTGATAAGTATGTACCTGTCAGGCAGGGAGGAAGTTGTCGAGCGAGGGAGCGGTGGTTTACTAAAGAAGTTGAAGAGCTTGTCAAGAGGAAGAAGAAGGCTTATGTTAGGATGAGACGTGAAGGCTCAGTTAGGGCGCTTGAGAGTTACAAGCTAGCCAGGAAGGATCTAAAGGGAGGGATAAGAAGAGCAAGGAGAGGACACGAGAAGTCATTGGCGGATAGGATCAAAGAAACCCCGAAGGCTTTCTATAGGTATATAAGGAATAAAAGAATGAGTATAGGTAGGTTAGGTCAAATCAAGGTTAGCAGTGGGAAGTTGTGTGTGCAATCGGAGGAGATAGGGGAAGTGGTAAATGAATATTTTTCATCAGTATTTGCAGTGGAGAAAGAAAATGTTGTCGAGGAGAATACTGAGATACAGACAACTAGGTTAGTTGGGATTGAGGTTCACAAGGAGGAGGTGTTATCAATTTTGGAAAGTGTGAAAATAGATAAGTCCCCTGGGCCAGATGGGTTTTATCCTAGTATTCTCTGGGAAGCCAGGGAGGAGATTGCAGAGCCTTTGTCCTTAATTGTTATGTCGTCATTGTCGACAGGAATAGTGCCGGAAGACTGGAGGAATTCAAATGTTATCCCCTTGTTCAAGAAGGGGAGTAGAGACAGCCCTGGTAATTATAGACCTGTGAGCCTTACTTCGGTTGTGGGTAAAATGTTGGAAAAGGTTATAAGAGATAGGATTTATAATCATCTTGAAAAGAATAAGTTCATTAGAGATAGTCAGCATTGTTTTGTGAAGGGTAGGTGGTGCCTCACAAACCTTATTGAGTTTTTTGACAAGGTGACCAAACAGGTGGATGAGGGTAATGCCGTGGATGTGGTGTATATGGATTTCAGTAAGGCGTTTGATAAAGTTCCCCACGGTAGGCTATTGCAGAAAATACAGAAGTCTGGGATTGAAGGTGAATTAGTGCTTTGGATCAGAAATTGGCCAGCTGAAAGAAGGCAGAGGGTGGTGGTTGATGGTAAATGTTCATCCTGGAGTATAGTTTCTAGTGGTGTATCGCAAGGATCTGTTTTGGGGCCACTGCTGTTTGTCATTTTTATAAATGACCTGGATGAGGGTGTAGAAGGGTGGGTTAGTAAACTTGCAGATGACACGAAGGTCGGTGGAGTTGTGGATTTTGCCGAAGGATGTTGTAGGTTACAGAGTGGCATAGATAGGCTGCAGAGCTGGGCTGAGAGATGGCAAATGAAGTTTAATGCGGAAAAGTGTGAGGTGATTCACTTCGGAAGGAGTAACAGGATTGCAGAATACTGGGCTAATGGGAAGATTCTTGGTAGTGCAGATGAGCAGAGAGATCTTGGTGTCCAGGTACATAAATCCCTGAAAGTTGCCACCCAGGTTAATAGAGCTGTTAAGAAGGCATATGGTGTGTTAGCTTTTATTAGTAGGGGGATCGAGTTTAGGAGCCACGAGGTCATGCTGCAGCTGTACAGAACTCTGGTGCGGCCGCACCTCGAGTATTGCGTGCAGTTCTGGTCACCGCATTATAGGAAGGATGTGGAAGCTTTGGAAAAGGTGCAGAGGAGATTTACTAGGATGTTGCCTGGTTTGGAGGGAAGGTCTTACGAGGAAAGGCTGAGGGACTTGAGGTTGTTTTCGTTGGAGAGAAGGAGGAGAAGAGGTGAACTAATTGAGACATATAAGATAATCAGAGGGTTGGACAGGGTGGATAGTGAGAGCCTTTTTCCTCGGATGGTGATGGCAAACACGAGGGGACATAGCTTTAAGTTGAGGGGTGATAGATATAGCACAGATGTCAGAGGTAGTTTCTTTACAGAGAGAGTAGTAGGGGCGTGGAACGCCCTGCCTGCAACAGTAGTAGACTCGCCAACTTTAAGGGCATTTAAGTGGTCATTGGATAGACATATGGATGAAAATGGAATAGTGTAGGTCAGATGGTTACACAGGTCGGCGCAACATCGAGTGCTGAAGGGCTGTACTGCGCTGTAATGTTCTATGTTCTATGTTCTATGCTCTGCGAATCCCCGAGGTAGGTTTTTTATACTTACCGCTCTGCAACTGCGCCCTCTGAGTCTGCTCCGAAAATCCCTGAGGAAAGCGTTTTATACTTACCGCTCTGGAAATCCACCCTCCGAGTCTGCTCCGAGAATCCCCAAGGTAAGTTTTTTTTACCTACCGCTCTGGAACTCCGCCCTCCGAGTCTGCTCTGAGAATCCCTGAGGTCCGTTTTATGCACTTACCGCTCTGGAACTCCGCCCTCCGAGTCTGCTCTGAGAATCCCTGAGGTCCGTTTTATGCACTTACCGCTCTGGAACTCCGCCCTCTGAGTCTGCTCCGAGAATCCCCTAGGTATGTTTTTCATCCGAACCGCTCTGGACCTCCACCCTCCGAGCCTGCTCCGAGTATCCCCGAGGTAGGTTTTTTTAAAAACACACCGCTCTGGAACTCCGCCCTCTGAGTCTGCTCCGAGAATCCCCGAGGTACGTTTTTTTATACACTTACCGCTCTGGAACTCCGCCCTCTGAGTCTGCTCCGAGAATCCCCGAGGTATGGATTTTTTTACTCACTTCTCTGGAACTCCGCCCTCCGTGTCTGCTCCAAGAAACCTCGAGATATGTTTTTAATACATACCGCACTGGAACTCCGCCCTCCGCTCTGTTACGAGAATCCACGAGGTAAGTTTTTTTATATACTCACCGCTCAGGAACTCCGCACTCCGAGACTGTCCGAACATCGCCAAGGTAAGTTTTTTCATGTACTCAACACTCTGGAACTCCGCCCTCTGAGTCTGCTCCGATAATCCACGAGATAAGTTTTTTTTCTATTGTCACCACTCTGGAACTCCGCCCTCCGAGTCTGCAACCAGAATCCCTGAGGTAAGTTTTTTATACTTACCGTTCTGGAACTCTGCCCTCCGAGTCTGCTCCGAGAATCCCCGAGGGAAGTTTTCTTTTTATAATCACCGCTCTGGAACTCCGCCCTCCGTGTCTGTCCGAGAATCCCCGAGGTAAGTTTTTTATACTTACCGCTCTGGAACTCTGCCCTCCGAGTCTGCTCCGAGAATCCCCGAGGGAAGTTTTCTTTTTATAATCACCGCTCTGGAGCTCCACCCTCCGAGTCTGTCCGAGTATCCCAGGGTAAGTTTTTTTGTATACTCACCGCTCTGGAACTCCGCCCTCCGAGTCTGCACTGCGAATCCCCGAGGTAAGTTTTTTATACTTACCACTCTGCAACTGCGCCCTCAGAATCAGCTCCGGGAATCCCCAAGGTAAGTTAATTTGTGTACTCACCGCTCTGGAACTCCGCCCTCCCAGTCTGCTCCGAGAATCCCCGAGGTAGGTTTTTTTGTGTACTCACCGCTCAGGAACTCCGCCCTCCGAGGCTGCTCCGAGAATCCACGAGGGAAGTTTTTTTATATACTCACCGCTCTGGAACTCCGCCCTTCGAATCTGCTCCGAGAATCCCCGAGGTAAGTTTTTTTTATAGTCACCGCTCTGGAACTCCACCCTCCGAGTCTGCTCTGAGACTTCCGAGGGAAGTTGTTTAGACTAACCGATCTGGAACACCGCCCTCCGAGTCTGCTCCGAGAATCAGCCGAGGTATGTTTTTGTATCTACTCACCGCTCTGGAACTCCGCCCTCCGAGACTGTCCGAACGTCGCTGAGGTAAGTTTTTAAATATACTCAGCACTCTGGAACTCCGCCCTCCGAGTCTGTCCGAGAATCTTGGACGTAAATATTTTCATATACTCACCGCTCTGGAAATCCGCCCTCCGAGTCTGCTCCGAGAGTCCCCAAGGTAAGTTTTTTATACTTACTGCTCTGGAACTGCGCCTTCCGAGCCTGCTCCGATAATCACCCAGATAAGTTTTTTTTTATAGTCACCGCTCTGGAACTCTGCCCTCCAAGTCTGCTCCGAGAATCCCCGAGGTACGTTTTTTATTCTTATCGCTCTGGAATTCTGCACTCCGAGCCTGCTCCGAGTATCCCCGAGGTAGGTTTTTTTATATTCTCACCGCTCGGGAACTCCGCCCTCTGAGTCTGCTCTGCGAATCCCCGAGGTAATTTTTTTATACTTACTGCTCTGCAACTGCGCCCTCCGAGTCTGCGCGGAGAATCCCGAGGTACGTTTTTTATGCTAACCTCTCTGGAACTCCGCCCTCCCAGTCTGCTCCGAGAATCCTCCAGGGAAGTTTTTTATACTTGCCTTTCTGGAACTCCGCCCTCCGAGTCTTCTCCGAGATTCCCCGAGGTAAGTTTATTTGTATACTCACCGCTCTGGAACTCCTCCTTCCTAGTCTGTTCCAACAATCCCTGAGGTAAGTTTTTTTTGCTGACCTCTCTGGAACTCCGCCCTCCCAGTCAGCTCCGAGAATCCTCCAGGAAAGTTGTTTATACTTACCGCTCTGCAACTGCGCCCTCCGAGTCTGCTCGGAGAATCCCGAGGTAATTTTTTTATATACTCACCGCTCAGGACCTCCGCCCGCCGAGAATCCCCGAGGTAAGTTGTTTTTTTACAGTCACCGCTCTAGAACTACACCTTCCGAGACTGCTCCGAGAATCCGCGAGGTATAGTTTTAATATACTCACTGCTCTGGAACTCCGCCCTCCGTGTCTGTTCCGAGAATCCACGAGGTATGTTTTTTATAGTTACCTCACTGGAGCTCCGCCCTCCGCGTCCGTTCCGAGAATCCACAAGGTAAGTTTTTTTTATATACTCACCGCTCAGGAACTCTGCCCTCCGAGACTGTCCGAACATCGCCAAGGTAAGTTTTTTTTATGTACTCAGCACTCTGGAACTCCGCCCTCCGAGTCTGCAACCAGAATCGCTGAGGTAAGTTTTTTTTTATACTCACCACTCTGGAACTCCGCCCTCCAAGTGTGCACCGAGAATCCCGTAGGTATGATTTTTATACTCACCGCTCTGGAACTCCGCCCTCCCAGTCTGTTTCGAGAATCCCCGAGTTAAGTTTATGAAACTTACCGCTCTGGAACTCGGACCTCTGAGTCTGCTCCGAGAATCCCCGAGATATGTTTATTTGTTATAGTCAACGCTCTGGAACTGCGCCCTCCGAGTCTGCTCGGAGAGTCCCCGAGGTATGTTTTTTATACTTAACGCTCTGGAGCTTTGCCCTCCGATTCTGCTCCGAGAATCCCCGAGGTACGTTTTTTGTACTTACCGCTCTGGAACGCCACCCTCCGAGTCTATGCGAGAATTCCCGAGGTATGTTTTTTTGCATGCTCCCCGCTCTGGAACACCGCCTTCCGAGTCTGTCCGAGTATCTCCGACGCAAATTTTTTATATACTCACCGCTCTGTAACTCTGCCCTCCGAGTCTGCTCCGAGAGATCCTAAGCTAAGTTTTTTATACTTACCGCTCTGGAACTCCGCCCTCCGAGTCTGCGCTGAGAAACCCCGAGGTAAGTTTTTTATACTCACCGCTCTGGAACACCGCCCTCCAAGTCTGTTTCGAGAATACCCACGGTACGGTTTTTGAAACTTACCGCTCTGGAACTCCGACCTCTGAGACTGGTCCGAGAATCCCCGAGTGAAGTTGCTTCTACTCACCGCTCTCGAATTCCGTACTCCGAGTCTGCTCCGAGAATCCCTGAAGTAGGTTTTTTATACTTACCGCTCTGGAATTCCACCCTCCGTGTCTTCTCCGAGAATCCCTGAAGTAAGTTTTTTATACTCACCGCTCTGGAACTCCGCCCTCCGAGTCTGCTCTGAGAATCCCCGAGGGAAGTTGTTTATACTTACCGCTCTGGAACTCCGCCCTCCGAGTCTGCTCCGAGAATCCCCAGGTAAGTTTTTTATACTGAGCGCTCTGGAACTCCGCCCTCCGATTCTGCTCCGAGAATTTCCGAGGTAAATTTCATATACTCACCACTCTGGTACTACGCCCTCCGAGTCTGTTTCGCGAATCCCCGAGGTAAGTTTTTGAAAGTTAGTGCTCTGGAACGCCGCCATCCGTGTCTGCATTGAGAATCTCCGAGGGAAGTTGTTTACACTTACCACTCTGGAACTCCACCCTCCGAGTCTGCTCCGTGAATTCCCGAGGTAAGCTTTTTATACTTACCGCACTGGAACTCCGCCCTCCGAGTCTGCTCCGCGAATCCCCGAGGTAAGTTTTTTATACTTACCGCTCTGGAACTCTGCCCTCCGAGTCTGTCTGAGAATCCCCGAGGTAAGTTTTTTATACTTACCGCTCTGGAGCTCTGCCCTCTGAGTCTGTCTGAGAATCCCCGAGGTAAGTTTTTTATACTCACCGCTCTGGAACTCCGGCCTCCGAGTCTGTCCGAGAATCCACGAGGTAAGATTTTTGATATGCTCACCACTCTGGAACTCCACCCTTCGAGTCTGTCCGAGAATCTCTGAGGTAAGTTTTTTTTTTATAATCACCGCTCTGGAACTCTGCCCTCCGAGTCTGCTCCGTGAATCTCCGTGGTAAGTTTTTTAATAAACTCACTGCTCTGGATTTCGCCCTTTGAGTCTGCTCCGAGAATCATGGAGGTAAGGTTTTTATCCTTACCACTCTGGAACTCGGCCCTCCGAGACTGCTCCGAGATTCCCCGAGCTACGTTTTTATTCCGCACTGCTCTGGAACTCCGCCCTCTGAGTCTGCTCCGAAAATCCCCGAGGTAACTTTTTTTTTTACAGTCACCGCTCTGGAACCCCTCCCTCCGAGTCTGCTCCGTGAATCCCCGAGGTAAGTTTTTTATACCTATCGCAGTGGAACTCTGCCCTCCGAGTCTGTCCGAGAATTCCCGAGGTACGTTTTGTTTACTTACCGCTCTGGAACTCTGCCCTCTGTGTCTGCTCCGTGAATCCCCGAGGTAAGTTTTTGATACTTACGGCAGTGGAACTCCGCCCACCAAGTCTGTCCGAGAATCCCCGAGGTAAGTGTTTTAGACTTGCCACTCTGGAACTCCGCCCTCTGAGTCTGCTCCGAGAATCCCCGAGGTAAGATTTTTATACTTACAGGTCTGGAGCTCACCTCTCCGAGTCTGCTCCGAGAGTCCCTGAGGTAGGTTTTTGCTACTTATCACTCCGGAACTCCGCCCTTCGAGTCTGCTCCGAGAATCTCCGAGGTAAGTTTTTTATAATCCCCGCCCTGAAACTCTACCCTCCGGGTCTGCTCCGAGAATCCCCGAGGTAAGTTTTTTATACTTACCTGTCTGGATCTCCACCCTCCGAGTCTGTATTAGATGGGAGACGGTTTGCATGAGCGGTATTAGATGGGGGTCTGTTCACGGGAAGGGTATTAGAGGGATTCTGTTCACAGTAGGGATATTAGAGGGGTGTCTGTTCACAGGAGGCGTATTTGAGGGGAGTTTGTTCACAGGTGGAGTTTTAGATGGGAGTCTGTTCACAGGAGGGGTATTAGAGGGAAGTCTGTTCACAGGAGGGGTAATCGAGTGAAGGCTGTTCATAGGTGGGATATTAGATTGGGGTATGTTCAAAGGAAGGGTATTAGATAGGTATCAGTTCACAGGAGGTGTATTAGATGGGAGTCTGTTCACAGGAGTGGTATTAGAGGGCCGTCAGTTCACAGAAGGAGTATTAGATGATAGACTGTTCTTAGAACGTGTATTAGATGTCGTTCTGTTCATCGGAGGGTTATGAGATGGGAGTCTGTTCGCACGAGAGGTATTGGAACAAAGAACAGCACAGCACTGGATCAGGCCATTCGGCCCTCCAAGCCTGCACCTGTTCACAGGACGGGTATTAGTTGGGAGTCAATTCGCAGGACGGGTATTAGATGGGAGTCTGTTCACAAGAGGGGTATTAGATGGGGCTCTTTTTACAGGATGGGTATTAGAGGGAATCTGTTCACAGGAGGGGTATTAGCTGGAAGTCTGTTTACTGGAGGTGTATTAGAGGAGAGTCTGTTCACAGGAGGATCATTAGATGGGTGTCTGTTCGCTGTAGGGTTATTAGAGTGAAGTCTGTACACAGGAGCAGTATTAGTTGTGTTTCTGTTCACAGCAGGGCTTTTAGATGGGAGTCTGTTCGCAGGAAGGGTATTAGAGGGAAGTCTGTTCACAGGAAGGGTAATCGAGGGAAGTCTGTTCACAGGAGGGGTAATCGAGTGAAGGCTGTTCACAGGAAGGATATTAGATAGGAGTCAGTTCACAGGACGGGTATTCGATGGGGTTCTGTTCACAGGAGGCGTATTAGATGGGAGTCTGTTCGCAGGAGGTGTATTAGAGGGAAGTATGTTCACAGGAGGGCTATTAGATGGGTGTGTGTTCACAGGAGGGGTATTAAAAGGGAGTCTGTACACAGGATTAGTAATCGAGTGAAGGCTGTTCACAAGAGGGGTATTAGATGGGGTTCTGTTTACAGGAGGGGTTTTAGATGGGAGTCTGCTCGCAGGTGGGGTATTAGAAGGAAGTCTGTTCACAGGAAGGGTAATAGAGGGAAGTCTGTTCACAGGAGGGGTATTAGATGGGGTCTGTTCACAGGAGGGGTATTAGAGGGAGTCTGTTCACAGCATTTGTATTAGATGGGAGTCTTTTCACAGGAGGAGTATTAGATGGGAGTCTGATCACAGGCGGGGAAATCGAGGGAAGGATGGTCATTGGTGGGATATTAGATTGGAGTATGTTCAGACTCCTATCTAATACACATCTTGTGATCAGCCACCCCTCTATTACCCCCCCTGTGAACAGACTCCCATCTAATACCTCTCCTGCGAACAGACACCCACCTAATAATCCTCCGATGAATGGAACCAAATCTAATACACCTTCTGAGAACAGTCTGCCATCTAATACTCGTTCTGTGAACTGACGGCCCTCTAATACACCTCGTGTGAACAGACTGCCATCAAATACCCCTCCTGTGAACTGACTGCAATCACCAAAATTGAGAGCAAAATACTGCAGATGCTGGAAATCTGAAACAAAAACAAGAAATGCTGGACTCACTCAGCAGGTCTTGCAGCATCTGTGGAAAGAGAAGCAGAGTTAACGTTTCGGGTCAGTGACCCTTCTTCGGAACTGACAATTATTAGAAAAGTCACAGATTATAAGCAAGTGAGGTGGGGTGGGGCAAGAGATAACAAAGGAGAAGGTGCAGATTGGACCAGGCCACATAGCTGACCAAAAGGTCACGGAGCAAAGGCAAACAATATGTTAATTGTGTTTTTTTCAGGTTTGCACTTGCTGCTGTTCAATATTCAGTGTATTCACACCTAATCTGTACTAATGCTTTGTCTGTCAACACACCATTAACACCACTGAGTGGGTCTGTTATGAGAGTATCACCAATGGGCAGATATTGAGTGGGTCTGTTATTATCGGATTTCCACATGGAGAGTTGCTGAGTGGGTCTGTTGTAATCTCTGAACAGGGAGGCTCACTGAGTTGGTCTGTTGTTGTAGTATCTCCACAGGGAGAGTCTCTGAGTGGGTCTGATATTATCGTGTCTCCAAAGGGAGAGTCACTGAGTGGGTCTGTTATTGCAGCATCTCCACAGGGAGATTCACTGAGTTGGTCTGTTATTATAGCATCTCCACATGTAGAGTCACTGAGTGGGTCTGTTATTCATGTATCGCCACAGGGAGAGTCACTCAGTCGGTCTGTTATTATATTATCTCCGCAGGGACAGTCACTGAGTGGGTCTGTATAATAGTATCTCCACAGGGAGAGTCACCGAGACGGTCTGTTACGATAGATTCTCCACAGGGAGAGTCACAGTGTGGTTCTGTTACTATAGTATCTCCACGGGGAGAGTCACTGAGTGGATCTGTTCTTCTTGGATCTCCTCAGGGAGAGTCACTGTGTTGATCTTTACTTATAGTATCTCAACAGGGACAATCATTGAATGGGTCTGTTCTTATACAATCACCAGAGGGAGAGTCAGTGAGTGGATCTGAAATTACAATGTCTCAACAGGGACAGTCACTGAGTGGGTCTGTTATTCTAGTATCTCCACAGGGAGAGTCACTGACTGGGTCTGTTATTATAGTATCTCCACAGGGAGACTCACTGCATGTGTCTGTTATTATAATATCTCCACAGGGAGAGTCACACAGTGGGTCTGCTATTATAGTATTTCCATAGGGAGTGTCACGGTGTGGGTCTGTTCTTGTAGTATCTCCACAGGGAGAGTCACTGATAGGGTCTGTTATTAATGCATCTCCAGAGAGAGAGTCACTGAGTGGGTCTGTTGTGAGAGTATCACCAATGGGCAGATATTGAGTGGGTCTGTTATTATAGGATTTCCACATGGAGAGTTGCTGAGTGGGTCTGTTGTAATCTCTCAACAGGGAGGCTCACTGAGTTGGTCTGTTGTTGTAGTATCTCCACAGGGAGAGTCTCTGAGTGGGTCTGATATTATCGTGCCTCCAAAGGGAGAGTCACTGAGTGGGTCTGTTATTGCAGCATCTCCACAGGGAGATTCACTGAGTTGGTCTGTTATTATAGTATCTCCACAGGGATGGTGATAGATTGTGTCTGTTATTATAGTATCTCCAGTGGGAGAGTCAGTGTGTGTCTCTGGTATTATAGTATCTCCACAGGGAGAGTCACTGAGTGGGTCTTTTTCTGTACGATCATCACAGGTAGAGTCACTGAGTGGTCTGTTATTATGGTATCTCCAGTTTTGAGAGTCACTGAGTCGCTCTGGTATTATAGTATCTCCACAGGCGGAGTCATTGAATTGGTCTCTTATTATAGTATCTCCATAGGTAGAGTCACTGAGTGGGTCTGTTATTATAGTTTCTCCACAGGGAGGGTCTCTGAGTGAGTCTGTTATTACAGTATTTCCACAGGGAGCGTCACAGAGTGCGTCCGTTGTCATCGGATTTCCACAGGGAGAATCTCAGAGTCCGTCTGTTATTATAGTGTCTCCAATGGGAAGTCACTGATTACGTCTGTTATTATAGTATTTGCATAGGGAGAGTCACTGAGTGGGTCTGTTAATATAATATTTTCACAGGGAGAGTCACTGAGTGGGTCTGTTGTTATACTATCTCCCCAGGGAGTGTCACTGAGTGAGTCTGTTATTATAGTTTTTCCTCAGGGAGAGTCACTGAGTGTGTCTTTATTATAGTATCTCCAGTCGGAGAGTCACTGAGTTTCTCTGGTATTATACTATCTCCACATGGAGAGTGAATGATTGTGTCTGTTATTACAGTATCTCCACAGGGAGAGTCACTGCGTCTGTCTGTAATTATAGTATCTGAACAGGATGAGCCACTGAGTGGGTCTGTTTCTGTTGTATCAGCACAGGGAGAGTCACTGAGTCGTTCTGTTATTATAGTATCCCCACAAGGAGAATCACTGAGTCTGTCTGTCATTATAGTATCTGCACAAGGATAGTCTCCGAGTCGGTCTGTTATGAGAGTATCTCCACAGAGAGAGTCACTGATTCGGTCTGTTGTCGTCGTATCGTCTCAGGGAGAGTGATTGAGTGCGTCTGTTATTATAGCATCACCACATGGAGAGTCACTGAGTGGGTCTGTTATTCATGTATCGCCACAGGGAGAGTCACTGAGTCGGTCTGTTATTATATTATCTCCGCAGGGACAGTCACTGAGTGGGTCTGTATAATAGTATCTCCACAGGGAGAGTCACCGAGACGGTCTGTTACTATAGATTCTCCACAGGGAGAGTCACAGTGTGGTTCTGTTACTATAGTATCTCCACGGGGAGAGTCACTGAGAGGATCTGTTCTTCTTGGATCTCCTCAGGGAGAGTCACTGTGTTGATCTTTACTTATAGTATCTCAACAGGGACAATCATTGAATGGGTCTGTTCTTATACAATCACCAGAGGGAGAGTCAGTGAGTGGATCTGAAATTACAATGTCTCAACAGGGACAGTCACTGAGTGGGTCTGTTATTCTAGTATCTCCACAGGGAGAGTCACTGACTGGGTCTGTTATTATAGTATCTCCACAGGGAGACTCACTGCATGTGTCTGTTATTATAATATCTCCACAGGGAGAGTCACTGAGTGGGTCTGCTATTATAGTATTTCCATAGGGAGTGTCACGGTGTGGGTCTGTTCTTGTAGTATCTCCACAGGGAGAGTCACTGATAGGGTCTGTTATTAATGCATCTCCAGAGAGAGAGTCACTGAGTGGGTCTGTTGTGAGAGTATCACCAATGGGCAGATATTGAGTGGGTCTGTTATTATAGGATTTCCACATGGAGAGTTGCTGAGTGGGTCTGTTGTAATCTCTCAACAGGGAGGCTCACTGAGTTGGTCTGTTGTTGTAGTATCTCCACAGGGAGAGTCTCTGAGTGGGTCTGATATTATCGTGTCTCCACAGGGAGAGTCACTGAGTGGGTCTGTTATTGCAGCATCTCCACAGGGAGATTCACTGAGTTGGTCTGTTATTATAGTATCTCCACAGGGATGGTGAAAGATTGTGTCTGTTATTATAGTATCTCCAGTGGGAGAGTCAGTGTGTGTCTCTGGTATTATAGTATCTCCACAGGGAGAGTCACTGAGTGGGTCTTTTTCTGTACGATCATCACAGGTAGAGTCACTGAGTGGTCTGTTATTATGGTATCTCCAGTTTTGAGAGTCACTGAGTCGCTCTGGTATTATAGTATCTCCACAGGCGGAGTCATTGAATTGGTCTCTTATTATAGTATCTCCATAGGTAGAGTCACTGAGTGGGTCTGTTATTATAGTTTCTCCACAGGGAGGGTCTCTGAGTGAGTCTGTTATTACAGTATTTCCACAGGGAGCGTCACTGAGTGCGTCCGTTGTCATCGGATTTCCACAGGGAGAATCTCAGAATCCGTCTGTTATTATAGTGTCTCCAATGGGAAGTCACTGATTACGTCTGTTATTATAGTATTTGCATAGGGAGAGTCACTGAGTGGGTCTGTTAATATAATATTTTCACAGGGAGAGTCACTGAGTGGGTCTGTTGTTATACTATCTCCCCAGGGAGTGTCACTGAGTGAGTCTGTTATTATAGTTTTTCCTCAGGGAGAGTCACTGAGTGTGTCTTTATTATAGTATCTCCAGTCGGAGAGTCACTGAGTTTCTCTGGTATTATACTATCTCCACATGGAGAGTGAATGATTGTGTCTGTTATTACAGTATCTCCACAGGGAGAGTCACTGCGTCTGTCTGTAATTATAGTATCTGAACAGGATGAGCCACTGAGTGGGTCTGTTTCTGTTGTATCAGCACAGGGAGAGTCACTGAGTCGTTCTGTTATTATAGTATCCCCACAAGGAGAATCACTGAGTCTGTCTGTCATTATAGTATCTGCACAAGGATAGTCTCCGAGTCGGTCTGTTATGAGAGTATCTCCACAGAGAGAGTCACTGTTTCGGTCTGTTGTCGTCGTATCGTCTCAGGGAGAGTGATTGAGTGCGTCTGTTATTATAGTATATCCAAAGTGAGAGTTATTGAGTGGGTCTGTTGTTGAAGTATCTCCACAGGGAGTGCCCCTGAGTGGGTCTGTTATTGTAGTATTTCCAATGGGCGAGTCACTGAGTGGGTCTGTTATTATAGGATTTCTACATGGAGATTTGCTGAGTGGGTCTGTTGTAATATCTCCACAGGGAGAGTCTCTGAGTGCATCTGTTATTATAGTGTCTCCAATGGGCGAATCACTGATTGAGTCCGTTATTATAGTATTTCCATCGGGAGTGTCACTGAGTGAGTCTGTTATTATAGTTTCTCCACAGGGAGAATCACTGAATATGTCTGTCATTATAGTATCTCCAGTGGGAGAGTCATTGAGTGTCTCTGGTATTATACTACCTCCACAGGGTGAGTGAATGCTTGTGTCTGTTATTATAAATATCTCCACAGGGTGGGACACTGAGTGGGTCTGTTATTATAGCATCTCTGCAGGGAGAGTCACTGAGTGGGTCTGTTATTATAGTATCTCCACAGGGAGAGTCACTGAGTCGGTCTGTTATTATATTATCTCCGCAGGGACAGTCACTGAGTGGGTCTGTATAATCGTATCTCCACAGGGAGAGTCACCGAGACGGTCTGTTGCTATAGATTCTCCACAGGGAGAGTCACAGTGTGGTTCTGTTACTATAGTATCTCCACAGGGAGAGTCACTGAGTGGATCTGTTCTTCTTGGATCTCCTCAGGGAGAGTTACTGTGTTGATCTTTACTTATAGTATCTCAACAGGGGCAATCATTGAATGGGTCTGTTCTTATACAATCACCAGAGGGAGAGTCAGTGAGTGGATCTGAAATTACAATGTCTCAACAGGGACAGTCACTGAGTGGGTCTGTTATTATAGTATCTCCAAAGGGAGAGTCACTGCGTGGGTTTGTTGTTGCAGCATGTCTTTCTTTTGGGCCTCCTTATCTCGAGAGACAATGGATACGCGCCTGGAGGTGGTGAGTGGTTTGTGAAGCAGCGCCTGGAGTGGCTATAATGGCCAATTCTGGAGTGACAGGCTCTTCCACAGGTGCTGCAGAGAAATTTGTTTGTTGGGGCTGTTGCACAGTTGGCTCTCCCCTTGCGCCTCTGTCTCTTTTCCTGCCAACTACTAAGTCTCTTCGACTCGCCACAATTTAGCCCTGTCTTTATGGCTGCCCGCCAGCTCTGGCGAATGCTGGCAACTGACTCCCACGACTTGTGATCAATGTCACACGATTTCATGTCGCGTTTGCAGACGTCTTTATAACGGAGACATGGACGGCCGGTGGGTCTGATACCAGTGGCGAGCTCGCTGTACAATGTGTCTTTGGGGATCCTGCCATCTTCCATGCGGCTCACATGGCCAAGCCATCTCAAGCGCCGCTGACTCAGTAGTGTGTATAAGCTGGGGATGTTGGCCGCTTCAAGGACTTCTGTGTTGGAGATATAGTCCTGCCACCTGATGCCAAGTATTCTCCGAAGGCAGCGAAGATGGAATGAATTGAGACGTCGCTCTTGGCTGGCATACGTTGTCCAGGCCTCGCTGCCGTAGAGCAAGGTACTGAGGACACAGGCCTGATACACTCGGACTTTTGTGTTTGTTGTTGCAGCATGTACACTGGGAGAATGACTGGGTGGGTCTGTTCTTATTGCATCTCCACAGGGAGAGTCAGTGAGTGGGTCTGTTTCTGTTGTATCTGCACAGGGAGAGTCACTGAGTGGGTATGTTAATATTATACCTCCAAAGGGAGAGTCACTGAGTGGGTCTGTTACTCTAGTATCTCCACATTGAGAGTCACTCAGTGGGTCTGTTATTATTGTATCTCCACAGCGCGAGACAGTGGGTGGGTCTGTAATTATGGTATCTCCAGCGGGACAGTCATTGAGTGGGTCTGTTCTTCTACTATCACCACAGGGAGAATCAGTGAACGGATCTGAAAGTACAGTATCTCCACAGGGATCGTCACTGAGTGGGTCTGTTATGATAGTATCTCCACAGGGACAGTCACTGAGATGGTCAGTTGTTATTGTATCTCCACAGGGAGAGTCACTGAGTGGATCTGTTATGACAGTATCTCCACAGGGAGAGTGAATGATTGTGTCTGTTATTATTGCATCTCCACAGGGAAACCCGCTGAGTGAGTCTGTTATTATAGTATTTCTACAGGGACATACATTCTAAAGGAATGTATGATGGCATTAAGAGAGCCCTTGGGCCAACCATCAAGAAGATCGCCCCCCTCAAATCTAAATCAGGGGACATAATCACTGACCAACGCAAACAAATGTACCGCTGGGTGGAGCACTACATAGAACTGTACCTCAGGGAGAATGTTATCACTGAGACTGCTCTCAATGCATCCCAGCCTCTACCAGTCATGGATGAGCTGGACATGCAGCCAACAAAATCGGAACTCAGTGATGCCATTGACACTCTAGCCAGAGGAAAAGCCCCTGGGAAGGGCAGCATTACCCCTGAAATAATCAAGAGTGCCAAGCCTGCTATACTCTCAGCACTACATGAACTGATATGCCTGTGCTGTGACGAGGGAGCAATACCTCAGGACATGCTCGATGCCAATATCATCACCCTCTATAAAAACAAAGGAGAGCGCGGTGACTGCAACAGCTACCGTGGAATCTCCCTGCTCAGCATAGTGGGGAAAGTCTTTGCTCGAGTCGCTCTAAACAGGCTCCAGAAGCTGGCCGAGCGCGTCTACCCTGAGGCACAGTGTGGCTTTCGTACAGAGAGATCAACTGTCGACATGCTGTTCCTCCTTCGTCAGATACAGGAGAAATGCCGTGAACAACAGATGCCCCTCTACATTGCTTTCATTGTTCTCACTAAAGCCTTTGACCTTGTCAGCAGACATGGTCTCTTCAGACTACTAGAAAAGAATGGATGTCCACCAAAGCTACTAAGTATCATCACCTCATTCCATGATAATATGAAAGGCACAATTCAACATGATGGCTCCTCATCAGACCCCTTTCCTATCCTGAGTGGCGTGAAACAGGGCTGTGTTCTCCCACCCACACGTTTTGGGATTTTCTTCTCCCTGCTGCTTTCACATGCGTTCAAGTCCTCTGAAGAAGGAATTTTGCTCCACACAAGGTCAGGGGGCAGGTTGTTCAACCTTGCCCGTCTAAGAGCGAAGTCCAAAGTACGGAAAGTCCTCATCAGGGAACTCCTATTTGCTGACGATGCTGCTTTAACATCTCACACTGAAGAGTGTCTGCAGAGTAACATCGACAGTTTTGCGGCTGCCTGTAGTGAATTTGGCCTAACTATCAGCCTCAAGAAAAAGAACAACATGGGGCAGGACGTCAGAAATGCTCCATCCATCAATATTGGCGACCACGCTTTTGAAGTGGTTCAAGAGTTCACCTACCGAGGCTCAACTATCGCCAGTAACCTGTCTCTAGATGCAGAAATCAACAAGCGCATGTGTAAGGTTTCGACTGCTAAGTTCAGACTGGCCAAGAGAGTGTGGGAAAATGGTGCACTGACACGGAACACAAAAGTCCGAGTGTATCAAGCCTGTGTCCTCAGTACCTTGCTCTTTGGCAGCGAGGCCTGGATAACGTATGTCAGCCAAGAGCAACGTCTCAATACATTCCATCTTCTCTGCCTCCGGAGAATACTTGGCATCAGGTGGCAGGACCGCATCTCCAACACAGAAGTCCTCGAGGTGGCCAACATCCCCAGCTTATACACACTACTGAGTCAGCGGCGCTTGAGATGGCTTGGCCATGTGAGCCGCATGGAAGGTGGCAGGATCCCCAAAGACACATTGTACAGCGAGCTCGCCACTGTTATCAGACCCACCGGCCGTCCATGTCTCCGCTTTAAAGACGTCTGCAAACGCGACATGAAGTCCTGTGACATTGATCACAAGTCGTGGGAGTCAGTTGCCAGCGTTCGCCAGAGCTGGCAGGCAGCCATAAAGGTGGGGCTAAAGTGTGGCGAGTCGAAGAGACTTAGCAGTTGGCAGGAAAAAAGACAGAGGCGCAAGGAGAGAGCCAACTGTGCAACAGCCCCGACAAACAAATATTTCTGCAGCACCTGTGGAAGAGTCTTTCACTCTAGAATTGGCCTTTATAGCCACTCCAGGCGCTGCTCCACACACCACTGATCACATCCAGGCGCTTACCCATTGTCTCTAGAGACAAGGAGGCCAAAGAGAGGGAAATTCACTGAATGGGTCTTTTGTTGTAGTAACTCCACAGGTCGAGTCACTGAGTGGGTCTGTTATTATAGTATCTCCACAGCGGGAGTCACTGAGTGGGTCTGTTGTTGGAATATCTCCAGAGGGAGTGCCACTGAGTGGGTCTGTTATTATAGGATTTCCACATGGAGAGTTGCTGAGTCGGTCTGCTGTTATATCTCAACAGGGAGAGTCACTGAGTGGGTATGTTGTTGTAGTATCTCCACAGGGAAGTCTCTGAGTGGGTCTGTTATCGTAGTGTCTCCAAAGGGCGAGTCACTGATTGGGTCTGTTATTATAGTATTTCCTGAGGGAGAGTCACTGTGTGGGTCTGTTAATATATTATCTCCACAGGGAGAGTCACTGAGTGGGTCTGTTGTTATACTGTCTCCACATGGAGGGTTACTGAGTGAATCTGGTATTATAGTTTCTCCAGAGGGAGAGTCACTGAGTGTGACTGTTATTATAGTATCTCAAGTGGCAGAGTCACTGAATTTCTCTGGTATTATACTATCTCCACAGGGAGAGTGAATGATTGTCTCTGTTATTATTCTATCTCCACAGGGAAAGTCACTGAGTCGGTCTGTTATTATAATATCTCCACAGGGAGAGTCACTTAATGGGTCTGTTACTATCGTATCTCCACAGGGAGAGTGACCGAGTGGGTCTGTTATCTTTGTATCTCCACACAGAGAGTCATTAAGTGGGTCTGCAGTAGTAGTATCATCACAGGGAGAGTGTCCGAGTGGCTCTGTTATTATAATATATCCACAGGGAGAGTCACTGCGTTGGTCTGTTATTATAGAATCTCCACAGGGAGAGTCACTGAGTGGGTCTGTTCTTATTGCATATCCACAGGGAGAATCATTGAGTAGGTCTGTTATTATAGTATCTCCAAAGGGAGGGTCACTGAATGAGTCTGTTTCTGTGGTATCTGCACAGGGAAAGTCACTGAGTGGGTCTGTTAATATTATACCTTCACAGCAAGAGTCATTGAGTGAGTCTGTTATTGTATTATCTGCACAAGGAGAGTCACTGACTGGGTCTGTTATTATAGTATCTCCAGTGGGAGAGTCACTGAGTCTCTCTGTTATTATAGTATCTCCATAGGTAGAGTGAATGATTGTGCCTGTTATTATAGTTTCTCCACAGGCAGATTTACTGAGTCGGTCTGTTATTACAGTTACTCCGCAGGCAGATTTACTGAGTCGGTCTGTTATAATAGTATCTCAACTGGGACAATCATTGAGTTCGTCTGTTCTTATACTATCACCACAGGGAGAGTCACTGAGACGGTCTGTTTTTCTGGTATCTCCAAAGGGAGAGTCACTGAGTGGGTCTGTTCTAGTATCTCCACAAGGAGAGTCACTCAGTATGTCTGTTACTATAGTATCTCCACAAGGAGAGTCTCTGAATTAGTCTGTTATGAGAGTATCTCCACAGAGAGAGTCACTGATTTGGTCTGTTGTCGTCGTATCGCCTGAGGGAGAGTCTCTGAGTTGGTCTGTTATTATAGTATTTCCGTGGGGAGTGTGACTGAGTGGGTTGGTTATTAGAGAATCTCCACAGGGAGTGCCACTGAGTTGGTCTGTTATTATAGAATCTCGGCAGGGAGAGTCAGTGACTGGGTCTGCTGTTGTAGTATCTCCTCAGGGAGAGTCTCTGAGTGGGTCTGTCGTTGTAGTTTCTCCACAGGGAGAGTCACTGACTGGGTCTGTTTTTATCGTATCTCCACAGGGAGAGTCACCGAGTGGGTCTTTTATTATAGTATCTCCACAGGGATAGTGACTGAGTGGTTATGTTTTTATAGTATCTCCACTGGGAGAGTGACTGTTATTTCTGTTATTGTAATATCTCCACAGTGAAAGTCACTGAGTGTGTCTGTTATTATAGTATCTCCACAGGGAGAGTCACTGAGTGGGTCTGTTATTATAGTATCTCCACAGTGAGAGTCACTGAGAGGGTCTGTTATTATAGTATCTCTACCATGAGAATCTTTCTGTCTCTTTCTCCCTCTCCATTTCTCTGCCTCCGCTTCTCTCTTTCTGTCTCTGGCAGTTTGATTTCTTTGATATTTTGATTTAGAGATACAGCACTGAAATTAACCCTTTTATCCTAATCCTACATTCCTACCTGTCCCTAATTTTCCCTACCACGTACCTATACTCTGGACAATTTATAATGGATAATTTACCTATCAACCTGCAAGTCTTTTGGCTGTGGGAGGGAACCGGAGCACCCGGAGGAAACCCACGCAGACTCAGGGAGAACTTGCAAACTCCACACAGGCAGTACCCAGAATGGAACCCGGGTCGGTGGAGCTGTGAGGCTGCAGTGCTAACCACTGCGCCACTGTGCCTCTCTCTTTCCCTCTTATTCTTTCTCGATAGATAACTCTGTTTTTCTCTCAGATCATCTCTCCTTCCCACTGTCTCTCCTTCTCTACCTCCCAATCTGTCATTCTCTCTCTCTCCCTCTCTCTCTGTATCTCCCTCTCTCTCTATTTCTCTGTCTCTCTATCTCCCTCTGTCTGTCTGTCTCTCTGCCTCTCCCTCTCTCACTTTGCCGCTGCCTCTCCCTCTTTCTGTCTCACCCTCCCTGTCTCTCTAACATGCTCTCTCCCTCTGCCTCTCTCTCTCTCTCTATCTCTCCCTCTCTCTCTTTCTCTGCCTCTGTCTCAGAGTTGTTGCATTGCTTATTGAGGCCATTCGGGCCATCATGTCTGCACTGGTTTTCAGAGAGTGCAATTCACTCAGTTCCATTACCCTTCCATCTCCCCATACCCCGGCACATTCTGCCTTTTCATATAACTGTCTAATTCCCTTTTGAATGCTTCAATTGAACCTGTCTCCACTATGTTCTCAGGCAGTGCATTCCAGACCTTAACCACTCACTGCATGAAAAAGTTTTCCCTCGTGTTACCTTTGCTTCTCTTACCAAATATTTTCTATCTGACTAATTGCATTCTCGATCCTTTCACAAGTGGGAACAGTGTCTCTCTATCTACTCTGTCCAGATCCCTCATGATTTTTTATACCTCTATCAAATCACCTCTCAGCCTCCTCTTCTCCAAGGAAAACAGTCCTAACTTTTCAAATCTATCTTCATAACTGAAATTCCTCATCCCTGGAACCATTCTCGTGAATCTCTTCTGTACTCTCTCCAAAGTCCTCACGTCTTTACTGAAGTGCGGCACTCAGAAATGGACGCAATATTCCAGCTGAGGACGAACTAGTATCTTATACAAGTTCAACATAACCTCCTTGCTCTTGCACTCTGTTCCCCTATTAATAAATCCCAGGATACTGTACGCTTTATTAACCGCTCTCTCAACCTGTCCGACCACTTTCAATGGCTTCATCACATACACACCGAGGTCCCTCTGCTCCTGCTCCCCCTTTGGAATTGTTCCCTTTTTCTACATTGTCTCTCCATGTTAGTCCTACCAAAATGAATCACTGCACATTTCTATGCATCGAACATCATCTGCCACCTGCCTGCCCATTCCACCAACTTGTCTATGTTCTTTGGAAATTCGTCACTATCCTCTTCACAGTTCACAATGCTTCCAAGTTTCGTATCATCTGCAAACGTTGAAATTGTACCCTGTGCACCAAGGTCTCGGACATTAATAAATATCAAGAAACTCAAGGGTCCCAACACTGGCCTCTGGGGAACTCCAGAACAAACCTTCCTCCAGCCTGAAAAACATCCATTAATCACTACTCTTTGTTTCCTGTCACTCAGCCAATTCCGTATCCATGTTGCTACCGTCGTATTTATTCTATGAGCTACAAGTTTGCTCACAAGTCTGTTGTGTGGCACAGTATCAAACGCCTTTTGAAAATCCATGTACACCACATCAGCAACATTGCCCTCATCAACTCTCTCTGTAACCTCCTCAAAAAACACCAGCCAGTTAGTTAAACAGGATTTTCCCTTTGTAAATCCATGCTGCCTTTCCTTAATTAACTCACATTTGTCCATATGACTATTGATGTTGATCCAAATTATTTTTTCTAGATGTTTTCCACACCGAAGTTAAAATAACTGACCTAAAGTTGCTGCTGTGGTCTCCCCACTCTCTATCTCTGTCTCTCTCTCTGTTTCCATCTTTACTCTCTTTCTGTCTCTCTCTCTCTTTGCGCTGTTTCTCTCTCTCGTTCTCCCCGCCTCTCTCTGTCCCTCCCTCTGTCCCTCACTCATCCTTCCCTCTGTCCCACCCTCTATCTCTCTCGCTCTGCCTCGCTCTTTCTTGGTCTTTCCTTCTTTCGCTATTCCTCTCTCTGCCAATCCCTGTCTCTCACCTCTCTCTCTTTGTCTCGGTCTCTCCCTCTACCCCTGTCTCCCCCAATCTCTGTCTCTCCCAATCGTTCTCTCTCTCTGTCTCTCCATCTCCATCTCCCTCTGTCTGTCTTTCCCTCTCCCTATGTCCCTCCCTCTCTCTCCCTCTACCGTTCAATCCCTCTCTCTGCCACTCCCTCTCTGTCTGAATGTCCCTCCCCTCTGTCTCCCCTGTCTCTATCTCCCCTGTTTCTGTCTCTGCCTCCTTCTCTGTCTCTGTTTCTCTCTCTGCCTCTGTCTCTGTCTCCGCTCTCTCTCTGTCTCTCCGTCTCCATCTGTCTATCTGTCTGTCTTTCCCTCTCCCTCTGTCCCTCCCTCTCTTCATCCCTCTCTCTCTCTGCCGCTCCCTTTCTGTCTTTCTTTCCCTCCCTCGCTGTCTCTGTCTACCCTGTCTCGATCTCCACTGCTTCTGTCTCTCCCTCCTTCTCTGTCTCTGTTTCTCACGCTCGCTCTGTCTCTGTCTCCCCCCTGTCTCTCGGTCTGTGTCTTCCCTCTCTCTCTCTGTCTCTCCCTCTCTCTCTGTCTCTCCCTCCTTCTCTGCCTCTCTCTCTCTCTCTCTCTCTCTGTTCAACTCTCCCTTCCTCTCTCTGTCCCAGGACAGCAATGTTTTCAGATATGTCTTTGTTAATTTTGAACCAGTAACTCTTTCCTTTAGAATCACAGAAAATTTAAGGCACAGAAAGAGGTCACTTGGCCCATCGTGTCTGTGCCAGCCGAAAAACGATCCTCCTACTCTAATCCCACCTGCCACCATTTGGTCCATAGCCCTGCAAATTCCGGCACTTGAGGTGCATATCCAGACTCCTTTTGAATGACTTGAGGTTTTCCGCCTCAACTACCCTTTCAGGCCGTCTGTACCAGACCCTCACCACCCTCTCGGTGAAAAACATTTTCCTCATCTCCCTTCTAATCTTTCTACCAATCACTTTAAGTCTCTGCCCCTTCGTCACTGAGCTCTCTGCTGAGGTGAATAGATCATTCACCTCCACTCTATCCAAGCCCTCCACATTTCAATCAGATCTCCCCTCAGCCTTCTCTGTTCCAAGGAGAACAACCCCAGCCTATCCAATCTTCCCTCATAGCTGCACTTTCCAGTTCTGGCAACATCCTCGTAAATCTCCTCTGTACCGTCTCTGGTGCAATTGCATCCTTTCTGTAATGATGTGACCAGAACTGCACACATTACTCAAGTTGTGGTCTAACCAATGGGTTATACAGTTCCAGCATAACCTCCCTGCTCTTCGATTCTATACCTGCCTTGTTGGAAAGGTCACTGCAGTTTGAAAATATCAAACACTGATCCAACACTCACTCGTAAAACATTCACACTAAACTCCCAGTAATGGACTGGGCAGATAATGAGGATTGTTACTGAATGTTACATCTTGTCTCATTCTCTATCTGTCTCTCCCTCCCATGTCTGTTTCTCTCCATCTCTCTCTCCCCCTCTATCTCCGTCTCCCTCTTTCTCCACCGCAGTCCATGACTTTGCCTGTGCCTCCCTCACACCATCTCTCCCTCTACCTCTCCTTCGATAGAAATGTTTTAATCCATTTCTTGGCTAATTTTGAACCTGCAATTCTTGCCCTTGCTGGAAAAATCACTGCAGTTTGAAAATGTCAAACACTGATCAGCACTCGCCCCTGAACTCTCACACTAAACCCCCATATAGGATTGGGCAGATAAAGAGGGTTGTGACTGAGGTTCTTTCAAGTTCCCCTCACACCCTGTCTCCCCTTTCCCCTGCTTCTAAAGTTTGGCAATTTTTGATAGTATATTTTCAACAACAATAAATGTCCCTGCAGTTTGAAAATATGAAACACTGATCCAAAAGTTGACTCCAAAACACTGACATTAAAGCCCAAATGTTTCCTTTCAAATTTAGTTCTCGAGCACAGCCAGTTTTAGTTTTTAATTATATCTTTTCTCAAACATTATTAGATCTAAAGTTTCTCCCACAATCTCGCCCTGTCACACACTCTCTGTCTGTCTCTGCCTCAGTCTCTGTTTCACCCTCTGCCTTTCCCTCTCCTTCTCTCTGTCCCTCTGTATCTGTCTCTCTCTTTGCCTTTCTCCCTCTAACTCACTCTCTCTCCCTCCCTCTGTCTCTGTCCCACTCTGTCTGTGTCTGTCTCCCTCCATCTCTCTCTCTCCCTAGACAGCAATGTTTCGAGCCATTCCGTGGTTAATTTAGAATCTGTAACTCTTGCGCATGTTGGGAATGTCACTGCAGTTTGAAAATATCAAACACTGAGCCAACACTCAGCCCTAAAACACTTTAACTAAATCCCTAATACCGGACTGGTCAGACAAAGGGATGGTTACTGGGGTTCTGTCAAGCTCTCGCTTAACTATCTCTTTTTTCTCTCACTGTCTTTCATCCCGTCCCTCTCTCCATTTCTCCATTTGTTTACATTTCCCTCTCTCCTTTGTCTTTACTCGCCCTCCACTTTATGCGTAGAGAGGGAGTTCCCTCCACTTTATACGCAGAGCTGGAGCTCCCTCCACTTTACACGTAGAGAGGGAGCGCCCCCCACTTTATATATAGAGGGGGAGCTCCCTCCAATTTCCAAGTAGAGAGGGAGCTCCCTCCACTTTGCACGTAGAGAGCGAGCTTCCTCCACTTAATATATAGAGGGGGAACTCCCTCCACTTTACATGTAGAGGGGGAGCTCCCTCCACTTAACACGTAGAGAGGGATCTCTCTCCACATTATACGTAGAGAGGGAGCTCCCTCCACTTAATACATGGAGAGTGAGCTCCGTCCCGTTTATCCTTTGAGCGGGAGCTCCCTCTATTTTATATGTAGAGCGGGAGGTCTTTCCACTGTATACGTAGAGTGGGAGCTGTCTCTATTTTACACAGCTGCCACGGTGGTTTTTGAACCCTTGTCCCCAGCCCTTCAGGTTGGGCATCTGGATTACTTGACCAGTGATAGTATCACTATGCGACAGCCTCCCTAATGCATGCATCCAGAGTCTGTCCCCCAATATAACCCACAGTAGTTTCTGGGCTGTAACCCTGAACGTGTTCCTCAATCAGATCCTCAAAGTTCACATTTTAACTTGGAAAAGGCAGGAACAGAGTAAAACGGGTTTGCTGTAGTCCCTGGATTCAGTGCCCACTGCACACAGATCAGTTACATTTACAATAGAAAAGCCAGGATTGAACAAGTTCAACACAATAATATGGAAAATGTAAATGACACTACTCATAATTGCAGCATGCGTCCAGTATGAGTACAGATTGCAGGTTTATCCCGAGAGCGGTCTTACTAAGAAAATGTCATTGACATTGAAATGATTGTGTTTTATCCACCACATTATTTACATCAGAGTCAAAGCTGCTGATGTAATGTGTTTGTTCAGGTGAGTGTAACTAATAGCAATGATCAGGGTCAGTGGAGACTTATCCCCTGTATAAATCAGGACCCATTGGAATGGATCAGCTCAGAGTGCCTGCTGGAGCTGTGGATTCCAGGCTAACAGAAGTCTCTGCTTCTCACAGAAATGGGATATCCAGTTATGTATCAGATAGAAGGCATTTACTATCCTGTAATTGCAGCAATTGGAGTTCCTGTTAAGCAGTATCTCAGCTGTTAATGGTGTAAATCGATGTTACCTGTGCTGCTGTACTCGGTATTATTTCCCTCTGTGTGTGTTACACAGCGACCTGTTCTTTTCCAGCAATTTACTCATGGAATCTCCTCATTGTCTACTCTGTCAGTCCTGCAGGAGTTGTATCATGTATTTAATGGTATTGCTTTAAGTAACTGTGGCATTGTTACTGGATTATTCTGTGTATTGAATGTATTGGAATGAGATGTTTCAGTTAGGATCAATAATCAGTCCATCAGGAGTTTTTAACAGTTTCATGATGTGGATCTAACCGGTTCTGTACTATTTTTATCATTTTTTATTCAGTGAGCGATAGTGAGACATCTCACAGTCTCAGTGTTACAAGGGGACAGAACAATATCCTCCCTCCCCAATAACATGGTTCAGTTTAACTGGGATTTCAATGTATTTATTGATTATCAATGTTAGCAAATATTATTTCATTCTGTGTGTGTCTGACGCTCCTTCAGAGGTCTGGCTACTGAACTGAGTTTGCTGCTGACACTTTCACTTCTTCTCCTCTGCTTCACTGTGGAGCCTTCACTGTCACTGGACTACGTTGTAAAATAGAAAGTATTGATGTGATGTTTTACTGGTTTTCACTCTATCAGTTGGAATCAAGAGTCTTTCCATTTATCTGTAGATTATCAGCTGCAGCGCTGATGTTGCTGTTTTATTAATTAGACAATCTCACATTCTAACGGATTAATTTATAATTCCAGGAGAAGGAATTTCAATGATTGTGAGACAAAAACAAGAAATGCTGGATTCACTCAGCAGGTCTGGCAGCATCTGTGGAAAGAGAAGCAGAGTTAACGTTTCGGGTCAGTGACCCTCAATGATTGTGAGGTTTGGCTGGAAGCACCTTTCGATCCTGTTTATTCCATGTATTGTAGATGAAGCGAAGAGTGTAGATGAACAGGTGGAGACTTGAGTGTTCTGCAGATGCATTAAATTATTCACAGAGGTTTCACCATTGAACAAACTGACTCTGAGAATAGAATCATTGAACCTGGGGCTGGTAAACAGAACACAGACGCAGAATGTTAGGAATAAATCATTTGTTAAAAGCAGCATTAAGTTACAATTTACAGGGTGTGAGTACTCCAGAGAGATAGGGAAGGAGAAAATGAGCAGGGAGAACGAAACAGATTGGAAAAGAAAAGCAGAAGTAAAGAGAAAGAGAAAGAGAAAGAAGCAGCAGTGTAAATAATTCACTATCATAAAGTGCTGGAATGTCCAGAACAATTAGTGAGAGAAACTGTGAGGTGATGTTGTCTGTTATCAGATTGTGTTCATTTTCCTGTTGGACTTGATCCTCTGTGTTGATTTCTTTCAGGTCCTCATTTTGTTTTGGAGAAAGTTCCTATTCCTTACTTAGTGACTGAATAAACAGAATAGAATCAGTTCCTCACTGATGGTAATTCATTATTTAAATACTGCACTTTAAAATCTCTGTGACTGCTGAATTCAATAAAGAGCGAGGCTGATATCAGACATGTATTTAAATTTATATTTAATTGCCTGTACAAACTAAATATATTGATCATATTGTAGAAACAATGAACTGTACTCAAACACCAATAACCACAGGGATTATTCTTTGAATGTATGAATGGAGTTGTATTACTGGGATCTATAGATTAGATTTCCTCTAACACTCTGCTGCAGTCTCTCCCTGTGAATCTCAACCTCTCCTTTCGCTGTATTGAATACTCAGTCTCCTCATTCATTGCTTCAGTTTATCTACTTTCCTAAACCATCTGCTCCAGTCTCCCCTCCTGCTCCAACATGTCCTTTTCCTTCTGTCCCACCCAATCTCACTCACTAGCTCCATCTCCAGCTGCCTCGTCCAACCTGATAGGAATACAGTAGCATAGGAGTAGGATGTGGCCATTCAACCCTTCGAGCCAGCTCCACCATTCTATATCATGGCTGATAGTCAAATTCAGCGCTCCCGTGTTCAGTCTTTTCCCATTTGATAACATTCCCTATCGGTTCCCTGAACCCAGAGCAACAAACCAGCTACACATCACGCTCTCCCCAAACCTTCCCAACCAACAGTCTGGAGACAAATTCCCAATTAACCCATTGGATTCCATCTCTTTAAAACCCATTTCACACTGACACTGCATCCTCACTCAGTACTTCCAGTAGATCCAGTGCTGACTTTATTCACTTTCTGCATCAATTTCCCAATTTATTATTAATAATTGTGTTTTCAAACATTTCACTGTGACAAAGCTCTGCCCAGGTCAATGAATCAGTTTTCACCGCTCCATGCAGCAACAAAGCTGGAAATTTCAGCCCAGATCCTGTCAAACTGCTGCTTTGTCTCCAGGTCTGATCAGTAATTTCTCTGCTTCCTTTTCTCTCTCTTCCAGTTAACTTGGGGGCGATTGCGATTCTGTCCCGAGGAACGTGCGGTCTCTCCAAATGTATCACTGTCTACCTGGTGGGAATGGCAGTGTCTGATCTTCTGGTCGTTATCACTGGCCCCATATTGAGCTGGATTGTTTTAATTTATTTCCCATATTCATTCCTGAACATTACTCCTGTGTGTTCCCTCATTATTGCTCTGCTTTCTGCATCCACAGTTGTTTCTGTCTGGCTCACAGTCACTTTTACCTTTGATCGATTTGTGGCCCTTTGTTGTGAGAAGCTGAAAACAAAATATTGCAGCAAGAAAACGGCGGCTGTGGTTGCAGGAACAGTGAGTGTGCTGGGATGTTTAGAGTCTCTACACTGGTACTTTACACTGCAACAATATTACATTATTGATAATGTTCCCATAGGTTGTGCTTATAAACTAAGCTTCTTTACTTCTCCCATATGGGGGGCATTTGAATTATTTGACCGCATTTTAACCCCTTGTGTCCCGGTCTTTCTGATATTGCTGCTCAATGTTCTGACTGTCAGACGGATTTTATTCTCCAGTAAAGTCCGCAGGGGATTCCGGCGCCACAGTAATGGAGAGAATCACAAGGACCCAGAGATGGAGAATCGCAGGAAATCAATCATTTTACTCTTCAGTATCTCCGGCTGTTTTATCCTGTTATGGGTGACCCGGGTTGTGCATAACATTCATAGTCGAATTGCAGGTATTCAGTATTTTTCCTCCTACACTGACCCTCTCTTAATCACAGATCACACATCAAAGATGCTGCAGATTCTCAGTTCCTGCACCAACACATGTATTTACACTGTGACCCAGACTAAATTCAGACAGGAGCTGAAGAAGGGGGTGAAATATCGTCTCAATCTCATTGTTAAATTAGCGAAATCATAGAAAGAGCTGAAGGGTTTCAAACACTGGAAATAAATCCCATTACCCGCCCCACCCCACCCCGCCCCGCTCCAGCACCCACCCTCCACAAGTCTTTGTGATTATTTGACCGGCGCCATCTTTAGTCCTGGCAGCTGCCTGAACTTGGCTGACCCTGACGTTGACTTGGAACAGGATACCGGCATGTGCCAGCACAGCGCCACCTTTGTTAACAAACGCAGCCACTGGACAAAGCTGCAAATGGCAGTGATTGTGAGGTGGTGAGAGGCGCAGAAGGTGCAGTGAGGCAGGGGCACCAGCAGATGTAGATGGTGAGAGGGGGCAGTAACTGCCGTGAGACAGGGCCACCAGCAGATAACGAGAAGGGCAGCAACTGCAGTGAGGCAGGGGCACCAGCAAATGAAGATGGTGACAGTGGGACAATAACTGTAGTGAGGCAGGGACACCAGCAGATGAAGATGGTGAGAGAGGAACAGTAAATGCAGTGAGAGAGGGACACCAGCAGATCGTGATGGTGAGCAGGGCAGTAACTGCAGTGAGACAGGGCCACCAGGAGATGGAGATGGTGAGAGAGGGACAGTAACTGCAGTGACACAAGGACACCAGCTGATGGAGATGGTGAGGGGGGCAGTAACTGCAGTGAGGCAGGGATACCAGCAGATTGAGATGGTGTGAGGGGGCAGCAACTGCAGTGAGGCAGGGACAGCAGCAGGTGGGGTTGGTGAGAGTGTGCCATAAACTGCAGTGAGGCAGGGACACCAGCAGATGGAGATGCTGAGACATTGCTGATGGGAGATTCTCTTGCTGAGTTTGAAACTTACCACAAGTCTGAGGAATTTACATTATTGTAAACTTGAGATGCTGAATAAAATAATTTCAATGCAACTTTTGTAAAATGGCTATTTTTCTAGGATGTGAACACTTAGAACATAGAACATTACAGCGCAGTACAGGCCCTTCGGCCCTCGATGTTGCGCCAAACTGTGAAACCATCTGACCTACACTATTCCATTTTCATCCATATGTCTGTCCAATGACCACTTAAATGCCCTTAAAGTTGTCGAGTCTACTACTGTTGCAGGCAGGGCGTTCCGCGCCCCTACTACTCTCTGAGTAAAGAAACTACCTCTGACATCTGTCCTATATCTATCACCCCTCAACTTAAAGCTATGTCCCCTCGTGTTTGCCATCACCATCCGAGGAAAAAGACTCTCACTATCCACCCTATCTAACCCTCTGATTATCTTATGTGTCTCTATTAAGTCACCTCTCCTCCTCCTTCTCTCCAGCGAAAACAACCTCAAGTCGCTCAGCCTTTCCTCGTAAGACCTTCCCTCCATACCAGGCAACATCCTAGTAAGTCTTCTCTGCACCCTTTCCAAAGCTCCCACATCCTTCCTATAATGCGGTGACCGGAACTGCACTCAATACTCCAGGTGCAACCGCACCAGAGTCTGGTACAGCTGCAGCATGACCTCGTGGCTCCGAAACTCGATCCCCCTACTAATAAAAGCTAACACACCATATTCCTTCTTAACAGTCCTATTAACCTGGGTGGCAACTTTCAGGGATTTATGTACCTGGACACCAAGATCTCTCTGCTCATCTACACTACCAAGAATCTTCCCATTAGCCCAGTGCTCTGCATTCCTGTTCCTCCTTGCAAAATGAATCACCTCACACTTTTCCGCATTAAACTCCATTTGCCATCTCTCAGCCCAGCTCTGCAGCCTATCTATGTCCCTCTGTAACCTACAACATCCTTCGGCACTATCCACAACTCCACCGACCTTCGTGTCATCCGCAAATTTACTAACCCACCCTTCTACACCCTCATCCAGGTCATTTATAAAAATGACAAACAGCAGTGGGCCAAAAACAGATCCTTGCGGTACACCACTAGTAACTAAACTCCAGGATGAACATTTGCCATCAACCACCACCCTCTGTCTTCTTTCAGCTTGCCAATTTCTGATCCAAAGCACTAATTCACCTTCAATCCCATACTTCTGTATTTTCTGCAATAGCCTACCGTGGGGAACTTTATCAAACGCCTTACTGAAATCCATATACACCACATCCACGGCTTTACCCTCATCCACCTGTTTGGTCACCTTCTCAAAAAACTCAATAAGGTTTGTGAGGCAGGACCTACCCTTCACAAAACCGTGCTGACGATCGCTAATGAACTTATTCTTTTCAAGATGATTATCAATCCTATCTCTACTAACCTTTTCCAACATTTTACCCACAACCGAAGTAAGGCTCACAGGTCTATTATTACCAGGGCTGTCTCTACTCCCCTTCTTGAACAAGGGAACAACATTTGCTTTCCTCCAGTCTTCCAGCGCTATTCCTGTCGACAATGACGACATAACTTGTAACATGAAACCCGTTCCAGTTTGGAAAGTTATATTGAGTGATTAAAGGTAAGGTATAAATTAAACAACAGAATCAAATAAGACTCAAACAGTCATTTATAAATAAAAACTCTCAATATAAGTTGTGTTGAGTTCTTGATCACCTACGTTATGACATATCTCTCCCTCTGACACTTCTCTTTCTACGCTGGTATCTTCTCTACTATTACTAAGAGTAGTTGAAATTTTATTCCAATTGTCTTTTGAAAGTTAATATTGAATCAGCTTTCAGAAACCTGTCAAACAGTGAATTCATGACCATAACAGCTCCCGACCTATTTGCTTCACCCCTCTGCTAGTGTAAACAGTCACTCCTCATGTCTCAAAAACGAGGGAAAGATTTTGAATGCAATTATTTTCTGCACGACAGCAACGACGGAGGAGCTGGAACCTCCTGAATTTGGACAAACGATGAACAAAAATCCCTCTGAATCCCACAGGAGAGCAGAGGATAGAAATAGTCAGAAAGCAAAGGGAAACAAGTAACACTTTATTGCAGCAGCAGAAACTCTTGGTCAGAATGTGGAGGTCTTTATCGCTGAGCTTTATATAAACTGGAGGTAAAAAGTGGAGGATCATTCATACAATTTGTGTTAAATGGCCAGTTCCCAGCTTTGTAAACCCTTGTAACATTAAACTGGTAAATGTTAAGAAAGATTTGTTTTCCAATGAGTCCAGAGTAATGCATAAATAGAGCAGCATTAAATAAAGTACAAAGAATCATTGACATATATAACTGTATATATGGGTCAGAACTGTTGTGTGACATGTCACCAGTTGTAAACGTTCACTTGGCTGCATATTTAACCTGTCTCTAGTTTCAGGCTTTGCCATACAGTGGAATTGACAATCCGAATATAAACTGCAGTCAAACAGGCCTCTCCAACAAAAACTCTTTGCCAGAATTTCAAGGGAACTGCAGTGAGACATTTTCAGTAATTTTCTGAACTTTCTGTAAACTGGAGGTGAATAGTGAAAGACATTTAGTTTAATGAGTGTTAAATGGTCATTATCCAAACTGCCCTTCCAGGTTTTAAATTACAGCAGCTTTTCTGCACTGTTGATGACGTTTTGGGGGAGGGAGAGCGAGAGAGAGAGACAGACTGACAGACAGGTTTCTGTCTGGAATGGCCCGTTTGGGATATGGCTGGAATATCCCTCCCTCCCCAATTCCCTGTTTCCACAGAGACTCACCTTGCACTGTCCCATACCTGGGAGGCAGTGTCCAGGCAGAGGAAGCTGAGAGCTGGTTGGATGAGCTGTATTTTGGGTGGACTGGATGTTTTGAGTGACAGGTTATGGGATATATTAGGACAACATCAGCCTTCATTCTTTTTTTCCATGCAGCTGGTTTGTGAAGGTGAGTTTCTGTGTCTCAATCTCTGTGTCTCTGTGCCCAGGTAAATTGCAAGCTGATTACTGTGTGTGTGTGAGAGAGAGTCCAGTCTGAATCCCCCTCACTCTGTCCCAATCCTGACACGTTACTCCAATTCCCACCACAATGTCCCTGTCCAGGATATTTACCCCATGGACGAGCTGATGGAGGGAAGGTGTTAGAGTACAACGATGGAGTGCAGACCTTTTGGGATGGTGAGTATCTCATCTTTATTATCTCTCTCTGCTTTTCTCCCTCCTTCTGGCTCAGTCTCTCTCACTCAATGTCTCTCACTCTATGTCTCTCACTCAGTCTCTCTCTATCAATCTCTCTCTCTCAATCTCCCCCTCACAATCTCTCTCTCACTCAATCTCGCCCTCCCTCAATCTCCTCCTCTCTCAAACTCTCTGTTTCTCTCTCTCTCCCTCTTTATTCCGTGTTTCTTTTTCTCTCCCCCTCTGTGTGTTTCTCTCTCTTTCTCTCTTTGTGTTTCTCTCTCTCTGTCTATCTCTCTCTCTGTTTCCCTCTGAGTGATTATGTGTCTTTCTGTCTCACTGGCTTTCTCTGTCCTCTCTCTCTCTATCTCTCTCTGTGTTTCTCTTTCCCTCTCTGTGTGATTCTCTTTGTGTCTTTTTCTCACTGGTTTTCTGTCTGTCTCTCTGGTGCCTGCAATTTCTTTGTGTCTCCGTTCTTTCCCTCCACTTTTTTCTGTCTTTTCTCTTTATTCTCTTTTTTTTTTTGTCTTTTCTGTTTCTTGCTATCGTTTCCACATTTCTCTGACATAATTTTTCTTTGGCTCTTTCTGACTTTCTCTCCCACTCTAACATTGCCTCTTTCTCTCTCGGTTTTACTTTATCTCTCTTTCTGTTTCTCTCTTTCTGACTTTCTCTCTCTCGTTCTTTTTCCTTTTTCTGCTTTCTCTCTTTCTTTGTCTATTTCTGCCATTCTCTCTCTTTGCCTGTTTCTGACATTATCTCTTTCTTTTTCTCCCTTTCTGACTTTCGCTTTCTTTCTTTTTTGCCTTTTCTGTGTTCTCCCTCTTCTATTCCTCTTTTTTTGCTTTCTCTCTTTTTTCTCTAGGCTTTCTCTCTATTTCTTTGCCTCTTTCTGACTTTCTCTTTTTTTCTCCTTTTCTGCTTTCTCTCTTTTTCTCTTTCTATGCTTTCACTCTTTCTATTTCTCTTTTCTGCTTCCTCTCTGTTATTTCTGGACATTCTCTCTGTTTCTCTGCAATTTATTCCCCCCCCCACAATTTATCCTGCCCCGCAATTTATGCCCCCTCCCGCAATTTATCCCCCCTCGCAATATATCCCTCCAGCAATTCATCCATCCACCCCGCAATTACTGTCCCCCAAAAATGCCCCCTCCCACAAATTTCCCCATTTCCGACACAGATTTCCCACCGATAAATTTACACTCTGGCAAATTCACACCCTGCAAATTCCCCCCTCCCCCCACCACCCCCGTGAAGAGACCTTCATCTAAACACTCCTGGTCTACAGACACCTGTCTGATATCCCCCTGTTAACTGACCCCCATCTAATACCCTTCCTGTGAACAGACCCCCATCTAAAACCGCTCCTGTGAACAGACTCCCATCCAAATACCCGGTCTACAGACCCCTATCTGATATCCCCCTGTTAACTGACCCCCATCTAATACCCTTCCTGGGAACAGACTCCCATCTTAAAACCCCTCCTGTGAACAGACATCCGTTTAAATTCCCCGGAACAGACTCCCATCTAAATACCCCTGGTCTACAGACCCCTATCTGATATCCCCCTGATAACTGACCTGCATCTAATACCCTTCCTGTGAACAGACTCCCATCTAAAAACCTCTCCTGCAAACAGACATCCGTTTAAATTCCCCGGAACAGACTCCCATCTAAATACCTCTGGTCTACAGACCCCTATCTGATATCCCCCGTTAACTGACCCCCATCTAATATCCTTCCTGTGAACGGACTCCCATCTAAAAACTCCTCCTGTGATCAGACTCCCATCCAAATACCCCTGGTCTACAGACCCCTATCTGATATCCCCCGTTAACTGACCCCCATCTAATATCCTTCCTGTGAACAGACTCCCATCTAAAATCTCCTCCTGTGAACAGATGCCCATCCATAAAAGCCCAGGAACAGCCTTAAATCTGAAACCCCCTCCTGTGAACAGACCCCCATCTCAAAAACCCTCCTTTGAACAGACCACCATCTAAATAGCCCTCCTGTGAACATACGCCCATCTAAAAACTCCTCCTGTGAACAAACCCCCTTCAAAATAGCCCCAGGAGCAGACTCCCATCTAAATAACCCTCCTTTGAACAGACTCCCATCCAAATAGCTGCTGGAACAGACTCCCATCCAAATAGTTGCAGGAACAGGCTCCATCTTAATACCCCTCCCGTGAGCAGCACCCCATGTAATTAACCCCCACCCTCCCTGTGAACACTCCTAGATCGAAACCATCCATGAACAGATAGGATAATCCCCACTTCCCCCTCCCATTTTAAACCTGGACAATCCCCACTGCCCCCTACCATTTTAAAACTGGACAATCCCCACTGCCCCCTCCCATTTTAAACCTGGACAATCCCCACTGCCCGCTCCCATTTTAAACCTGACAATCCACACTGCAACCTCCCATTTTAAATCTGGACACTCCCCCCTATCCCCTCCTATTTTAAACCTGGACAATCCCCCACTGCCCCCTCTCATTTTAAACCTGGACAATCCCCACTGTCCCCTCTCATTTTAAACCTGGACAATCCCCACTTCCACATCCCATCTTAAGCCTGGACAATCCCCACTGTCCCCTCCCATTTCAAACCTGGATAATCCCCACTGCCCCCTCCCATTTTAAACCTGGAGAATCCCCACTGCCCCGTCTCATTTTAAACAAGGAGAATCCCCACTTCCCCCTCCCATTTTAAACCTGGACATTCCCAGTGCCCACTCCCATTTTAAATCTGGACAATCCCCACTCTCCCCTCCCATTTGAAACCTGGAGAATCCCCACTGCCCCCTCCCATTTTAAACCTGGAGAACCCCACTTTCCCCTCCCATTTTAAACCAGGACAATCCCCACTGCCCACTCCCATTTTAAACCTGGACAATCCCCACTGCCCCCTCCCATTTTAAACCTGGAGAATCCTCACTGCCCCCTCCCATTTTAAACCTATAGAATCCCCACTGCCCCCTACCATTTTCAACCTGGAGAATCCCCAATGCCCCCTCCCATTGTTAACCTGGACAATCCCCACTGCCCCCTTCCATTTTAAACCTGGAGAATCCCCACTGCCCCCCCATGTTAAACCTGGACAATCCCCACTGCCCTCTCCCATTTTAAACCTGGATAATCCCCATTGCCCCCTCCCATTTTAAACCTGGACAATCCCCACTGCCCCCCATCTTAAAACTGGACAATCCCCACTGCCCTTCCATTTTAAACGTGGACAATCCCCACTGCACTCTCCCATTTTAAACCTGGACAATCCCCACTGCCCTCTTCCATTTTAAACCTGTACAATCCCCACTGCCCCATCCCATTTTAAATCTCGAAAATCCCCACTGCCCCCTCCCATTTTAAACCTGGAGAATCCTCCTCCCTCCCATTTTTAACGTAACGAATTCCCTCTGTAAATATTGCCCTCTAATTGTACCCCCGCCTCCTCCCCACTGTAAACACTCCCCCCTTTCTAAATACCCTCATTGTCCTGTAAAAGTCCCCCTCTAGTAATGCCCACCCTTTACCATCTCCCCCGTGAGCAGCCACCCCTGCCAGCCTTCCTGTGTAATTCCCATCCCAGTCAACATCTCCCTCATGTAATGCCCACCTCTATCCCTTTCCTGGTTATGGCTCCATTTCCTGACACGCTTTAATTCACATTAATTCCTGGTCTGCATAAGCCACTGGAATTCCATCAACTGGTTCCCAGACCCCCGGCACCTTTCAATCCTGTCCGACCAAACACCACAGAGGCTAACTGGCATTCTGAGCCTTTAATGTACAGTAAATCCCAGCCCCAGACACATCCCTCTCTGCAGAGAGAAAAATGGAGACATACAGAGAGAGAGCTGGAGGTGAAGAGAGAGAGAATGCAGCAGCGATGTAGATCTTGAGAAAGATTCCTGAGAAAGAGAGATGCAGAGACAGAAAGAAGTGGAGGGGCAGATATACAAAGTAAGATGTGTTTACAGATTAGAGAAGGGTGTTCCGGGACAGGGGGGAGGGAAATGCAGAGATAATCTTGCAGGAAAGGAGGAGCAGAGATGGAAAGATTCAGGGATTTGGAAGTGAGTGAGAGGAGAAATAAACTGAGAGAGAGACAGATAAAGATGCAGAGAGTCGCAGAAAGAGAATGAAAATTGAAACCTGTGAGACTCTAGAGAGTGGCGTAGATGGAAAGGATGTTGAGAGATAGAGATAGGGGTTTAAAGATGTGAAGAAACTGAGCTAGGAACAAGGAGGAAGGTGCAGGGAACAAGTTGCAGCAAGAGATAAAGAGAGGGAAATCTTGGGGATTACATTGACTGTTCTGGAGCAGTGCTTCCCAAACTATTCCCTTCATGCGCCCTCCAGCCCCCTCCCTTGTGATAAAAAATCCAGAGACCCCCGAAAACACAAAATCAAAATATTGCGGATGCTGGAATTCTGAAATAAAAACTGTGTTGGAAATACTGAGCATTTCCAGCACTTTGTTTTTCTATCAGTTCCGAAAAGACACACAGTCTTCTTTTCTGTATCTAGAAATGAATTTGACAATGACACATAACTATTTATCATTATTTTCCTCTCTGGTTAAAGCTCTTGTCTGAGAATTCCACGTGGCCGAAAGATTCTCCCTCTGCATCATCACAGCTGCAGCATACAAAAAAACTCTCCTTGGGAATAAGAGAAATAAAATTGATTCAAAGGAAGCAAAGCATTTTGAACAGAAATAAAACACAGCAAGAGCCCATGGCTCACTCTCACTCACTGACATAAAACAATCTCTCAGTGATTCCCCGTCTTACAAACACATCCCCCGACACAAAGCCAGAGACAGGGAAGTGTGGATATGTTTACCCTGTCATTGCCTGCTCTCTCCCTATTTCTCTGCGTGCCTCTCTACATCTGTTTCTGCATCATTGTAAAAACACACAAACACTGGTGACACCCATCCCCACTACTGTTGAAGGATGGAGAGAGAAATTACTTTCCCATCCCTGAAAATCTGAATTCAAATGGCCCCCAGGTGTTTCATTTTACTGTCAAATTCAGCCCACAGCCGAAAACACCAGCATTATTCGGGAGTGAGAACAAGCCTTTACAAACCTTCACATTTCATCTATTTCATTGCTGGCTCAAAGAAGTATTTGACACCCAATGAATTAATTTTTAAAGTGGTAGGCAATGTTGGAAATGCTGTAGGCCACTGGTGCACAGCAGGATCCCACAAGCAGCAGTCGGATAAATGTCGGCTACCCCTCCTCCCCCCTTCTCATTCCCTCCATGTTTCCCTCACTCTCCTGCGTTTCTCTCCCTCCTGTTACTCTCATTCAGAGAGACAGATGGAGAGAGAGAGAGAGAGATTCACGGCAATGCCAAAAACACCAGAATTATTCAGGAATTATACCAGCTTCAAGCTCAGGACTTTAATTCCAGGCCTTCAGGAGAGCTTTACACACAATGAATTCACTTCTAAAATGCAGTCACTGTTACAATGCAGGGAATTCTGCAGGCAAGCTGTGCACAGCAAGATCCAGCAATGGTGCCACTTCAACATTCATTTTACCAAGATTTTGTGTGTGGATTTCTCTCTCTCTATCTCGATCTCTGTCTTTCTCCATCTTTCTCTGCCTTCCCTCCCTCACCCACACTCCACCTCTCTCTCTCTATCTCTCTCTGTTTAACCTGCCACATCCAGCTGTTTCTCACTCTCCCTCTTTTTCTCTCCATCTGTCTCTGCCTCAGTGTTGTAATGTTGGAATTGATGCAGGGAATGTATGCACAGCAGGATCCCACAATATGATCATAGCCAGATATCCCATCACAGTCCTCAGAAAATGCTAAATTCCATCTTTAAACTTATAACAAGCCTTATATAGCTTCATGTTCAGCTCTTGTAATTGTTGTAAAAATTCTTGTAAAAACATAGAGAAATCCACACTCAGACCCTTAGGAAGCTGAATTTTAAAGTGTCCTCATTATTGTCATGTAGGAAATGCTGCAGGACACTAGATGCATAGCAAGATCCCACAACCAGCAGTGTCATAATAGCCAGATTTCTGTCCCCAGAAAGGGCGAAACGTCCTCTTTAAACTGGGAACAAGCCATTTGTGCACAGCAAGATAGCTCAAGTAGCAGTGTGATAACAGCTGGCTACCCCTCTCTCTCCCTCTCTCATGGACAGGGCTGGAAGGAGCAAGTGGCAAATGGCACTCCTTCCTGGGGCTGCTCCTTTAACCCCAGGCTAGAGGGAGAGAGAGATAATTGATTAAAAGGCATCGTTAAACCAAATAGCACAGCAAGAGCCCAGGAATTGCCCTCGGTGGCACAGAAAATCTCTCAGCAACACCCAAATACATACAAGTCACAATTAATAAAGCAGAGGCTAAAATGGTTCAGGCAGTTCCCTCCACCAGTGTGTGTCTGTGTGTCTGCCTCTTTATCTCTCTCCATGTCTCTGTATCTCTCTCTCTCTCTCTGTTCCTATCTCAGTCGCCCCTGTGTCCCTCTCTCTTGCTCTCTCTCTCTGTCCATATCGTGTTTTTGCCTACAGTTCGTATCTAATCTTAATTGCAAGAAGCTATGAAAATGTCTGTCCCACCATTTAAAACAACAACAAATCATATTGCAGTGTCTGGTATGGTTTTAACTATTAAAGGTTTAAATAGAGAGACAGAGGGAAGGAAAGCTGGAGAGAGACAGACAGAGAAGTCTCAACTCAGAACTTCAGTAAAATGAATTGAAATGGACTCTGTGCATCTTATTTAACAGTAAAGATTCAGAACATTGCCCGAAACACACGGATTATTCTAGAATTATAACAAGCCTTTCGAAACTGTCACATTTGTGACTTAATTCTTAATTTTGACAATCAATGACTTAATATTGAAAGTGGTCGTCACTATTGCAATGTTGGAAATGCTGCAGGCCATTGGTGCACAGCAAGATCCCACAAGCAGCAGTGTGATAACAACCAGCGTGACTACTGCCCCTCTGACTCCCTCCATGCTTCCCTCACTCTCCTGCACCTCTCTCCCTCCTATTACTGTCATTCAGAGAGACAGAGGGAGAGAGAGAGAGAGGGAGAAATCCACTCTCAGAACCTCACTCTCAATTCAAATGGCTGCTGCAAATTTCATTTCACCCTGAAATTCACGGCACTGCCCAAAACACCAGCATTATTCGGTAATTATACAGGTTTCAAGCTCAGGACTTTAATTCCAGGCCTTCGAAGAGCTTTACACACAATGAATTCACTTCTAAAATGCAGTCACTGTTACAATGCAGGGAATTCTGTAGGCAAGCTGTGCACAGCAAGATCCCAGAAATTGTGACACTTCAACTTTCTGTTTACCAAGGATTTGATGTGGATTCCTTTCTCTCTCTCCCTCTGTCTTTCTCCATCTTTCTCTGCCTTCTCTCCCTCACTCACACTCCACCTCTCTCTCTCTCTCTCTGTTTAACCTGCCACATCCAGCTGTTTCTCACTCTCCCTCTTTATCTCTCCATCTATCTCTGCCTCAGTGTTGTAATATAGGAACTGATGCAGGGAATGTATGCACAGCAGGATCCCACAATGTGATCACAGCCAGATATCCCATCACAGTCCTCAGAAAGTGCTAAACTCCATCTTTAAACATATAACAAGACTGGATACAGCTTCATGTTCAGCTCTTGTAATTATTGGGCCACAGGAGCGGTTGACACTCAATGAATTAATTTTGAAAGTGCTCCTCACCGTTACAATGCTGGAAATCTGTAGGCAATCTGAGCACAGCAAGATCCCACAGACAGCAATATGACAATATGCAGATAATCTGTTTTAGAGATCCCAGAGAAGGGAACATTCCTGCAGTTTTAAAATCTCAAACACCCCACTCCCTGTCTTTCTCCTGCTCCCTCCTCCACCCCATCCACATTTGTTTCTTTTTCTCTCGATCTGGGATTTAATCTGGATCGAAACGCCCTCTGAAGTGTTTCTGTCACCATTTAAAATAACCACACGTCACATTGTGGCTCCTATTGATTAATGGTTAAAATAGAGAAAGTGCGGGGGGATAGAAAAGCAGAGGAAGATGGAGAGAAAACACAGAGAAATCCACACTTAGACCCTTAGGAAGCTGAATTTTAAAGTGTCCTCATTGTTGTGTAGGTAATGCTGCTGGCCACTAGATGCACAGCAAGATTCTTCAAGCAGCAATATGATAATAGCCAGATTTCAGTCCCCAGAAAAGGGTGAAACTCACTCTTTAGACTGGGAACAAGCTGCTGATTCTGTCTCATCATTTCAAATAACTACAAATCTCATTGCTGTGTGTGGTATGTTTTATTTATTTATTAAAGGTTTAAATGGAGAAGAAGAGTGTGAAACCGAGACAGAGAAGAGAAAGCATGGGTGGGGGGTGGGGGGGGGAGGAGAGATAGCGACAGAGGGAAAGAACGTGGAGACAGAGAGAAAGCTAACCTCACAACTACAGCAAAATAAATTAAAATGGGCACCGTGCAGCATATTTTAGGAAGTTTCATTGCATTGCCCAAAACACCGGCAAACCTCACAGACTGAGGGCTGGAAGGGGCAAGTGGCAAAAGGGACTCCCTCCTGGGGCTGCTCCTTTCACCCCAGGCTTTCAACCTGTTTAAAACTCCAGGGCCCCAATCCGACAGGAACTACTTAACCCAGGGCCCCAGAGAGGAAATTAAACCTCGGGCTAATAAACAGACACAACTCACGTGGGCCCTTTGGGTGCAGCCTGTGGACAAGGCCTCCGTCCGTCCCCTCTGGAGGAAGCTCCTGTCCAAGGATTCCTCGACCCAAACTTTCCCTCTTATCACCTTCACAGTGCAGTTTTCAGAATGAAAATTCCTCAGGGGAAAGAAGGAGTAAAAACTTGGATTAAAATACAAAGTGAGAAACTTTTTGAACAAAATAGCATAGCAAGAGCCCAGGGTTTCCTCTCTCAGTTACACAGACAATCAGCAATATTCAGATACAATCAAATAAATCACAGTTATAAACCAGATTAAGACAGAGAGAGCACACACACACACACACAGATACACCCACAGATACACAGACACACACACTGAACCAGACTGGGGAATGTGTCTACTCTCTCTGGAGAGATAGTGAAAGGTGGGTTTTGTGATTGGAACTGGGATCTTCCAACCCAGTTATATCCTGAGTGAGCTGTTTGCAAACTTCACCCCTTGAGCTCTGACACGTTGGGCTGTCTCTCAATCTCCTGCCTCGGGGGCCTTACCATTGATATGTTAATCCCAGGACAGAACCTTCCTGACTCTTCAAGTCCATTGATATGTTAATCACAGGACAGGACCTTCCTGACTCTTCTAGTCCATTGATATGTTAATCCCAGCACAGCAATGCTTTCAGCCATTTCTTAGTTAACTTTAACCCTTTAATTCTTTCCAAGCAGTTTGAAAATATCAAACACTGAACCAACAATACAAGACTGGGCAGGTAATGGGCATTGTTAATGCGGTTGTGTGTGGGGATTTTTACTGACATCAGTGTGAATTGTAAAGTGCCTCCCCTTCCCTCACTTCCGAAGTCTCTCAGGGTTGTTGTTGTGTGATGGCAGCTTTTTCAGTGTCCAGTCCCTTTCAACTTTTAATAAAATATGTGGAACACAAATAAATGTAAAATCTGTCTCTGTGTTCGTGTGTGTGTCTGTGTGAGTGTGTGTGTGTTTCAATGTATGTGTGTCTCTGTGCGTCCCTTTATGTATGTTTCTGTGTGTGTCTGCATGATTCTGTGTGTGTGAGAGAGAGAATCTCAGGGTCACCTCTGTGCATCTCCATCTCTCCTTCTCTCTTTGTTTCTCCTTCTCTCTCTATCTCTCCCTCTCTCAGTCCGCCTCTCTCATAGAAACATAGAAAATAGCAGCAGGAGCAGGCCATTCGGCCCCTCGGGTCTGCTCTGCCATTCAATAAAGTTCATGACCGATTGTCTAATTCAGTATCCTATTTCCACTTTCTCCAACGCCATTGATCCCTCTGACATTAAGAAATATATCTCTCTCCTCCATGAATATATTTAATGACTTGGCCTCCACTGCCTTCTGCGGTAGAGAATTACACAGATTCACCACCCTCTTCCCCATCTCTCTCACCCCCTCTATCTCCGTCTCCACTCTCTATCTCCTTCTCCCCCATATCTCCCTCTCCCCCTCTATCTCCCTCTGCCCCTCTATCTCCCTCATCCCCTCTATCTCCCTCTCCCTTATCTCCCAATCCCACTCTATCTCCCTCTACCCCTCTCTCACTCTCTCCCTCTATCTCACTCCACCCCTCTATCTCATTCTCCTCCTCTTGCTCACTCTCCCCCTCTATTTGCCTCTCCCCCTCTATCTGTCTCCCCACTATCTCCCTCTCTCCCTCTATCTGTCTCTCCCCTCAATCTCCCTCTCCCCCTCTATCTCCCTCTTCCCCTCTAGCTCTTTCACTCCCCTCTATCTCCCTCTCCCCTCTATCTCTATTTCCCCCTCTATCTCCCTCTCCCCCTCTCTCTCCTTCTCCCCCTCTCTCCCTCTACACCCTCTCTCTCCCTCACCCCCTCTCTCTCTCTCTCCCCCTCTCTCTATCTCTCCCCCTCTCTCTCCCCCTCTATCTCTCACTGCCCCTCTATCTCCCTCTCCCCCTCTATCTCCCTCTCTCTCCTCTATCTCCCTCTTCCCCACTCTCTCACTGTCCCCCCTCTATCTCCCTCCCCCATCTCTCTTTCCCCCACTATATCACGCGCTCTCTCTCTCCCCCTCTATCTCTCTCTCTCCTCTACATCTCTCTCTCTTCCCCCGACAACTCTTTCTCCCCCATCTCGCTCTCTCTTTGTCTTTAGCTATCATTGTCTCCGTGTCTCTCTTCCACTGCCGCTCCCACTCTCTCTGTTTATCTCTCTGTCTCTCTCTCTCTCTGTCTCTCTCTCTCTCTCTCTCTCTCTCTCTCTCTGTTACTCTCTCTCTCTGAGCCTCTGTCCATGACGCTGTTTGTGTCTCTCTCACACCACCTCAGCCTTTCTCTCTCTGTATCCCTATCTCTCACTGTCTCTGTATCTGCCTCTCTATATCTCTGTCTCCCTCTCTATTTATGCCTCTTCCTCTCTGTCGCTCTCATTGTCCCTCGATCTGTCTTTCCCTCCCTGTCACTCCAACTCTCTCCTTCTCTCTCTGTCCCTCCATCGGTCTTTCCCTCTCTGTCGCACCCTCTCTCCTTCTCTCTGACTCTCCCTCTCTGTCTCTGTCTCTCCCTCTCTCCCTCTCTTTCTCTGGCTCTCTCCATAACTCTGTCTGTGTCTCTATGACACCATTTCTCCCTTTTTCTTACTCCCTCTCTCTTTCTTTACATCTCTCCCTTCCTCTCTCCATCTGCCCTTCCATTCCTATCAATCTCTTTCTCTCCTTCTCTCTCTGTCTCTCTCTCTCTGTCCCTCCATCTGCCTTTCCCTCCCTGACTCTCCCTCTCTCTCCTTCTATCTCTGTCTTTCTCTCTGTCCCTCCATCTGTCTTTCCCTCCCTGCCACTCCATCTCTCTCCTTCTCTCTCTGTCCCTCCATCTGTCTTTCGCTCTCTATCTCTCCCTTTCCCCCTTTTTTTCTCTGCCTCTGTCCATAACTTTGCCTGTGTCTCGATGACACCATTTCTCCCTTTCTCTATCCCCCCCTCTCTTTCTTTTCATCTCTCCCTTTCTCCTTCGCTCCCAGGACAGAAATGGTTTCAACCATTTTTCCATCTTTCTTTATCCCTCCCTCTCTGTCCCACTCTCTCCTTCTATCTCTGTCTCTGCCTCTCTCTCCATCTCCCTCTGTCCCTCCATCTGTCTTTCCCTCTGTGTCACTCCTTCTCTCTACTGCCATGTCTGTCTCTCTCTCTCTATCCTCCATCTGTCTTTCCCTCCCTGTCACTCCATCTCTCTCCTTCTCTCTCTGTCCCTCCATCTGCATTTCCCCCTCTGTCACTCTCATTCACTTTGTCTCTCCCTCTATCTCATTTTCTCTCTCTGTCCCTCCATCTGTCTTTCCATCCCTGTCACTCCCTCTCCTTCTCTCTCTGTCCCTCCATCTGCCTTTCACTCCCTGACACTCCCTCTCTCTCCTTCTATCTCTGTCTCTCTCTCTCTGTCCCTCCATCTGTCTTTCCCCCTCTGTGTCGCTCCCTCTCCTATATCTGTCTCTCTCTCTGTCTCTCCATCTGTCTTTCCCTCCCTGTCACTCCCAAGAACATAGAACATACAACAGTATAGCACAGTACAGGCCCTTCGGCCCACTATGTTGTGACGAACCTTTAAGCTACTCTAGGATCAATCTACCTGCATACCCTTCATACTACTATCATCCATGTACCTATCCAAGAGTCGCTTAAATGTCCTTAATGTATCTGTTTCTACTACCACCGCTGGCAGTGCATTCCACGCACCCACCACTCGCTGTGTAAAGAACCTACCTCTGACATCTCCCCGAAACGTTTCTCCAATCACCTTAAAATTATGCCCCCTGGTGATAGCCCTTTCCACCCTGGGAAAAAGCTATCTATGCCTCCCATCATCTTGTACCCCACTATCAAGTCAGCTCTCATCGTCCTTCGCCCCAATCAGAAAAACCCGAGCTCCCTCAACCTTTCTTCGTAAGACATGCCTTCCAGGCCAGGCAGCATCCTGGTAAATCTCCGCTGCACCCTCTCTAAAGCTTCCACATCCTTCCTGCAATGATGCAACCAGAACTGAACACAATATTCCAAGTGTGGTCCAACCAGGACTTTAAAGAGTTGCAGCATAACCTCGCGGCTCTTAAACTCAATCCCCCTGTTAATGAAAGCCAACACACCATACGCCTTCTTAACAACCCTATCAACTTGGGTGGCAACTTTGAGCGATCTATGGACATGGAACCCAAGATCCCTCTGTTCCTCCACACTCCCAAGAATCCTGTCTTTCAGCCTGTATTCTGCATTCAAATTCGACCTTCACACTTTTCCAGGTTGATTTCCATCTGCCACTTCTCAGCCCAGCTCTGCATCCTGTCAATGTCCCATTGCAACCGACAACAGCCTTGCACACTATCCACAACTCCAGAAACCTTCGTGTCATCGGCAAACTTGCTAACCCAGCCTTCCACTTCCTCATCCAAGTCATTTATAAAAATCACAAAGAGCAGAGGCCCAGAACAGTTCCATGCGGAACACCACTGGTCACCGAGCTACAGGCTGAATACTTCCCATCTACTACCACCCTCTGTCTTCTATGGGCCAGCCAATTTTGTATCCAGACAGCCAACTTTCCCTGTATCCCATGCCTCCTTACTTTCTGAATGAGCCTACCATGGGGAACCTTATCAAACGTCTTGCTAAAATCCATATACACCACATCCACTACTCTTCCTTCATCAACGTGTTTTGTCACATCTTCAATGAATTCAATAAGGCTTGTGAGGCATGACCTGCCCCTCACAAAGCCATGCTGACTGTCTCTAATCAAACTATGCTTTTCCAAATAATCATAAATCCTGTCTCTCAGAATCCTCTCCAATAATTTGCCCACTACCGACGTAAGACTGACTGGACTATAATTCCCAGGGTTATTCCTGTTCCCTTTTTGGAACAAGGGAATAACATTTGCCACCCTCAAATCATCTGGTACTACTCCACTGGAGTAGCCACTTTATAGCCACTCCAGGCGCTGCTTCACAAACCACTGACCACCTCCAGGCGCGCATCCATTGTCTCTCGAGATAAGGAGGCCCAAAAGAAAAAAAAAGAAGAAGACTCCACTGGACAGTGAGGACGCAAGGATCATCGCCAAAGGCGCGGCAATCTCTTCCCTCGCTTCCCGTAATATCCTTGGGTATATCCCATCTGGTCCCGGGGACTTATCTGTCCTCATGTCTTTCAAAATTTCCAGCACATCCTCCCTCTTAACAACAACCTATTCGAGTATACCAGCCTGTTTCCCGCTGTCCTCACAAGCGACCAGGTCCCTCTTACTGGTGAATAATGAAGCTAAGTATTCATTTAGGAACTCCCCTATCTCCTCTGACTCCAGGTACAAGTTCCCTCCACTATCTCCGATCGGCCCTAAACTCACTCTAGCCATCCTCTTGTTCCTCACATAAGTGTAGAACGCCTTGGGATTTTCCTTAATGCTACCCGCCAAGACTTTTTCATGTCCCCGTCTAGCTCTCCTAAGTCCATTCTTCAGTTCCTTCCTGGCTACCTTGTAACCCTCTAGAGCCCTGTCTGATCCTTGCTTCCTCAACGTTAAGTAAGCTTCCTTCTTCCTCTTGACTAGCTGTTCCGCATCTCTTGTCATCCAAGGTTCCTTCACCCTACCATCCCTTCCTTGCCTCATCGGGACAAACCTATCCAGCAGTCGCAGCAAATGCTCCCTAAACAACCTCCACAATTCTGTCGTGCCTTTCCCTGAGAACATCTGTTCCCAATTTATGCTCCCCAGTTCCTGCCTAATAGCATTGTAATTCCCTCTCCCCCAATTAAATATTTTCCCATCCCGTTTGCTCCTGTCCCTCTCCATGACTATAGTAAAGATCAGGGAGTTGTGATCACTATCACCGAAATGCTCTCCCACCGTAGATCTGCCACCTGCCCTGGTTGGTTGCCAAGCACCAAATGCAACATAGCTTCCACTCTAGTCGGCCTATCTAGATATTGAGTCAGGAAACCTTCCTGGACACACCTGACAAAAACTGCTGCATCAAAACTATTTGCACTAAGGAGGTTCCAATCAACATTAGGGAAGTTGAAGTCACCCATGACAACACCTTGTTTCTTCTGCACCTTTCCAAAATCTGCTTCCCAATCTGTTCCTCCGTGTCTCTGTTGCTATTGGGGGGTCTATAGAAAACTCCCAATAAAGTGACTGCTCCTTTCCTGTATCTGACTTCCACCCATGATGACTCAGTAGAGAAACCCTCCTCGACGACCTCCCTTTCTGCAGCTGTGATACTATCCCTGATTAATAATGCCACTCCCCCACCTCTTTTACCTCCCTCCCTATTCCTTTTGAAACATCTAAACCCCGGAACATCCAATATGCATTCCTGCCCCTGTGATCTCCAAGTCTCCGTAATAGCCACTACATCGTAGCTCCAAGTACTGATCCATGCTCTAACTTCATCACCCTTATTCCTGACACTTCTTGCATTAAAATAGACACACTTCAACCCATCATACTGGCTGCAGCTTTGCCCTGTCAATTGTCTAACCTTCCTCACAGACTCTCCGCACTCTGTATCTGCCTGGTCAACAGCTAACCCATCCACTGATCCGTAGCTCCGGTTCCCATTCCCCTGCCAAACTAGTTTAAACCCTCCCGAAGAGCTCTAGCAAACCTCCCGCTCAGGATATTGGTGCCCCTCCAATTCAGATGCAACCTGTCCTTCTTGTACCGGTCCCACCTTCCCCAGAAGGTCTCCCAATGATCCACATATCCCTCCCTCTCTCATTGCATCTCAGCCTCTCTCTCTCTCTGTCTCTCCATATGTCTTTCCCTCGCTGTCTCTTCCACTCCCTCCTTCTCTCTCTGTCTCTCCATCAGTCTACCCCCCACCCCGTCACACCCTCTCTCTCCTTCTATCTCTGTCTCTCTCTCTCCCTATCCCTCCATCTGTCTTTCCCTCTCTGTCACACCCTCTCTCTCCTTCTATCTCTGTATCTCTCTCTCCCTATCCCTCCATCTGTCTTTCCCTCTGTGTCTCTCCCTCTCTCTCCTTCTATCTCTGTCTCTCTCTCTCTGTCTCTCCATCTGTCTTTCCCTCTCTGTCTCTCCCTCTCTCTCCTTCTATCTCTGTCTCTCTCTCTCTGTGCTATCACTGACACTAGGAGAGAGACAGAGGGAGAGACGGTTACATATGAAGGCAGAGAGAGGGCTGCAGAGAGGGACAAACTTGGAGAGAGAGAGATTGTTGAGGTGGATGAAGTGGATAATGTAAGACATATTCATTTGATGTTATCCTTCACTGCTGTGTACACAAACATATAAGAGATAGTTATGCAGAGAAAAAAAACATCGGGAGATAGAGAAATGCAGATGAAGTTGGGGCCCAGGTGGACACTTTTGATGCTCCCGAAGTAATAGCCTCCATTTTAAATATTCAGCAATCTATTCCACTGTGGGAGCCATCACACCCTCATGATATTGTTTGTGGAAACTTCATGCTGGCTTATTGGTTAGTTTTTAAACCTGTGATTGATAGATTCTTGTTCAACAAAGGTATTAAGAGGTAAGGGGCAAAGGCAAGATCTATGGTGTAAGATCGATCACAGATAAGGCACGATCTCATTGAATGCTGGAACAGAGTTGTGGGGTTAAATTGCATCCACCTATTCAAATATCTACTGTTAAGTATCCTTCTTTCTCTGTCAGTCACACTGTCAGTCTGTGTCTCTCTGTTTCTCTATTTCTGTCTGTCGCTCTCTCTCTGTTTCGGACAATGTGGAGTGAGATTCACTCTGTATCCACCCCATGATGTTCCTGCCCTGGGAGTGTGTGATGTGGCAGCATATAGGGAAAATTACTCTGTGTCAAACCCAACATTGTGCTTGGCTTGGAAATGTTGAATGGGACTGTGCAGCTGGAACTTTACTGTGTATCCCTGGAATTTGGAAAATTATGGGGTGATTTGATGAAGGTTTTCAAAATAACAAGGCAAACTGATAGGGTGGACAAAGAGTAAATATTCCCACTGGCTGCAGAGTCAGGATCTTGGGGCATAGTCTAAAAATATAAACGTGGTCTCAAAACATTTCAGGAGTGAAATGAAGAAACAGTTCAACACACCAGGTGTGCTATCAGTTAGGAACTCTCTTCCACAAACAGCAATTGATGGTGAGACCATTGTAAATTTTTTAATCTGAGATTGAAAGATTTTTGTTAACCAAAGGTATTAAGATTTGAGGGGCAAAGGTGGGATATATGGTGTTAGATAGATCACAGATCAGTCCTAATCTCACATGATTGCTGAAACAGGGTCGAGGGGTTAAATTGCCTCCTCCTCTTCCTATGTCCAATGTTAAATATCCTTCTTTCTCCTTCAGTCACCCTGTCAGTCTGTTTCTCTCTGTTTCTCTCTTTCTGTCTCTCACTGTGTCTGTTTCGGACAGTGCAGAGCGCGATGCACTCTGTATCCACCCCATGATGTTCTGCCTGGGGACTGTTGGATGGGACAGTGTGGAAGGAGCATTACTATGTACCTAATCCATGCTCTACCTGTCTGGGCAATATTGATGGGAGTGTGGAAACAGAGAGGTCTGGGACCAGGGTCCGCATGGGGAGGACTTAATGGTGCCTCCTAATTGACCAGTAAGCAATATTGATGCTTCATGGATGAGGGCGGCACAGTGGCACAGTGGTTAGCACCGCAGCCTCACAGTTCCAGCGACCCGGGTTCAATTCTGGGTACTGCCTGTGTGGAGTTTGCAAGTTCTCCCTGTGTCTGCGTGGGTTTTCTCCGGGTGCTCCGGTTTCCTCCCACAAGCCAAAAGACCTGCAGGTTGGTAGGTAAATTGGCCATTATAAATTGCCCCTAGTATAGGTAGGTGGTAGGGAAATATAGGGACAGGTGGGGATGTGGTAGGAATATGGGATTAGTGTAGGATTAGTATAAATGGGTGGTTGATGGTCGGCACAGACTCGGTTGGCCGAAGGGCCTGTTTCAGTGCTGTATCTCTAAACTAAACGAAAGGGACATTGGCTGAGTGGATACGACCTTGGCTGAGAGAGTGGACAATGGTTGTTTCAGACTGGAGGGAGGTATACAGTGGAGGTTCATATTAGGACCACTGATCTTTTTGATATACACTAATGACTTGGACTTGTGTTTACAGGGCATAACTTCAATTTTTGCCAATGTTTGTGTCATCTGCAATGTAATAAACAAGAAAGGGACTAGTGACAGACTTCAGGAGGATAGAGGCAGTCTTGTGAAATGGAACACACAAGAACACATGAATTAGGAGTAGGAGTAGGCTATTCGGCCCCTCGAGCCTGCTCTGCCATTCAATGGCTGATCTGATTGTGAACTCAACTTCACTTTCCTGTCTGCGTCCCATAACCCTTGACTCCCTAATTGATCAAAGATCTATCTAACTCAGCCTTGAATATATTCAATGATCCAGCATCCACTGCTCTCTGGGGAAGAGAATTCCACTGACTGACCCCCCTCTGAGAGAAAAACTTTTCTCCTCATCTCAGTTTTAAATGGGACACCCCTAATTTTTAAACTGTGTCCCCTAGTTCTTCTGTCCCCAACAAGTGGAAACATCCTCTCAGCATCCACCCTGTCCAGTACCCTCGGGACCTGAGATGTTTCATTCAGATTACCTCTCGTTCTTCTAAACATCAGTGGTATAGACCCAACCTATTCAACCTTTCCTCATAAGATATCCCCTTCATCCCAGGAATCAGCCCAGTGAACCTTCTCTGAACTACTTCGAATGCAATTATATAATTTCTTCAGTAAGGAGACTAAAAGTGTCCACAACCCTGCAGACGTCGTCTAACTGAGGCCCTGTACAGCTGCAGCAACACTTCCCTACTTTCATATTCTATTCACCTTGCAATAAGCAACAACATTATATTGCCTCCTCATCACTCGCTGTAGCTGCATGGTAACATTTTGTGATTCATGTACCAAGACACCCAGATCCCTCTGCACTGTACAGTTCTGCAGTCTCTCTCCATTTCAATAATATACTGCTTTTTATTCTTCTTGCTAAAGTGGACAAGCTCACATTTTCCCACATTGTACTCCTTCTGCCAATATTTTGCTCACTCACTTAATCTATCGAAATCTCTTTGTAGACTCTTTTTGTCCTCTAGACAGCTTACTATCCAACCTATCATTGGACAGACACAGAGCAGTTTAACTTCAATGCTGAGAAATGTGAAGTGATGCATTTTGGAAGGAAGACTGAGTGATATAAACTAAATGGTACAATGTTGGAATGGGTGACAGGACAGAGAGATCCGGGATTTCATCAATGTTACCTGTTCTACTGAAAAGCTCAATTTGGGGCTTACAATCTGAGAGTTGAATTGAGCTTCATCCTGATAAGCATTGGCAAACGTTTCGGAAAATGTGTCAAAAGCTGTTTCCATTCAGACATTCCTGCATTGTGGAAGTGTGAGCTATGTTTGCAGAGACATGAAATGGGGATGTTTGAATGGACCTGCAGGTTTTGGCTGATGCAATAAGGTGAGAATTTGAATTGTGTCCCTTCCAGATACACAGAATTGAAGGTACTTACAGAACACCACATGAAGTGGTTTTTCAATGTCTGACAAACTTCAATGACTTCAGACACATGGAAGAAGAGGAGAAGGGAACAATATACAAAACCTGAGACAGTCAGACAACAGCAGTAGGAAAAACAATCTATTTTTATGGGCTTTAATTTGAAGGCCTGAGCTGATGATTGTAAAAGCAGGAGTTCAAATCCCACACTGGGCAGTTGTGAAATTGAATTTTGTTTTTTCCAAAAATAAACATAAATCTGGAATTAAAAAACCTCGAGGATGGAATGATTCACTCCTGTCTTCTAGTGCAAAGCCCATGTGTGTCTCAGTTTTGCGGTATTTATTAACGATTTAAGATGATGGCGTAGAATGCAATGCACCCAAGTTGCCAATGACATAAAAATAGGAATCATGGTAATCAGTGTAGCTGGAAGCATAACATTGCAAAGAGATATTAATATCTGAAGTGAAGGGGCAAAACTGTGGTAGATAGATTTCAATGTCGGGAAAAAAAGACTAGAACAGAGTACTTTATAAATGGTGAAAAGCTAGAAACACTGGAGGTCCAAAGAGAATTGGGGGGTCTGTGTCCATTTCAGTGCAGCGTAGATTTACCAGAATGATAACTGGACTCCAAGGGTTAACTTACGAGGTGATATTACACAAACTAGGGATTTATTCCCTGGAATTTTGCAGGATCATGGTGATTTGATCAAAGTTGTTGCGATATTAAGTGGAACTGATGGGGTAGTTTGAGAGAAACTATTTCGGCAGCTTTGGAATATAGGAACAGGAATAGGCCATTCAGGCCATCGAGCTTGCTCCGCCATTCAATACCATCGTGGCTGACCATCCACTTCAATGCCTTTTTGCCACACTATCCTCATATCCCTTTATGTAATTGGTATTTAGAAATCTGTCAATCTCTGCTTTAAAGATGCTCAATGACTGAGCTTCCACAGCCTTCTAAGATAGAGAATTCCTAAGATTCACAACCCTCTGAGTAATTAAATTTCTCCTCATCTCTGCCCCAAGTGGCTTCCCCCTTATTTTGAAATTGTGTCCCCTGGTTCTATACTACCCAATCAGGAGACACATCTTACCCATACCTACCCTGTCAATCTATAACGTTACCCAGGGTCCCCACACAGCCTGTCTCCCCGTCCCCCTGCTTCTAAAGAGTCTCAGGGTCTCCTGGCACTTTCTATCTCTCTGCTTCTGTCTGTATCACTCACTAACTCTCTGTTCTCTCTCCATTTCTATCACTCCCTTTCTCTCTGTTACTCTACCTCTGTCTCTCTCTCTCTCTGTCTATCACTCTCTCCCACCATGTTGGTTATCATGAGGGGTCGAGTTTAATCACATACAAAATAAACACTTCACCTGTCTGCCCCGGAATGAATCGCAAAATTTGTGGATATTTTATGTCTGTATTCAGACAATATCGACAGCAGTGTATATTATATGATGAGATGCTGGATATCGATTTACACTAGTACTGTTGGAAAAACAACTTGAAAAGAATAATTCACAAGTCCAGTCCAACTTAACGACAGATATGACCCGATAAGGTAATAAATGCCAAAAGTCTTGACTTTTTTGGAGTACGTTAAGCTTTACTCTGTCTGGCTTTCAGAAATTAAACATTACACATGCACTGCAAGATTAAAGATTATACATAGGTTAGTTTACATAGAATTTTGGAAGGAGTAACAAGCCGAGGGAATATCCAATGAATGGTCGGACCATAGGAAGTACAGAGTGTCAGAGGGATCTTGGTGTTCTTGTCCATAGATCACTAAAGGCTGCAGCGCAGGTAGATAATGTGATTAGGAAGGTATATAGGATACTTGCCTTTATTAGTTGAGGCATAGAATATAACAGCATTGAGGTTATGATGGATCTGTATAAAACACTGGTTAGGCCACAGCTGGAGTATTGTGTACAGTTCTGGGCACCACACCATAGGAAAGATGTGATTGCACTGGAGAGGGTGGAGAGGAGATTCACCAGGATGTTGCCTGGGCTGGAGCATTTCAGCTATGAAGAGAGACTGAAGAGGCTGGAGTTGTTTTCCTTAGAGCAGAGAAGGATGAGGGGGGACCTGATTGAGATGTACAAAATTATGAGGGGCACTTGATATGTTAGATAGGAAGAAATTTTTTCACTTAGCGGAGGGGTCAATAACCAGGGGGCATAGATTGAAAGTAATGGGCAGGAGGTTCAGAGATGATTTGAGGAAATGATTTTTCACACAGAGGGTGCTTGCAATCTGGAACGCTCTGCCTGAAGAGGTGGTAAGCCAGGAACATTCACAACATTTAAGAAATATTTAGATGAGCACTTGAAATGCTGTAGCATCCCAGGCTACGTGCCAAGTGCTAGAAAATGGGACTAGAATAGGTAGGTGCTAGATGGTGGACACGGACACGATGGGCCGAAGGGCCTGTTTATGTGCTGTATAACTCTATGACTCTATAACTGTCTTCAAAGTATTCAGCAGAAAATTGATCAGTTACATTGTTATTTCAGTCCATATTTACAGTATACACGGGACCTTACTGCTGTAATGAAGTCATATAGTATCTATTCATCCCACTGGGGCAACGTTTCACTGGCTCAACATTCTTACCAAATACTAAAGCATTCCACAATGCAAGAATCACAAATTCAACACAAGTTTCCTTTCTGAGTCTCGCTGGTGGTTCTGATTCTCTGAGGGATTACTGACTCTTATCCTCCACATGAGCAGTCCTCCTAATCCTGTGTGCCTGTCCAGCTCCCAAACCCGGCATCTGCTTGCATTTTGCCAAGTGATACAGGAGCGTCTCAGTGACTGAGGCAGGTGAGTCTTGAGGCTGAGCCTAGCACAGTGAGTGACCCGGGTTAATCCGACACTGCAGGGAATGTTTAAACGGAGCTGTACTCTGTATCCAATCCGTGATGCACCTTCTCTGAGATTCTTCGATGGGGCAGTGCAGAAGAGGAAAATTACTCCTTACCTACTTTAAATACGGAGAAGTTATTCCTTCAAGTACATATCCAAGAGATTGTATTAAATGTGATGAGGTTTTCTGCCTCTACCATCGTTTGGAGTCATAGAGTCACAGAGAGGTACAGCACTGAAACAGGCCCTTCGGCCCACCCAATCTGTGCCGGCCATCAACCACCCATTTTATACTAAGCCTTTCAGGCAGTGAGTTCCAGACTCCCACCAGCCACTGGGTGAAGAAACTATTGATGTGTTTCGTTCAGTTAAGTTTGACGTCAATGTTTCCCCAGGATGTTGATGCTGGGGTATTCAGAGATGGGATAATGCTTTGAATGCCAAGGAGAGGTGGTTGGATTCTCTCTTGTTGCAGATGGTCATTGCCTGGTACTTGTGCGACGTGAATGTTACTTGTCACTGGTCGGCCCAAGCCTGAATGTTTTCCGGGTCTTGGTGCGTGTGGCTATGGATTGCTTCATTATCTGAGGCAAAATACTGTGGATGCTGGAAATCTGGGAACCATCGAGCTGAATCACTAACTCTGTTTCTTTCTCCACAGATGCTGCCTGACCTGCTCAGTATTTCCAGCTGGGATTTCGTTATCTGAGGAGGTGTAAATTGAACTGAACACTATGCAATCATCAGTGAACCTCCCCACTTCTGACCTTACGATGGAGGACAGGTTATTGAGGTAGCAACGGAAGATGATTGGGCCTAGGACACTACCCTGATGAACTCCTGCAGTGATGTCCTGGGACTGAGATGATTGACCTCTGACGACCACAACCATCTTCCTTATTGCTCGGTATGAGTCCAACCAGCGGATTCCGACTGACTTCAGTTTTACTCGGGCTCCTCGATGCCACACTCGGTCAAACGCGGCCTTGTTGTCAAGGTCAGTCTCTCTTCCCAGTAGCAGACAGGAGTGACTCGATCCATTTGACCCGTTGTGAACTGAACATGCTCTGCTTCTTCACAGCCTGACACAGGACTCTACACGACCTATTAATGTAGCCTTTCAAACAGTCCCAGAGCAGGTTCAGTACAGCTTAGGAACAGAGTACAGTTCCTTCAACATTCTCTCTCTATCTCTCCCTCCTGCTATCTCTGGCACTAGGAGAGAGACAGAGGGAGAGAGGATTCGATATGCAGACAGAGAGATTGCTGCGGAGAGGGACAATGTTGCAGAGAGAGAGAGAGATTGATGGGATGGATTGAAAGGGAGAATGTAAGATCTATTAATTTGATATAATTCTTCACTGCTGTGTGCACAGACATATAAGAGATAGGTATGGAGAGAGAAACATCAGGAAAGATCCAGAGGACATATCCTCCATTTTAAAGATCCTCAAGCTATTCCACTGTGGGAGGCATCGCACCATCATGATATTTGTTGTGGAAGTTTTGAAATCAACGTCCCCGCTTATGGACCTGTGTGATAAGGGAAATACGTCCTTCCTATCCACGCTATCGAGGCCCCTCATAATTCTAAACTCCTCAACTCAGTCTCCCTTCAGCCTCCTCTGTTCCAAAGAAAACAACCCCAGCCTGGACAATCATTCCTTTGGATTTCTATGCAATTTTTGAAATCCCTTCTGCAAATAGGAATTCATGCTGGCTTAATAGTTAATTTTTAAATCTGGGATTGATCGATTCTTGTTAACCAATGGTATTAAGAGATAAGCGGCAAATGTGGGGTATATGGTGTTAGTTTGATCACAGATCAGCCCTGATCTCACTGAATGCTGGAACAGGGTTGAGGGGTTAAATTGCCTCCTCCTCTTCCTATGTCCGATGTTAAATATCCTTATTTCACTCTCAGTCACCCTGTCTGTCTGTGTCTCTCTATTTCTCTCTTTCTGTATCTCACTCTGTGTCTGTTTCGGACAGTGTAGAGCAACATTCACTCTGTACCCACCCCATGATGTTCCTGCCCTGGGAGTGTTGGATGGGACAGTGTAGAAGGAGCATTATTCTGTATCTAATCCATGCTGTATCTCTCTGGGGAATTTTGATGGTAGAGTGCAAACAGAGAGGCCTGGGACCAAGGACCTCCTGGGGAGGACTTAATGGTGCCTCCTAATTGACTAGTTGGCAATATTGGTGCTCCATGAATTAAAGGGACAGTGGCTGATTGGATATGACATTGGCTGAGAAAGTGGTCAATGGTTGTTTCTGACTGGAGGTGAATATACAGTGGAGGATCATATTTGGACCACTGCTCTTTTTGATATACACTAATGGCTTGGACTTGGGTTTACAGAGCATAACTTCAATGTTTGACAATTTTGTGTCATCTGCAATGTAATAAACAGGGAAGGGACTCGTAGCAGACTTCAGGAGGATAGAGGCAGCCTGGTGAAATGGAACACATAAGAACAAAAGAATTGGGAGCAGATATCTGGAATGAGCTACCTGAGGACGTGGTGGAGGCAGGAAGAGGGATGTAAGAGGGATCTGGACAGGTACTTGAATGAGCAAGGCCCAGAGGGTTATGGAATTAATGCAGGCAGATGAGATTCGCATAGATACTCATTATGGACGGTATGGACGCGGTGGGACGAAGGGCCTGTTTCTATGATGTACGACTATGACTCTCTGACTCCAGGACTAGGCCATTCGGCCCCTCAAGCCCACTCCACCACTCAATGGCTGATCTGATTGTGACCTTAACTCCACTTTCCTGTCTTCCTCCCATAATCCTTGACTCCCTTGTTGATCAAAAATCTGTCTAACACAGCCCTGCATATATTCAATGTTCCAGTCTCCAGAGCTCTCTGGGGAAGAGAATTCCACAGACTAACCACCCTCAGATAGAAAAGCATTTCTCCTCATCTCATTTTTAAATGGGACAGCCCTAATTTTTAAACTGTGCCCCCTAGTTCTAGTCTCCCCAACAAGTGGAAACATCCTCTCAGCATAGACCCTGTCCAGTCCCCTCAGGATCTGAGATATTTCAGTAAGATCACCTCTCATTCTTCTAAACTCTAGTGGGTATAGATCCAACCTGTTCAACCTTCCCTCATAAAACAGCCCCTTCATCCCAGGAGACCAAAACTGCCCACATTACTCCAGTTGTGGTCTAACAAAGGTCCTGGACAGCTGTCGCAACATTTTCCCACATTCTTTTCCGCCTGCCAAATATTTGCCCCCTCACTGAACCTGTCAAATTCTCTTTGTAGAGTCTTTATGTCCTTTTGCCATTTTATGTTCCACCCTAGCTTTGGACAGACACATGGCAGGTTAACTTCAATGCTGAGAAATGTAATATGATGCATTTTGGAAGGAAGGCTGTGGAGAAGCGATATATACTAATTGGTACAATGTTAAAATGGGTGCAGGGACAGAGACCAGGCATTTCCTTTCTGTGTTACTTTTCAAAACTTAAAGATTCAATTTTGGGCTTGCAATCTGAGAGTTGAACTTAGCTTCATCCTGATAAGTGTTGGCAAACTTTTCGGAAAATGTGTGAAAAGCTGTTTCCATTCAGACATCCCTGCATTGTAGAAGTGTGAGCTATGTTTGCAGAGACATGAAATAGGGATGTTTGAATGGACCTGCAGGTTTTGGTTGATGCAATAAGGTGAGAATTTGAATTGTGTCCCTTGTAAATACACAGAATTGAAGGTATTTACAGAACACCACATGAAGTAGTTTACCAATGTCTGACAAACTTCAACGACTTCAAACACATAGAAGAAGAGGAGAAGGGAACAATATACAAAACCTGAGACAGTCAGAAAACAGCAGGAGGAAAATGAATCTCTTTTTATGGGTTTCAATTTTAAGGCCTGAGCTGATGATTGAAAAAGCAGGAGTTCAAATCCCACACTGGGCTGTTATGAATTTGAATTCTCTTTCTCTAAAAAAAAACATACATCTGGAATTTAAAAACTGCTGGGATGGAATGATTCACTCCTGTCTACTAGTGCAAAGCCCGTGTGTGTCTCAGTTTTGCTGTATTTATTAACGATTTAAGATGATGGGGGAGAATGCAATACACCCAACTTGCCAATGACACAAAAATAGGAATCATAGTAAGCGGAATAGCTGGCAGCATAACATTGCAAAGAGATATTAATATCTGAAGTTAATGGGCAAAACTGTGGTAGATAGATTTCAATGTCGGTAAAAAATACGAGAATAGAGCACTTTATAAATGGTGAAAAGCAAGAAACACTGGAGGCCCAAAGAGACTTGGAGGGGGGGGGGGGGGGGGGGAGGGGTCCAAGTCCATTTGAGTGCAATGTAGATTTACCAGAATGATAACTGGAATCCAAGGGTTAAATTATGAGGTGATATTACAAAAACTAGGGATTTATTCCCTGGAATTTAGGAGGGTCATGGTGATTTGTTCAAAGATGTTGAGATATGAAGGGAAACTGATGAGGTATTTGGGATAAACTATTTCATCAGCTTTGGAACATAGGAAGAGGAGTAGGCCATTCAGCCCATCGAGCTGCTGCACCATTCAATACTATCATGGTTGATCATCCACTTCAATGCCTTTTCCCCACACTATTACCATATTTCTTTATGTAATTGGTATTAACAAATCAGTCAATCTCTGCTTTAAACAATGACTGAGCTTCCACAGCCCTCTGAGAAGAGAATTGCTAAGATTCACAACCCTCTGAGTAAAGAAGATTCTCCTCATCTCTGTCCGAAGTGGCTTCACCCTTATTTTCAATTTGTGTCCCCTGGTTCTAGACTCCTCATCCAGGAGAAACATCTTACCTATATTTACCCTGTCTACCCCTTTAAGTATTTGTTGGTTTCAATGAGATCACCCCTCATTCTTTGAAACTCTACAGAATACAGCCTTAGCTTCCCCAATCTCTCTTCATAGGACAGTCCTGTCATCCTGGGACTAAGTCTGGTGAACCTTTGTTGCACTCTCCCTCTGGAAATAATATCCTTCCTAAGGTAAGGGGACCAAAACTGCGCACAGTACTTCAGGTGCGGTATAACTAAGGTTCTATACGATTGAAGCAAGACTTCACTACTCCTGTACTCAAATCCTCTAGCGATAAAGAAGAACATACCATTAGCCTTCTTAATTGCTTGCTGCTCCTGCATGTTAGTTTTCAGTGACTTATTGACGGGGACACCTAGGTCGCTTTATACATCTACACTTTCTAATCCCTTACCATTGAAGAAATATTCTGCACATATATTTTTCCTTCCAAAATGGATAACCTCTAATTTTTCCACATAATATTCAATCCACCACGTTCTTTCCCACTCACTAAATATGTTCAAATCCCCTTTTCATCTTCTTCACAACACACATTCCCAACTTTTAGTTTAGTTGAGAGATGCAGCTCTTAAACATGCCCTTCGGCCCACCGAGTCTGTGCCGACCATCAACCACCCATTTATACGAATCCGACACTAATTCCAAGTTCCTACCACATTCTCACATGTCCTTATATTTCCCTACCATCTACCTATACGAGGGGCAATTTATAATAGCCAATTTACCTATCAACCTGCAAGTCTTCTGGCATGTGGGAGGAAACCGGAGCACCCACGCAGACACAGGGAAAACTTGCAAACTCCACACAGGCAGTACCCAGAATTGAACCCGGGTCGCTGGAGCTGTGAGGCAGCGGTGCTAACCACTGCGCCACTGCGCCGCCCCACAGTGCGATCTGAGAACTTGGGAATATTACATTTGGTCCCCACATCCAAATCATTGAAGTATATTGTGAACAGCTGGGGTGCAAGTAATGATCCTTGCGGTCACAGTGTGCCAATGCGAGAATGACCCGTTTATTCCTACTCTCTGTTTTCTGCCTGTTAACCAATCCTGAATCCATGACAGTATATTACCTCCTGTCCCATGTGCTTTAATTTTGCTCCTGTGGGAGACTTTATCAAAAGTCTTCTGAAAATCCAAGTACACCACGTCCAGCTCTATTATTTCTGCTGTAACATCCTCAAAGAACTCCAACAGGTTCGTCAAACATGATTTCCCATTCATAAATCCATGTTGACTATGCCCAATCAGATCATTATTATCCAAGTATCCATTTATCACATACTTTAGAAGAGATTCTAGCCTTTTCCCAATGTCTGATGTAAGGCGAACAGGTCTGTAATTCCATGTTTTCTCTCTCCCTCCCTTCGTAAAGAGAGGGCTGACATTTGCTCCCTTCCAATCTGCAGGACCCGTTCCAGAAACTATACAATTTTGGAAGATGATCACCAATGCATCCATTATCTCCATAGCTACCTCTTTCAACACTCTGGGTTGTAGAATATGGGAACTTATCAACCTTCAGCCCCATTAATTTCTCCAGTAAAACCTTTTTACTAGTATAAAGGACAGGATTTATAATCATCTTGAAAAGAATAAGTTCATTAGCGATAGTCAGCACGATTTTGTGAAGGGTAGGTCGTGCCTCACAAACCTTATTGAGTTTTTCGAGAAGGTGACCAAACAGGTGGATGAGGGTAAAGCAGTGGATGTGATGTATATGGATTTCAGTGAGGCGTTTGATAAGGCTCCCCACTGTAGGCTATTGCAGAAAATACGGAAGTATGGGGTTGAAGGTGATTTAGAGCTTTGGATCAGAAATTGGCTAGCTGAAAGAAGACAGAGGGTGGTGGTTGATGGCAAATGTTCATCCTGGAGTTTCGTTACTAGTGGTGTACCGCAAGGATCTGTTTTGGGGCCACTGCTGTTTGTCATTTTTATAAATGACCTGGAAGAGGATGTAGAAGGGTGGGTTAGTAAATTTGCGGATGACACGAAGGTCGGTGGAGTTGTGGATAGTGCCGAAGGATGTTGTAGGGTACAGAGGGACATAGATAGGCTGCAGAGCTGGGCTGAGAGATGGCAAATGGAATTTAACGCGGTAAAGTGTGAGGTGATTCACTTTGCAAGGAGTAACAGGAATGCAGAGTACTGGGCTAATGGGAAGATTCTTGGTAGTGCAGATGAACAGAGAGATCTTGGTGTCCAGGTACATAAATCCCTGAAAGTTGCTACCCAGATTAATAGGGCTGTTAAGAAGGCATATGGTGTGTTAGCTTTTACTAGTCGGGGGATCGAGTTTCGGAGCCACGAGGTCATGCTGCAGCTGTACAGAAGTCTGGTGAGACTGCACCTGGAGTATTGCGTGCAGTTCTGGTCACCGCATTATAGGAAAGATGTGGAAGCTTTGGAAAGGGTGCAGAGGAGATTTACCAGGATGTTTCCTGGCAGGGAGGGAAGGTCCTACGGGGAAAGGCTGAGGGACTTGTGGTTGTTTTCGTTGGAGAGAAGGAGGAGGAGAGGTGACTTAATAGAGACATATAAGTTAATCAGAGGGTTAGATAGAGTGGATAGTGAGAGTCTTTTTCCTCGGATGGTGATGGCAAACACGAGGGGACATAGCTTTAAGTTGAGGGGTGATAGATATAGGACAGATGTTAGAGGTAGTTTCTTTACTTAGAGAGTAGTAGGGGCGTGGAACGCCCTGCCTGCAACAGTAGTAGACTCTCCAACTTTCAGGGCACTTAAGTGGTCATTGGATAGGCATATGGATGAAAATGGAATAGTGTAGGTCAGATAGTTTCACAGGTCGGCGCAACATCGAGGGCCGAAGGGCCTGTACTGCGCTGTAATGTTCTAATTCTAATTCTACTAATTTCCTTCATTTCCCCATTCCCCCTAATCCCTTGGATCTCTAATTCTGGGAGGTTTCTTATATCTTCCTCAGTGAAGACAGACACAAAATCATCATTTAGCTTCAGTCTCATTTCTCTATTCCCCATTATAAACTTTCCTGACTCTGCCTGTCATGGACCCACATTTGTCTCAGCCAATTGATTCCTTTTTATGTCCCTATTGAAACTTTTACTGTCCGTTTTTATGTTTTTATGCTTGCGGGTGTCTGGGACTGGTGAGCATAGCTTAAAAATTAGAGGCAGACCTTTCAGGAGGGAAGTTAGGAAACACCCCTACAGACTAAAGGTGGTGTTATTTTGCAACTGTCTTCTGAAAACGACCATTGTTCGTTTTTAAATCTAAGATTGACCTTCTCGAATGCTTTTTGGAAATTGAAATATTCTTCTGCCACTTTCTGTCCCTTGGGCAGTCTGTTTGTGTGTGGCTGTATGTGTGTGTGTGTGTGTGTGTGTGTGTGTGTGTGTGTGTTTCTGTGCGTGTGTGTGTTTCTGTGTGTGTGTGTCTGTGTGTGTCTGTGTCTATGCCTGTTTCTCTCTCCTCTCTCAGAACCTCAGTGAAACTCCACATACATCAATTTGCCATTTTATCTTGGCTGCTTTTGGTGATATCACAGCTGCGGAGGGTGCACTTCCTTCTGCAGTCTGGTGAGATACCCATATTCCGCTAATTAACAGCATATTCTGTTTGCTTTGTATACTGTGATTGATTAATCCCTAATAATTGATCAAATCCGACATTGAGTACTGTTTGAAAGTCTTAAGGTATACATTTCCTCCCAGGGCTGATTAAAAGTTCGAGTTTACCTCAGTGTTTTGGAAATATCGAACCCTGATCTCACGCCCAGTAAAGTATTTTATATGCAACTGTTGTTATACTCAGTAGGCACGGTACCTTCATGTTGCAATAGGATGTTATGATCTCTATTCAGATAACTCTCATCCCACAGGGGCAAAATTTCACTGGGTCAACATTCTGACCAAACACTAAAACATTGCAGAAAGTGAGGCTCACAAATTCAACGCAAGTTTCCTTTTCTTAGTCTCGCTGGTCTGTTCTGATTTGCTGCTGGGTGGCATCAGCCAATATTTTATGTTCAGACCTGAACCCACAAACATATAACTCAGAGGCAAGATTATTACCCACTTAGATACATCTGGCTCCAATGTTCCCCCAAAACTTTAGTTATTGTGCATGGCCAGTTTTGTTTTTCCCTTTCGCAGTCCCTTTAAATTTTTAAGAATCTTTGAAGACGTGCGTTATTTCTCACGGAATGGTGCCTTCCAGGCTGCTGCACACAGCTTTGCAGGAGCACTGACCGACACTCTCCATCACAGTCTCTTCCTCTTTCTCTCCGGTAATCTCTCCCCATTGCTATCCTTCCCTCTCTCTGATATTCCCTCTCCATACCTATACCTGTTTTTTTCACTGTTACTGTCTCCATCTGGATGCAGGAGGAGAAAGAGAGGCGTTTATAGAGGCAGCTTTACTCTGTATCTAACCCCAAACTGTACCTGCCCTGCGAGTGTTTGATAGAACAGAGAGGACAGAGATTTGCTCTGTCGATAACTGCAGGTTGTACTTGGCTTGGCAGCTTTTGATGGGACTGTTTAGACTGAACTTTACTCTGTATCCCTGGGATTTCGAAGGGTAAGGGGCGAATTGATCAAATTTTACAAGACAATACTGGAAACTGATGGGGTAGATAGAGAGAAACTTTTCTCACTGGTTGGAGGAGTCTCGGACGAACGGGACAGTGGAAAAATTGAGAATTAGTCAAAAACCCTTTCAAGGGTGAAATTTATTAACGCTTCTGCACGCAAAGGGTGGTGGGATTTTGGAATTGTCCTCCACAAATAACCCCTCCCTATCTCTGCAATGTCCTCCAGCTCCACAATCCACCAATATCTGCGATCCTCTAATTGTGGCGTCTTGAGCATCCCCAATTTGAATTGTTGCAACATTGGTGGCCGTGCCTTCAAGCTGCCAAGGCCTTAAATCTGGAGTTCCTTTCCTAAACCTCTCCGTCTCACTAACTCTCTTTTTCATCCTCCTCTTCCAATATCCCCTGTTAAATATCCTTCTTTCTCTGTCAGCCACCCTGTCAGTCTATGTCTCTCTGTTTCTCTCTTTCTGTCCCTCTCTCTGTCTGTTTCGGACAGGGTAGAGTGAAATTCACTCTGTATCCACCCCATGATGTTCCTGCCCTGGGAATGTGTGATGGGACAACGTAGAGTGAAATTTACTCTGTGGCAAACCCAACATTGTGCTTGGCTTGGGAATGTTTAATGGGACAGTGTAGCTGGAGTTTTACTGTGTATCCCTGGAATTTAGAAGGTTATGGGGGGATTTTATTAATGTTTACAAGATAATAAGGGAAACTAAACGGGTGGACAGAGAATAAATATTCCCAGTGGCTGCGGAGTCACGAACTTGGGGGCATAGTTTAAAAATCTAAACGTAGTCTAAAAACCTTTCAGGAGTGAAATGAAGAAACATTTGAACACACCAGGTGTGGTATCAGTTCTCTTCCACCGATGGCTATTGATGCTGAGACACTTGTTAATTTTTAAATCTGAGTTTGATAGATTTGTGTTAACCAATGGTATTAACCAAAGGCAAAGATAGGTACATGGAGTTAGATCACACATCAGCCATGAGTTCATTGAATGGCAGAGGAGTGTTGAGGGGCCAAATGGCCTCCTCCTCTTCCTCAGTCCAACGACATGTATCTTGCTATCACTCTCTGTGTCTCTGTCTGTGCCTCTCTGTTTGTCTCTCTTTCTGTCCGTCTGCCTCTATCTCTCTCTTCTCTCAAACATCTGTGGAAATCTTCAAACATTCGTCAGCCATTTTAGGCTGGTTCTCGGTGGCCATTTTATGTTACCACTAAACTGGGACATTGATTTCAGAGATAGACTCCTCACCAATGTAATGGTAGTGCTTAAAATGTTACAGAGCCACAGACATGGAGACACTGAGACACACAGTACTAGAAAGGAATTCATCATTCCCTTGTGCCCAATGATTTGCCCTCCACTGTGATTAGGCTGGATGGCCTGTAATTATTCAGTGTATTACTTTCTCCCTTGTTAATCAACAGTACAACATGCGCAGTCCTCCAGTCCTCTGGCACCACGACTATAACCAGAGAGGATTGGAAAATGATGGTCAGAGCCTCTGCTATTTCCTCCCTTGCACCTCTTAACAGTCTGAGCCTGGTGAAATATCGGCTTTCAAAGATCCTAAACCCCTGAATATTTCCTCTCTCACTGTTTATCCCATTCATTATTTCAAGCCCTTCCTCATTGATTCCAATGTCTGTGGCATCCCCTCTTTTGTGAGGACAGTCCAAATGTATTCAGGAAGAACCATTCCTGCATCCTCCGTCTCCACGATTAGGAAAAAGGAGGAGAGAGGATATAAAGTAAAGGATACAATTCTAAAGGAGGTGCAGTAACAGACAGATCTGGGGATTATTTGTGCATCAATCACTGAAGGTTGCAGGGCAGATTCAGAAACGGCATTCGGGGTCCTGAGATCATAAATAGAGACATTGAATACAAAATCAAGGAAAATATGACCTTTGTAAAACGCTGGTTTGCCTTCAACTGGATCATTGTCCAATTCTGGACACCATACATGAGGAAGAATGTGGGAGTATTAGAGAGGGTGCAGAAAAGATTCACAAGAACGGTTCCAGGGATGAAGTGCTTCAGTTACCTGGATAGACTGGAGAAGCTGGGGTTGTTCTCTGTGTCTTTCTCTTACTTCCTCTCTCTGTTTCTCCCTCCTGCTACCTCTCACACGAAGAGGGAGACAGAGGGAGAGAGGCTTAGTCATGCAGGCAGAGAGAGGGCCGTAGAGAGGGACAAGGTTGGAGACAGAGAGATTGTTGGGGTGGATTGAAAGGGAGAATGTAAGATATATTCATTTGATCTAATCCTTCACTGCTGTGGATGCAAACAGAGAAATATAGGTATGTGGAGTGAAATATTGGTAGAGTGGGAGAAATGTGGATGAAGTTGGGGCCCAGGCGGCCAGTTTTGATGATCAGGAAGGAAATCGCTCAATTGTAAACATGCAGCGAGCTATTCCACCATGAAAGCCATCACACCCTCATGATATTGGTGTGGAAGTCTTGTAATCTATGCCCCAGGTTATTGACCCCTCTGCTGAGGGAAATGGGTCCTTCTTAGTCACTCTATCTAGGCCCGTCATTATTTTATATACCTCAATTAAATCTTCCCTTCAACCTTCTCTGTTCCAAAGAAAACAATTCCAGCCTATCCAATCTTTACTCATAGTTAAAATTCTCCATTCCTGACAACATCCTCTGTAAATATCCTCTGTACAATCTCTAGTGTGATCACATCCTTCCTGTAATGTGATGGCCAGAACTGTACACAGTACTCTAGCTGTGGTCTAACTAGTGTTTTATACATTACTAACATAACCTCCCTGCTCTCATATTCTGTACATCGGCCAATAAAGGAAAGTATTCCGTAAGCATTCTTAACCACCTTATCCACCTGTCCTGTTACCCTCAGGAATCAGTGGACAGTCACTCCAAGGCCCCTCTGTTGCCAGACAGAGCGATTGTTCAGTTCGATTGAAAGAGCAAATGTAAAACATAATAATTTGATGTAATCCTTCACTGCAGTATACACAGACATACGAGCGAGAGGCATGGAGTGTGAAACATCGGGGTAGAGGGAGGGAACAAGAAGGATTTGGTAACAAATTGGAAAGGAGTGATAGGGACTGAGAGAGAGGTAATCTCTGGTAAACTCTATTGCTGGAAATCTCTCTCCATCTCTATCTCTCTCTTCCACTCTCTTCAGCTCTCTGAAACCCTCTTGCTTCTCTCTGTTACTCATTTTCCAAGTCTCTCTCACGACTTTGCTCCCTCTATCTCTATCTCCCTCTCTACACTCTCTCAATCTCTCCCTCTTGCTCTCAGGATGGGAAGAGGGAGAAAGGGAGGCTGAGAAAGGGTGTTGCAGGCAGTGAGAGATGAGGAGAAAGACAGAGGAACAGTGAGTCTGGCATTGGTAGATGGATCTTTACTCTGTATCTAACCCCGTGCGTACCTGTCCTGTGAGTATTCGATGGGGACAGTCTCGGACGGGGGGTACAGTCTAAAAATCAAACATTAGTCGAAAGCCCTTTCAAAGATGACATTTAGAAACACTTCTACATACAAAGGGTGGTAGAAGTTTGGAACTGTCTTCCACAAATGACCCCTCCCGATCTCTGCAATCTCCTCCAGCTCCACAATCCCCAATATCTGCGATCCTCCAATTCTGGCCTCTTGAGCATCCCCAATTTGAATTTTTCCAACATTGGTGGCCGTGCCTTCAAGCTGCCAAGACCCTAATTCTGGAATTCCTTTACTTAACCTCTCCGTCTCACTAACTCTCTTTCCTCCATTGCTTTTGCCTGTCACCTATCCACCGATATCCCTGACTTTCTCACTCCCTCTGCTACTGTCTCTTCAACTGTTTCAATTTTATTGGCACCAGCTCGCCACCTTTTTCATTCTGCACGGATCATTCCTCCGCACTTCAGCTTACTCACAGAAGACAAGATGGCCGAGTGATTAAAACGATGAACTGCTAATCTGTTGTGCTCTGCATGCGTGGGTTTGAATTCCATACTCCTTGTTTCTGAATATTTATTAAAATAAGAGCACCGGCTTCGTGTTCCATTGGAGTGCGCTGGTTCTTTCTAAACAAGAAATACGGATGTGTAAAATAAACACAGTGACGGTGTTGTAGTGGAGTATTGCATCCAGTTCTGTTCATTTGAGGGTACAGAGGATATTTATCAGAATGTGTGAAGTCGGTAGAGATGGGTTTGTTCTCCATTGAATCAACAACATTAAAACAGTTGAAGAGACAGTAGTAGAGGGAGTCAGAAAGTCAGGGATATTGGTGGATAGGTGACAGGCAAGATCAATGGACGAGCTGACTGAAGGGAAATTTACAAGAAGTGTGAAACATCATGACAAGTGAGACAAGGAAAAACAGTTCCCATTCGCTCATTGTACAAGGACATAGTGACAGAAATTGAGGATTTTGGGCAGGAGATTTCGGGCGAACACGGAGTAAGTGGTGATGATCTGGAACTCACTTCCCACAAGGGAGCTGGAAGTAGAGACAATCAATTACTTCAAGAGATTATTTACTCAGCATTTGAAGGAATTAAACTTGCAGAGCTACAGGGATCGAGCGGTGGAGTGAGTGTGACTGGATTGCACTGTGGAGAGCTGTCATGGACTCGATGGGCCAAATAGCCTCCTTCGGCGCTGTAAATAACTCTATGTTTACTATTCGTTTCTGACTGAAAGCTGATCAGTTTAAAGGCTATTTTAAATCTATAGTTATTCAAAAAAAAAGGATAAATGTACAGGAGACGTACATGGATGATGAGAATCATTTTATAAATTGCATTGACTTGTTCGGTTTTAAAACTGTTTTTTTTTGTATTTTGTCTGTGTGTAGCTTGTACTCTGTCCCCGTCAGTTCCTGGTCTGTGAATATGAGTTTCCCTCTTTTTATTTCATTTTCTGTTATATGAGTGTGGGTTCAATCTTTACCCAGAGCACTGTTTGTGAACTGAACTTTACCTATCTCCTTTTTTATTATTATTTAACAAAGATCTGCACTCTTGTTGCTGACTGAGAACTCATTTATTAGTTTAAACGACATGTCTTCTTTAACATAAATTTCATGAAAAGAAAATTGAAGTTCATCATTGTGGGAGATGCACATGGATGATGAGAGTCTTTTGTAAGTTTTAATTTGGAAATCACATTGATAATTTTTAAGTTATAAAATGAAACTGCATGATACCAGAATTGAGGTCTGACCTGAAGTAGAGAACTCAGGTCAACTGCTTGGAAAGTAGATATTCTCAGCACTATACCAACATCACTATGTGAGTTTAACGTAGGGAAATGAGTACATTATTCTGTAACATTTATTTTCTGTTATGTGACTATGTCTGGTTCCAGTTCATCATGTCAGCCTCTGGTACTCAGTCTGAGGTGGGATTCATGTGGTGCATGTCAGTTTCTGGTACTGCCTGTGAGTGTGAATATATTTCTGTATCCATCAGTCTCTCAAACTGAATGTGAGTGTGGATTACTTCATTTTTCATCCGTCTCTGGAACTGACAGTGAGAATGTGATTCATTCAGTATCTCTCTGTCTCTGGTATTGTATGAGAATGTGTTGCTTATTCTGTGTTTTTCAGTGACTGGTGTTGTTTGTGAGTGTGGCATTCATTCTGTACCTGTTAGGAAATATTATTGAATGGCATTGTGGACTCAGCGTTTTTTAGGCACTCCTACTCTATGTGAATCAGATTTGTACTGTGTCCATCTGTTTCACGTCATGTAATTGAGTGTGGGATGCATTATATAGCTGTCAGTATCTGGCTGTGACAGATAGATAGATAGATAGATAGATAGATAGATAGATAGATAGATAGATAGATAGATAGATAGATAGATCGATAGATAGATAGATAGATGGATGGATTTTTGATCTACAAGGCAGAAAAAGGGTTATTGGGACAGCGAGGAAAGTGAAGTTAAACACAATCAGATCAGCCATGATCATATTAAATGGCAGAGTAGTGTGGAGAGGTCAAATGGCCTACTCTTGGTCATATTTCTTATGTTCTTACGAACTTCTCTTACTTGACATGATTTTGGGCCACATTCTGTATCTTTAAATCCCTGGTCGTGTGTCAATGTAGGTTCATTCTGAATTTGATCGTCTCTGGTGCAGAATATGTGTTTGGAATTCATTCCTTTTGTATCTGCCTCTGGGGGAGTGTGCAAGTGTGAGATTAATTCTGTATCAGCCAGCATCCGTACTGTGTATGCATGTTGGACCCATTCAGTATATGTAAGTAAGGGGTACTGTGTCTGCATATGTGATTCATTCTGCATCCATTAGGCTCTGATACCCTGTTTCAGTGTCGGATTCAATTTGCATCTATGTGCCTCTGTGTTGTATGTGTCTCTGTGATCCTACTGTATTCTGTACTTAATATGTACCTCCAGAATTCTGTTGGCTACTGTTTAGCATTGTCGTGTATCTGTATTTGTCCCTTGTGTTTAATTTAAAATATGGATTAACTATTTCATAGCTGCCTGTTTTATTCAATTCTTGTACATGAGTTGGGAATTGGTATCCAATTCATAGCTCTGCCAAATTAACTGAGTGTTAATCCTTCAATCTGATACATGACCTGATATGTAAAGTCAAATTTCTCTGTATTGTAAAAAAAAATGAATACTGAATGTTTCTGTCTGACCCATAGTGAAATGTTTGAATTTGTTTGTAATGTGTAGCTCAGTTGACATTGTGGGGTACATATTGGGACTTATTTTCTCGCTTTCAATCAGGTACATTTTGCCTGTTCTCGTTAAGATATCTTATTTGAAATGTAGCCAAATTGACACAGTGTATTTAAATCTGATAATGAGTGCGTTTTTAGACTGGGTTTGATGTATCTACCAGTCAGCTGGAGTGAAAGAGAAATAACTTCTATCTCTCCTGCTCTGCTTGACTGTTGGATTGAAAATGTGTCTCTTGATCTTGGGATCCGTGTGGGTCTGACTACATCTTTTGTTTGTTGGAGGGGAAATGATGAGCTGGCTGTGTCACTGCACTTTGTGAATGATACTGTATCTACCTACTGTGTGTTGGAACAAGCTGGCTGCACTTCTCCTTGTGTCCAGGAGTCACGACTTTCATTCTGGTTCCTTCAAATGTTTGCCTGCAGGAAGAAAAAGTAATTCTTATACTTGAAGAAAGGTCAGTGAGAAGAATCACAGAATCATTACAGTGCAGAAGGAGGCCATTTGGACCATCGTGTTTGCACCGGTTCTCTGAAAAAGCAACTTCCTCAGTTCCATTCCCCTGCCTTCTCGAAATGACCCTGCAAATTCTTCCATTTCAGACAACTGTCTAATTCCCTTTTGAATACTTCAGTCAAACATGCCTCCACCAAATTCTCAGGCAGTGCATTCCAGACCTTAACCACTCGCTGCATGAAAAATTTTTTCCTCATGTACCTTTTGCTACTCTTATCAAATACTTTAAATTTGTGCCCTCTCGTTCTCGATCCTCTCATGAGTGGGAATTGTTATTATCTATCTACTCTACCCAGACCACTCATGATTTTGAATACCTCCATCAAATCACCTCTCAGTCTTCTCTTCCCCAAGTCAAACAGTCCTAACTTCTCCAATCTATCTTCATAACTGAAATTCGTCATCCCTGGAACCATACTTGCAAAGTTTCTCTGTACTCTCTCTGATGCCCTCATGACTTTCCTCATGTGAGGTGCCCAGAATTGGACATCATACTCCAGCTGAGGCTGAATTAGTGTCTTGGCGAAGTTCAACATCACTTCCTTGCTCTTGTACTTTATTCCACTATGAATGAAACCTAGGATGCTGTATGTTTTATTAAACACACTCTGAACCTGTCCTGCCACTTTCAATGACTTATGCACATACACACGTCAGTCCCTTTGCTCCTGCACCCCCTTTAGAATAGTACCCTTTATTCTATAAAATCCCACCATGTTCTTACTACCAAAATGAATCACCTCACATTTCTTTGCATTGAACTTCATCTGCCACCTGTCTGTCCATTCCACCAGCTTGTCTATGTGCTTTTGTAGTTCTGCACTATCCACCTCACAGTTCAAAATGCTTCCACGTTTCGTATCATCTGCATACTTCGAACTTGTGCACCAAGGTCTAGGAGATTAACCTATATCAGCAAAAGCAAGAGTCCAAACACTGATCCCTGGGAAACTCCATCACAAGTTTCCTACAGCCAAAAAACATCCATTAACCACTGCTCTTTGTTTCCTGTAACTCAGGCAATTTCGTATCTCGTTGCGACCGTCCATTTTATTGCACGAACTACAAGTTTGCTCAGAAGTCTGTTGTGTGGCACTGTATCAAACGCCTTTTGAAAGTCCATGTCCACCACATCAACAGCATTGTGCTCATCAACCATCTTTGTTACCTCCTCAAAAGACTTCAGAAATTTGCTTAAACATGATCTTCCCTGAAGAAATCCATGCTGCTTTTCCTTAATTAACTCACATTTAGAGTCATAGAGTTCTACAGCACATAAATAGGCCCTTCGGCCCATCATGTACATGCTGGCCATCAAGTACCTAAGTATTCTCATCCCATTTTCGAGCACTTGGCCAGTATCCCTGTATGCTATGGCATTTCAAATGTTCATCCAAATACTTCTTGAATGTTGTGAGGGTTTCTGCCTCTACCATCTCTTCAGGCAGTGTGATCCACATTTCAACCATCTTCTGGGTGAAAATATTTTTTCTCAAAGCCCCTCCAAACCTCCTGTTCCTTACCTTAAATCTATGTCCCCTGGTTATTGACATCTCTGCTCAGGGGGGAAAAAATCGATCCTCTCTATGTTCCTCAAAATTTTGTTTCCCTCAATCATGTCCGTCCTCAGCCTTCTCTGCTTTAATAGTCCCTGTGACTATTGATGTTGCCCCTAATAATGTTTTCTCGATCTTTTCTCAACACTGAATTTAAACTAACAGGCCTGTAGTTGATGGGCTTATATTTCCACCCTTTTTTGAACAAGCATGTTACCTTTGCAATTCGGTAGTCCTTTAGTACCACCTCCGAGTCTAAGGAAGAGTGAAAAATTATGGCCAGATCCTCTATGATTTCCACCCTCACTTCCCTCAGTTTCCTTAGATGCATCTCATCTGGCTCTGGTACTTTATCCACTTTAAGTACAGACAGACTATCTAACATTTCTTCTTTATCAAATTTAAAACCCTTTAATATCTGACTTATCTCCTCTTTCAACATTACCAAGGAAGAAGATGCAACCCCGCCAAAGACAGATGCAAAGTATTCCTTTAATACCTCAGCTATGCCCTCTGCCTCCATGTGTAAATCCACGTTCTGGTCCCTAATCGGCAACACTCCTCCTTTTACCACCTTTTTACTATTTATATGATCGTAGAAAACGTTGGGATTTCCTTTAATGCTAGCTGGCAATCTCATTTCATGTTCTCTCATTGTTTCACCTATTTGTTTTTTCACTTCCTCTCTGGACCTTCTATATTCAGCCTGGTTCATACAAATTTCTTCTACCTGGCATCTCTCAGAAGCACACTTTATTTCTTTATCTTAATCTCTACTTCTTTTGCCATCCAATGAGTTCTGGGTTTGTTTGTTATAACTTTCAGCTTCAAGAGAACATTCATCGACTGTGCCCGAACTGTCTCTTCTTTGAAGGTAGCCCAATGTTCATCTATCAGTTTTACTGCCAGATTTTGACTCCAATTTATTCGCCCCAGCTCTATCCTTACCCCATTGAAGTTGACTTTCCCCCAGTTAATTATTCTTACCTTGGATTGCTCTTTGTCCTTTTCCATAGTCAACCTAAACCTTATGAGACAATGATCACTATCCCTTAAATGCACTCCTAATGATACTTGATCCACTTGGCCCACCTCATTCCTGAGAACCAGGTCCAGCAGTGCCTCCTTTCTCTTTGGACTAGCAACATACTGTTGTAGAAAATTTTCCTGAACATACTCTCGGAACTCTTGCCCCTCACTGCCCTTCACACTATTATTCTCCCAGTCTATGTTTGGATAACTAAACTCTCCCATTATAACTACCCGACAATTTTTGCACCTTGCGGCAATTTCCATGCAAATTTGTTTTTCCAGATCCTACCCACTAGCTGGTGGCCGATAGAGAACACCGAGCAATGTAACTGCAGCTTTTTTGTTCCTTAGCTCTAGCTAAATTGATTCTGTCCTCGACCTCTCTGGGACATCCTTTTTCTCCAGCACTGAAATACTCTCCTTAATCAAAACTGACACCCCTCCCCCTTTATTCCCTTTCATGTTTTCCCTGAACACCTTGTATCCAGGAATATTTAACATACAGTCCTGTCCTTCTTTGAGCCAGGTCTCTGTTAGAGCCTATTTTTCATCTTATTTCCACATGACAATCTCTGCCTGTACCTCACCAGTCTCATTAACTACACTCCGTGTGTTCACATATATGTACCCTGATTCAGACTGTATTACTTTCTCCCTTATTCTGACCCCACCTGATAGCGTATTATTCCCTACTGTTGTGTTATCAGTCTCGCCCAGTGTTCTGTACATCTCGGTATCCCTCTCTAATACCTGCTGCTGGTTCCCACACCCCTGACAATTAACTGACATGATACAAAAGTGATCAATGTAATAATCATTATGAACAATCGGAAACGGAAAACCAGCAACTTAAACAGTGTCTGTCTCCTGCAGCACTCTGCTTCTGCTTCCCACCTGTTTGCAGCGGTTGTGCAACAGTTTGTGACATTCAGAAACAACCCATGCCCCTCGCCGCTCAAAGAATCAGACTACCCGATGAAGTAGTGACGTCTCCCTTCCCCCCTGCTCACTCCATGTTCCGAGACAAGTTTCTGCTCCACAGTGCACTTTGCAAACAGTCCCCGACTCCAGCTGAACTTCCGCGCTATTCAATGCTAATCTCTGAGCACATCCGCACAAGCTCCCAAACCTGGTGTTGCTGCAGTAAGCAGATGCTGTTTGTTCACTTACCCCGGGAACCAGATGTTTCCTTCCGCAGCTGATCTAAACAATCTTCCGCTCACTCAGTGAATGGCGCTCACAGGCACAGCTGGGGGAGGGGTGCGCATGCCGTCTTCGCCTCATGATGACGTCATAGTGGGCTGGGTTATATCGCGCGTGCGCAGATCTCTGCAACAATTCAGCTTCAAAACTCAATGGGAACTTTGGTCACTGACCCGAAACGTTAACTCTGCTTCTCTTTCCACAGATGCTGCCAGACCTGCTGAGTGGTTCCAGCATTTCTTGTTTTTATTTCAGATTTCCAGCATCCGCAGTATTTTGCTTTTATTTGAGGGAACTTTGCCCATTTCACCCTGATCAATGTCTGAACAATGAAACTGAACATGGGGTTAGGGTGGAGGGAGGGTGGGGAGGGGTGCAGGGAATCTATAACCGAGAAAGCCGGGAGCTGATCCCATTTAGATATTCAAATTGCCGTCTCTCCCTGCAGGGTGTTTGTTATTATTGAGAACCTCCTCTCAAAACAATCCGACAGAAACATGGGAGGAAGGAGGTAGCCGGTGTGTTTGGTCGGACCTTGTAGAATTAATTTCTGTCAGCAAAGGTTTGTCTAACCGGAGTGAAACCCGCGGTCAATGTGAGTAATACCGAATGGCGATCTTCATTGTTTCATTCTAAACAAGAGAGACACGGAGCTGCCGCGATTATACCGGACACACAAACACAGTGACAATAGAGCCCGTCCCAGAGTTTCAGCTCCCGGTTGTTAAATGTCCTCATGTACACATTCTTGGCTGTGAATCTCTGGGGTTAGTTGCCGATGCCTAGCCCTGTATCCCTTAAACACTCGGAGCCAGGAGATCCTCACACTCCATTTTGAAAGATTTATGGACAGGAATTTTTCCAAACTTTGGCTGAGTCGATCATAACCTGCTGATCAATCATAGTATTATTCAAACAATTGATGAGACACTCTGTTCACTACTTGGGTCTTGAACTCGGTTTGAGCAGATCAACAAGTGAAAGGTTCAGCACTTTTCCAGATATAACAGACAGAGCTGGATAGAGGGACTCAGGGTTAATCCTGCACACACAGGACAGAAGGAGTGACAGTCACACAAGGACGGGAACTGATCTTGATTCCGTTGCCTACTCACCCAACAAGGACAGATCGGGACTGACTAAACATCCAACTCACTATAATTCAGTACTGGAGAAAGACAGAGGCTTGTCCACTCCATCTTTCCTTACTGTATCTGGGACATTATGTAAGGGAAAGTGTTCCAGTGCCTCTCACTCTCAGACAGCAAATGACATGGGTTTATACAGTCAGTGTTATTCCTTCACTTACCATGAATAGGCGCCTCTCCAAGAACCTGTAAATCCAATATCCCGAAGCAGCTGTTCTACTCAGAACTTGGTCATGGTAGGAGAACCCCAGGAGGACATTGGAAACACTTCAGAGATGTCTTCAAATCATCCCTCATTTGGGAAGACATTGTACTCTTCAGGGATATTTGTCAGGAACATGCAATGGCGAACTCGAGGCATCGAAGGCAGCGAAGGCAGCACCCACACCACCGATGCAGTGATTTACCTGACCCCTCCAGTACCACCTGCCCCTGATATGACAGAGTCTGCACATCATGCATTGGACTTATCAGCCATTTCATAACCCATCAAACTGGAGTGTAAAAAAGTCATCCCTGATCGCGAGTTACTGTCTGAGATGGCAGTGAATAAATAGGCCAATATAATGATCAGCAATAATAATGAACTGGATAGGGAGGAGATCGAGAGCAGGGAGATAGAATAGGGAGGGGAAGTGGCCTGTGACGTTTATATAATGTAACACATTGACAGAGATCCTGTTCTATTAGGTACACGAATTATTCAAGATAGAAAAATGTAAGCTAATCTCTCGCTGACATATTGTACCAGAGACAACCTCTCTATTATTTCCAAACTCAGAACTGGGCCAGACTATGAAGAAATACTGTATTTCTCACTGAACTACTTTTACCTGTTGGACTCTATGCAGATTCGCAGGACAAGGTCATTCCGATGTATTTTCAGTCACTAAGAGATTCATTCTGATGACATTAAGCAGAGACTATCAGATGTTTAACTTTCATCCCTCAAACACTCGGACTCACTTGTACACTTCTACAAGATCCGCTTGACCAGTTTAGGAGCCGCCCACTCACCCCTTCCTCCGCCTTATTGCGACCATCTTCCAGTCTCAGTGTCACACACGTTACCATTAATTTGCTTTTGATCAATATCATTCAATGGTTGTTTGCAGCGACAATCATTGAAATAATCATGACAGTGATTTGTACAAAATATCCCATATCCACCCTATCACCATGATTCCAACCAGGCAGAATAGCGAGAGTGCAGGTGGGAAGCGAACGAAGTTTATAAGAGGCAGTGTGAGAAAATATTAATGGATAAAGACAAAGGAGAACAAAAATCATTTATAAAAAAAGAAAAATTCAAAAGACAGTGCAAAAAATTGTGCTTTGTTTATGGGTAAAGAAAGAAACGCTCATGTGATGGGAAAGGTAATGAAATGGTGTAATAATATAAAAGCAAAATACTGCAGATGCTGGTAATCTGAAATAAAAACAAGAAATGCTGGAACCACTGAGCAGGTCTGGCAACATCTGTGGAAAGAGAAGCAGAGTTAACGGTCAGATGAAAGGTCACTGACCCGAAACGTTAACTCTGCTTCTCTTTCCACAGATGTTGCCAGACCTGCTGAGTGAATCCAGCATTTCTTGTTTTTGTTAATGAAATGGTGTGTTATATGTATGTTCACAAAAGAAAGGGGTGAAGTTAATATCCCTATATAGGTGCAGAGTTATTGGATAGGATGAAAAAGTTCTGGATAGGTTGACATCTTTTTTAGTTAATAAGTCCAGAAAGGAAGTATCCCATATTGCTGAGGGAGATACCAGAAGCTCTGAGCAAAATCTTTGAATATGGAAGGTGTGCCAGGTGACTGAAGGATGACACTCCTGTTCTGGAAAGGAGAAGGAAAAATCTGGTAACAAAGATCATTATTTTTGACATCAGTGGTGAGTTCATAAAGGACAACCAGTACGGATTTGCTCAGGGCAAATCATGTGCGACTAACCTGACTGAATTCTTGTGGTTGAAGTTACTGATGGTAGTACAGTAATTATTGGATATATGCTTTTCCAAAGGCATTCGATCAAGTATTGCATAACAGACTTACATGGAGAATAGAAATGCATGTTAAAAATTGACACTGGCATGCTGAGATGGTAGTTGGTTAAAGGATAGGAGGCTATTCTGTGACCATGTCCTATATACACCTTCTCCTTTGTTATCTCTTGCCCCACCCCCGCTTTACTTACTTACAACCTTTCACAATTCTAATATTTGCTCGTTCTGAAGTAGGGTCACTGACCTGAAATGTTAACTCTGCTTCTTTCTCAACAGATGCTACCAGACCTGCTGAGTATTTCCAGCATTTCTTGTTTTTATTTCAGATTTCCAGCATCCGCAGTATTGTGCTTTTATTTTAGAGTTTATTCGTGAACTGATCCTTTCTGCTGACTGGGCAGAACTATGCAGTGGGGTGACGCAGAAAACTGTACGAAGAACATTACTTCGATAGGGCCGACAATGTCGAAGTTTGAGGACGACAGAATACATAGCAATGTATGCAAATAGTAAAGAGCTGTAAGTTTCAGGTAGATGTTACCTGAAGAGAGGTGAGACAGAGAATACCCAACCCGTCTCACCTTTAGATTCCTGACCGAGATAGACCTACAAGGTACAAACTCAAGTTATGTGACCAAGTCAGAGAGTTTATTAGGTTTAACTAAGATGCACAAAGTTAATATTTAACAATGGCAATAGATATGCAGTAAAACACAACACCTGTTCTTGTTTCAGTGCTTGCTACGGCACGGACTTCTCTCCTTCTTCTTCCCTTGCTCTGTTTTCCTAACTGTATTCTATCTTCTCCTTCTAAGTGCTAACGATCTTCTGTTGACCCCTCTCTAAGTGTGTTGACGATGTCCTGTAACACCCATTCTTTTATCCTTCTTGTGGTGCAAGGATGTTACCATATTAGTTTTGAATTGTTCTAAGTGTCCTAATTGGTCCAGGTTGACATCATTGTTTGACACTAGTTAGTTAATAGTTGAATCTACACACATTACAGATGCTTCCCGATTCTTTCTATTTTAGCAACGATCCTAAAGGTTACATTCTTGCTGATCCCAGACATTTTTTTCTTTAATTCTGCATTTATCTCTTCTCCCTCCCTGCAAGGAGTGCTAGTGACCCTCCCATTGTTCTCACAAAAAGGTTTAAACAAAGGATAGCCTTGAAAACACATTTCATACTGAAGCAAGCAACAGATCAAACATACTTCAATGTATTGATATTCAAAACATATCATTAATCCTATTATTTTAGTTGTTCTTATTTGTCACCAACGTAAAATATGTCACGGTCCACCGCCCCCACATTGTGGATTCCCCTCCAGCGACATGACTTGCCTTTTTTTTCCTATGGCTACGTGCATCTTCCACACTGACATATCTCTCAACATGAGATTTTGACATAGTTCAGTGAAGATGACCATCATGCTTTACAATCCAACCTTGACAGTACAGTTCTTGCATAAATGTAAGCTTTGAAAATGTTCTAAACTTTACACAGCAGTGAGCAGTGTTCAGGTGATACAGAAAATCTGGTGCGTTGGGCAGAGACAATCATTTGATCTATCAAAGTCTCCTGATGTTATGCTCCTATCTATACTACTTACAACACAACTATTCTTTTGTTATTGAAAAGCTTGGATAGATGGCTCTGGATAGTGTTATCTAAGTATTCTGAGATAAGAATTAGATTCTTATCTAAGTATTATTATCTGCTTACAGCAATGTGGATTGAGGGGAGATCTGATGCAGGTGTAGGTAAGTTAGACAAGGAGAACCAGTTCCCATTAGTTGATGGTACAAGGACTAGGAGACACAGATTGATGTTTTGGGAAAGAGAAGCAGGGAAATGTGAGGAGGGACTTTTTGTTTTATCTGCTACATTGCAACTGCAATGTCTGTCCATAAGTGTGTTGGAAGCAGAGACAATCAATGATTTCAATAGGAAATTGGAGAAACACTTGAAGGAAACAAACTTGCCCCAGGGCGACGCTGATCAAGCAGGAGAATGAATCTGATTGGATGGTAAGAATATTTAATCAATTGCAATTCTGTCAAGGCTTTGACATTTTTTTCGTTTGTAAAATACTGCAACGTAAAGCAAACCTGCAATTTGAGATTGCGATGGCCGGGAATCGAATCCGTGTAAACTGCTTGGAAAGCAGCTAAGCTCACCACTATACCACCATCACTTCCTATGCAGTTTTTTTCCGGCGTTTTGATTAATAGAATAGAGTACAATGATTTCAACTTGTCCCTGAGCAATACGTTTATGTTAATAAAAACACAATATTGTGAATGCTGGAAATCTGAAATAAAAACAGAAAGTGCTGCAAATATTCTGATCAAAGGTCACTCACCTGAAACGTTAACTCTGCTTCTCTCGACACAGATGCTGCCAGACCTGCTGTGTATTTCCAGCATTTCTTGTTTTTATTTCAGATTTCCAGCATCCGCAGTATTTTGCTTTTAATTTAGAGTTTCATAGTGAACTGATCCTTCTTGCTTACTCGGCAGAAGTATGCAATCGAGTGACGCAGAAAACTGTACGAAGAACAATGTTTTTAACGGGCCCACAATTTCGAAGTTTGAGGAGGACAAAATACATAGCAATGTATGCATATAGTAAAGAGCTGTAAGTTTCAGGTAGATGTTACCTGAACAGAGGTGAGACAGAGAATACCCAACCCGTCTCATCTTTAGATTCCTGACCAAGACAAGGTACAAACTCAAGTTATGTGGCCAAGTCAGAGAGTTTATTAGGCTTAACTAAGATGTACAAAGTTAATCCTTAACAATGGTAATAGATATGCAGCAACACACAACACCCGTTCTTGTTTCTGTGCTTGCTGCCGCACGGACTTCTCTCCTTCTTCATCCCGTGCTGTGTTTTCTTGACTGTATTCTATCTTCTCCTTTCAAGTACCAACGATCTTCTGTTGACCACTCTCTAAGTGTGCTGACGATGTCCTGTAACACCCTTTCTTTTATCCTTCTTGTGGTGCAAGGATGTTACGATATTAGTTCTGAATTGTTCTAAGTCTCCTAATTGGTCCAGGTTGACATCATTGTTTGACACTAGTTAGTTAATGGTTGAATCTACACACATTACAGATGCTTCCCGATTCTTTCTATTTTAGCAAGGATCCTAAAGGTTACATTCTTGCTGATCCCAGACATTTGTTTCTTTAATTCTGCCTTTATCTCATCTCGCTCCATGCAAGGAGTGCTGGTGAACATCCCATTGTTCTCACAAAAAGGGTTAAACAAAGGATAGCCTTGAAAACACACTTAATACTAAAGCAAGCAACAGATCAAACAGACTTCAATATATTGATGTACAAAGCATATAATTAGTCCTTTTATTTTAGCTGTCCTTATTTGTCACAAACGTAAAATATGTCACGGTCCATCGCGCCTACATTGTGGATTCTCCTCCAGCTGCATGACTTGCCTTTTTTTTCCTATGGCTACGTGCATCTTCCACACTGACACCTCTCTCAACATGACATTTTGACATAGTTTAGTGAAGATGACCTTCATGCTTTACAATCCAACCTTGATATTGCAATTCTTGCATAAATGTAAGCCATGAAAATACTCTAAACTTTACACAGCGGTGAGCAGTGTTCAGGTGATGCAGAAAATCTGGTGTGTTCTGCAGAGACAATCAGTTAATCTATCAAAGTCTCTTGATGTTATGCTCCTATCTATACTAGCTACAACACAACTATTCTTTTGTTATTGAAAAGCTTGGCTCGATGGCTCTGGACTGTGTTATCTCAGTAACTGGTTGTTCTCCTTACAGTAATGTGTATTGAGGGGAGATCTGATGCAGGTGTAGGTAAGTTAGACAAGGAGAACCAGTTCCCATTAGTTGATGGTACAAGAATTAGGAGACACAGATTGATGGTTTTGGGAAAGAGATGCAGGGAAATGTGAGGAAGCACTTTTTGCTTTACCTGCTACATTGCAACTGCAATGTCTGCCCACAAGTGTGGTGGAAGCAGAGACAATCAATGATTTCAATAGGAAATTGGAGAAACACTTGAATGAAACAAACTTGCTGCAGGGCGTCGACGATCAAACAGGAAATTGAATCTGATTGGATGATGAGAATATTTTATCAACTTCAATTCTGTAAGTGCTTTGACATTTTTTTCGTTTGGAAAATACTGCAACATAAAGTTAACCTCCGATTTAAGATTGCGATTGCCAGGAATCAAACCCAGGTTAACTGCTTGCAAAGCAGCTATGCTCACCACTACTCCATCAGCGCTTACTGTGCTGCGTCTTTCGCGCGTCGTTTTGATTAATAGAATGCTGTACAATGATTTCAACTGGTACCTGAGCAATATGTTTATGTTCATGAAAACACAATACTGTGAATGCTGGAAATCTGAAATAAAAACAGACAGTGCTGCAAATATTCTGATCAAAGGTCACTCACCTGAAACGTTAACTCTGCTTCTCTCCACACAGATGCTGCCAGACCTGCTGGTATTTCCAGCATTTCTTGTTTTTATTTCAGATTTCCAGCATACGCAGTATTTTGCTTTTATTTTAGAGTTTAGTAGTGAACTGATCCTTCTTGCTTACTCGGCAGAAGTATGCAATCGAGTGACGCAGAAAACTGTACGAAGAACAATGTTTTTAACGCCCCCACAATTTCGAAGTTTGAGGAGGACACAATACATAGCAATGCATGCATATAGTAAAGAGCTTTAAGTTTCAGGTCGATGTTACCTGAACAGAGGTGAGACAGAGAATACCCAACCCGTCTCACCTTTAGATTCCTGACCACGATAGACCTACAAGGTACAAACTCAAGTTATGTGACCAAGTCAGAGAGTTTATTAGGCTTAACTAAGATGCACAAAGTTAATACTTAACAATGGTAACAGATATTCAGTAACACACAACACCCGTTCTTGTTTCTGTGCTTGCTGCGGCAGGAATTCTCTCCTTCTTCTTCCTTTGCTGTGTTTTCTTGACTGTGTTCTACCTTCCCCTTCCTAGAGGTAACGATCTTCTGTTGACCCCGCTCATTGCACTAACTGACAGATGCAGAGGAGAATCAACCTTCACATACCAGGAACTGACAGGTCCAGAGTAAAATCAACATTCACATACCAGGAACTGACAGGTACAGAGTGAAATCAACATTCACATACCAGGAACTGACAGGTACAGAGTAAAATCAACATTCACATACCAGGAACTGACAGGTACAATACAGATCGTTGGCTGGTATTTATTTTAAGGCAGGGAATTAAAAAGTGACGCAATGATCGAACCGATCCATGAACGTTTGTGTCGGAGATCTCGAAATTACCTCCAGCTGAAATGTGAGCAGTTGGTATTCAAATAACTGCAGTAAATCGATTATTTCAGAGAGGCTGTCAGTGGATCTTAAAAGAGCCGGTGTGCTTGGTGCTTTATTTTTGTACATTGTGGAGATCTGCAAGGAGCTGTTCTGCTTGGTCATCGCAATGTCCAATCGCAGGTCAAATTTATGTTGCAGTATTTTACAAAGGAAAAAAATGTCAAAGCCATTACAGAATAGAAGTTGATAAAATATTCTCTTCATCCAATCAGATTCATTCTCCTGCTTGTTCGACGTCGCCCTGCAGCAAGTGTGTTTCATTCAAGTGTTTCTCCAATTTCCTATTGAAATCATTGATTGTCTCTGCTTCCACCACACTTGTGGACAGACATTGCAGTTGCAATGTAGCAGGTAAAGCAAAAGGTGCTTCCTCACATTTCCCTGCATCCCTTTCCCAAAACCATCAATCTGTGTCTCCTAGTCCTTATACCATCAACTAATGGGAACTGGTTCTCCTTGTCTAACTTACTTACACCTGCATCAGATCTCCCCTCAATCCACATTACTGTAAGGGGAACAACCACTTACTTAGATAACACAGTCCAGAGCCATCTAGCCAAGCTTTTCAATAACAAAAGAATAGTTGTGTTGTAAGTAGTAAACATAGGAGCATAACATCAAGAGACTTTGATAGATCAAATGATTGTCTCTGCCCAATGCACCAGATTTTCTGTATCACCTGAACACTGCTCACCGCTGTGTAAAGTTTAGAGCATTTTCATGGCTTACATTTATGCAAGAACTGCACTGTCAAGGTTGGATTGCAAAGCATGACGGTCATCTTCATTGAACTATGTCAAAATCTCATGTTGAGAGATATGTCAGTGTGGAAGATGCACGTAGCCATAGGTAAAAAAAGGCAAGTCATGTAACTGGAGGAGAATCCACAATGTGGGGGCGATGGACCGTGACATATTTCACGTATGTGATAAATAAGGACAGCTAAAATAATAGAATTAATGATATGCTTTGTCCATCAATATATTGAAGTCTGTTTTATCTGTTGCATGCTTTATTAGTAAATGTGTTTTCAAGGCTATACTTTGTTTAGACCTTTTTGTGAGAACAATGGGCAAGAAGCCAGCACTCCTTGCAGGGGGAGAGATGTGATAAAGGCAGAGTTAAAGAAAAAAATGTCTGGGATCAGCAAGAATGTAACCTTTAGGATATTTGCTAAAATAGAAAGAATCGGTAAACATCTGTAATGTGTGTAGATTCAACCATTAACTACCTAGTGCCAAGCAATGATGTCAACCTGGACCAATTAGGACACTTAGAACAATTCAAAGCTAATATGGTAACATCCTTGCACCACAAGAAGGATAAAAGAATGGGTGTTACAGGACATCGTCATCACACTTTGACAGGGGTCAACAGAAGATCGTTGGTACTTAAAAGGAGAAGATAGAATACAGTCAACAAAACACAGCAAGGGATGAAGAAGGAGAGAAGTCCGTGCGGCAGCAACCACAGAAACAAGAACGGGTGTTGTGAGGTACTGCATATCTATTGCCTTGTTAAGTATTAACTTTGTGCATCTTAGTTAAACCTAATAAACTCTCTGACTTGATCACAGAACCTGAGTTTGTACCTTGTAGGTCTATCTTGGTCAGGAACCTAAAGGTGAGACGGGTTGGGTATTCTCTGTCTCACCGCTGTTCAGGTAACACCTACCTGAAACTTACAGCTCATTACTATTTGCATACATTACTGTGTATTTTGCCCTCCTCAAACTTCAACATTGTCGGCCCAATCGAAGTAATGTTCTTCGTACAGTTTTCTGCGTCACCCCACTGCATAGTTCTGCCCAGTCAGCAAAAAGGATCAGTTCACTACAAAACTCTAAAATAAAAGAAAAATACTGCGTACGCTGGAAATCTGAAATAAAAACAAGAAATGCTGGAAATAGTCAGCCGGTCTGGCAGCATCTGTGGAGAGAGAAGCAGAGTTAACGTTTCAGGTCTGTGACCCTACTTCGGAACGAGCAAATATTAGAATTGTCAAAGGTTATATGCAAGTAAAGCGGGAGTGGGGCAAGAGATAACAAAGGAGAAGGTGTAAATAAGACAAGGTCACAGAATAGCCTCCTATCCTTCAACCAACTATCATCTCAGGATGTCAGTGTCAATTTTAACATGCATTTCTATTCTCCATGTAAGTCTGTTATTCACTACTTGATTGAATGCCTTTGGAAAAGCATATATCCAATAATTACTGTTCTACTTTCAGTAACTTCAACCACAATAATTCAATCATGTTAGTTGCACATGATTTGCCCTTCGCAAATCCGTCCTGGTTGTCCTTTATTAATTCACCACTGATGTCAAAAATAATGGTCTTTGTTACCAGATTTTTCCTTCCCCTGGTTCTGCCTGGTTGGAATCATGGTGATAGGTTGGATATGGGATATTTTGTACAAATCACTGTCATGATTATTTCAATGATTGTCGCTGCAAACAACCGTTGAATTATATTGATCAAAAGCAAATTAATGGTACCGTGTGTGACACTGAGGCTGGAAGATTGTCGGAATAAAGCGCAGGAAGGGGTGAGAGGGCGGCTCGTAAAGTGTAAAAGTGAATCCGAGTGTTTGAGGGATGAAAGTTAAACATCTGATAGTCTCTGCTTAATGACATCAGAATGAATCTCTCAGTGACTGAAAATATATCGGAATGACCTTGTCCTGCGAATCAGCAGAGAGTCCATCAGGTAAAAGTGGTTCCGTGAGAAATACAGTATTTGTTTATAATCTGGCCCTGTTTTGAGTTTGGAAATAATAGAGAGGTTGTCTCCGGTACAATATGTCAGCGAGAGACGAGTTTACATTTTTCTATCTTGAATAAGTCTTTACCCAAATAGAACAGGATCTCTGTCAATGTGTTACATTACATAAACGTCACAGACCACTTCCCCAGCCTATTCTATCACCCTGCTCTCGATCTCCTCCCTATCCAGTTCATTATTATTGCTGATCATTATAATGGTCTATTTATTCACTGCCATCTCAGACAGTCCCTCGCGATCAGGGATGACTTTTTTTCCACTGCAGTTTGATGGGTTCTGAAATGGCTGGTAAGCCAAATGCATGATCTGCAGGTTCTGTCATATCAGGGACAGGTGGTGCTGGAAGGGGCAGGTAAATCACTGCATCGGAGGTGTGGGTGCTGCCTTCGCTGCCTTCGATGCCTCGAGTTCACCTTTGCATGATCCTGACAAATATCTCTGAAGAGTACAATGTCTTCCCAAATGAGGGATGATTTGAGGACATCTCTGAAGTGTTTCCACTGTCCTCCTGGGGTTCTCCTACCATGACCAAGTTCTGAGTGGAACAACTGCTTCGGTATATTGAATTTACAGGTTCTTGGAGAGGCGCCTATTCATGGTAAGTGAAAGACTAACACTGACTGTCTGAATACATGTCAGTTGCTGTCTGAGAGTGAGAGGCACTGGAACACTTTCCCTTACATAATGTCCCAGATAAAGAAGGAAAGATGGAGTGGACAAGCCTCTGTCTTTCTCCGGCACTGAATTATCGTGAGTTGGATGTTTAGTCAGTCCCGAACTGTCCTTGTTGGGTGAGTAGGCAACGGAATCGAGATCAGTTCCCATCCCTGTGTGACTGTCACTCCTACTGTCCTGCCTGTGCAGGATTAACCCTGAGTCCCTCTATCCAGCTCTGTCTGTTATATCTGGAAAATTGCTGAACATTTCACTTGTTGATCTGCTCAAACCGATTTCAAGACCCAAGTAGTGAACAGAGTGTCTCATCAATTGTTTGAATAATACTATGATTGAACAGCTGGTTATGATTGACTCAGCCAAAGTTTAGAAACATTCCTGTCCATAAGCCTTTCAAAATGGAGTGTGAGGATCTCCTGGCTCCGAGTGTTTAAGGGATACAGGACTAGGAATCGGCAACTAACCCTAGTGATTCACAGCAAAGACTGTGTACATGAGGACATTTAACAACCGGGAGCTGAAACTCTGAGACACGCTCTATTGTCACAGTGTTTGTGTGTCCGGTATAATCGCGGCAGCTTCGTGTCTCTCTTGTTTGGAATGAAACGATGAAGATCGCTCATTCAGTAATACTCACATTGACCGCGGGTTTCACTCCGGTTAGACACACTTTTGCTGGCTGAAATGAATTCTACAAGGTCCCAGCAAACACACCGACTCCCTCCTTCCTACCTTGTTTCTGTCGGATTGTTTTGAGAGGAGGGTCTCATTAATAACAAACACCCTGCAGGGAGAGACGGCAATTTGAACATCTAAATGGGATGAGCTCCCGGCTTTCTAGGTTATAGATTCCCTCCACCCCTCCCCACCCTCCCTCCACCCTAACCCCATGTTCAGTTTCATTGTTCACACATTGATGACGGTGAAATGGGCAAAGTTCCCATTGAGTTCTGAACGCGGAATTGTTGCAGAGATTTGCGCAAGCGCAATATAGCTCCGCCCACTGGGACGTCATAATGAAGCGAAGAGCACATACGCACCCCTCCCCCCAGTTCTGCCTCTGAGCGTCATTCAGTGAGTGAGCGGAAGATTGTTTAAATCAGCTGCGAATGGAGACGTCCGGGTCCCGGGGTAAGTGAACAAACAACATCTGCTTCCAGCGGCAACACCAGGTTTGGGAGCGAGTCTGCAGATGTGTTCAGAGATTAACATTGAATAGCGGGAAATTCATCGGGAGTCGGAGAATGTGGATTGTGGAGCAGAAACTGGTCCCGGAATATGGAGTGAGCCGGGGGGGAAGGGAGAGGTCACGACTCCATAGGGTAGTCCGACTCATGGAGCGGTGCAGGGTATGGGTTGTTTCTGAATGTCGCAAAACTGTCGCAAAACCGCTGCAAACAGGTGGGCAGCAGAAGCAGAGTGTTGCAGGAGACAGACACTGTTTGTGTTGCTGGTTTTCTTTTTCCGATTGTTCATAATGATTATTATTGAAACGATTATTTTGATTACTTTTGTATCATGTCAGTTAATTGTCAGGGGTGTGGGAACCAGGAGCAAGTATTAGAGATGGAAACCGAGATGTGCAGAATACTGGGGGAGACTGATAACACAAGAGTCGGGAATAATACGTTATTAAGTGGGGTCAGAGTAATGCAGACTGTAATACAGTCTGAATCAGGATACATGTATGTGAACACACGGAGTGTGGTTAATAAGACTGGTGAGGTACAGGCGGAGATTGTCATGTGCAAATATGATGTTGTGGCTCGAACAGAGACTGGGAAAGACGGGGTTTTAAACATTCCTGGATACAAGCTGTTCAGGAAAGATATGAAAGGGAATAATGGGGGAGGGGTGTCGGTATTGATTAAGGAGAGTATTTCAGTGCTGGAGAAAAAGGATGTCCCAGAGAGGTCGAGGACAGAATCAATTTGGCTCGAGCTAAGGAACAAAAAAGCTGCAGTTACATTGATCAGTGTTATCTATAGGCCACCACCTAGTGGGTAGGACATGGAAAAACAAATTTGCAAGGAAATTACAGCAAGGTGCAAACATTATAGGCTAGCTATAATGGATGAGTTTAATTATCCAAATATAGACTGGGATAATAGTAGTGTGAAGGGCAGTGAGGGACAAGAGTTCCCAGAGTGTATTCAGGAAACTTTTCTGCAACAGCATGTTGCTAGTCCAACGAGAAAGGAGGCACTGCTAGACCTGGTTCTTAGGAATGAGGTGGGCCAAGTGGATCAACTATCATTAGGAGTGCGTTTAGGGGGATAGTGATCAATGTATCGTAAGGTTTAGGTTGATTATGGAAAAGGACAAAGAGCAATCCAAGGTAAGAATAATTAACTGAGGGAAAGTCAACTTCAATGGGGTAAGGATAGAGCTGGGGCGAAGAAATTGGAGTCAAAAGCTGGCAGTAAAACTGATAGATGAACATTGGGTTACCTTCAAAGAAGAGATAGTTCGGGCACAGTCGATGTATGTTCCCTTGAAGCGGAAAATTAAAACAAACAAACCCAGAACTCATTGGATGGCAAAAGAGGTAGAGATTAAGATAAAGAAGAAAAAGTGTGCTTCTGAGAGATGCCAGGTCGAAAATATTAGTATGAACCAGGCTGAATATTGAAGGTCCAGAGTGGAAGTGAAAAAACAAATAGGAGAAGCAATGAGAGAAAATGAAAAGAGACGGCCAGCTAGCATTAAAGGAAATCCCAACGTTTTCTATAAGCATCTAAATAGTAAAAAGGTGGTAAAAGGAGGAGTGGCCGATTAGGGACCAGAACGTGGATTTACACATGGAGGCAGAGGGCATAGCTGAGCTACTAAAGGAATACTTTGCATCTGTCTTTGGCTGGCTTGCATCTTCTTCCTTGGTAATGTTGAAAGAGGAGGTAAGTCAGATATTAAAGGGTTTTAAAATTGATAAAGAAGAAATGTTAGATAGTCTGTCTGTACTTAAAGTGGATAAAGTACCAGAGCCAGATGAGATGCATCTAAGGAAACTGAGGGAAGTGAGGGTGGAAATCACAGAGGATCTGGCCATAATTTTCCACTCTTCCTTAGACTCGGGGGTGGTGATAAAGAACTGCAGAATTTTTCAAAAAAGGGTGTAAATATAAGTCCATTAACTACAGGCCAGTTAGTTTAAATTCAGTGTTGGGAAAACATCGAGAAAAAATAATTAGGGGCAAAATCAATAGTCACAGGGACTATGAAAGCAGAGAAGGCTGAGGGGAGACCTGACTGAGGGAAACAAAATTATGAGAAGCACAGATAGGACCATTTGTTTTCCCTGAGCAGAGATGTCAATAACCAGGGGACATAGATTTAAGGTTAGGAGCAGGAGGTTTAGAGGGGCTTTGAGGAAAAATGTTTTCACCCAGAAGATGGTTGGAATGTGGATCACACTGCCTGAAGAGATGGTCGAGGCAGAAACCCTCACAACATTCAAGAAGTATTTAGATGAACATTTGAACCACCATAGCATACAAGGATACTGACCAAGTGCTGGAAAATGGTATTAGAATACTTAGGTACCTGATGGCCAGCATGTACATGATGGGCCGAAGGGCCTATTTATGTGCTGTAGAACTCTATGACTCTAAATGTGAGTTAATTAAGGAAAAGCAGCATGGATTTCTTCAGGGAAAATCATGTTTAACCAAATAGCTGAAGTCTTTTGAGGAGGTAACAGAGAGGGTTGATGAGGGCAATGCTGTTGATGTGCTGTATATGAACCTTCAAAAGGTGTTTGATACAGTGCAACAACAGACTTGTGAGCAAACCTGTAGTTCGTGCAATAAAATGGACAGTCGCAACTAGATACGAAATTGCCTGAGTTACAGGAAACAAAGAGCAGTGGTTAATGGATGTTTTTTGGCTGGAGGAAGGTTGTGATGGAGTTTCCCTGGGATCCGTGTTTGGACCCTTGCTTTTCCTGATATAGGTTAATCACCTAGACCATGGTGCACAATTTCAAAGTATGCAGATGATACGAAACTTGGAAGCATTGTGAACTGTTAGGTGGATAGTGTAGAAGTTCAAAAGGACATAGACAAGTTGGTGAAATATACAGACAGGTGGCAGATGAAGTTCAATGCACAGAAATGTGAGGTGATTCATTTTGGTCGTAAGAACATGGAGAAACAGTATGAAATAAAGTGTATAATTCGAGGAGCAGATGGACTGAGGTGTGTTTGCGCAAAAGTCATTGAAAGTGGCAGGACAGGTTCAGAGTGTGTTTAATAAAACATACAGCATCCTAGACTTCATTCATAGTGGAATAAAGTACAAGAGCAAGGAAGTTATGTTGACCTTCTGTAAGACACTAATTTAGCCTCTGCTGGAGTATGATGTCCAATTCTGGGCACCTCACTTGAGGAAAGACCTGACGGCATGGGAGAGGGTACAGAGAAGATTCATGAGGATGGATCCTGGGATGAGGGAATTCAGTTTTGAAGATAGATTGGAGAAGTTAGGACTGTTTTCCCTGGGGAAGAGAAGACTGAGAGGTGATTTGATAGAGGTATTCAAAATCATGAGGTGTCTGGGTAGAGTCGGTAGAGAGAAACTCTGGGTGCGGCCCAGTGGCGCAGTGGTTAGCACCGCAGCCTCACAGCTCCAGCGACCTGGGTTGAATTCTGGGTACTGCCTGTGTGGAGTTTGCAAGTTCTCCCTGTGTCTGCGTGGGTTTTCTCCGGGTGCTCCGGTTTCCTCCCGCAGCCAAAAGGCTTGCAGGTTGGTAGGTAAATTGGCCATTATAAATTGCCCCCAGTATAGGTAGCTGGTAGGGAAATATAGGGACAGGTGGGGATGTGGTAGGAATATGGGATTAGTGTAGGATTAGTATAAATGGGTGGTTGATGGTCAGCACAGACTCTGTGGGCCGAAGGGCCACTTTCAGTGCTGCATCTCTAAATTAAATTGAACTGTTCCCACTCATGAGAGGATTGAGAGCGAGAAGGCACAAATTTAAAGTATTTGCTAAGAGTAGCAAAAGGTACATGAGGAAAATCTTTTTCATGCAGCGAGTGGTTAAGATCTGGAATGCACTGGGTGAGAATTTGGTGGAGCCAGGTTTGACTGAAGTATTCAAAAGGGATTTAGAAAGTTGTATGAAAGGTCAAGAATTTGGTGGGGTTATGTGGAGAAGGCAGGGGAATGGAACTGAGGGAGTTGCTCTTTCAGAGAACCTTTGCAGACACGATGGGCCAAATGGCCTCCTTCTGCACTGTAATGATTCTGTGATTCTTCTCTCTGACCTTTCTTCAAGTATAAGAATTACTTTTTCTTGCTGCAGGCAAACATTTGAAGTAACCAGAATGAAAGTCCTGACTCCTGGACACAAGGTAGATACAGTATCACTCACAAAGCACAGTGACACAGCCAGCTCATCATTTCAACTGTAACAAACAAAATAAGTAGTCAGACCCACACTGATCCCAAGATCAAGAGACACATTTTCAATCCAACAGTCAAGCAGAGCAGGAGAGAAAGAAGTTGTATCTATTTCACTCCAGCTGACTGGTAGGTACATCAAACCCAGTCTAAAAACACACTCATTATCAGATTTAAATACACTGTGTCAATTTGGTTTCATTGCAAATAACATATCTTAACTAGAACAGGCAAAATTTACCTGATTGAAAGCCAGTAAAGTCCCCCACAATATTAACTGAGCTGCAGATTGCAAACCAATCCAAGCATGTCACTATGGGTCAGACAGAAACATGCAGTATTCATTCTTTTTTTTGCAACATGGTATAATTTGACTGTACATACCAGGTCATGTATCATATTGAAAGATTAACACTTACAATTAATTTTGCAGAGCAAGGAATTGGATACCAATTCACAACCCATGCACAAGAATTGAACAAAATAGACAGCTATGAAATAGTTAATCCCTATTTTATATTAAGCACAAGGAAAAAAAATATTGATACTCGAAAAAATTTAACAGTAGCCAACAGAATGCTTGTGGTACATATTAAGTACAGAAGGATCACACAGACCACACAGAGATGCAAATTGAATCTGACACTGAAACAGTTTACCACAGCCTAATGGATGGAGAATGAATCACATATCATACCCATAATTTACATCTACTGAATGGATCCAACATGCATACACAGTACGGATACTGGCTGCTACAGAATAAATCTCACACTTGCACACTCCCACAGAGGCAGATGCATTTATTTAGAGATACAGCACTGAAACAGACCCTTCGGCCCACCGAGTCTGTGGAGACCAACAACTACCCATTTATACTAACCCTACAGTAATCTCATATTCCCTACCACCTATCTATACTTGGGGTAATTTACCTATCACCTGCAAGTCTTACGGCTGTGGCAGGAAACCGAAGCACCTGGTGAAAACCCACATGGTCACAGGGAGAACTTGCAAACTCCGCACAGGCAGTACCCAGAATTGAACCCGGGTCCCTGGAGTTATGTGGTTGCAGCGCACTGCGCGACTGTGCCTCCCACAACAGAAGGAATGAATTCCAAACACACATTCTGGACCAGAGACTATCAAATTCAGTATGAACCGACATTGACACACAGGACCAGGGATTTGAAGATATGGAATGTGGCCCACAATCATGTCAAGTAAGAGAAGGGCATAAGAACACAACAAATATGACCAAGAGTAGGCCATTTGGCCTCTCCACCCTACTCTGCCATTTAATATGATCATGTCTGATCTGTTTGTGCTTAACTTCACTTTCCTGGCTGTCCCAATAACCCTTTACTACCTTGCAGATCAAAAATCTATCTATCTATCTATCTATCTGTCTATCTATCTATCTATCTATCTATCTATCTATCTATCTATCTATCTATCTATCTATCTATCTATCTATCTATCTGTCTATCACAGCCAGAGACTGACAGCTATATAATGCATCCCATAATCAATTACATGACGTGAAACAGACAGACACAGTACTAATCTGATTCACATAGAATAGTAGTGCCTAAAAAACAGAGTCCACAATACCATTCAATAATATTTCCTAACAGGTACAGAATGAATGCCACACTCACAAACTCTACCAGTCACAAAAATACACAGAATAAACAACACATTCAGATACAATACCAGAGACAGTGAGAAACTGAATGAATCACATTCTCACTGTCAGTTCCAGATACAGCTGAAAAATGAATTAATCCACACTCACATTCAGTTTCAGAGACTGATGGATGCAGAAGTATATTGACAATCACAGGCAGTACCAGAAACTGACATACACAACATTAATCCCACCTCATACAGAGTACCAGAGGCTGACATGATGAACTGGAAGAAGACATAGTCACATAACAGAAAATAAATGTTACAGAATAACGTACTTATTTACCTACGTTAAACTCACATAGTGATGGTGCTATAGTGCTGAGAATATCTGCTTTCCAAGCAGTTGACATGAGTTCTCTACTGCAGGTCAGACCTCAATTCTGGTATCATGCAGCTTCATGTTATAACTTAAACATGATCAATGTGATTTCCAAATTAAAACTTACTAAAGACTCTCATCATCCATGTGCATCTCCCACAATGCTGAACTTCAATTTTCTTTTAATGAAATCTATGTTAAACAAGACATGTCCTTCAAATTAATAAATGAGTTCTCAGTCAGCAACAAGAGTGCAGATCTTTGTGAAACAATCATAAAAAGGGAGATAGGTAAAGTTCAGTTCACAAACAGTGCTCTGGGTAAAGATTGGACCCACACTGATATAACAGAGAATGAAAGATAAAGAGGTTAACTCACACTCACAGACCAGGAACTGTGGGGACAGAGTACAAGCTGCACACAGACAAAATATTAAAAAAAACAGTTTTAAAACCGAACAAGTCAATGCAATTTATAAAATTATTCTCATCATCCATGTACGTCTCCCGTAAATTTATCATTTTTTGAATAAATATAGATCTAAAATAGCCTTTAAACTGATCAGTTTTCAGTCAGAAACTAATAGTAAACATAGAGTTATTTACAGCACCGAAGGAGGCTATTTGGCCCATCGAATCCATGACAGCTCTCCACAGAGCAATCGAGTCACACTCACTCCACCGCTCGATCCCTGTAGCTCTGCAAGTTTAATTCCTTCAAATGCTGAGTAAATAATCTCTTGAAGTAATTGATTGTCTCTACTTCCAGCACCCTTGTGGGAAGTGACTTCCAGATCATCACCACTCAAACCGTATTCGCCCGAAATCTCCTGCCCAAAATCCTCAATTTCTGTCACTATGTCCTTGTACAATGAGCGAATGGGAACTGTTTTTCCTTGTCTCACTTGTCATGATGTTTCCCACTTGTTGCAAATCTCCCTTCAGTCAGCTCGTCCACTGATCTTGCCTGTCACCTATCCACCAATATCCCTGACGTTCTGACTCCCTCTACTACTGTCTCTTCAACTGTTTCAATGTTGTTGATTCAATGCAGAACAAACCCATCTCCACTGACTTCACACATTCTGATAAATATCCTCTGTACCCTCAAATGAGCAGAACTGGATGCAATACTCCACTACGACACCGTCACTGTGTTTATTTTACACATCCGTATTTCTTGTTTCGAAAGAACCAGCGCACTCGAATGGAACACGAAGCCGGTGCTCTTATTTTAAACATTCAGAAACAAGGAGTATGGAATTCAAACCCACGCATGCAGAGCACAACAGATTAGCAGTTCATCGTTTTAATCACTCGGCCACCTTATCTTCTGTGAGTAAGCTGAAGTGCGGAGGAATGATCCATGCAGAATGAAAAAGGTGACTGTCTGGTGCCAACAAAACTGAAACAGTTGTCGAGACAGTAACAGAGGGAGTGAGAAAGTCAGGGATATCGGTGGATAGGTGACAGGCAAGAGCAATGGACTGAGCTGACTGCTGTGAAATGTTGTGGCTTCGCCGAACAGTAAATTTGGTTGGTCATCTAAAGTAACCAATCAGATAAATAGAGAATCTCAAGAATTGACATAATTGTAAACCAGCCAATCACGAACATGGTTTTCATCCATCCTTCATTAACATCGAGCACTGGGGATGTGTATAAAATGCGAGTTCCGAACTTTAAGAGCCACCCACAACGTCTCTGAAAAAGCTACAACATTATCTCTATAATATCAATTTGTTTTGATATTTTTATCAAGTAACTTGTATTTTCTAACTGTCTTTGTGATCTCTGTTTTAATCCCACAGATTCTGGTTAATACAGTTTCACTGCCCGTACGATCTTCCTGTCTCTACTTAATAATGTTCCGATCATTAATTACTGACCATTTGTGAGCTTTGTTAATGGACGCGTTCATATTCGGCCCCTTTGCTGTATTTCGATAATAAAATCTGATTTAACGCACAGGCATCATTTCTCAGTCACTCATATCCCGAGATCAAGTTTGTCCTCAACAAGTAATCAGTACATTATCTAGAAACCCCGGTGGTGTGGGAACCCTCAGTCTCACTCTTTGACACCTGACACTAAGATTATCCACTCCGCTGTTGTCTCTCGCCAATAGGGATCAATCTATAATCAGTGATGTGGTATCATCAGGAACATTGAGCTGAAATAGTTACAGAATGCTGTGAAAGAGCCTTTCTGTCCGCTGGTTATAGAATGTTTCAAAACGGATAGAGAGTAAACCCGAATAGATGGCGGAATGTGAAAGCGAATCTGGAATTGTTACCACATGTAGAATAATACAATATGAAAAAGATTTTAAAATCTTTGCGGTAAAACCAAGTTACCTATAAATGTGATGATCTATATTGAAGCCGCTCTGTGTTTTACAAATATATTTGCGGGCTTTTCAAATGAGAAAAATCTTTTGCAGTCTGACAATTTCGCGCCGTTATTTTCTGCCCTCATCTCCTTGGCGTCTCCGGATTGATGAATTCAGCAGCTCTCTGATTGGTCACATGAAGAGCACAATGACACCCAGTGCAGAGTGACCAATAACCTGTGCCCCCGACACCATTCCTCCCGAAGGTGTGAATGGGATTAGTGTGGGTATTCTTCCTGAAAGTGTTTGTCAGATTGTGGAAATGTCTGGAAGCGGGAAGACCGATGGGAAAGCTCGGTCCAAGGCCAAGTCTCGCTCCTCCCGGGCTGGACTGCAGTTCCCTGTGGGCCGTGTTCACAGGTTCCTTAAAAAGGGGAACTATGCTGAGCGTGTGGGTGCCGGAGCCCCGGTCGATCTGGCTGCTGTGCTCGAGTATCTGACAGCTGAAATCCTCGAGCTGGCCGGCAACGCGGCCCGGGACAACAAGAAGACCCGCATCATTCCCAGACACCTCCAGCTGGCCGTCCGCAAATACGAGGAGCTCAACAGGCTGCTGGGAGGGGTGACCATCGCTCAGGGCGGAGTGCTGCCTAATATCCAGGCCGTGCTGCTCCCCAAGAAAACCAGCGCTCCGAGCACCAAGAGCAAGTGATGCGGCCTGACTTAAATCTGCCAACACAAAGGCTCTTTTCAGAGCCACCCACTTTATCTGTGAAAGGGCTGCTTGCTGTCTGACAGGCGGCAATTTTATAAGAGGCCACTTGGCCCATCGTGTCGCTGCCGGCAGAAAAGCGATTCACCGATTCATCTCCCACCTTCCAGTCTTCAGTCCGTCGCCCTGAAGATTACAGCACTCGAGATGCATATCCAGGTTCCTTTTGAGTAAGTTGGGGGTCTCTGCCTCATCTACTCTTTCAGGCAGTGAGTTCCAGACTCCCATCACCCTCGAGGTGATAATAAAATTCTCGTTTTCCCTCTAATTTTTCTACCTATCACTTTAAACATATGCCCCATAGTCACTGAGCTCTCTGCTAAGACTCTTCACCTCCACTCTCTCCTGGCCCGCCAAAATGTTGCACATTTCAATCAGATCTCCCCTCTGCCTTCTCCCTACTGGATTCGGGCATTTAACTGCTCGAATCTCGCGATATTTGTCAGGGATCTTAGCAAATCTACCGTTTATACAAACAAAAGCTTTTACACAACGATCGGCTCTCTAATAAAATGATCTGCTCTAGACCAAAGTTCTCTGACAACAGGAGATCGCAGCTCGTTGTTTTGCCAATTTTGGTGGCTCTTAAAAGAGCCATTGTGTTATTTGATGCCAAACTCAGTTCCGGGCAGGGTGAGTTTAGGCGCGCTCCCCGCGCAAACGGCTGGCCAGCTGGATGTCTTTGGGCATGATGGTGACTCGCTTGGCGTGAATGGCGCACAGGTTGGTGTCCTCAAAGAGCCCCACCAGGTAAGCCTTGCTGGCATCCTGCAGGGCCATGACGGCCGACCTCTGGAAGCGCAGGTCTGTCTTGAAGTCCTGCGCGATCTCTCGCACCAGGCGCTGGAAGGGCAGTTTGCGGATGAGCAGCTCGGTGGATTTCTGGTAGCGGCGGATCTCCCGCAGAGCCACAGTGCCGGGTCTGTAACGGTGAGGCTTCTTCACTCCGCCCGTGGCTGGAGCGCTCTTGCGGGACGCTTTGGCAGCCAGCTGCTTGCGGGGAGCTTTCCCACCGGTCGATTTGTGCGCTGTCTGCTTGGTTCTGGCCATTATGGAAGAAGATCAGGAACAAAGACACTGTAAATGTTGAGGCTGCTCAGGGACTGTCTATTTAAGACAGTAGAGGGACCGCTCTAATGTTGTGATTGGATGCAGCCCCGTCCATCAGTCAAGTTGAAACCAGTTCCGGGAAGTCAAAGGGCGGCGGGAAATGCTGGGTCCTGATTGGTTGAACTGTAGCTGAAACTGAAATTGAATCAATTTCAAAAAGCCAGCCAATTTCAGATTAGCAAACAAGGCAAAGATGATAAAACATCGAATTTGGCGGGAAGAATTATAAAATTTCACTCCTTGTAGCTTTATTTCTTTCTTCCATGATCCCCCTCTGTGTCTTGCAACACAGTTTGAATAGTGTTCTCTGGCGGGAATAAAGCGCCAGTCATTACTTACTCTAACGGCAGTAAATCCCGCTTCGTGCCGGCAGTTCAGACCCTCACATATAAATTATCTAATGCAACCGTTTAATTCATGACGCGTTCGATAAATAATGAAGAGAAAAAGTCAGTGAAAATTCTGCGATCTGTAAATTTACTGAGAGAATGTAATGATGTATAATAGCAGTTGTTGAAAAAGATAAACAATATACAGATAACTGGATCTTATTAATTCAAGTTGCAAGGTCACTGCTCTCTCTGTGAGTCTTTGGGTGGCTCTTCGAAGAGCCTTTGTGTTTGGTAGAAAGGGTGGATTTACTTAACCGCCAAATCCATGTAGAGTGTGGCCCTGGCGTTTCAGAGCGTACACCACATCCATGGCGGTGACCGTCTTGCGCTTGGCGTGCTCAGTGTAGGTGACCGCATCTCTGATAACATTCTCCAGGAAAACCTTCAGCACCCCGCGGGTCTCCTCATAGATGAAACCCGAGATGCGCTTAACTCCACCACGGCGAGCCAGGCGGCGGATTGCTGGCTTGGTGATACCCTGGATGTTATCACGAAGCACTTTGCGGTGCCGCTTTGCTCCGCCTTTGCTCAGTCCTTTGCCTCCTTTACCTCTTCCAGACATGACGCTTCTTCACTCAAATCGTTGCTGAATGAGAAACGAGCTGTTTCTGCTGCCTTTTTTATTCAGCCCACCCGGACCTGACTGAAAAAGGGACAGAGAGCGAGAGGCGGGGCGGGGAGGAAACTGAGTGACAGACAGCGCAGAGAAATGTCTTTCATCCTCCACTTGCTCGAACCGCCAATTCAAAAAAAACATTGCTCAACAACAGAGCTCAGCACAAAACTTCCAGACTCGGCCTTTATAGTCAAAGATACCAGAAACCCGGAGCATTTAAATAAGGATCTGTAACAATCAAAAGCTAATCAAATATCCGCCTAAGTACAGTGCTTCCGATCACAAGTTAACCCGTTTCCACACACCTCCCCTCCCAGACGGATTGATCAGTTTACTAACACCTTACCCCAGCTGAATTAGATAAACTCATGTATTGGGGTTTGAGTTGTGACGTGGGGTTTCTCGCCAGTATTCCTATGTTACAGCCTCTCACCCTGAATTAGTGAATCGAGCATGAACTGAGACTGTACTGAACAGATCCCCAGTTACAGTAAGGCCGGGACATCCCTCTGTTTTGTTGCAGAGAGTTGTGGAAGGGCTGAGTGTAGTGCATGCCAGCGAGTCACCAGGGATCCTGCATTTACTTCCCATCATTTCCATGTGAAATGTGCACACGGCGGCAGGACAGGGATCATTTGATCGGGGGATCAGCTCTTTCCTGAGAGATGTGGCTGGCTCTGAAAAGAGCCTTTGGGTTCAGATGTCTACAAGTTTCCCGTGCAGTTTCACTTCTTTCCAGGGGCTGCTTTCTGAGCCTTTGCTGCTTTCGGCTTGGTCTTGCCCCTTGATGTTTGAACTTTCTGGAAAAACTTTCCGCCCGTGGCACTCTTGGGTTTTTTGGCCTTCTTCGCAGGAGACTTTTTCGGAAGCGCTGCTTTCTTCCCTGGGGATTTCTTTGGCGTTGCCGCCTTCTTACTGGTCACTTTCTTGCCTGCTGTTTTCTTCACTGCCGATTTCTTGGCTGCTACTTTCTTGACTGTTCACTTTCTTGCCTGCTGCTTTCTTTGCAGCCGATTTCTTGGCTGCTAGTTTCTTGACTGGTAATTTCTTGGCTGCTGATTTCTTTGCTGTCACTTTTTTACCAGCTGTTTTCTCCACTAAAGGTTTTTTGCCTGCTCCGAACTTCACTTTCTTTCCCACATTTCCCTTGGTTCCCTGCTTAGGGATTTTGAAGGAGCCGGAGGCGCCCGTACCGCTGCTCTGCACCAGGGAGCCTTTGTTCACATTCCTCCTGATACTTTGCTTGATTTGGGTCCTGAACTTCCCCACTTCGACCCCGCTCCGACCCAGAGCCTTCTTTATGGCGGGCAGTGAGGTCTCCCTGCGATCGGTGCAATCCGCCACAATCCTGAGGATCTGCTCGCTCAACGTGGGACCGGCTGACTTGTTCCGCGGAGCCGCTTTCTTCTTCTTGGGAGTCTTGACTTGAGCGGCGGCAGCTGGAGGAGCCGTTTCGGCGGCTGCTGTATCAGTCATGTCCGGGACTCTGCACAAATTCTGTCTGTCAGTCAGAACTGGGTCAGAAATGAAGCCGGTGGTGGCGGCACTGAGCAACTTAAAGGCAGTGAGCGGACGGGGGCGGAGACAACCTGCTGTCAACTCACGGCTCCTGCTGCCTCTCTGTGTTTCTCTCTGGTCCTAAACTCTCCAATTCCACTGAAATTCGGGGACTGCAGAGTCCCAGACTAGATCCTTCCTGTCTCTGACATCAGAATGCTTGCTGTCGAAAAGTTTGCACTTGAAGTAAAAACTCCATTTTTGACTGAAACCTGTTTTATTGCTGCACTGATGGCGTTCTCTCCCCCGAAAACTGACATGTTCTCGAATTATCGACTGAAATCTTGAAATCAACAAAGAAACTGCACTGAATTCCCACTTTGGGGATGGGAAGGGGAGCAATGTGCTTCTTTGACTGCAAAATCTTGTTACTTGACACAAGAGACACTCGAAAATCCTGCGATGTGTCCGGACCCACAAACACAGTGACATTAGACTAACTCGCCTGCACCTTTAATACACTCTCCCTGACACAATATTCACATCTACACACTCTCATGTTGAACTGTTCGCTAAATGTAGAGTTCCCAGGACAGGTTTTGATCTCCCTGCTGTGGTAAATAGACCCTTCAGCTCCACTCTATCCAGGCCCGTTAACATTTTGTACATTTCAATCAGATCTCCCGTCAGCCTTCTCTGTTCCAAGGAGAACAACCACAGTCTATCCAATCTTTCCTCATAGCTGCATTTTTCAGTCCCGGCAACATCATCGTAAATCTCCTCTGTACCCTCTCCAGTGCAATTACATCCTTTCTGTAATGAGGTGACCAGAACTGCACACAGTACTCAAGTTCTGGCCGAACCAATGATGATAAAGTTCCAGCATACCCTTCCTCCTCTTATATTCTATACCTCGGCTAATAAAGGAAAGGATTCCATATGTCGTCTTAACCACATTATCACCCTGCCCTGTTACCTTCAGGGATCTGTGAACATTTACTCCAAGGTCCCTCACCTCCTCTGCACCTCTCAGTATTTTCTCATTAATCCTGTATTCCTTTGCATTGTTTGACCTCCCCAAGTGCATCACATCACACTTCTCCAGGTTGAATTCTATGTGCCACTTTTCTGCACTTTTGACCGGACCATAAACATCTTCCTCCAGCCCACAGCAATCCTCCTTTCTATCTACCACATGGCCAATGTTGGTGTCGTCTGTAAACTTCTTGATCGTGTTCCTCAACATTTATGCCCAAATTGTTCATGTAGATCATCAAAAAAACAGGGGACCCATTACTGTGCCCTGAGGAAAACCACTGGAAACAACCCTCCAGTCTCAAAAGCAGCCGTCAACAATTGCTCTTTGTTTCCTGCCACTGAGCCGATTTTCCCTGGATCTCATGAGATGCTATTTTTTAAAGATTCTGTATTTTGGGACCTTGTCAAAAGCCTTGCTAAAATTCATGTAGAATCCATCAACTGCACTACCCTCATCTATCATCCTTTTTAAAATTCAATTCAGTTGGTATGTGCCTTTCTAAGTGACAGTTTATCTTGTCTCTCAGAATAGATTTCAATAATTTGACCACTACTGAGGTTAGACTGACTGGCCTATAATTATTGAGTTTTCGGCTCAAATGTAAGATTCGTTTTATCTCGAAAGATCCGCCTGGGGAAACAGACGTTACAATCTCATCTCTCACTGATATGGTGCCAAAGAAAGACACATTATTAATCTCACAGACCGGGAAAGTGTCAGAGAGTGAGGCATACAATGTCCCAAATGTAACTTTCTCCGTCCTGTTGAACACTCTGTAATCTTTCAGCTCAAACCCTTCGCTATGACTCTCAGTGACAGACAGTTTCAATCTGATTAAATTGATCTGTGACTGTAACTGTCATATATTAACTCCTGCCCCATTCCGGCAAACACATCGACTCCCTCGGAGGATCACTTTGAGAATTCGAGCTAATGAACAGCAAAGATAGTGCAGAGAATGATCTCAAGTTGAGCTTGGTAAAGGGGTAATCTCCCAGCTGGAAACCTTCTCTAATCTTGCCCACAGTCCCGGTTCCATTGCTCAAAATCAGATAAAACTGAACTGGAGAAAGTTCCGATTGATTTTTGTTTTTCAAACTATTGCCGATTGCGGCGCATGCGCGGTATTAACCCGCCCCTCACGCTGATTGTGAATGAGCGAATGTACGCATGCGCGTTCCACTCCTCCAGCAAATCTGTTGAACACCATCTACTCAGTGAGCGGAAAGAGTTTGTCTTTAACAGAGTGAATGGAGATATTACGGCCTCGGGGGAAGGCAGCAAACAGCAATCTGCTTCCAGCAGCACATTGCTTTGGGACCCTGTCCGCAGTCTGGATCAGAGATCACCATTGACTCCGGGGCAAGTTCAGGGGGAGTCGCGGGCTGTTTGTGAGAGGCAATGAGGAGGATGAACTGCTCCTGGAACATGGAGTGAGCGGCGGAATGGAGAGGCCTTTCTCGGCCTGTGTGTGCACTAGGTAAGTGAGACAGAACGTGAATAAGCTGCTGTTGAAAATCTTTGCTGATCCTCGCCTCAGTTCTGCAATACATGTTGATGGTTTAACTCCTGTTTCACGCTGTTTACTGTTAGTGTACAGTGAATAGTGGAATCAAGATCTCGGGCGCACAGTTTCAGAATAAGAGATCCCTCATTTTAGACGGAGGGAAGGAGGAATTTCTTCTCTCAAAGTGTCATTAATCTTTGGAATTCTCTACCTCAAAGAGCAGTGGAGGCTGGGTTGTTAAATATATTCAAGGATCAGTTAAACTTTTGATCTCCATGGGAGTAATGTGTTCTGGGAGCAGGCAGGATAATGGAGCTGAATCCACGATCAGATCAGCCATAATCTTATTGAACGGCGGATCAGACTCGAGAGACTGAATGGCCTACTCCTGCTCCTACTTCTTAGGTTCCTATGTTATAATGTCAGATGGAAATAGAAACCTGATCTGCACAAACATCCCTCAGGTATTCCCAATCTTGGAGAAGTGCAGATGTTGGCTTGTTTCTGGATGTCACTAAATTGCTGTAAATCGGTCAAAACACCTGGTCAGCAGATGCTGAGATCTGCAGTGAAATCAGACACTGACATTCTTTGTATTTCTGGTGAGTATTTGTGGTTAGTAATAATGATTATGGATTGAAATGTTACATTAATCTCTTTAATGAAAGCAAAATACTGCGGATGCTGGAAATCTGAAATAAAAACAAGAAATGCTGGAACCACTCAGCAGGTCTGGCAGCATCTGTGGAAAGGAAGCATAGTTATCGTTCCGGGTCAGTAATAATGATTATGAATTGAAATGTTACATTAATCTCTTTTCTAGCTTCCACCTCAACTGATCTTCAGTTACAAGAGATATTGTTCTTCCTTTCTGCAGGCAAATACTTCAAGGGAACAGAATGAATGTGATGATTCCCAGGCACAAGGAAATGTGCAGTCAGCTCCTTACAACACAGAGTAGATATTTTATCACTCCGAGAGGCCATCAGTTAATTCCAGAGTCACATGGAGCACAAGTAGTCAAACTCTCACTGATCCCAAGTTCAGAGACATATTTTCAATCCAGCAATCAAACAAAGCAGAAGAGACATGCATTGCTTCTAATCCATTCCAATTCTGTACTGCTGAATGTTAGGTACATCAATCTCAATTCAAAAGCACACCCACGATCAGATTGAAAGGCACGATATCAATCTCACAAGAGAGACACATCCTGGATACAGTAAAATAGAGACTGAATCTCACCCTCACATACCTGAAACTGTGTCCAGTTCTGGTCACCTCATTACAGTAAGGATGCAATTGCACTAGAGAGGGTACTGAGGAGATTTCTGAGGATGTTGCCAGAACTGAAAAAATGCAGCTGTGAGGAAAGATTGGATAGGCTGGGATTATTCTCTTTGGAACAGTGAAGGCTGAGGGAAGAGCTGATTGAAATGTACAGAATTTTGAGGGACCTGGACAGAGTGGAGGTGAAGGGTCTGAACAGAGAGGTCATTGTCGAGGGCCATAGATTTAAAGTGATTGGTAGAAAAATTTCAGGGGAGATGAGGGAAAGAAAAGCACCCAGAGGGTGTTGGGGGTCTGGAACTCACTGCCTGAAAGGATAGTTGAGTCAGGAACCCTCAACTGGTTCAAAAGTACTCTGAATATGCACCTCAAGTGCCATAAGCTACAGGGATCAGGAACAAATCCTGGAAGGTGGGATTAAGTGACCTCTTTCTGTGCCTTAAACTTTCTATGATTCTATGAAACTGATGATTTCAAAAACATACCCATATACAGTAAACAGACAGACAGAATAAAATTCTCATCTACAAACTATTAAAGAGTTAAAGTAAAGATTAAAACCTCCAGCCACAGAAGGGAGACTGACAGCTACAGAGAAGAAAATAAAACCACTCACATGCAAGAGACTGTCAGATAGAGAATAACATCAGAGTCACCTAACTGAAACTGCAGTTACCACGTAAGACACATGGACACATACCAGAGACTAAGAGGGACAAAGAAAAATCAATTCTCCAATAAGAGAAATTGAATGATAGGAATAACACACATACTTGTGTAGTAGACATTGATAGCTGCAGAAAAAAAGAAAATGTGCACACACACCTATCAGGAACTGTAAGCTGCAGATTAAAACACACAGACCAAAAATCGAAAGGTTCAGAGAAAAGCCCCATATCACACACTGGAGTTTGAAAAATACAGAATTAACCCACAGTGTTATATCTTAACTTTTCAGGTACAGCTTAAAAGTGACACATACCAGAAACCAACTGGTGCAAAGTAAAACTCACTCAAGTAACAGAAACTGACAGGTAAAGATCAAAAACCAGAATCATATACAGAAAATGGCAGGTATAGAATAAAACAACAGTCACATATTGGAATTTGACGGGTGGGGGGTGGGGAGGGGCGAGGGATGGGGTGGGAAACACCTTCATGTTCCATAAACTGACAGGTACAAAGTAAAATAAACATTCATATACTATCAATGGACAGATGCAGAATTAACATCTCATTCACTTAACAGAAGCTAAAAGGTGCTGTAGAAAGCACATAATCAAATTCCAAAGATTGAAAGATACAGAATAAACCCACATTCAGATACCAGAAACTGACAGGAACAGAACCAATATTCCATTCACAGAAACAGATAGGGACAGAACAAAGGCAACAATCACATACTAGAAACTGACAGGGAAAGATAAAAACCTTCACACATTTCAGAAAGTAACAGGTGTAGAATAACTGCCTCCCTCACATATGAGAAACTGACAGTGACAGATTGACACCCAGACTCGCATACTAGAAAATAACAGCTAAAGATTAAAATCTACATTGACATATCAGAAAATAGCAAATGCAGTCTAAAAGCCACACTCAACTAGCAGAGAATGACAGACACAGAATGAAATCCACAGTGAATTCCAAGAAATTTACTGTTAGAGAGTGAAAATCTCTCATCCATAACTGACAGGTACAAAGAAAACCCAACACTTGCACTTCACACACTGACAGATACAGAATAAAACACAAACATAATTAAGAAGATTTATATACCAGATACTGACAGATACAGACTAAAACTCAATGTCACATCACATAAACTGACAGATACAGACTAAAACTCACACATAATTAAGAAGATTTTTATACCAGATACTGACAGATACAAACTAAAACTCACACTCACATAACATATACTGATAGATACAGAATAAAACACACACATAATTAAGAAGATTTATATACCAGATACTGACAGATACAGACTAAAACTCAATGCCACATCACATAAACTGACAGATACAGACTAAAACTCACACATAATTAAGAAGATTTATATACCAGATACTGACAGATACAGACTAAAACTCACACTCACATAACATAAACTGACAGATACAGAATAACTTCAGCAGTCACAGACCAGAGAATGAAATGTACAAAGTAAACCTCACAGATTAAAAATCACACCCATATTCTAGAGAATGTAGAGATGTGGTGTACAATCCAGACTCAAAAGCCAGACTGAAACACATACTTGTATACCAGAACATGACATAGACAGGTTAAAAACCAGACCTGCACATTAGAAATTTAAATGCACAGGTTAAAACTTAAATTTACAAACCAGACAATCAAAGATAAAGAGTAAACAGCACTCATATACAAGTGAGTGTTAGATTAACAGTCAAACCCACATTCACATGCAATAAACTGAGGGGCACAAGTTCAAGACACACAAACAAACATCAGAAACTGAAAGATACAGAATAAAACGTTTCTCACATAAAACAAAGTGACAGGTACAGATAAAGCCACACTCAAAATCAGAAACCGACAGAGATAAACTATAGACGAGGGATAGAGAGATATCGAGTGAAACTTACACCCGTATCCAAGGAACTGAATAATACAGCAAAAAAAGTGGAAAAAAAACACTCACCCACTAGAAAATAAAACTGCACTAACATATAGAAACTGACAGGCATGAAGCAAACCCACTCACCCCCCGCTCAATACAGAAAAACACAACAGAGACTGAGAGACATGAAAGAAAAGCTACACACAAATACCAGAAAGTGACAATTACAGTTCCATACTGCAAAGTACACAGGAAACAAGGTAAAAAACAACACTCACAATTCTGAGTTAGACTGATGTGGAGTAAAATCTAGATGCAAATACCAGAGCTTGACTGGTACAGATATAAATCTCAATCACATAAGAACGAGAGGTGCAGAGTACACCCCACAAACAGGGATCAGTATGTAACTGGTACAAAGTAAAATTCAAACAAACTTTTCAGAAACAGACAGGTAATGAGAAGAAAAAGACACAAACACAAATACCAGAGTGTGAGGGTTACACAGTAAAACCCATGCTCGTTTTTCAGGATTGCCATGTACAGAATTAAAAACCTCTCATTCACATTAAAAACTTACAGACACAAAGGAAATCCCACACTCACACGTCAGAGACTGACAAATACTCAGAAAAAATACCTTAAAAACAGAGACTGACAGGAACAGAATTAAGCATGCCATCAAGATAAACAAATGGCAGATTCAGCATAAATCACAAATTCCCATTGCAGAGACTGACATGAACAGAGTTAAATAAATACCTATTGAGCAGAAATTAACAATCATCCTTTCAATGACCAGTCACAGAATAGAAACTGTCAGTTCAAGGCCGAAGCAGATTCACAGAACAAATTGAAATATACAATGTGAACCTAATACTCAGATACTAGATGCTAATAGGTACACAGTAAAACTGATAATGACATACCAGACACACATAGACAGAGAAAAACAATATCACATCACAGAATCTGACAAGTACAGAATAAAATGTATAGTAGCATATCAGATATTGACAGGAAAAGCACTACCATAAAGCAACAAGTACAGAATAATGGCCACACTGACAAGTGTGATATTGATAGGTACAGGGAAAACGTTACACTTATCAGAGACATGCAGAAACAGAATAACACCCACATACACATAAAGTAACTCAGAGGTACATAGTAAAATCCACATTCACATGCCAGAAACAGACAGGGAAAGTAAAACATATCCTCACAAATCATGCACAGACAAATACAGAGTAATAGCGGCATTCACATTACAGAGACTGACAAATGCAGGGTAAAACCCACAATCAATTACAACAAACAAAAAGGTACAGAATAAAACAGGTATTTGCATTGCAGTAAATGACAACATGCTGGGTAAAATCCACATTCACACATCAGAAATGAAAGGATGAAGAGTCATCCCACATTCACTTGCCAGAATATAAAAGGTACAGTGTAAATGAAAGCAGAAAATGCTGGAAATACTCTGCAAGTCTGGCAGCACCTGTGGAGAGAGGGAGGCAGTTAACATTTCAGATCATTGATGAACGGCCATTGACCTGAAAGGTTAACTTTGTTTCTGTCTCCACAGTTGTTGGCAGGCCTGCTGAGTGTTTACAGCATTTTCTGTTTTTAATTTCCAGCTTTCACAATATTTTGCTTTGTATTATGTGCTTTCTGCTATTCCAGAAATTGACAAGGACAAAACAATACTCATTATCACATAACAGATAGTGAGAGATTCAAACCAAAACCACTGTTCACCTCAGCAGAAACTGACAGGTACATGACAAAACCAACACTTACATACCAGAAGCTGATAGATAAATAATAAAACCCATACTCACATCGGAAGTTGGCAGGTAGATTGAAGCACATGCTCATACATCGGATACTAACAGAAAAGAGTTAAAACCACACTCACATCAGATGTAGACAGGTACAGTGGAAAACCCACATCTGTTTATCAGTAATTGACAGATAAAGAGAAAAACCCACAGTCACATTCCACATTCTGAGATAAAGAATGAATCCCTCACCTCTCATACCAAACAAAGAGGGACAGATAGTTGGACAGATCTAGATGTGTAAGAGTTCCTTCATTGTTCCTTAAATATAAACAAACAGATCCTGTCTTTCAGAGTGACAGATGGAGAATGACTTCCACACTCATACTGTACCAGTGATGAACAGACACAGAACGAATGTTATTCATATACACACCTTTATGATTATTTGTAGTGTATGTTTATGGGATGTGAGCATCTGTAGAAAGGAGAGTAGTTGTTGTCCATCTCTCATTGCCCTTTAGAAGATGGTGTCGAGCGGCCTTCTTGCTCCCTACAGTCTCTGTAGTGTAGGTACACCCAAAGTGGTGTTAGGTAGGGAGTTGCAGAATTTGGACTGAGTGATGATGCAGGAATAGTGTTATATTTTCAAGTCAGGATGACATATGAACTGGAGATGAACTTGCAGGTGATAATGTCCTCATACGTTTGCTGCCCATGTTCTACTTGGTAGCAGATGTTTGAAAGGTGCTGTTCACGGTGCTTCCTCAGGTTGATGCAGTACATCTTGTAGATGGTACACACTGTGCACTGGTGGTGGAGGGAGTAAAAAGCTAATCTGGTGAATGGTAAGCCAATCAAGCCTGCTGCTTTGTCCTGGATGGTATAGAGTTTCTTGAATGTTGTTAGGGGTGCACACATCCAGGCAAGTGGGCAGTAATACATCAGGCTTCTGACTTGTAGCTTGTCAGTGGTCGAAAGTATTTAAGGAGTTAGGACGTGAGTTACTAACCACAGAATCTCCGGCTTCTGACCAGCTCTTGAAGTCATAGTGGTAATATGGCAGGAAATGTATAAAGCCTGCAGTCATTCCCCATAAAGTAACATGCACAAAATAATGAACATATGAAACAAGATAGTGACAGGTCTAGGACAGAAGCCACAATCACTAATCATAGGCTTGTGCATACAGAATAAAATCCACAATCACATACCAGTAACTGAGAGATACATAGTAAAATCCACATTCATATGTCAGGAACAGAAAGGGAAAGTAAAACACTTGCTGACAAATCAGACACAGACAGACACAGAGTAATAGCAATATTCACATTCCAGAGACTGACAGATATCGAGTAAAAGCTCCGATCAATTCCAAGAAACAAACAGGTACCGAATAAAATACATACTTGCTTTGCAGTAACTGACAGGTACAGAATAAAATCCACATTCACATATCAGAAACTGACAGGTGAAGAGTAAAAGACAGAGTAACTGTCACAAACTGACAGATACAGGGTGAGCTCACATTCACTTGTCAGTATATAAAAGGTAAAGAATAAAAATCTTTCTTCCAGACCAGAAACTGACAGGCACAGAATAAAGGAGCGACTTTCATTGCAGTAACTGACCAGAACAGAGGGAAATCCATATTCACATGTCAGAAACTGACAGGAACAGAAAGAACACACACTCACATCCCAGAAAGTGGCACACAGAATAAAATTCACACGCGCATATCAGAAATTAACTTTCCAGATGAAAATCCACAACCATACAGCAGGGAGTGAGATGTACAATTAAACCCAGCTTCTGACACGTGAGGCTCACACACACCAAGGAAAAACAATGCTCATGTCACATACCAGAAACAGGCAGATGCAGATTACAACCCACACTCGGATTTCAGATACTGGCAGTTACAGTGTAAAATAACTCTTCATGATCACTGACAGGGATACAATACAGTCCACATTCATTCATCAGTAACTTACAGATCCAGATAATAAACAGTACTGACATAAAACAGATTGGCAGGAACAGGTTAAAACCCACCCTCATATGTAGACGTCTGATCGGTACAGAATACAGTCGAGGCTTGCAAACCAGAGACTGACAAGTGGAGTGAAAACAACACTGACACGTCATCAATTAACATGTGCAGTGTAAAGCTACACAAACATATTACTGACTAACAGGTACAGAGGCAAAATCAAACAACCTTCCATAACAGAAACTGACAGGTACAGATTAAACTCCAAATTCACATATCGGACACTAACAGATAAAGGGAAAGGCCCAGACTCCCATACGTTTAGCTTCAATAATTAATAAGTACATTATTTAGAAACCCCGGTGGTGTAGGAACCCTCAGTCTCACTCTTTAACACCTCACACTGAAAATGGACAGTCCTCCTTTGTCTCCCACGAACAGGAACCAATTTATAATGTGTGATGTGTTTTTTTTACATTGATCAGAAATGTATCCGGTTACAGAATGCTGTGAATGAGGCTTTTTGCCTGCCGGTTACAGACTGTTTTAAAACAGGACAGAGAATGAATCCGAATAGATGCCGGATTGGAAAAGCGAATCTGGAACTTTTGAGAAAATGTGAAACAATACAATATAGGGGATATTTTTACATCCCTGTCGTAAGGCTATATGATCTGTTAACGTGATATCGAGTGAAGCCGCTCCTTGTTTTACAAATCTGTTGGCGGGCCTTTCAAATTTGAAAAAGAAACGGTTTGGAGTCTGCCACTCTGGAGCGGTTATTTTCCGCCCTATTAAAGTGATGTCTCCGGATTGGTGAACTAAGCAACTATCTGAATGGTCACATGAACAACACAATGAGAAGCTGCACAGAGTGACCAATCACCAGTGTCCTCACGATCATTCATCCAGAAGGTATAGGTGGACGGATTTGATCATTCTTCCTGAACTGTTTTGAATTGTAGTTTTTATCGATTTTTATGAAGAATGTATTTTTTGGGGGGGAGGGGGATGTCTGGAAGAGGGAAAGTTTGGGCCAAGGCCAAGTCTCACTCCTCCCGGGCTGGACTGCAGTTCCCGGTGGGCCGTGTTCACTATATCCCGAGAATGGGGAACTATGCTGAGCGTAGGGGAGCCGGAGCCCTGGTTCTCTGGCTGCTGTGCTCGAGTATCTGACAGCTGAAATCCGCGAGCTGGCCGGTAACGCGGCCCCGGACAACAGGAAGACCCGCATCATGCCCAGACATCTCCAACTGGCCCAAAGACTCTTTTCAGAGACACCCACTTTATCTGAGAAAGACCTGGTGACTGTCTGAGAGACGGGATTTAGCCGCTTGCCTCTGGAGATATTTGTCCGGCATTTTAACAATTCTAGGGTTTCTGCACAAATAAAGCTTTTGTTGAGTCCCCAAATGATTGCCGCTCTAATAAAATGATCTGTTCTGGAGCGCAGTTTTCTCTGCTGGAATCGATGACAGGAGATCGCAGCTCTTTGTTTTGCCGATTTGGTGGCTCTTAAAAGAGCCGTTGTGTTATTTGATGCCAAACTCAGTTTGGGGCAGGGTGAGTTTAGGCGCGCTCCCAGCGGATACGGCGGGCCAGCTGGATGTCTTTGGGCATGATGGTGACTCGCTTGGCGTGGATGGCATACAGGCTGGTGTCCTCAAAGAGCCCCACCAGGTAAGCCTCGCTGGCCTCCTGCAGGGCCATGACGGCCGACCTCTGGAAGCGCAGGTCTGTCTTGAAGTCTTGCGCGATCTTCCGCACCAGGCGCTGGAAGGGCAGTTTGCGGATGAGCAGCTCGGTGGATTTCTGGTAGCGGCGGATCTCCCGCAGAGCCACAGTGCCGGGTTTGTAACGGTGAGGCTTCTTCACTCCGCCCGTGACTGGAGCGCTCTTGCGGGCCGCTTTGGTAGCCAGCTGCTTGCGGGGAGCTTTCCCTCCGGTCGATTTGCGCGCTGTCTGCTTGGTTCTGGCCATTGTGGTAGAAGATCTGGAACAAAAACACTGTAAATGTTGAGGATGCTCAGGGACTGTCTATTTAAGACAGTAGAGGGACCGCCCTAGTGTTGTGATTGGATGCAGCCTCATCCATCAGTCAAGTTTGAAAGCAGCTCCGGGAAGTAAAAGGGCGGCGGGAAATGCTGCGCCCTGATTGGTTGAAATGTAACTGAAGTTGAAATTTAATCAATTTCAAAAGCCCGCCAATTTCCGATGAGAAAACAATGCAAAGAGTAAAAAAATCCAATTTGGCCTGAAGAATTATGAAATCTGAGTTATTGTAGCTTCATTTATTTCGGCTGAGATCCCCCACTGTCTTTCAACACAGTTTGAATCGGCCCTCAAGAATACATTATCAAATACAACCGTTTAATTCATGACGCACTGAATCAACATGGAACAGAAACATACAGTATAACAACGCGACAGAGTTGGGTATCCTGGTACATGAATCACAAAAAAGTTGGTTGGCACGTACAACATGAGTTTTGGAAGGCAAATGGAATGATGTCAGTTATTGCAAGGGGAATGGACTATTAAAGTAAGGAAGATTTGCTACAGTTGTCCAGGGTATTGGTGATACTGCATCTGTAATAATTTGTACAGTTTTGGTCTCCTTACTGTTGAAAACAAAGAAATTGCATTAGAAGCAGTTCAGAGAGGATTCACTCGACAGATTGCTCGGATCAATGCTTATTTTCTGGGAAATGGTTGGACAGGTTGTCCTGTATCCATTAGAATTAAGAAGAATGAGAAGTGATCTTATTGAAATCGTATAAGATCTTGAGAGCACTTCGCCGGGTGGATACTGAGAGGATGTTTCCCCTTGTGAGAGAGACTACAACCAGGGTACACAAGGATCCTTGCTGAAAGTGAAAGACACAGGAAACATCTGTAAAGTGTGTAGATTGAACCAATTAGGATACCCGGAACAATTCAGAACCTAATATGGTCAGATCCCAACACCCCACGAAGGGTAAAAGAAAGGGTGATAGGGAATTTTTTCGGTACACTTAGCAAGGGGTGAACAGCACATTGTTGGCACACTTAGAAGGAGAAGATAGACTATGGTCAACACAGCAAGAGAAGAAGAAGGAGAGAAGTCCATGTCCCAGCAAGCTCAGAAGCAAGAACCAGTATAGAGTGTTCCGGTATACTTATTGCTGTTGTTAAGGATTAACTTTGTGCATCTTAGTTAAGCCCAATAAACTCTCTGACTTGATCACAGAACTTGACTCTGTACCTTGTAGGTCCATCTTCGTCCAGAATCTCAAGGTGAGACAGGTTGGGTATTCTCTGTCTCACCTCTGTTCAGGTAACATCTGCCTGAAACTTACAGCTCTTTACTATTTACATACATTGCTATGTATTTTGCCCTCCTCAAACTTCCGAATTATGGTCCCTATCAAAGCAATGTTGTTAATAAAAATTTCTGTGCCACCCTACTGAATACATCTTCGCATTAAAAAGACATCAGTTCACTACGACACTCTGTCTCCTATCCTTTAGCCAACTACAATCTCAGCAGACCAGTATCAATTTTTAACATGAACTTTTATTTTATGTGTAACTCTGTTATGCACAACTTGATCGAATGCCTTTCAAAAAGCAGATATCCAATATCTATAATACTACTTTCAGCAAAGTCAATCACAAGAATTCAATCAGGTTAGTCTCACATGATTTGTCCTTACCAAATCGGTACTGCTTGTCCCTTATTAACTCATCATTCTTCAAGTTGAAGTTTATTTGATCCTTGACACTTGTTTCCAATTGTTTTTGACCACTGATGACAACATTCATTGGTCTGTAGTCACCAGCCTTTTCCTTCCCATTTCTGGAACAGGAGTGTAACATTTGCAATCCTTCAGTCGACTGGAACTACTTCAGTATCCAAACATTGTCGTCAGGACTTCTGCTATCTCCCTCAGCAATCTGAGATGCTTTCTATCTGGATTCATTAACTTAAAGTGATGCCAATCTATTGAGAACCTCCTTTCTGTCTATTTTCATTCTATCCAATATCTCTGCACCCCTCCTCTACTGGGACATTAACTTCATCCTTGTTTGTGTGATCAGACATATAACGCTCTCATTCATTACCTTTTCCAACACAAGGAAATTTCATTTCTTTATCCCGAATAGCTCCGCAATTTCTTGCACTATCATTTTGCATTTTTGTTTACTTATAAATTATTTTTGTTTCTCTTGGTTGCTACTCATTAATATTATCTTACACTATTTTAGAAACATGTTTTGTTTTTTACCTGCACTCTCACTATTCTGCCTGGTTGGAATCATGGTGATGTCGAGGAGATGGGATATTTGTACAAATATTTGGGATATTTGTCCAAATATTTGGCGCTGCAAACAATCTTTGAGTCATATTGATCAAAAGCAAATTATTGTTAACGTGTGTGACGCTGAGACTGGAAGGTTGTCTGAATAAGGCAGGAGAGCGGGTGCAGGGGCGGCTCCTCATTTGGCCAAAACACTCTGGTAGAAGTGTAAGAGTGAGTCCGAGTATTTCCAGGATGAAGGATAAAAATCTGATAGTCTCTGTTTAATATAATCGGAGTGAAACTCTTGGTCACGGAAATGATACCTGAAAGGCCTTGTGCTGTCAATCTGCCGAGTGTACGGGAGGGAAGGATGGAGTGGAAGAGCCTCTGTATTTCTCCAGTACTGAATTGTAGTGGGTTGGATGTTAAATCAGTTTGTAACTCTGCCTGTTGGGTGAGTAGGCGACAGAAATGATACCAGTTCCCATCCCTGTGTGACTGTCACTCCTTCTGTTGTGTGTGTGCAGGATTAAACCCTGAGTCCCTCTATCCAGCTCTGGCTGCTATATCTGGAAAGATGCTGAATCTTTCAGTAGTTGCTCTGCTCAAACCGAGTTCAAGGCCTGAGTAGTGAACAGAATTTCACATTAATTGTTTGAATAATACTATGTTTGAACAGCAGGTTATGATCGACTGGACCAAAGGCTGGAAAAATTCCTGTCCATAAATCTTTCAACAGGGAGTTCGAGGATCTCCTGGTTCCGAGTGTTTCAGGGATACAGGACTAGACATCGGCAACTGAGCCCTGAAAAGACTGTGCAGATGAGGACATTTAACAACCGGGAGCTGAAACTCTGGGATGGGCTCTATTGTCACTGTGTTTGTATGTCCAGTATAATCGCCGCAGCTCCGTGTCTCTTGTTTAGATTGAAACGATGAAGTTCGCCATTCGGTATTACTCACATTGACCGCGGGTTTCACTCCGGTTGGACAAACCTTTTCTGGCTGAAATGAATTCTACAAGGTCCCAGCAAACACAGCGACTCCCTCCTTCCTCCCATGTTTCTGTCGGATTGTTTTGAGAGGAGGGTCTCAATAATAACAAACACCCTGCAGGGAGAGACGGCATTTTGAACATCTAAAGGGGATCAGCTCCCGGCTTTCTAGGTTATAGATTCCCTCCACACCTCCCCACCCTCCCTCCACCCTAACCCCATGTTCAGTTTCATTGTTCACACATCGATGAGGGTGAAACGGCGAAAGTTCCCATTGAGTTTTGTTGCAGAGATCTGCGCACGCGCGGTGTAGCCCCGCCCACCTTTCTTCATCATACTGAGAAGAGCGCATGCGCTCCCCTTCCCCCCAACAATGTCTCTGAGCGTCATTCAGTGAGTGAGTGGAAGATTGTTTAAATCAGCTGCGAATAGAGACATCCGCGTCCCGGGGTAAGTGAACAAACAACATCTGCTTCCAGCAGCAACACCAGGTTTGGGAGCGAGTCTGCAGATGTGTTCAGAGATTAACATTGAATAGCGGGAAGTTCAGCGGGAGTCGGGGACTGTGTGGAATGGACACTCGAGGCCTGGAGACCCGAGTCCAAACCGAGCGGGACCCGAGCACAAGTGTCCGCCTCGGCTCGAGCCCAGCTTGCGGCTCCGGCTTTCGCGTTCGAGTCCAGTTCGGGTTCGGGTCGGACACACTCGGTCAGTCTCTGCTGGTCAGAATTGAAATTTAAAATAACTGACCGGAGCTGGGAGTCCGGGTCGGAATTGAGTCTGCGCAGTGAGCCGTTGCCGGAACTTTGCCGTCATTACGCATGCGGTGTAGCATCTTGCAGGTTGGGTGTCAGGAAGGGAAGTAAAGGAATGATCGGGTTGAGCTCGGGTCCGCTGTGGTTCGGTCAGGTACTGTGTGTGTGTGTACACTAGAGTCCTGACAGTGAACAGGTTATATTTTTAATACAAATACTGCATATTTTATAATAATTAATTATTCAGGACCTTCCTGCTCTCTGCATCTCAGCTCCTCACTGGATAAACTTGCGGCAAGTATTTCAACCTGTAAAGCAGGAGTTTACATAATGTATAATCACATTTACTGAGCCTTCTGGCAATTGCTGTGTTTATTTTAAGCAATACGATACTGGTACAGTGTGGGACAACCTGTCTGGGCACAACTCCATGGGTTTCTGTTTAACTCATGACCAAACAATCACTGACATTGTGGCTCCAATCTTCACCTTTTAACCAGCTCATTTAGATTGTAAGTTTTTGTGGCACTGCCAGATAAACAAAGATCTCAATGGATAGATGAACCCTCTGAAAGCTTTGCAGAGTTGAGATTCACTCATGACATCAAGGAATTTGGCGTAAAAAATATTCTTCTTTAAAAAAGTGACAGGTACCATTATGTAAAATTGTATTAAATGTCAATGCTAGAAATTGTTCAACCTACCTTGTCAACATTATCATATATGCTTTGTTTTCCTTTGCAGGCTATTCGAAGTGTGCGCCATTACGTGTATGCTGATCAACCAGAAGTCTTCAATCAAACAGTACTGTAGATCTACAGTACTGTAGACGAATGATCAGACAGAACTGGGAATCTGCAGTACTGGAGACTAATGATCAGACAGCACCGGGAATCTGCAGTCCTGTCGACTAATGATCAGACAGCACCGGGAATCTACAGTACTGCAGACTAATGATCAGACAGCACCGGGAATCTGCAGTACTGTAGACTAATGATCAGACAGCACTGGGAATCTGCAGGACTGTAGACTAATGATCAGACAGCACTGGGAACCTGCAGTACTGTCGAGTAATGATCAGACAGTAGTTGGAATCTGCAGTACTGTAGACTAATGATCAGACTGCACCAGGAATCTGCAGTACTGTAGACTAATGATCAGACAGCACCAGCAATCTGCAGTACTGTAGACAAATGATCAGACAGCACTGGGAATCCGCAGTACTGTAGACTAATGATCAGACAGCACTGGGAATCTGCAGTACTGTAGATTAATGATCAGACAGCAATGGGAATCTGCAGTACTGCAGACTAATGATCAGACAGCACTGGGAATCTGCAGTACTGTCGAGTAATGATCAGACAGTACCGGGAATCTGCAGTACTGTAGACTAATGATCAGACAGCACTGGGAATATGCAGTACTGTAGACTAATGATCAGACAGCACAGGGAATCTGCAGTACTGTAGGCTAATGATCAGACAGCACTGGGAATCTACAGGACTGTAGACTAATGATCAGACAGCACCGGGAATCTGCAGCACTGTCGATGAATGATAAGACAGCACCAGGAACCTGCAGTACTGTAGACTAATGATCAGACAGTACTGGGAAACTGCAGTACTGTAAACTAATGATCAGACAGCACCGGGAAACTGCAGTACTGTAGACTAATGATCAGACAGCACCGGGAATCTGCAGTACTGTAGACTAATGATCAGAAAGCACCGGGAATCTGCAGGACTGTCGACTAATGATCAGACAGCACCGGGAATCTGCAGTACTGTAGACTAATGATCAGACAGCACCGGGAATCTGCAGTACTGTAGACTAATGATCAGACAGCACCGGGAATCTGCAGTACTGTAGACTAATGATCAGACAGCACCGGGAATCTGCAGTAATGTCGACTAATGATCAGACAGCACTGGGAATCTGCAGGACTGTCGACTAATGATCAGACAGCACCGGGAATCTGCAGTACTGTAGACTAATGATCAGACAGCACCGGGAATCTGCAGTCCTGTCGACTAATGATCAGACAGCACCGGGAATCTGCAGGACTGTAGACGAATGATCAGACAGCACTGGGAATCTGCAGTACTGTAGACTAATGATCAGACAGCACCGGGAATCTGCAGTACTGTAGACTAATGATCAGACAGCACCGGGAATCTACAGTACTGCAGACTAATGATCAGACAGCACTGGGAATCTGCAGTACTGTCGAGTAATGATCAGACAGTACCGGGAATCTGCAGTACTGTAGACTAATGATCAGACAGCACTGGGAATCTGCAGTACTGTCGACTAATGATCAGACAGCGCTGGGAATCTGCAGTACTGTAGACTAATGATCAGACAGTACTGGGAAACTGCAGTACTGTAGACTAATGATCAGACAGCACCGGGAATCTGCAGTACTGTAGACTAATGATCAGACAGCACTGGGAATCTGCAGTACTGTAGACTAATGATCAGACAGTACTGGGAAACTGCAGTACTGTAGACTAATGATCAGACAGCACCGGGAATATGCAGTACTGTAGACTAATGATCAGACAGCACTGGGAATCTGCAGTACTGTAGACTAATGATCAGACTGCACCGGGAATCTGCAGGGCTGTAGACTCACGATCAGACAGCACCGGGAATCTGCAGTACTGTCGACGACTGATAAGACAGCACCAGGAATCTGCAGTACTGTAGACTAATGATCAGACAGCACCGGGAAACTGCAATACTGTAGACAAATGATCAGACAGCACCGGGAATCTGCAGTACTGTAGACTAATGATCAGACAGCACTGGGAATCTGCAGTACTGTAGACTCATGATCAGTCAGCAGTTGGGATCTGCAGTACTGTAGACTAATGATCAGACAGCACCGGGAATCTGCAGTACTGTAGACTAATGATCAGACAGCACAGGGAATCTGCAGTACTGTAGACTAATGATCAGACTGCACTGGGAATCTACAGGACTGCAGACTAATGATCAGACAGCACCGGGAATCTGCAGCACTGTCGACGAATGATAAGACAGCACCAGGAACCTGCAGTACTGTAGACTAATGATCAGACAGCACCGGGAATCTGCAGTACTGTAGACAAATGATCAGACAGCACCGGGAATCTGCAGTACTGTAGACTAATGATCAGACAGCACTGGGAATCTGCAGTACTGTAGACTAATGATCAGACAGCACTGAGAAAGCCTGCTATCTAATCTGTCATTTTTACAATTAATTAATCTTTCCTTTCACTGAAGGTAACTTGCAGGTACAGCAAGCAATTAACAAGGTAAGTGTTATGTTGGTCTTCATTGCAAGAGGATGAGTATAGGAGTAAAGATGTCTTGCTGCAATGAAATAGAGCCTTGTTGAGACTGTACCTGCAGTATTGTGTGCAGTTTTGGTCTCTTACCTATAAAAAGATAGACTTGTCATAGATTGAGTGCAATGAAGGTTCACCAAACTAATTCCTGGGATGAGGGATTGCGTGATGAGGGAAGAATAAACATATTGGGCCTTTATTCTCTGGAGTTTCGAAGAATGAGAGGTGATCTCATTCAAACAGACAAAATTCTTACAGGGCTCAAGAGGGTAAAAGCAGGAAGGATGATTCCCCTGACTAGGGATCTCGAACCAGGGGACACAGTCTCAGAATAAGGAGCAGGCCATTTAGGACTGAGATGAGAAGGAATTTCTTCACTCAGAGGATGGTGAATCTTCAGGATTCTCTACCCCAGAGGGCTGTGGTGACTTAGTCTTTCAGTATGTTCAAGATGGGGATTGCTTGGTCTCTATATGTTAAAAACATCAAGGGTTACATGGATAGTGCAGGAAAATGGTGTTGAAGCAGATCAACCATGATCTCATTGAATGGTGGAGAGGGCTCAAAGGGCTGAATGGCCTACTCCTGTTCCTAGTTTTTATGTTCTTGTGCTGTGTTCAGAGTAAGGGGGAACAAAACTGTGCTGCTGTACTGCAGTGCTGTCCAACACTGGCACTTTGTATCACCGGGTTCCCACTGTGGAAATGACAATGATGAAACTGTAAAGTTCTAACCCTCACCTGTTCTAGTCTTACAAGGAATACTTCTCCTTTGTGCAGGAACTGGAATCGATGTGATGTTTCCCAGGACCAAGGAACCGTGCAGCCCAGCTCCTTCTTACACACAGTAGGTACGTGATCATTCCCAGCGTGTAAAGGCACAGACAGCTCACCAGTTCCACTGTCAGGCACACCAGAAGGAATCAGTCTCACACTGATCCCAAGATCCAGACACATATTTTCAATCCCAACAAGGTAAAGAGAGCAGGAGAGACAGACATTGTTTCCAGTTCAACCCAATTCAGTACTGCTGACAGGTAGAGACATGAATCCCAGGCCAACTCTCAGATTTAAACAGAGTCATAGAGTCATTTACAGCACAGAGGAGGCTATTCGGCCCATTGACTGCATGTTTACTCTCCACAAAGGAATACAGTCAGTCCCATTGCCCGGCTCGATCCCCATAGCCCTGCAAGTCTATTTCTCTCAGGTGACCATCCAACATCCTACTGAAGTCAGTGATTGTCTCCACTTCCACCTCCCTTGTGGGCAGTGAGTTCCAGGGCATTACCACCCCCTGTGTAAAACAGTGTTTCCTCATATTCCCCCTGAATTCTCTGGTCAAAAACATTCAATCTGTGTAACCTAGTCCTTGTACCACTTGTTAATGGGAACAGTTTTTCCCTTTCTAGCTTCCCTGTTAATATCTTGCACACTTGAGTTAAATCTCACCTCAATCTCCTTTGTTCTGAGGAGAACAAGCCCAGCTTTTCAAGCCTAACCTTGTAACTAAAATCCTCCATCTCTGAAACCATTCTGGTAAATCTCCTCTGCACCCTCTCAAGGACCCTCCCATCCATGCTGAGGTATGGTGACCAGAACTGGACACAGTACTCCAGTTGGGGTCTAACCAGAGCTTTAAAAAGGTTCAGTATAATTTCCCTGATTTTGAACTCAATGTCTCTGTTTATAAAGCCCAAGATCCCATATGCTTTACTAACCACTCTCTCAACATGTCCTGCCAGCGACAAAGGTCTGTGCACTTGCACAACCAGAACCCTGTATTCCTGCGAACTCTTTAGAACTGTGCCATTATGTATATATTGCCTCTCCCTATTCCTTCTACCAAAATGTATCACCTCGCATTTGTCAGTATTAAATTCCATCAACCACCTCTCTGCCCTGTCTATGTCCTGTTGCAGGCTGTTCATATCATCCTCACTATTTACCTCACCTGCATGTTTGGTGCTGTCAGCAAATTTTGAAACAGACTCCGTGCAGCTTGAGCTACAAATTAAATATTAGACAGATCTGAGACATGTACCCGGTTGAGAGGTAGAGAATTCATACCAGGAAGATGCTCCAGGACACAAATTAAAATGTCACCCATTTCACCTGCAGTATGAGTTCAAACAACATTCATCCCAGTCGTGTCACCTCACACCCAGCTTAGATGCAAGTCCAATATTCTGTGCAGTATCAGACTGAGTGATGCTGTAAAATAGTGACACACCGAGGGACAACTTTGATCACAGTTCAGCATTCATTCACATTATGCAGCTGCAAGATGAAGTATCAATTGTTTTCAGTCCAGAGCTACACATTACATCCCATTTCAAACTGAAAGATACATTGTCAATTCCATCACTGTAGATTGAGGTATTAATGTTAAATATATTATTTCAGAGACCAGAAGTGAGATGCAAATGAAATACATCAGACAAATGAACACCAGATTCACAAACATACAAGAGACTGACAAATACAGACAAAATCTCACAGTCTCATCCAGTACCAGAGGCAGACAGGGACAGAATGAATCACATGCTTACACACAGTAGCAGGGAATGACAGATCCCTCATTCAAACAGTACCACAGACTGATAGGTACAGACTGAATCCCACACTCACACACAGTAACAGATACTGACATATACAGAATTAATTCCACACACACACAATTACAGAAACTGACAATACAGAATTAATACCACACTCACACACAGTAACAGACACAGATACAAAATTAATCCCACACTCAGACGAGTAACAGATACTGACAGATACAGAATTATTCCCACACTCGCACACAGTAAGACACTGACAGATACAGAATTAATCCCACACTCACACACAGTTAAAGAAATTGACAGATACAAAATAAATGCCACACTCACACACAGCAACAGACACTGACTGATAAAGAATTCATCCCACAGTAACACACAGTAACAGACACTGACAGATGCAGAATTAATCCCACACTCACACACTGTAACAGACAGTGACCGATACAGAATTAATCCCACACAGTCACACAGTAACAGACACTGACCGATACAGAATTAATCCCACACTCTCACACAGTTACAGACACTGACAGATACAAAATAAATGCCACACTCACACACAGTAACAGACACTGACAGAAGCAGAATTAATCCCACACTCGCCCACAGTAACAGACACTGATAGATACAGAATTAATCCCACACTCATACACTGTAACAGACACTGATAGATACAGAAATAATCCCACACTCAAGCACAGTAATAGACACTGACAGATATAGAATTAATCCCACATTCGCACACAGTAATAAACTGACAGATACAGAATTAATCCCACACTCACACACAGTAAGACAATGACAGATACAAAATAAATACCACACTCACACACAGTAACAGACAATGACAGATACAGAATTAATCCCACACTCACACACTGTAACAGACACTGACCGATACAGAATTAATCCCACACTCTCACACAGTTCCAGACACTCACAGATACAAAATAAATGCCACACTCACACATAGAAACAGACACTGACATTTGCGGAATTAATCCCACGCTCATCCACTGCAACAGACACTGACCAATACAGAATTAATCCCGCACTCACACACTGTAACAGTCAATGACCGAAACAGAATTAATCCCACACAGTCACACAGTAGCACACACTGACAGATACATACTTAATCCCACACTCACACACAGTAACAGACAATGATAGATACAGACTTAATCCCACTCTCACACACAGTAACAATCAGTGACAGATACATAATTTATCCCACACTCACCCACAGTAACAGACACTGATAGATACAGAATTAATCCCACATTCACACACAGTAACAGATACTGACCAATACAGAATAAATCCCACCCTCACACACAGTAACAGCCACTGATAGATACAGGATTAATCCCACACTCAAACACAGTAATAGACACTGACAGCTACAGAATTAATCCCACATTCGCACACAGTAAAACACTGACAGATCCAGAATTAATCCCACACTCAAACACAAGAGCAGACGCTGAAAGATACAGAACTAATGCCACACTCACACACAGTAACAGACAGTGACATGAGCAGAAATTATCCCACCCTCACTCACAGTAAGGCACTGATAGATACAGAATTAATCCCACACTCACACACAGTTACAGACACTGACAGATAAAAAATAAATGCCACACTCACACACAGCATCAGACACTGACAGAAGCAGAATTAATCCCACACTCACACACTGCAACAGACACTGACAGATACAGAATTCATCCCACACTCACACACTGTAACAGACACTGACCGATACAGAATTAATCCCACACTGTCACACAATAACAGACACTGACAGATACAGAATTATTCCCACAATCACACACAGTAACAGACACTGATAGATGCAGAATTAATCCCACACTCACACACAGTAACATACACTGACAGATACAGAATAAATCGCACACTCACCCACAGCAACAGACAATGATAGATACAGAATTAATCCCACACTCACACACAGTAACAGATACTGACCGATACAGAATAAATCCCACACTCACACACTGTAACATACACTGACAGATATAGAATTAATCCCACATTCGCACACAGTAAGACACTGACAGATACAAAATTAATCCCACACTCACACACAAGAGCAGACTCTGAAAGATACTGAACTAATGCCACACTCACACACAGTAACAGACAGTGACATGAACAGAATTAATCCCACACTCACACACAGATACAGACACTGACAGATACAAAATAAATGCCACACTCACACACAGCATTAGACACTGACAGATACAGAATTAATCCCACAGTCACACACTGTAACAGACACTGACAGATGCAGAATTAATCCCACACTCTCACACAGTAACAGACAGTGACATGAGCAGAATTAATCCCACCCTCACTCACAGTAAGACACTGATAGCTACAGAATTAATCCCACACTCACACACAGTTACAGACACTGACAGATACAAAATAAATGCCACACTCACACACAGCATCAGACACTGACAGATACAGAATTAATCCCACACTCACACACAGTAACAGACACTGACAGAAGCAGAATTCATCCCACACTCACACACTGTAACAGACACTGACCGATACAGAATTAATCCCACACTCACACACAGTTACAGAAACTGACAGATACAAAAGAAATGCCACACTCACACACTGCAACAGACACTGACAGAAATAGAATTAATCCCACACTCACACACTGTAACAGACACTGACCGATACAGAATTCATCCCACACAGTCACACAGTAACAGACACTGACAGATACAGAATTATTCCCACAATCGCACACAGTAACAGAAACTGATAGATGCAGAATTAATCCCACACTCACACACAGTAACATGCACTGACAGATACAGAATTAATCCCACACTCACCCACAGCAACAGACAATGATGGATACAGAATTAATCCCACACTCACACACAGTAACTGATACTGACCGATACAGAATAAATCCCACACTCAAACACAGTAATAGACACTGACAGATATAGAATTAATCCCACATTCGCACACAGTAACGGACACTCACAGATACAGAATTAATCCCACACTCACACACAGTAACAGACAGTGACGTGAACAGAAATAATCCCACACTCACACACAGTAACGGACACTGACAGATGCAGAATTAATCCCACACTCACACACTGCAACAGCGACTGACCGATACAGAATTAGTCCCACACAGTCACACAGTAACATACACTGACAGATACAGAATTATTCCCACAATCATACACAGTAACTGACACTGATAGATGCAGAATTAATCCCACACTCACACACAGTAACATACACTGACAGATACAGAATTAATCACACACTCTCACACAGTAACAAACACTGACAGATATAGCATTAATCCCACACTCACACACTGCAACAGACACTGACAGATGCAGAATTAATCCCACACTCACACAGCAACAGACACTGACAGATACAGAATAAATCCCACACTCACTCACAGCAACAGACAGTGACAGATACAGAACTAATCCCACATTCACAGAGAGTAACAGACACTGACAGATACAGAATTAATCCCACACTCACACACTGTAACAGACACTGACAGATACTGACCTAATACAACACTCTCACACTGTAACAGACAGCGGCAGATACAGAATTAATCCCACACTCTCACACAGTAACAGACACTGCCAGATCCAGAATTAATCCCACTCTCACACACAGTAACAGACACTGACAGATACAGAATTAATCCCGCACTCTCACACAGTAACAGACACTGACAGATCCAGAATTAATCCCACTCTCACACACAGTAACAGACACTGACAGATACTGAATTAATCCCACACTCTCACACAGTAACAGACACTGACAAATGCTGAATTAATCCCACACTCACACACTGTAACAGACAATGACAAATACAGAATTATTCCCACAATCATACACAGTAACAGACACTGACAGATACAGAATTAATCCCACACTCACACACTGAAACAGACACTGACCGATACAGAATTAATCCCACACAGTCACACAGTAACAGACACTGACAGATACAGAATTATTCCCACAATCATACACAGTAACAGACACTGATAGATGCAGAATTAATCCCACACTCACACACAGTAACATGCACTGACAGATACAGAATTATTCACACACTCTCACACAGTAACAAACACTGACAGATATAGCATTAATCCCACACTCACACACTGTAACAGACACTGACAGATACAGAATTAATCCCACACTCACACAGTAACAGACACTGACAGATACAGAATAAATCCCACACTCACTCACAGCAACAGACACTGACAGATACAGATCTAATCCCACACTCACAGAGAGTAACAGACACTGACAGATACAGAATTAATCCCACACTCACACACTGTAACAGACACTGACAGATACAGACCTAATCCCACACTCTCACACAGTAACAGACAGTGACAGATACAGAATTAATTCCACACTCAGACACAGTAACAGACATTGACAGATGCAGAATTAATCCCACTCTCACGCTCTGTAACAGACACCGACAGATACAGAATTAATCCCACACTCTCACACAGTAACAGACACTGCCAGATCCAGAATTAATCCCACTCTCACACACAGTAACATACAGTGACAGATACTGAATTAATCCCACACTCTCACACAGTAACAGACACCGACAGATACAGAATTAATCCCACACTTTCACACAGTAAGACACTGACAGATAAAGAATTAATCCCACACTCACACACAGTAACAGACAATGACAGATACAGAACTATTCCGATACTCACAAACAGTAACAGACACTGACAGATGCAGAATTAATCCCACACTCACACACTGTAAAAGACGCAGACAGATACAGAATTAATCCCACTCTCACACACAGTAACAGACACTGACAAATGCAGAATTAATCCCACACTCAAACACTGTAACAGACAATGACAGATACAGAATTATTCCCACAATCATACACAGTAACAGACACTGATAGATACAGAATTAATCCCACACTCTCACACAGTAACAGAGTCTGATAGATACAGAATTAATCCCACACTCTCAAACAGTAACAGACACTGACAGATACAGAAGTAATCCCACACTCACACACAGTAACAGACACTGACAGATACAGAATTAATCCCACACTCTCACACAGTAACAGACACTGACAAATGCAGAATTAATCCCACACTCACACACTGTAACAGACAATGACAGATACAGAATTAATCCCACACTCACACAGTAACAGACACTGACAGATACAGAATAAATCCCACACTCACTCACAGCAACAGTCACTGACAGATACAGAGCTAATCCCACACTCTCACACAGTAACATACACTGACAAATAGAGAATTAATCCCGCAATCATACACAGTAACATACACTAATAGATACATAATCAATTCCACACTCACACACTGTAACAGACATTGACAGATACAGAATTAATCCCAGGCTCACACACAGTAACAGACACTGACAATGCAGAATTAATCCCACACTCACACAGTAACAGACATTGACAGGTACTGAATAAATCCCACACTCACTCACAGCAACAGTCACTGACAGATACAGAGCTAATCCCACACTCACAGAGAGTAACAGGCACTGACAGATACAGAATTAATCCCACACTCACAAACAGTAACAGACACTGACAGATACAGACCTAATCCCACACACACACACAGTAACAGAAACTGACAGATACAGAACTAATCCCACAGTCACACACAGTAACATACACTGACAGATACTGAATTAATCCCACACTCACACACAGTAACAGACACTGACAGATGCAGAATTAATCCCAAACTCCCACACTGTAACAGACGCTGACAGATACAGAATTGATCCCACACTCATACACAGTAACAGACACTGACAGATGCAGAATTAATCCCACACTCACACACTGTAACAAACACTGACAGATACAGAATTAATCCCACACTCTCACACAGTAACAGACAGTGACAGATACAGAATTAATCCCACACACTCACACACTGTAACAGACACTGACTGATACTGAATTAAACCCACACTCTCACACAGTAAAACACTGACAGATATAGAATTAATCCCAAACTCACACACAGTAACAGACACTCGGAGATACAGAACTAATCCCATACTCACAAACAGTAACAGTCACTGACAGATACAGAACTAATCCCACTCTCACACACAGTAACAGACACTGACAAATACTGAATTAATCCCACACTCTCACACAGTAACAGACACCGACAGATACAGAATTAATCCCACAATCATACACAGTAACAGACACTGATAGATACAGAATTAATCCCACACTCTCACACAGTAACAGACGCTGATAGATACAGAATTAATCCCACGCTCTCACACAGTAACAGACACTGACAGATACAGAAGTAATCCCACACGCACACACAGTAACAGACACTGACAGATGCAGAATTAATCCCACACTCACACACAGTAACAGACAGTGACAGAAACTGAACTAATCGCACACTCACACACAGTAACAGACACTGACAGATACAGGATTAATCCCACAATCACACATTGTAACAGACACTAACAGATAAAGAATTAATTCCACACTCTCACACAGTAACAGACACTGACAGATACAGAATTAATCCCACACTCACACACAGTAACAGACACTGACAGATACAGAATTAATCCCACACTCTCACACAGTAACAGACACTGACAAATGCAGAATTAATCCCACACTCACACACTGTAACAGACAATGACAGATACAGAATTAGTCCCACACTCACACAGTAACAGACACTGACAGATACAGAATAAATCCCACACTCACTCACAGCAACAGTCACTGACAGATACAGAGCTAATCCCACACTCTCACACCGTAACATACACTGACAAATAGAGAATTAATCCCGCAATCATACACAGTAACATACACTAATAGATACATAATGAATACCACACTCACACACTGTAACAGACATTGACAGATACAGAATTAATCCCACGCACACACACAGTAACAGACACTGACAATGCAGAATTAATCCCACACTCACACAGTAACAGACACTGACAGGTACAGAATAAATCCCACACTCACTCACAGCAACAGTCACTGACAGATACAGAGCTAATCCCACACTCACAGAGAGTAACAGACACTGACAGATACAGAATTAATCCCACACTCACACACAGTAACAGACACTGACAGATACAGACCTAATCCCACACACACACACAGTAACAGAAACTGACAGATACAGAACTAATCCCACAGTCACACACAGTAACATACACTGACAGATACTGAATTAATCCCACACTCACACACAGTAACAGACACTGACAGATGCAGAATTAATCCCAAACTCCCACACTGTAACAGACGCTGACAGATACAGAATTGATCCCACACTCATACACAGTAACAGACACTGACAGATGCAGAATTAATCCCACACTCACACACTGTAACAGACACTGACAGATACAGAATTAATCCCACACTCTCACACAGTAACAGACAGTGACAGATACAGAATTAATCCCACACACTCACACACTGTAACAGACACTGACTGATACTGAATTAAACCCACACTCACACACAGTAAAACACTGACAGATATCGAATTAATCCCAAACTCACACACAGTAACAGACACTCGGAGATACAGAACTAATCCCATACTCACAAACAGTAACAGTCACTGACAGATACAGAACTAATCCCACTCTCACACACAGTAACAGACACTGACAGATACTGAATTAATCCCACACTCACACACAGTAACAGACACCGACAGATACAGAATTAATCCCACAATCATACACAGTAACAGACACTGATAGATACAGAATTAATCCCACACTCTCACACAGTAACAGACGCTGATAGATACAGAATTAATCCCACGCTCTCATACAGTAACAGACACTGACAGATACAGAAGTAATCCCACACGCACGCACAGTAACAGAAACTGACAGATGCAGAATTAATGCCACACTCACACACAGTAACAGACAGTGACAGAAACTGAACTAATCGCACACTCACACACAGTAACAGACACTGACAGATACAGGATTAATCCCACAATCACACATTGTAACAGACACTAACAGATAAAGAATTAATTCCACACTCTCACACAGTAACAGACACTGACAGATACAGAATTAATCCCACACTCACACACAGTAACAGACAGTGACAGAAACAGAACTAATCCCCCACTCACACACAGTAACAGACACTGACAGATGCAGAATTAATCCCACACGCACACACAGTAACAGACACTGAAAGATGCAGCATTAATCCCACACTCACACACAGTAACCGACACTGACAGATGCAGAATTAATCCCACACTCACTCACAGTAACAGACAGTGACAGAAACTGAACTCATCCCCCACTCACACACAGTAACAGACACTGACAGATGCAGAATTAATCCCACACTCACACACTGTAACAAACACTGACAGATACAGAATTAATCCCACAGTCTCACACAGTAACGGACACTGACAGATAGAGAATTAATCACACAATCATACACAGTAACAGACACTGATATTTACAGAATTAATCCCACACTCTCACACAGTAACAGACACTGACAGATACAGAAGTAATCCCACACTCACGCACAGTAACAGTCACTGACAGATGCAGAATTAATCCCACACTCACACACTGCAACAGACACTGACAGATACAGAATTAATCCCACACTCACACACAGTAACAGATACTGACAGATAGAGAATTAATCCCACACTCTCACACAGTAACAGACGCTGACAGACACAGACCTAATCTCACACTCACACACAGTAACAGACGCTGACAGACACAGACCTAATCCCACACTCACACACAGTAACAGATGCAGAATTAATCCCACACTCACACACTGTAACAGACGCTGACAGATACAGAATTAATCCCACACTCACACACAGTAACAGACACTGACAGATACAGAACTAATCCCACAGTCACGCACAGTAACAGACACTGACAGATACAGAATTAATCCCACACTCTCACACAGTAACAGACAGTGCCAGATACAGAATTAATCCCACACTCAGACACAGTAACAGACACTGACAGATGCAGAATTAATCCCACACTCACACACTGTAACAGACACTGACAGATACAGAATTAATCCCGCACACACACACAGTAACAGACACTGACAGATCCAGAATTAATCCCACACTCTCACACAGTAACAGACATTGACAGATGCAGAATTAATCCCACAATCATACACAGTAACAGACACTGATAGATACAGATTTAATCCCACACTCACACACTGTAACAGACACTGACCGATACAGAATTAATCCCACACAGTCACACAGTAACAGACACTGACAGATACAGAATTATTCCCACAATCATACACAGTAACTGACACTGATAGATGCAGAATTAAACCCACACTCACACACAGTAAAATGCACTGACAGATACAGAATTAATCACACACTCTCACACAGTGACATACACTGACAGATATAGCATTAATCCCACACTCACACACAGTAACAGACAGTGACAGATACTGAATTAATCCCACACTCTCACACAGTAACAGACACCGACAGATACAGAATTAATCCCACACTTTCACACAGTAAGACACTGACAGATAAAGAATTAATCGCACACTCACACACAGTAACAGACAATGACAGATACAGAACTATTCCGATACTTACAAACAGTAACAGACACTGACTGATGCAGAATTAATCCCACACTCACACACTGTAACAGACGCAGACAGATACAGAATTAATCCCACACTCACACACAGTAACAGACACTGACCGATGCAGATTGAATCCCACACTCACACACTGTAACAGACACTGACAGATACAGAATTAATCCCGCACTCTCACACAGTAACAGACACTGACAGATCCAGAATTAATCCCACTCTCACACACAGTAACAGACACTGACAGATACTGAATTAATCCCACAATCTCACACAGTAACAGACACTGACAAATGCAGAATTAATCCCACACTCACACACTGTAACAGACAATGACAGATACAGAATTATTCCCACAATCATACACAGTAACAGACACAGACAGATACAGAATTAATCCCACACTCTCACACAGTAACAGAGTCTGATAGATACAGAATTAATCCCACACTCTCAAACAGTAACAGACACTGACAGATACAAAAGTAATCCCACACTCACACACAGTAACAGACACTGACAGATACAGAATTAATCCCACACTCTCACACAGTAACAGACACTGACATATGCAGAATTAATCCCACACTCACACACTGTAACAGACAATGACAGATACAGAATTAATCCCACACTCACACAGTAACAGACACTGACAGATACAGAATAAATCCCACACTCACTCACAGCAACAGTCACTGACAGATACAGAGCTAATCCCACACTCTCACACAGTAACATACACTGACAAATAGAGAATTAATCCCGCAATCATACACAGTAACATACACTAATAGATACATAATCAATCCCACACTCACACACTGTAACAGACACTGACAGATACAGAATTAATCCCACGCTCACACACAGTAACAGACACTGACAGATGCAGAATTAATCCCACACTCACACAGTAACAGACACTGACAGGTACAGAATAAATCCCACACTCACTCACAGCAACAGTCACTGACAGATACAGAGCTAATCCCACACTCACAGAGAGTAACAGACACTGACAGATACAGAATTAATCCCACACTCTCACACAGTAACAGACACTGACAGATACCGCCCTAATCCCACACACACACACAGTAACAGAAACTGACAGATACAGAACTAATCCCACAGTCACATCCAGTAACAGACACTGACAGATACTGAATTAATCCCACAGTCACACACAGTAACAGACACTGACAGATGCAGAATTAATCCAAAACTCCCACACTGTAACAGACGCTGACAGATACAGAATTGATCCCACACTCATACACAGTAACAGACACTGACAGATGCAGAATTAATCCCACACTCACTCACTGTAACAGACACTGACAGATACAGAATTAATCCCACACTCTCACACAGCAACAGACAGTGACAGATACAGAATTAATCCCACACACTCACACACTGTAACAGACACTGACAGATACAGAATTAATCCCACTCTCACACACAGTAACAGACACTGACTGATACTGAATTAAACCCACACGCTCACACAATAAAACACTGACAGATATAGAATTAATCCCAAACTCACAAACTGTAACAGACACTCGGAGATACAGAACTAATCCCATGCTCACAAACAGTAACAGACACTGACAGATACAGAACTAATCCCACTCTCACACACAGTAACAGACACTGACAGATACTGAATTAATCCCACACTCTCACACAGTAACAGACACCGACAGATACAGAATTAATCCCACACTCTCACACAGTAACAGACACCGACAGATACAGAATTAATCCCACAATCATACACAGTAACAGACACTGACAGATACAGAACTAATCCCACTCTCACACACAGTAACAGACACTGACAGATACAGAATTAATCCCACACTCTCACATAGTAACAGACACTGCCAGATCCAGAATTAATCCCACTCTCACACACAGTAACAGACACAGACAGATACTGAATTAAACCCACACTCTCACACAGTAAAACACTGACAGATACAGAATTAATCCCAAACTCACACACAGTAACAGACACTGACAGATACAGAACTAATCGGACACTCACACACAGTAACAGACACTGACAGATGCAGGATTAATCCCACAATCACACACTGTAACAGACACCAACAGATAAAGAATTAATTCCACACTCACACACAGTAACAGACACTGACAGATACAGAATTAATCCCCCACTCACACACAGTAACAGACACTGACAGATGCAGAACTAATCCCACACTCACACACAGTAACAGACACTGACAGATGCAGAATTAATCCCACACTCACACAGTAACAGACACTGACAGATACAGAATAAATCCCACACTCACTCACAGCAACAGTCACTGACAGATACAGAGCTAATCCCACACTCACAGAGAGTAACAGACACTGACAGATACAGAATTAATCCCACACTCACACACAGTTACAGAGACTGACAGATACAGACCTAATCCCACACTCACACACAGTAACAGATACTGATAGACACAGAACTAATCCCACAGTCACACACAGTAACAGACACTGACAGATACTGAATTAATCCCACACTCACACACAGTAACAGACACTGACAGATGCAGAATTAATCCCAAACTCCCACACTGCAACAGACGCTGACAGATACAGAATTGATCCCACACTCACACACAGTAACAGACACTGACAGATGCAGAATTAATCCCACACTCACACACTGTAACAGACACTGACAGATACAGAATTAATCCCACACTCTCACACAGTAACAAACACTGACAGATACAGAATTAATCCCACACTCTCACACAGTAACAGACACTGCCAGATCCAGAATTAATCCCACTCTCACACACAGTAACAGACACTGACAGATACTGAATTAAACCCACACTCTCACACAGTAAAACACTGACAGATACAGAATTAATCCCACACTCACACACAGTAACAGACACTGACAGATACAGAACTAATCCCATACTCACAAACAGAAACAGACACTGACAGATACAGAACTAATCCCACTCTCACACACAGTAACAGACACTGACAGATACTGAATTAATCCCACACTCTCACACAGTAACAGACACCGACAGATACAGAATTAATCCCACAATCAGACACAGTAACAGACACTTATAGATACAGAATTAATCCCACACTCTCACACAGTAACAGACACTGATAGATACAGAATTAATCCCACCCTCTCACACAGTAACAGACACTGACAGATAAAGAAGTAATCCCACACGCACACACAGTAACAGACACTGACAGATGCAGAATTAATCCCACACTCACGCACAGTAACAGACATGACAGATGCAGAATTAATCCCACACTCACACACAGTAACAGACAGTGACAGAAACAGAACTAATCGCACACTCACACACAGTAACAGACACTGACAGATGCAGGATTAATCCCACAATCACACACTGTAACAGACACTAACAGATAAAGAATTAATTCCACACTCTCACACAGTAACAGACACTGACAGATACAGAATTAATCCCCCACTCACACACATTAACAGACACTGACAGATGCAAAATTAATCCCACACTCACACACTGTAACAAACACTGACAGATACAGAATTAATCCCACACTCTCACACAGTAACGGACACTGACAGATAGAGAATTAATCCCACAATCATACACAGTAACAGACACTGATATTTACAGAATTAATCCCACACTCTCACACAGTAACAGACACTGACAGATACAGATGTAATCCCACACTCAGACACAGTAACAGACACTGATATTTACAGAATTAATCCCACACTCACACACAGTAACAGACACTAGCAGATACAGAATTAATCCCACACTAACACACAGTAACAGACACTGACAGATACAGAACTAATCCCACACTCACACAGTAACAGACAGTGACAGAAACAGAACTAATCCCATACTGACACACAGTAATAGAGAGTCACAGGTACATAAGTAATCCCTCACTCACACACATTCATAATCAGTGACAGATACATAATTAATCCCACACTCACACACAGTAACAGACACTGACAGACACAGACCCAATCCCACACTCACACACAGTAACAGATGCAGAATTAATCCCACACTCACACACTGTAACAGACGCTGACAGATACAGAATTAATCCCACACTCACAAACAGTAACACACACTGACAGATACAGACCTAATCACACACTCACACACAGGAACAGACACTGACAGGTACAGAACGAATCCCACAGTCACACACAATAACAGACACTGACAGATACTGAATTAATCCCACACTCACACACAGTAACAGACACTGACAGATACAGAATTAAACCCACACTCTCACACAGTAAAACACTGACAGATACAGAATTAATCCCAAACTCACACACAGTTACAGACACTGACAGATACAGAACTAATCCCATACTCACAAACAGTAACAGACACTGACAGATACAGAACTAATCCTACTCTCACACACAGTAACAGACACTGACAGATACAGAATTAATCCCACAATCAGACACAGTAACAGACACTGATAGATACAGAATTAATCCCACACTCTCACACAGTAACAGACACTGATAGATACACAATTAATCCCACCCTCTCACACAGTAACAGACACTGACAAATACAGAAGTAATCCCACACGCACACAAAGTAACAGACACTAACAGATAAAGAATTAATTCCGCACCCTCACACAGTAACAGACACTGACAGATACAGAATTAATCCCCCACTCACACACAGTAACAGACACTGACAGATACAGAATTAATCCCACACTCTCACACCGTAACAAACACTGACAGATGCAGAATTAATCCCACACTCACACACAGTAACAGACACTGACAGATACAGAATTAATCCCACACTCTCACACAGTAACAGACACTGACAGATACAGAACTAATCCCACACTCACACAGTAACAGACAGTGACAGAAACAGAACTAATCCCATACTGACACACAGTAATAGAGAGTCACAGGGACAGAAGTAATCCCTCACTCACACACATTCATAATCAGTGACAGATACATAATTAATCCCACTCTCACCCACAGTAACAGACGCTGACAGACACAGAACTAATCCCACACTCACACACCGTAACAGACACTGACAGACACAGACCTAATCCCACACTCACACACAGTAACAGATGCAGAATTAATCCCACACTCACACACTGTAACAGACGCTGACAGATACAGAATTAATCCCACACTCACACACAGTAACAGGCACTGACAGATACAGACCTAATCCCACACTCACTCATAGTAACAGACACTGACAGGGACAGAACTAATCCCACAGTCTCACACAGTAACAGACACTGACAGATACTGAATTAATCCCACACTCACACACAGTAACAGACACTGACAGATGCAGAATTAATCCCACACTCAGACACAGTAAAAGACACTGACAGATGCAGAATTAATCCCACACTCACACACTGTAACAGACACTGACAGATGCAGAATTAATCCCACACTCTCACATATTAACAGACAGTGACAGATACAGAATTAATCCCACACTCAGACACAGTAACAGACACTGACAGATACAGAACTAATCCCACACTCACACAGTAACAGACAGTGACAGAAACAGAACTAAACCCATACTGAAACACAGTACTAGAGAGTCACTGGTACATAATTAATCCCACACTCACACACAGTAACAGACGCTGACAGACACAGACCTAATCCCACACTCACACACAGTAAAAGACACTGACAGACACAGACCCTATCCCACACTCACACACAGTAGCAGACACTGACAGATACAGACCTAATCCCACACTCACACACAGTAACAGATGCAGAATTAATCCCACACTCACACACAGTAACAGACACTGACAGACACAGACCCAATCCCACACTCACACGCAGTAACAGATGCAGAATTAATCCCACACTCACACACTGTAACAGACGCTGACAGATACAGAATTAATCCCACACTCACACACAGCAACAGACATTGACAGATACAGACCTAATCCCACACTCAGACACAGGAACAGACACTGACAGGTACAGAACTAATCCCACAGTCACACACAATAACAGACACTGACAGATACTGAATTAATCCCACACTCACACACAGTAACAGACACTGACAGATACTGAATTAAACCCACACTCTCACACAGTAAAACACTGACAGATACAGAATTAATCCCAAACTCACACACAGTTACAGACACTGACAGATACAGAACTAATCCCATACTCACAAACAGTAACAGACACTGACAGATACTGAATTAATCCCACACTCTCACACAGTAACAGACACCGACAGATACAGAATAAATCCCACAATCAGACACAGTAACAGACACTGATAGATACAGAATTAATCCCACACTCTCACACAGTAACAGACACTGATAGATACAGAATTAATCCCACCCTCTCACACAGTAACAGACACTGACAAATACAGAAGTAATCCCACACGCACACAAAGTAACAGACACTGACAGATACAGAATTAATCCCACACTCACACACAGTAACAGACAGTGACAGACACAGACCTGATCCCACACTCACACACAGTAACAGATGCAGAATTAATCCCAACCTCACACACTGTAACAGACGCTGACAGATACAGAATTAATCCCACACTCACACACAGTAGCAGACACTGACAGATACAGACCTAATCCCACACTCACACACAGTAACAGACACTGAAAAATGCAGAACTAATCCCACACTCACACACAGTAACAGACGCTGACAGATACAGAATTAATCCCACTCTCACACACAGTAGCAGACACTGACAGATACAGACCTAATCCCACACTCACACACAGTAACAGACACTGACAGACACAGAACTAATCCCACACTCACACACAGTAACAGATGCAGAATTAATCCCAACCTCACACACTGTATCAGACGCTGACAGATACAGAATTAATCCCACACTCACACACAGTAGCAGACACTGACAGATACAGACCTAATCCCACACTCACACACAGAAACAGACACTGACAGATGCAGAACTAATCCCACACTCACACACAGTAACAGACACTGACAGATGCAGAATTAATCCCACACTCACACACAGTAACAGACACTGACAGATGCAGAATTAATCCCACACTCACACTCTGTAACAGACACTGACAGATACAGAATTAATCCCACACTCTCACACAGTAACAGAAAGTGACAGATACAGAATTAATCCCACACTCAGACACAGTAACAGACAATGACAGATGCAGATTTAATCCCACACTCACACACTGTAACAGACACTGACAGATACAGAATTAATCCCACACTCACTCACAGTAGCAGACACTGACAGATACAGACCTAATCCCACAGTCACACACAGTAACAGACGCTGACAGATACAGAATTAATCCCACACTCACACACAGTAGCAGGCACTGACAGATACAGACCTAATCCCACACTCACACACAGTAACAGACACTGACAGACACAGACCTAATCCCACACTCACACACAGTAACAGATGCAGAATTAATCCCAACCTCACACACAGTAACAGACGCTGACAGATACAGAATTAATCCCACACTCACACACAGTAGCAGGCACTGACAGATACAGACCTAATCCCACACTCACACACAGTAACAGACACTGACAGACACAGACCTAATCCCACACTCACACACAGTAACAGATGCAGAATTAATCCCAACCTCACACACTGTAACAGACGCTGACAGATACAGAATTAATCCCACACTCACACACAGTAGCAGACACTGACAGATACAGACATAATCCCACACTCACACACGGTAACAGACACTGACAGATACAGAACTAATCCCACACTCACACACAGCAACAGACGCTGACAGATACAGAATTGATCACACACTCACACACAGTAACAGACACTGACAGATGCAGAATTAATCCCACACTCACACACTGTAACAGACACTGACAGATGCAGAATTAATCCGACACTCACACAGTAACAGACAGTGACAGAAAGAGAACTAATCCCATACTGACACACAGTAATAGAGAGTCACAGGTACATAAGTAATCCCTCACTCACACACATTCATAATCAGTGACAGATACATAATTAATCCCACACTCACCCACAGTAACAGACGCTGACAGACACAGACCTCATCCCACACTCACACACAGTAACAGACACTGACAGACACAGACCTAATCTCACACTCACACACAGTAACAGATGCAGAATTAATCCCACACTCACACACTGTAACAGACGCTGACAGATACAGAATTAATCCCACACTCACACACAGTAACAGACACTGACAGATACAGACATAATCCCACACTCACACACAGTAACAGACACTGACAGATACAGAACTAATCCCACAGTCACACACAGTAACAGACACTGACAGATACTGAATTAATCCCACACTCACACACAGTAACAGACACTGACAGATGCAGAATTAATCCCACTCTCACACACAGTAACAGACACTGAAAGATGCAGCATTAATCCCACACTCACACACAGTAACCGACACTGACAGATGCAGAATTAATCCCACACTCACACTCTGAAACAGACACTGACAGATACAGAATTAATCCCACACTCTCACACAGTAAGAGACAGTGACAGATACAGAATTAATCCCACACTCAGACACAGTAACAGACACTGACAGATGCAGAATTAATCCCACACTCACACACTGTAACAGACACTGACAGATACAGAATTAATCCCGCACACACACACAGTAACAGACACTGACAGATACAGAATTAAGCCCACACTCACAAAATAACAGACACTGACAGATACAGAATAAATCCCACACTCACTCACAGCAACAGTCACTGACAGATACAGAGCTAATCCCACACTCACAGAGAGGAACAGACACTGACAGATACAGAATTAATCCCACACTCACACACTGTAACAGACACTGACAGATACAGACCTAATCCCACACTCACACACAGTAACAGAAACTGATAAACACAGAACTAATCCCTCAGTCACACACAGTAACAGACACTGACAGATACTGAATTAATCCCAAACTCACACACAGTACCAGACACTGACAGATGCAGAATTAATCCCAAACTCCCACACTGCAACAGACGTTGACAGATACAGAATTGATCCCACACTCACACGCAGTAACAGACACTGACAGATACAGAATTAATCCCAAACTCACACACAGTAACCGACACTGACAGATACAGAACTAATCCCATACTCACAAACAGTAACAGACACTGGCAGATAAAGAACTAATCCCACTCTCACACACAGTAGCAGACACTGACAGATACTGAATTAATCCCACACTCTCACACAGTAACAGACACCGACAGATACAGAATTAATCCCACCATCAGACACAGTAACAGACACTGATAGATACAGAAATAATCCCACACTCTCACACAGTAACAGACACTGATAGATACAGAATTAATCCCAACCTCTCACACAGTAACAGACACTGACAGATACAGAAGTAATCCCACACGCACACACAGTAACAGACACTGACAGATACAGAATTAATCCCACACTCACACACAGTAACAGATATGACAGAAGCAGAATTAATCCCACACTCACACACAGTAACAGACAGTGTCAGAAACAGAACTAATCCCATACTGACACACAGTAATAGCGAGTCACAGGTACATAAGTAATCCCTCACTCACACACATTCATAATCAGTGACAGATACATAATTAATCCCACACTCACCCACAGTAACAGACGCTGACAGACACAGACCTAATCCCACACTCACACACAGTAACAGACACTGGCAGACACAGACCTAATCCCACACTCACACACAGTAACAGATGCAGAATTAATCCCACACTCACAAACTGTAAAAGACGCTTACAGATACAGAAATAATCCCACACTCACACGCAGTGCCAGACACTGACAGATACAGACCTAATCCCACACTCACACACAGTAACAGACACTGACAGATACAGAACTAATCCCACAGTCACACACAGTAACAGACTCTGACAGATACTGAATTAAACCCGCACACACACAGTAACAGACACTGACAGATCCAGAATTAATCCCACACTCTCACACAGTAACAGACAGTGACAGATACAGATTTAATCCCACACTCCCACACAGTAACAGACACTGACAGATACTGAATTAATCCCAGAATCTCACACAGTAACAGACACTGACAAATGCAGAATTAATCCCACACTCACACACTGTAACAGACAATGACAGATACAGAATTAATCCCACACTCTCACACAGTAACATACACTGACAGATACTGAATTAATCCCAGAATCTCACACAGTAACAGACACTGACAAATGCAGAATTAATCCCACACTCACACACTGTAACAGACAATGACAGATACAGAATTAATCCCACACTCTCACACAGTAACATACACTGACAGATATAGAATTAATCCCACATTCATACACAGTAACATACACTAATAGATACATAATCAATCCCACGCTCACACACTGTAACAGACACTGACAGATGCAGAATTAATCCCACACTCACACACTGTAACAGACACTGACAGATACAGAATTAATCCCACACTCTCACACATTAACAGACAGTGACAGATACAGAATTAATTCCGCACTCAGACACAGTAACAGACACTGACAGATGCAGAATTAATCCCACACTCACACTGTAACAGACACGGACAGATACAGAATTAATCCCACACTCTCACACAGTAACAGACACTGCCAGATCCAGAATTAATCCCACTCTCACACACAGTAACAGACACTGACAGATACTGAATTAAACCCACACTCTCACACAGGAAAACACTGACAGATACAGAATTAATCCCAAACTCACACACAGTAACAGACACTGACAGATACAGAACTAATCCCACTCTCACACACAGTAACAGACACTGACAGATACTGAATTAATCCCACACTCTCACACAGTAACAGACACCGACAGATGCAGAATTAATCCCACACTCACACACTGTAACAGACACTGACAGATACAGAACTAATCCCACAGTCACACACAGTAACAGACTCTGACAGATACTGAATTAAACCCGCACACACACAGTACAGACACTGACAGATGCAGAATTAATCCCACACTCTCACACAGTAACAGACAGTGACAGATACAGATTTAATCCCACACTCTCACACAGTAACAGACACTGATAGATATGGAATTAATGCCACACTCCCACACAGTAACAGACACTGACAGATACTGAATTAATCCCAGAATCTCACACAGTAACAGACACTGACAAATGCAGAATTAATCCCACACTCACACACTGTAACAGACAATGACAGATACAGAATTAATCCCACACTCTCACACAGTAACATACACTGACAGATAGAGAATTAATCCCACATTCATACACAGTAACATACACTAATAGATACATAATCAATCCCACGCTCACACACTGTAACAGACACTGACAGATGCAGAATTAATCCCACACTCACACACTGTAACAGACACTGACAGATACAGAATTAATTCCGCACTCAGACACAGTAACAGACACTGACAGATGCAGAATTAATCCCACACTCACACTGTAACAGACACGGACAGATACAGAATTAATCCCACACTCTCACACAGTAACAGACACTGCCAGATCCAGAATTAATCCCACTCTCACACACAGTAACAGACACTGACAGATACTGAATTAAACCCACACTCTCACACAGTAAAACACTGACAGATACAGAATTAATCCCAAACTCACACACAGTAACAGACACTGACAGATACAGAACTAATCCCACTCTCACACACAGTAACAGACACTGACAGATACTGAATTAATCCCACACTCTCACACAGTAACAGACACCGACAGATGCAGAATTAATCCCACACTCACACACTGTAACAGACACTGACAGATACAGAATTAATCCCACACTCTCACACAGTAACAGACAGTGACAGATACAGAATTAATTCCGCGCTCAGACACAGTAACAGACACTGACAGATGCAGAATTAATCCCACACTCACACACTGTAGCAGACACGGACAGATACAGAATTAATCCCACTCTCACACACAGTAGCAGACACTGACAGATACTGAATTAAACCCACACTCTCACAGAGTAAAACACTGACAGATACAGAATTAATCCCACACTCTCACACAGTAACAGACACTGATAGATACAGAATTAATCCCACCCTCTCACACAGTAACAGACAATGACAGATCCAGAATTAATCCCACTCTCACACACAGTAGCAGACACTGACAGATACTGAATTAAACCCACACTCTCACACAGTAAAACACTGACAGATACAGAATTAATCCCACACTCTCACACAGTAACAGACACTGATAGATACAGAATTAATCCCACCCTCTCACACAGTAACAGACAATGACAGATACAGAAGTAATCCAACACGCACACACAGTAACAGAAACTGACAGATACAGAATTAATCCCACACTCACACACAGTAACAGACAGTGACAGAAACAGAACTAATCGCACACTCACACACAGTAACAGACACTGACAGATACAGGATTAATCCCACAATCACACACTGTAACAGGCACTAACAGATAAAGAATTAATTCCACACTCTCACACAGTAACAGACACTGACAGATACAGAATTAATCCCCCACTCACACACAGCAACAGACACTGACAGATACAGAACTAATCCCACACTCTCAGAGAGTAACAGACACTGACAGATTCAGAATTAATCCCACACATACACACTGTAACAAACACTGGCAGATAGAGAATTAATCCCACAATCATACACAGTAACAGACACTGACAGATACAGAAGTAATCCCACACTCACACACAGTAACAGACACTGACAGATGCAGAATTAATCCCACACTCACACACAGTAACAGACACTGACAGATACAGAATTAATCCCACACTCACACACAGTAACAGACACAGACAGATACAGAATTAATCCCACTCTCACACACAGTAACAGACACTGACAGATACTGAATTAAACCCACACTCTCACACAGTAAAACACTGACAGATACAGAATTAATCCCAAACTCACACACAGTAACAGACACTGACAGATACAGAACTAATCCCACTCTCACACACAGTAACAGGCACTGACAGATACTGAATTAATCCCACACTCTCACACAGTAACAGACACCGACAGATGCAGAATTAATCCCACAGACACACACTGTAACAGACACTGACAGATACAGAACTAATCCCACAGTCACACACAGTAACAGACTCTGACAGATACGGAATTAAACCCGCACACACACAGTACAGACACTGACAGATCCAGAATTAATCCCACACTCTCACACAGTAACAGACAGTGACAGATACAGATTTAATCCCACACTCTCACACAGTAACAGACACTGATAGATATAGAATTAATCCCACACTCCCACACAGTAACAGACACTGACAGATACTGAATTAATCCCAGAATCTCACACAGTAACAGACACTGACAAATGCAGAATTAATCCCACACTCACACACTGTAACAGACAATGACAGATACAGAATTAATCCCACACTCTCACACAGTAACATACACTGACAGATAGAGAGTTAATCCCACATTCATACACAGTAACATACACTAATAGATACATAATCAATCCCACGCTCACACACTGTAACAGACACTGACAGATGCAGAATTAATCCCACACTCACACACTGTAACAGACACTGACAGATACAGAATTAATCCCACACTCTCACACAGTAACAGACAGTGACAGATACAGAATTAATTCCGCACTCAGACACAGTAACAGACACTGACAGATGCAGAATTAATCCCACACTCACACTGTAACAGACACGGACAGATACAGAATTAATCCCACACTCTCACACAGTAACAGACACTGCCAGATCCAGAATTAATCCCACTCTCACACACAGTAACAGACACTGACAGATACTGAATTAAACCCACACTCTCACACAGTAAAACACTGACAGATACAGAATTAATCCCAAACTCACACACAGTAACAGACACTGACAGATACAGAACTAATCCCACTCTCACACACAGTAACAGACACTGACAGATACTGAATTAATCCCACACTCTCACACAGTAACAGACACCGACAGATGCAGAATTAATCCCACACTCACACACTGTAACAGACACTGACAGATACAGAATTAATCCCACACTCTCACACAGTAACAGACACTGATAGATACAGAATTAATCCCACCCTCTCACACAGTAACAGACACTGACAGATACTGAATTAATCCCACACTCTCACACAGTAACTGACACCGACAGATGCAGAATTAATCCCACACTCACACACTGTAACAGACACTGACAGATACAGAATTAATCCCACACTCTCACACAGTAACAGACAGTGACAGATACAGAATTAATTCCGCACTCAGACACAGTAACAGACACTGACAGATGCAGAATTAATCCCACACTCACACACTGTAACAGACACGGACAGATACAGAATTAATCCCACACTCTCACACAGTAACAGACACTGCCAGATCCAGAATTAATCCCACTCTCACACACAGTAGCAGACACTGACAGATACTGAATTAAACCCACACTCTCACACAGTAAAACACTGACAGATACAGAATTAATCCCACACTCTCACACAGTAACAGACACTGATAGATACAGAATTAATCCCACCCTCTCACACAGTAACAGACAATGACAGATACAGAAGTAATCCAACACGCACACACAGTAACAGAAACTGACAGATACAGTATTAATCCCACACTCACACACAGTAACAGACAGTGACAGAAACAGAACTAATCGCACACTCACACACAGTAACAGACACTGACAGATACAGGATTAATCCCACAATCACACACTGTAACAGGCACTAACAGATAAAGAATTAATTCCACACTCTCACACAGTAACAGACACTGACAGATACAGAATTAATCCCCCACTCACACACAGCAACAGACACTGACAGATACAGAACTAATCCCACACTCTCAGAGAGTAACAGACACTGACAGATACAGAATTAATCCCACACATACACACTGTAACAAACACTGGCAGATAGAGAATTAATCCCACAATCATACACAGTAACAGACACTGACAGATACAGAAGTAATCCCACAATCATACACAGTAACAGACACTGACAGATACAGAACTAATCCCACACTCACACAGTAACGGACAGTGACAGAAACAGAACTAATCCCATACTGACACACAGTAATAGAGAGTCACAGGTACGTAAGTAATCCCTCACTCACACACATTCATAATCAGTGACAGATACATAATTAATCCCACACTCACCCACAGTAACAGACGCTGACAGACACAGACCTAATCCCATACTCACACACAGTAACAGACACTGACAGACACAGACCTAATCCCACACTCACACTGTAACAGATGCAGAATTAATCCCACACTCACACACTGTAACAGACGCTGACAGATACAGAATTAATCCCACACTCACACACAGTAACAGACACTGACAGATACAGAACTAATCCCACAGTCACACACAGTAACAGACACTGACAGATACTGAATTAATCCCACAGTCACACACAGTAACAGACACTGACAGATGCAGAATTAATCTCACACTCACACTCTGTAACAGACTCCTGACAGATGCAGAATTAATCCCACACTCACACTCTGTAACAGACACTGACAGATCCAGAAATAATCCCACACACTCACAGAGTAACAGACAGTGACAGATACAGAATTAATCCCACACTCAGACACAGTAACAGACACTGACAGATACAGAACAAATCCCACACTCACACAGTAACAGACAGTGACAGAAACATAACTAATCCCATACTGACACACAATAATAGAGAGTCACAGGTACATAAGTAATCCCTCACTCACACACATTCATAATCAGTGACAGATACACAATTAATCCCACACTCATCCACAGTAAAAGACGCAGACAGACACAGACCTAATCCCACACTCACACACAGTAACAGACACTGACAGACACAGACCTAATCTAACACTCACACACAGTAACAGAAGCAGAGTTAATCCCACACTCACAACCTGTAACAGACGCTGACAGATACAGAATTAATCCCACACTCACACACAGTAACAGACACTGACAGATCCAGAATTAATCCCACACTCACATACAGTAACAGACACTAACAGATGCAGCATTAATCCCACACTCACACACAGTAACAGACACTGACAGATGCAGAGTTAATCCCACACTCACACTCTGTAACAGACACTGACAGATACAGAACTAATCCCACACTCACACACAGTAACAGACACTGACAGATGCAGAGTTAATCCCACACTCACACTCTGTAACAGACACTGACAGATAAAGAACTAATCCCACAGTCACACACAGTAACAGACACTGACAGATACTGAATTAATCCCACACTCACACACAGTAACAGACACTGACAGATGCAGAATTAATCCCACACTCACACACAGTAACAGACACTGACAGATGCAGCATTAATCCCACACTCACACACAGTAACCGACACTGACAGATGCAGAGTTAATCCCACACTCACACTCTGTAACAGACACTGACAGATACAGAACTAATCCCACAGTCACACACAGTAACAAACACTGACAGATACTGAATTAATCCCACACTCTCACACCGTAACAGACAGTGACAGATACAGAATTAATCCCACACTCAGACACAGTAACAGACACTGACAGATGCAGAATTAATCCCACACTCACACACTGTCACAGACACTGACAGATACAGAATTAATCCCGCACACACACACAGTAACAGACACTGAGAGATACAGAATTAAGCCCACACTCACACAGTAACAGACACTGACAGATACAGAATAAATCCCACACTCACTCACAGCAACAGTCACTGACAGATACAGAGCTAATCCCACACTCACAGAGAGTAACAGACACTGACAGATACTGAATTAAACCCACACTCTCACACAGTAAAACACTGACAGATACAGAATTAATCCCAAACTCACACACAGTAACAGACACTGACAGATACAGAACTAATCCCACTCTCACACACAGTAACAGACACTGACAGATACTGAATTAATCCCACACTCTCACACAGTAACAGACACCGACAGATGCAGAATTAATCCCACACTCACACACTGTAACAGACACTGACAGATACAGAATTAATCCCACACTCTCACACAGTAACAGACACTGATCGATACAGAATTAATCCCACCCTCTCACACAGTAACAGACACTGACAGATACTGAATTAATCCCACACTCTCACACAGTAACAGACACCGACAGATGCAGAATTAATCCCACACTCACACACTGTAACAGACACTGACAGATACAGAATTAATCCCACACTCTCACACAGTAACAGACAGTGACAGATACAGAATTAATCCCGCACTCAGACACAGTAACAGACACTGACAGATGCAGAATTAATCCCACACTCACACACTGTAACAGACACGGACAGATACAGAATTAATCCCACACTCTCACACAGTAACAGACACTGCCAGATCCAGAATTAATCCCACTCTCACACACAGTAGCAGACACTGACAGATACTGAATTAAACCCACACTCTCACACAGTAAAACACTGACAGATACAGAATTAATCCCACACTCTCACACAGTAACAGACACTGATAGATACAGAATTAATCCCACCCTCTCACACAGTAACAGACAATGACAGATACAGAAGTAATCCAACACGCACACACAGTAACAGAAACTGACAGATACAGTATTAATCCCACACTCACACACAGTAACAGACAGTGACAGAAACAGAACTAATCGCACACTCACACACAGTAACAGACACTGACAGATACAGGATTAATCCCACAATCACACACTGTAACAGGCACTAACAGATAAAGAATTAATTCCACACTCTCACACAGTAACAGACACTGACAGAAACAGAATTAATCCCCCACTCACACACAGCAACAGACACTGACTGATACAGAACTAATCCCACACTCTCAGAGAGTAACAGACACTGACAGATACAGAATTAATCCGACACATACACACTGTAACAAACACTGGCAGATAGAGAATTAATCCCACAATCATACACAGTAACAGACACTGACAGATACAGAAGTAATCCCACAATCATACACAGTAACAGACACTGACAGATACAGAACTAATCCCACACTCACACAGTAACGGACAGTGACAGAAACAGAACTAATCCCATACTGACGCACAGTAATAGAGAGTCACAGGTACGTAAGTAATCCCTCACTCACACACATTCATAATCAGTGACAGATACATAATTAATCCCACACTCACCCACAGTAACAGACGCTGACAGACACAGACCTAATCCCATACTCACACACAGTAACAGACACTGACAGACACAGACCTAATCCCACACTCACACTGTAACAGATGCAGAATTAATCCCACACTCACACACTGTAACAGACGCTGACAGATACAGAATTAATCCCACACTCACACACAGTAACAGACACTGACAGATACAGAACTAATCCCACAGTCACACACAGTAACAGACACTGACAGATACTGAATTAATCCCACAGTCACACACAGTAACAGACACTGACAGATGCAGAATTAATCTCACACTCACACTCTGTAACAGACTCCTGACAGATGCAGAATTAATCCCACACTCACACTCTGTAACAGACACTGACAGATCCAGAAATAATCCCACACACTCACAGAGTAACAGACAGTGACAGATACAGAATTAATCCCACACTCAGACACAGTAACAGACACTGACAGATACAGAACTAATCCCACACTCACACAGTAACAGACAGTGACAGAAACAGAACTAATCCCATACTGACACACAATAATAGAGAGTCACAGGTACATAAGTAATCCCTCACTCACACACATTCATAATCAGTGACAGATACACAATTAATCCCACACTCACCCACAGTAAAAGACGCAGACAGACACAGACCTAATCCCACACTCACACACAGTAACAGACACTGACAGACACAGACCTAATCTAACACTCACACACAGTAACAGATGCAGAGTTAATCCCACACTCACAACCTGTAACAGACGCTGACAGATACAGAATTAATCCCACACTCACACACAGTAACAGACACTGACAGATCCAGAATTAATCCCACACTCACATACAGTAACAGACACTAACAGATGCAGCATTAATCCCACACTCACACACAGTAACAGACACTGACAGATGCAGAGTTAATCCCACACTCACACTCTGTAACAGACACTGACAGATACAGAACTAATCCCACAGTCACACACAGTAACCGACACTGACAGATGCAGAGTTAATCCCACACTCACACTCTGTAACAGACACTGACAGATACAGAACTAATCCCACAGTCACACACAGTAACAAACACTGACAGATACTGAATTAATCCCACACTCTCACACAGTAACAGACAGTGACAGATACAGAATTAATCCCACACTCAGACACAGTAACAGACACTGACAGATGCAGAATTAATCCCACACTCACACACTGTCACAGACACTGACAGATACAGAATTAATCCCGCACACACACACAGTAACAGACACTGAGAGATACAGAATTAAGCCCACACTCACACAGTAACAGACACTGACAGATACAGAATAAATCCCACACTCACTCACAGCAACAGTCACTGACAGATACAGAGCTAATCCCACACTCACAGAGAGTAACAGACAGTGACAGATACAGAATTAATCCCACACTCACACACAGTAACAAACACTGACAGATACAGACCTAATCCCACACTCACACACAGTAACAGAAACTGATAGACACAGAACTAATCCCTCAGTCACACACAGTAACAGACACTGACAGATACTGAATTAATCCCACACTCACACACAGTAACAGACACTGACAGATGCAGAATTAATCCCAACCTCCCGCACTGCAACAGACGTTGACAGATACAGAATTGATCCCACACTCACACACAGTAACCGACAATGACAGATACAGAATTAATCCCAAACTCACACACAGTAACAGACACTGACAGATACAGAACTAATCCCATACTCACAAACAGTAACAGACACCGACAGATACAGAATTAATCCCACAATCAGACACAGTAACAGACGCTGATAGATACAGAATTAATCCCACACTCTCACACAGTAACAGACACTGATAGATACAGAATTAATCCTACCCTCTGACACAGTAACAGACACTGACAGATACAGAAGTAATCCCACACGCACACACAGTAACAGACACTGACAGATACAGAATTAATCCCACACTCACACACAGTAACAGACAAGACAGATGCAGAATTAATCCCACACTCACACACAGTCACAGACAGTGACAGAAACAGAACTAATCCCATACTGACACACAGTAATAGAGAGTCACAGGTACATAAGTAACCCCTCACTCACACACATTCATAATCAGTGACAGATACATAATTAATCCCACACTCACCCACAGTAACAGACGCTGACAGACACAGACCTAATCCCACACTCACACACAGTAACAGATGCAGAATTAATCCCACACTCACACACTGTAACAGACGCTGACAGATACAGAAATAATCCCACACTCACACGCAGTAACAGACACTGACAGATACAGACCTAATCCCACACTCACACTCAGTAACAGACACTGACAGATACAGAACTAATCCCACAGTCACACACAGTAACAGACACTGACAAATGCAGCATTAATCCCACACTCACACGCAGTAACAGACACTGACAGATACAGACCTAATCCCACACTCACACACAGTAACAGACACTGACAGATACAGAACTAATCCCACAGTCACACACAGTAACAGACACTGACAGATGCAGCATCAATCCCACACTCACACACAGTAACAGACACTGACAGATGCAGAATTAATCCCACACTCACACTCTGTAACAGACACTGACAGATCAAGAATTAATCCCACACTCTCACACAGTAACAGACAGTGACAGATACAGAATTAACCCCACACTCAGACGCAGTAACAGACACTGACAGATGCAGAATTAATCCCACACTCGCACACTGTAACAGACACTGACAGATACAGAATTAATCCCGCACACACACACAGTAACAGACACTGAGAGATACAGAATTAAGCCCACACTCACACAGTAACAGACACTGACAGATACAGAATAAATCCCACACTCACTCACAGCGACAGTCACTGACAGATACAGAGCTAATCCCACACTCACCGAGAGTAACAGACACTGACAGATACAGAATTAATCCCACATTCACACACAGTAACAGACACTGACAGATAAAGTCCTAATCCCACACTCACACACAGTAACAGAAACTGATAGACACAGAACTAATCCCTCAGTCACACACAGTAACAGACACTGACAGATACAGAAGCAATCCCACACTCACAAACAGTAACAGACACTGACAGATACAGAACTAATCCCACTCTCACACACAGTAACAGACAGTGAAAGATACTGAATTAATCCCACACTCACCCACAGTAACAGACACTGACAGACACAGACCTAATCTAACACTCACACACAGTAACAGATGCAGAGTTAATCCCACACTCACAACCTGTAACAGACGCTGACAGATACAGAATTAATCCCACACTCACACACAGTAACAGACACTAACAGATGCAGCATTAATCCCACACTCACACACAGTAACAGACACTGACAGATGCAGCATTAATCCCACACTCACACACAGTAACAGACACTGACAGATGCAGAGTTAATCCCACACTCACACTCTGTAACAGACACTGACAGATACAGAACTAATCCCACAGTCACACACAGTAACAGACACTGACAGATACTGAATTAATCCCACACTCACACACAGTAACAGACACTGACAGATGCAGAATTAATCCCACACTCACACACAGTAACAGACACTGACAGATGCAGCATTAATCCCACACTCACACACAGTAACCGACACTGACAGATGCAGAGTTAATCCCACACTCACACTCTGTAACAGACACTGACAGATACAGAACTAATCCCACAGTCACACACAGTATCAAACACTGACAGATACTGAATTAATCCCACACTCTCACACCGTAACAGACAGTGACAGATACAGAATTAATCCCACACTCAGACACAGTAACAGACACTGACAGATGCAGAATTAATCCCACACTCACACACTGTCACAGACACTGACAGATACAGAATTAATCCCGCACACACACACAGTAACAGACACTGAGAGATACAGAATTAAGCCCACACTCACACAGTAACAGACACTGACAGATACAGAATAAATCCCACACTCACTCACAGCAGCAGTCACTGACAGATACAGAGCTAATCCCACACTCACAGAGAGTAACAGACACTGACAGATACTGAATTAAACCCACACTCTCACACAGTAAAACACTGACAGATACAGAATTAATCCCAAACTCACACACAGTAACAGACACTGACAGATACAGAACTAATCCCACTCTCACACACAGTAACAGACACTGACAGATACTGAATTAATCCCACACTCTCACACAGTAACAGACACCGACAGATGCAGAATTAATCCCACACTCACACACTGTAACAGACACTGACAGATACAGAATTAATCCCACACTCTCACACAGTAACAGACACTGATAGATACAGAATTAATCCCACCCTCTCACACAGTAACAGACACTGACAGATACTGAATTAATCCCACACTCTCACACAGTAACAGACACCGACAGATGCAGAATTAATCCCACACTCACACACTGTAACAGACACTGACAGATACAGAATTAATCCCACACTCTCACACAGTAACAGACAGTGACAGATACAGAATTAATTCCGCACTCAGACACAGTAACAGACACTGACAGATGCAGAATTAATCCCACACTCACACACTGTAACAGACACGGACAGATACAGAATTAATCCCACACTCTCACACAGTAACAGACACTGCCAGATCCAGAATTAATCCCACTCTCACACACAGTAGCAGACACTGACAGATACTGAATTAAACCCACACTCTCACACAGTAAAACACTGACAGATACAGAATTAATCCCACACTCTCACACAGTAACAGACACTGATAGATACAGAATTAATCCCACCCTCTCACACAGTAACAGACAATGACAGATACAGAAGTAATCCAACACGCACACACAGTAACAGAAACTGACAGATACAGTATTAATCCCACACTCACACACAGTAACAGACAGTGACAGAAACAGAACTAATCGCACACTCACACACAGTAACAGACACTGACAGATACAGGATTAATCCCACAATCACACACTGTAACAGGCACTAACAGATAAAGAATTAATTCCACACTCTCACACAGTAACAGACACTGACAGAAACAGAATTAATCCCCCACTCACACACAGCAACAGACACTGACAGATACAGAACTAATCCCACACTCTCAGAGAGTAACAGACACTGACAGATACAGAATTAATTCGACACATACACACTGTAACAAACACTGGCAGATAGAGAATTAATCCCACAATCATACACAGTAACAGACACTGACAGATACAGAAGTAATCCCACAATCATACACAGTAACAGACACTGACAGATACAGAACTAATCCCACACTCACACAGTAACGGACAGTGACAGAAACAGAACTAATCCCATACTGACGCACAGTAATAGAGAGTCACAGGTACGTAAGTAATCCCTCACTCACACACATTCATAATCAGTGACAGATACATAATTAATCCCACACTCACCCACAGTAACAGACGCTGACAGACACAGACCTAATCCCACAATCACACACAGTAACAGACACTGACAGACACAGACCTAATCCCATACTCACACACAGTAACAGACACTGACAGACACAGACCTAATCCCACACTCACACTGTAACAGATGCAGAATTAATCCCACACTCACACACTGTAACAGACGCTGACAGATACAGAATTAATCCCACACTCACACACAGTAACAGACACTGACAGATACAGAACTAATCCCACAGTCACACACAGTAACAGACACTGACAGATACTGAATTAATCCCACAGTCACACACAGTAACAGACACTGACAGATGCAGAATTAATCTCACACTCACACTCTGTAACAGACTCCTGACAGATGCAGAATTAATCCCACACTCACACTCTGTAACAGACACTGACAGATCCAGAAATAATCCCACACACTCACAGAGTAACAGACAGTGACAGATACAGAATTAATCCCACACTCAGACACAGTAACAGACACTGACAGATACAGAACTAATCCCACACTCACACAGTAACAGACAGTGACAGAAACAGAACTAATCCCATACTGACACACAATAATAGAGAGTCACAGGTACATAAGTAATCCCTCACTCACACACATTCATAATCAGTGACAGATACACAATTAATCCCACACTCACCCACAGTAAAAGACGCAGACAGACACAGACCTAATCCCACACTCACACACAGTAACAGACGCTGACAGACACAGACCTAATCTAACACTCACACACAGTAACAGATGCAGAGTTAATCCCACACTCACAACCTGTAACAGACGCTGACAGATACAGAATTAATCCCACACTCACACACAGTAACAGACACTGACAGATCCAGAATTAATCCCACACTCACATACAGTAACAGACACTAACAGATGCAGCATTAATCCCACACTCACACACAGTAACAGACACTGACAGATGCAGAGTTAATCCCACACTCACACTCTGTAACAGACACTGACAGATACAGAACTAATCCCACAGTCACACACAGTAACAGACACTGACAGATACTGAATTAATCCCACACTCACACACAGTAACAGACACTGACAGATGCAGAATTAATCCCACACTCACACACAGTAACAGACACTGACCGATGCAGCATTAATCCCACACTCACACACAGTAACCGACACTGACAGATGCAGAGTTAATCCCACACTCACACTCTGTAACAGACACTGACAGATACAGAACTAATCCCACAGTCACACACAGTAACAAACACTGACAGATACTGAATTAATCCCACACTCTCACACAGTAACAGACAGTGACAGATACAGAATTAATCCCACACTCAGACACAGTAACAGACACTGACAGATGCAGAATTAATCCCACACTCACACACTGTCACAGACACTGACAGATACAGAATTAATCCCGCACACACACACAGTAACAGACACTGAGAGATACAGAATTAAGCCCACACTCACACAGTAACAGACACTGACAGATACAGAATAAATCCCACACTCACTCACAGCAACAGTCACTGACAGATACAGAGCTAATCCCACACTCACAGAGAGTAACAGACAGTGACAGATACAGAATTAATCCCACACTCACACACAGTAACAAACACTGACAGATACAGACCTAATCCCACACTCACACACAGTAACAGAAACTGATAGACACAGAACTAATCCCTCAGTCACACACAGTAACAGACACTGACAGATACTGAATTAATCCCACACTCACACACAGTAACAGACACTGACAGATGCAGAATTAATCCCAACCTCCCGCACTGCAACAGACGTTGACAGATACAGAATTGATCCCACACTCACACACAGTAACCGACAATGACAGATACAGAATTAATCCCAAACTCACACACAGTAACAGACACTGACAGATACAGAACTAATCCCATACTCACAAACAGTAACAGACACCGACAGATACAGAATTAATCCCACAATCAGACACAGTAACAGACGCTGATAGATACAGAATTAATCCCACACTCTCACACAGTAACAGACACTGATAGATACAGAATTAATCCTACCCTCTGACACAGTAACAGACACTGACAGATACAGAAGTAATCCCACACGCACACACAGTAACAGACACTGACAGATACAGAATTAATCCCACACTCACACACAGTAACAGACAAGACAGATGCAGAATTAATCCCACACTCACACACAGTCACAGACAGTGACAGAAACAGAACTAATCCCATACTGACACACAGTAATAGAGAGTCACAGGTACATAAGTAACCCCTCACTCACACACATTCATAATCAGTGACAGATACATAATTAATCCCACACTCACCCACAGTAACAGACGCTGACAGACACAGACCTAATCCCACACTCACACACAGTAACAGATGCAGAATTAATCCCACACTCACACACTGTAACAGACGCTGACAGATACAGAAATAATCCCACACTCACACGCAGTAACAGACACTGACAGATACAGACCTAATCCCACACTCACACTCAGTAACAGACACTGACAGATACAGAACTAATCCCACAGTCACACACAGTAACAGACACTGACAAATGCAGCATTAATCCCACACTCACACGCAGTAACAGACACTGACAGATACAGACCTAATCCCACACTCACACACAGTAACAGACACTGACAGATACAGAACTAATCCCACAGTCACACACAGTAACAGACACTGACAGATGCAGCATCAATCCCACACTCACACACAGTAACAGACACTGACAGATGCAGAATTAATCCCACACTCACACTCTGTAACAGACACTGACAGATCAAGAATTAATCCCACACTCTCACACAGTAACAGACAGTGACAGATACAGAATTAACCCCACACTCAGACGCAGTAACAGACACTGACAGATGCAGAATTAATCCCACACTCGCACACTGTAACAGACACTGACAGATACAGAATTAATCCCGCACACACACACAGTAACAGACACTGAGAGATACAGAATTAAGCCCACACTCACACAGTAACAGACACTGACAGATACAGAATAAATCCCACACTCACTCACAGCGACAGTCACTGACAGATACAGAGCTAATCCCACACTCACCGAGAGTAACAGACACTGACAGATACAGAATTAATCCCACATTCACACACAGTAACAGACACTGACAGATAAAGACCTAATCCCACACTCACACACAGTAACAGAAACTGATAGACACAGAACTAATCCCTCAGTCACACACAGTAACAGACACTGACAGATACAGAAGCAATCCCACACTCACAAACAGTAACAGACACTGACAGATACAGAACTAATCCCACTCTCACACACAGTAACAGACAGTGACAGATACTGAATTAATCCCACACTCACCCACAGTAACAGACGCTGACAGACACAGACCTAATCCCACACTCACACACAGTAACAGACACTGACAGACACAGACCTAATCCCGCACTCACACACAGTAACAGATGCAGAATTAATCCCACACTCACACACTGTAACAGACGCTGAAAGATACAGAAATAATCCCACACTCACACGCAGTAACAGACACTGACAGATACAGAAGTAATCCCACACTCACACACAGTAACAGACACTGACGGATACAGATCTAATCCCATACTCACAAACAGTAACAGACACTGACAGATACAGAACTAATCCCACTCTCACACACAGTAACAGACACTGACAGATACTGAATTAATCCCACACTCTCACACAGTAACAGACACCGACAGATACTGAATTAATCCCACAATCAGACACAGTAACAGACACTGATAGATACAGAATTAATCCCACACTCTCACACAGTAACAGACACTGATAGATACAGAATTAATCCCACCCTCTCACACAGTAACAGACACTGACAGATACAGAAGTAATCCCACACGCACACACAGTAGCAGACACTGACAGATACAGAATTAATCCCACACTCACACACAGTAACAGACACTGACAGATACAGAAGTAATCCCACACTCACACACAGTAACAGACACTGACGGATACAGATCTAATCCCATACTCACAAACAGTAACAGACACTGACAGATACAGAACTAATCCCACTCTCACACACAGTAACAGACAGTGACAGATACTGAATTAATCCCACACTCACCCACAGTAACAGACGCTGACAGACACAGACCTAATCCCACACTCACACACAGTAACAGACACTGACAGACACAGACCTAATCCCACACTCACACACAGTAACAGATGCAGAATTAATCCCACACTCACACACTGTAACAGACGCTGACAGATACAGAAATAATCCCACACTCACACGCAGTAACAGACACTGACAGATACAGACCTAATCCCAAACTCACACACAGTAACAGACACTGACAGATACAGAACTAATCCCACAGTCACACACAGTAACAGACACTGACAGATGCAGCATTAATCCCGCACTCACACACTGTAACAGACACTGACAGATGCAGAATTAATCCCACACTCACACTCTGTAACAGACACTGACAGATCAAGAATTAATCCCACACTCTCACACAGTAACAGACAGTGACAGATACAGAATTAACCCCACACTCAGACGCAGTAACAGACACTGACAGATGCAGAATTAATCCTACACTCGCACACTGTAACAGACACTGACAGATAAAGAATTAATCCCGCACACACACACAGTAACAGACACTGAGAGATACAGAATTAAGCCCACACTCACACAGTAACAGACACTGACAGATACAGAATAAATCCCACACTCACTCACAGCAACAGTCACTGACAGATACAGAGCTAATCCCACAATCACCGAGAGTAACAGACACTGACAGATACAGACCTAATCCCACACTCACACACAGTAGCAGAAACTGATAGACACAGAACTAATCCCTCAGTCACACACAGTAACAGACACTGACAGATACAGAAGTAATCCCACACTCACACACAGTAACAGACACTGACGGATACAGAACTAATCCCATACTCACAAACAGTAACAGACACTGACAGATACAGAACTAATCCCACTCTCACACACAGTAACAGACACTGACAGATACTGAATTAATCCCACACTCTCACACAGTAACAGACACCGACAGATACTGAATTAATCCCACAATCAGACACAGTAACAGACACTGATAGATACAGAATTAATCCCACACACTCACACAGTAACAGACACTGATAGATACAGAATTAATCCCACCCTCTCACACAGTAACAGACACTGACAGATACAGAAGTAATCCCACACGCACACACAGTAGCAGACACTGACAGATACAGAATTAATCCCAAACTCACACACAGTAACAGACATGACAGATGCAGAATTAATCCCAAACTCACACACAGTAACAGACAGTGACAGAAACAGAACTAATCCCATACTGACACACAGTAATAGAGAGTCACAGGTACATAAGTAATCCCTCACTCACACACATTCATAATCAGTGACAGATACATAATTAATCCCACACTCACCCACAGTAACAAACGCTGACAGACACAGACCTAATCCCACACTCACACACAGTAACAGATGCAGAATTAATCCCACACTCACACTCAGTAACAGACGCTGACAGATACAGAAATAATCCCACACTCACACACAGTAACAGACACTGACAGATACAGAACTAATCCCACAGTCAAACACAGTAACAGACTCTGACAGATACTGAATTAATCCCACACTCACACACAGTAAAAGACACTCACAGATGCAGAATTAATCCCACACTCACACACAGTAACAGACACTGACAGATGCAGAATTTATCACACACTCACTCTCTGTAACAGACTCTGACAGATACAGAATTAATCCCACACTCTCACAAAGTAACAGACAGTGACAGATACAGAATTAATCCCACACTCAGACACAGTAACAGACACTGACAGATGCAGAATTAATCCCACACTCACACACTGTAACAGACACTGACAGATACAGAATTAATCCCGCACACACACACAGTAACAGACACTGACAGATCCAGAATTAATCCCACACGCTCACACAGAAACAGACAGTGACAGATACCGATTTAATCTCACACTCTCACACAGTAACAGACACTGATAGAGATAGAATTAATCCCACACTCTCACACAGTAACAGACACTGACAGATATAGTGGTAATCCCACACTCACACACAGTAACAGACACAGACAGATACAGAATTAATCCCACAATCTCACACAGTAACAGACACTGACAAATGCAGAATTAATCCCACACTCACACACTGTAACAGACAATGACAGATGCAGAATTAATCCCACACTCTCTCACAGTAACATACACTGACAGCTAGAGAATTAATCCCACATTCATACACAGTAACATACACTAATAGATACATAATCAATCCCAAGCTCACACTCTGTAACAGACACTGACAGATGCAGAATTAATCCCACACTCTCACACAGTAACAGACACTGACAGATGCAGAATTAATCCCACACTCACACACTGTAACAGACACTGACAGATACAGAATTAATCCCACACGCTCACACAGTATCAGACACTGCCAGATCCAGAATTAATCCCACGCTCACACACAGTAACAGACACTGACAGATACTGTATTAAACCCACACTCTCACACAGTAAAACACTGACAGATACAGAATTAATCCCAAACTCACACACAGTAACAGACACTGACAGATGCAGAACTAATCCCATACTCACAAATAGTAACAGACACTGACAGATACAGAACTAATCCCACTCTCACACACAGTAACAGACACTGACAGATACTGAATTAATCCCACACTCTCACACAGTAACAGACAGTGACAGATACAGAATTAATTCCGCACTCAGACACAGTAACAGACACTGACAGATGCAGAATTAATCCCACACTCACACTGTAACAGACACGGACAGATACAGAATTTATCCCACACTCTCACACAGTAACAGACACTGCCAGAACCAGAATTAATCCCACTCTCACACATAGTAACAGACACTGACAGATACTGAATTAAACCCACACTCTCACACAGTAAAACACTGACAGATACAGAATTAATCCCAAACTCACACACAGTAACAGACACTGACAGATACAGAACTAATCCCACTCTCACACACAGTAACAGACACTGACAGATACTGAATTAATCCCACACTCTCACACAGTAACAGACACCGACAGATGCAGAATTAATCCCACACTAACACACTGTAACAGACACTGACAGATACAGAATTAATCCCACACTCTCACACAGTAACAGACAGTGACAGATACAGAATTAATTCCGCACTCAGACACAGTAACAGACACTGACAGATGCAGAATTAATCCCACACTCACACACTGTAACAGACACGGACAGATACAGAATTAATCCCACACTCTCACACAGTAACAGACACTGCCAGATCCAGAATTAATCCCACTCTCACACACAGGAGCAGACACTGACAGATACTGAATTAATCCCACACTCACACACTGTAACAGACACTGACAGATACAGAATTAATCCCACACTCTCACACAGTAACAGACAGTGACAGATGCAGAATTAATTCCGCACTCAGACACTGTAACAGACACGGACAGATACAGAATTAATCCCACACTCACACACTGTAACAGACACTGACAGACACAGAATTAATCCCACACTCTCACACAGTAACTGACAGTGACAGATACAGAATTAATTCCGCACTCAGACACAGTAACAGACACTGACAGATGCAGAATTAATCCCACACTCACACTGTAACAGACACGGACAGATACAGAATTAATCCCAAACTCACACACAGTAACAGACACTGACAGATACAGAACTAATCCCACTCTCACACACAGTAACAGACACTGACAGACACTGAATTAATCCCACACTCTCACACAGTAACAGACACCGACAGATGCAGAATTAATCCCACACTCACACACTGTAACAGACACTGACAGATACAGAATTAATCCCACACTCTCACACAGTAACAGACAGTGACAGATACAGAATTAATTCCGCACTCAGACACAGTAACAGACACTGACAGATGCAGAATTAATCCCACACTCACACACTGTAACAGACACGGACAGATACAGAATTAATCCCACACTCTCACACAGTAACAGACACTGCCAGATCCAGAATTAATCCCACTCTCACACACAGTAGCAGACACTGACAGATACTGAATTAAACCCACACTCTCACACAGTAAAACACTGACAGATACAGAATTAATCCCACACTCTCACACAGTAACAGACACTGATAGACACAGAATTAATCCCACCCTCTCACCCAGTAACAGACACTGACAGATACAGAAGTAATCCAACACGCACACACAGTAACAGAAACTGACAGATACAGAATTAATCCCACACTCACACACAGTAACAGACAGTGACAGAAACAGAACTAATCGCACACTCACACACAGTAACAGACACTGACAGATACAGGATTAATCCCACAATCACACACTGTAACAGGCACTAACAGATAAAGAATTAATTCCACACTCTCACACAGTAACAGACACTGACAGATACAGAATTAATCCCCCACTCACACACAGCAACAGACACTGACAGATACAGAACTAATCCCACACTCTCAGAGAGTAACAGACACTGACAGATACAGAATTAATCCCACACATACACACTGTGACAAACACTGGCAGATAGAGAATTAATCCCACAATCATACACAGTAACAGACACTGACAGATACAGAAGTAATCCCACACTCACACACAGTAACAGACACTGACAGATGCAGAATTAATCCCACACTCACACACAGTAACAGACACTGACAGATACAGAATTAATCCCACACTCACACACAGTAACAGACACTGACAGATACAGAACTAATCCCACACACACACAGTAACGGACAGTGACAGAAACAGAACTAATCCCTTACTGACACACAGTAATAGAGAGTCACAGGTACGTAAGTAATCCCTCACTCACTCACATTCATAATCAGTGACAGATACAGAATTAATCCCACACTCACCCACAGTAACAGACGCTAACAGACACAGACCTAATCCCATACTCACACACAGTAACAGACACTGACAGACACAGACCTAATCCCACACTCACACTGTAACAGATGCAGAATTAATCCCACACTCACACACTGTAACAGACGCTGACAGATCCAGAATTAATCCCACTCTCACACACAGGAGCAGACACTGACAGATACTGAATTAATCCCACACTCACACACTGTAACAGACACTGACAGATACAGAATTAATCCCACACTCTCACACAGTAACAGACAGTGACAGATGCAGAATTAATTCCGCACTCAGACACTGTAACAGACACGGACAGATACAGAATTAATCCCACACTCACACACTGTAACAGACACTGACAGACACAGAATTAATCCCACACTCTCACACAGTAACTGACAGTGACAGATACAGAATTAATTCCGCACTCAGACACAGTAACAGACACTGACAGATGCAGAATTAATCCCACACTCACACTGTAACAGACACGGACAGATACAGAATTAATCCCAAACTCACACACAGTAACAGACACTGACAGATACAGAACTAATCCCACTCTCACACACAGTAACAGACACTGACAGACACTGAATTAATCCCACACTCTCACACAGTAACAGACACCGACAGATGCAGAATTAATCCCACACTCACACACTGTAACAGACACTGACAGATACAGAATTAATCCCACACTCTCACACAGTAACAGACAGTGACAGATACAGAATTAATTCCGCACTCAGACACAGTAACAGACACTGACAGATGCAGAATTAATCCCACACTCACACACTGTAACAGACACGGACAGATACAGAATTAATCCCACACTCTCACACAGTAACAGACACTGCCAGATCCAGAATTAATCCCACTCTCACACACAGTAGCAGACACTGACAGATACTGAATTAAACCCACACTCTCACACAGTAAAACACTGACAGATACAGAATTAATCCCACACTCTCACACAGTAACAGACACTGATAGACACAGAATTAATCCCACCCTCTCACCCAGTAACAGACACTGACAGATACAGAAGTAATCCAACACGCACACACAGTAACAGAAACTGACAGATACAGAATTAATCCCACACTCACACACAGTAACAGACAGTGACAGAAACAGAACTAATCGCACACTCACACACAGTAACAGACACTGACAGATACAGGATTAATCCCACAATCACACACTGTAACAGGCACTAACAGATAAAGAATTAATTCCACACTCTCACACAGTAACAGACACTGACAGATACAGAATTAATCCCCCACTCACACACAGCAACAGACACTGACAGATACAGAACTAATCCCACACTCTCAGAGAGTAACAGACACTGACAGATACAGAATTAATCCCACACATACACACTGTGACAAACACTGGCAGATAGAGAATTAATCCCACAATCATACACAGTAACAGACACTGACAGATACAGAAGTAATCCCACACTCACACACAGTAACAGACACTGACAGATGCAGAATTAATCCCACACTCACACACAGTAACAGACACTGACAGATACAGAATTAATCCCACACTCACACACAGTAACAGACACTGACAGATACAGAACTAATCCCACACACACACAGTAACGGACAGTGACAGAAACAGAACTAATCCCTTACTGACACACAGTAATAGAGAGTCACAGGTACGTAAGTAATCCCTCACTCACTCACATTCATAATCAGTGACAGATACAGAATTAATCCCACACTCACCCACAGTAACAGACGCTAACAGACACAGACCTAATCCCATACTCACACACAGTAACAGACACTGACAGACACAGACCTAATCCCACACTCACACTGTAACAGATGCAGAATTAATCCCACACTCACACACTGTAACAGACGCTGACAGATACAGAACTAATCCCACAGTCACACACAGTAACAGACACTGACAGATACTGAATTAATCCCACAGTCACACACAGTAACAGACACTGACAGATGCAGAATTAATCTCACACTCACACACAGTAACAGACACTGACAGATCCAGAAATAATCCCACACTCTCACAGAGTAACAGACACTGACAGATACTGAATTAATCCCACACTCTCACACAGTAACAGACAGTGACAGAAACAGAATTAATTCCGCACTCAGACACAGTAACAGACACTGACAGATGCAGAATTAATCCCACACTCACACTGTAACAGACACGGACAGATACAGAATTAATCCCACACTCTCACACAGTAACAGACACTGCCAGATCCAGAATTAATCCCACTCTCACACACAGTAACAGACACTGACAGATGCAGAATTAATCTCACACTCACACACAGTAACAGACACTGACAGATCCAGAAATAATCCCTCACTCTCACAGAGTAACAGACAGTGACAGATACAGAATTAATCCCACACTCAGACACAGTAACAGACACTGACAGATACAGAACTAATCCCACACTCACACAGTAACAGACAGTGACAGAAACAGAACTAATCCCATACTGACACACAATAATAGAGAGTCACAGGTACATAAGTAATCCCTCAATCACACACATTCATAATCAGTGACAGATACATAATTAATCCCACACTAACCCACAGTAAAAGACGCAGACAGACACAGACCTAATCCCACACTCACACACAGTAACAGACACTGACAGACACAGACCTAATCTAACACTCACACACAGTAACAGATGCAGAATTAATCCCACACTCACACAGTGTAACAGACGCTGACAGATACAGAATTAATCCCACACTCACACACAGTAACAGACACTGACAGATCCAGAATTAATCCCACACTCACATACAGTAACAGACACTAACAGATGCAGCATTAATCCCACACTCACACACAGTAACAGACACTGACAGATGCAGAGTTAATCCCACACTCACACTCTGTAACAGACACTGACAGATACAGAACTAATCCCACAGTCACACACAGTAACAAACACTGACAGATACTGAATTAATCCCACACTCAGACATAGTAACAGACACTGACAGATACAGAACTAATCCCACACTCACACAGTAACAGACAGTGACAGAAACAGAACTAATCCCATACTGACACACAATAATAGAGAGTCACAGGTACATAAGTAATCCCTCATTCACACACATTCATAATCAGTGACAGATACATAATTAATCCCACACTAACCCACAGTAAAAGACGCAGACAGACACAGACCTAATCCCACACTCACACACAGTAACAGACACTGACAGACACAGACCTAATCTAACACTCACACACAGTAACAGATGCAGAATTAATCCCACACTCACACAGTGTAACAGACGCTGACAGATACAGAATTAATCCCACACTCACACACAGTAACAGACACTGACAGATCCAGAATTAATCCCACACTCACATACAGTAACAGACACTAACAGATGCAGCATTAATCCCACACTCACACACAGTAACAGACACTGACAGATGCAGAGTTAATCCCACACTCACACTCTGTAACAGACACTGACAGAAACAGAACTAATCCCACAGTCACACACAGTAACAGACACTGACAGATACTGAATTAATCCCACACTCACACACAGTAACAGACACTGACAGATGCAGAATTAATCCCACACTCACACACAGTAACAGACACTGACAGATGCAGCATTAATCCCACACTCACACACAGTAACAGACACTGACAGAGGCAGAGTTAATCCCACACTCACACTCTGCAACAGACACTGACAGATACAGAATTAATCCCACACTCTCACACAGTAACAGACAGTGACAGATACAGAATTAATGCCACACTCAGACACAGTAACAGACACTGACAGATGCAGAATTAATCCCACACTCACACACTGTCACAGACACTGACAGACACAGAATTAATCCCGCACACACACACAGTAACAGACACTGAGAGATACAGATTTAAGCCCACACTCACACAGTAACAGACACTGACAGATACAGAATAAATCCCACACTCACTCACAGCAACAGTCACTGACAGATACAGAGCTAATCCCACACTCACAGAGAGTAACAGACAGTGACAGATACAGAATTAATCCCACACTCAAACACAGTAACAGAAACTGACAGATACAGACCTAATCCCACACTCACACACAGTAACAGAAACTGATAGACACAGAACTAATCCCTCAGTCACACACAGTAACAGACACTGACAGATACTGAATTAATCCCACACTCAAACACAGTAACAGACACTGACAGATGCAGAATTAATCCCAACCTCCCACACTGCAACAGACGTTGACAGATACAGAATTGATCCCACACTCACACACAGTAACAGACAATGACAGATACAGAATTAATCCCAAACTCACACACAGTAACAGACACTGACAGATACAGAACTAATCCCATACTCACAAACAGTAACAGACACCGACAGATACAGAATTAATCCCACAATCAGACACAGTAAGAGACGCTGATAGATACAGAATAAATCACACACTCTCACACAGTAACAGACACTAATAGATACAGAATTAATCCTACCCTCTCACACAGTAACAGACACTGACAGATACAGAATTAATCCCACACTCACACTCAGTAACAGACAAGACAGATGCAGAATTAATCCCACACTCACACACAGTCACAGACAGTGACAGAAACAGAACTAATCCCATACTGACACACAGTAATAGAGAGTCACAGGTACATAAGTAATCCCTCACTCACACACATTCATAATCAGTGACAGATACATAATTAATCCCACACTCACCCACAGTAACAGACGCTGACAGACACAGACCTAATCCCACACTCACACACAGTAACAGACACTGACAGACACAGACCTAATCCCACACTCACACACAGTAACAGATGCAGAATTAATCCCACACTCACACACTGTAACAGACGCTGACAGATACAGAAATAATCCCACACTCACACGCAGTAACAGACACTGACAGATGCAGACCTAATCCCACACTCACACACAGTAACAGACACTGACAGATACAGAACTAATCCCACACTCACACTCAGGAACAGACACTGACAGATGCAGAATTAATCCCACACTCACACACTGTAACAGACGCTGACAGATACAGAATTAATCCCACACTCACACACAGTAACAGACACTGACAGATCCAGAATTAATCCCACACTCACATACAGTAACAGACACTAACAGATGCAGCATTAATCCCACACTCACACACAGTAACAGACACTGACAGATGCAGAGTTAATCCCACACTCACACTCTGTAACAGACACTGACAGATACAGAACTAATCCCACAGTCACACACAGTAACAGACACTGACAGATACTGAATTAATCCCACACTCACACACAGTAACAGACACTGACAGATGCAGAATTAATCCCACTCTCACACACAGTAACAGACACTGACAGATGCAGCATTAATCCCACACTCACACACAGTAACAGACACTGACAGAGGCAGAGTTAATCCCACACTCACACTCTGTAACAGACACTGACAGATACAGAATTAATCCCACACTCTCACACAGTAACAGACAGTGACAGATACAGAATTAATCCCACACTCAGACACAGTAACAGACACTGACAGATGCAGAATTAATCCCACACTCACACACTGTCACAGACACTGACAGATACAGAATTAATCCCGCACACACACACAGTAACAGACACTGAGAGATACAGAATTAAGCCCACACTCACACAGTAACAGACACTGACAGATACAGAATAAATCCCACACTCACTCACAGCAACAGTCACTGACAGATACAGAGCTAATCCCACACTCACACACAGTAACAGAAACTGACAGATACAGACCTAATCCCACACTCACACACAGTAACAGAAACTGATAGACACAGAACTAATCCCTCAGTCACACACAGTAACAGACACTGACAGATACTGGATTAATCCCACACTCACACACAGTAACAGACACTGACAGATGCAAAATTAATCCCAACCTCCCACACTGCAACAGACGTTGACAGATACAGAATTGATCCCACACTCACACGCAGTAACAGACAATGACAGATACAGAATTAATCCCAAACTCACAAACAGTAACAGACACCGACAGATACAGAATTAATCCCACAATCAGACACAGTAACAGACGCTGATAGATACAGAATAAATCCCACACTCTCACACAGTAACAGACACTAATATATACAGAATTAATCCTACCCTCTCACACAGTAACAGACACTGACAGATACAGAATTAATCCCACACTCACACACAGTAACAGACAAGACAGATGCAGAATTAATCCCACACTCACACACAGTCACAGACAGTGACAGAAACAGAACTAATCCCATACTGACACACAGTAATAGAGAGTCACAGGTACATAAGTAATCCCTCACTCACACACATTCATAATCAGTGACAGATACATAATTAATCCCACACTCACCCACAGTAACAGACGCTGACAGACACAGACCTAATCCCACACTCACACACAGTAACAGACACTGACAGACACAGACCTAATCCCACACTCACACACAGTAACAGATGCAGAATTAATCCCACACTCACACACTGTAACAGACGCTGACAGATACAGAAATAATCCCACACTCACACGCAGTAACAGACACTGACAGATACAGACCTAATCCCACACTCACACACAGTAACAGACACTGACAGATACAGAACTAATCCCACACTCACACTCAGGAACAGACACTGACAGATGCAGAATTAATCCCACACTCACACTCTGTAACAGACACTGACAGATCAAGAATTAATCCCACACTCTCACACAGTAACAGACAGTGACAGATACAGAATTAACCCCACACTCAGACGCAGTAACAGACACTGACAGATGCAGAATTAATCCCACACTCGCACACTGTAACAGACACTGCCAGATCCAGAATTAATCCCACTCTCACACACAGTAACAGACACTGACAGATACTGTATTAAACCCACACTCTCACACAGTAAAACACTGACAGATACAGAATTAACCTCAAACTCACACACAGTAACAGACACTGACAGATGCAGAACTAATCCCATACTCACAAATAGTAACAGACACTGACAGATACAGAACTAATCCCACTCTCACACACAGTAACAGACACTGACAGATACAGAACTAATCCCACACTCACACTCAGGAACAGACACTGACAGATGCAGAATTAATCCCACACTCACACACTGTAACAGACGCTGACAGATACAGAATTAATCCCACACTCACACACAGTAACAGACACTGACAGATCCAGAATTAATCCCACACTCACATACAGTAACAGACACTAACAGATGCAGCATTAATCCCACACTCACACACAGTAACAGACACTGACAGATGCAGAGTTAATCCCACACTCACACTCTGTAACAGACACTGACAGATACAGAAATAATCCCACAGTCACACACAGTAACAGACACTGACAGATACTGAATTAATCCCACACTCACACACAGTAACAGACACTGACAGATGCAGAATTAATCCCACTCTCACACACAGTAACAGACACTGACAGATGCAGCATTAATCCCACACTCACACACAGTAACAGACACTGACAGAGGCAGAGTTAATCCCACACTCACACTCTGTAACAGACACTGACAGATACAGAATTAATCCCACACTCTCACACAGTAACAGACAGTGACAGATACAGAATTAATCCCACACTCAGACACAGTAACAGACACTGACAGATGCAGAATTAATCCCACACTCACACACTGTCACAGACACTGACAGATACAGAATTAATCCCGCACACACACACAGTAACAGACACTGAGAGATACAGAATTAAGCCCACACTCACACAGTAACAGACACTGACAGATACAGAATAAATCCCACACTCACTCACAGCAACAGTCACTGACAGATACAGAGCTAATCCCACACTCACACACAGTAACAGAAACTGACAGATACAGACCTAATCCCACACTCACACACAGTAACAGAAACTGATAGACACAGAACTAATCCCTCAGTCACACACAGTAACAGACACTGACAGATACTGGATTAATCCCACACTCACACACAGTGACAGACACTGACAGATGCAAAATTAATCCCAACCTCCCACACTGCAACAGACGTTGACAGATACAGAATTGATCCCACACTCACACACAGTAACAGACGCTGATAGATACAGAATAAATCCCACACTCTCACACAGTAACAGACACTAATATATACAGAATTAATCCTACCCTCTCACACAGTAACAGACACTGACAGATACAGAATTAATCCCACACTCACACACAGTAACAGACAAGACAGATGCAGAATTAATCCCACACTCACACACAGTCACAGACAGTGACAGAAACAGAACTAATCCCATACTGACACACAGTAATAGAGAGTCACAGGTACATAAGTAATCCCTCACTCACACACATTCATAATCAGTGACAGATACATAATTAATCCCACACTCACCCACAGTAACAGACGCTGACAGACACAGACCTAATCCCACACTCACACACAGTAACAGACACTGACAGACACAGACCTAATCCCACATTCACACACAGTAACAGATGCAGAATTAATCCCACACTCACACACTGTAACAGACGCTGACAGATACAGAAATAATCCCACACTCACACGCAGTAACAGACACTGACAGATACAGACCTAATCCCACACTCACACACAGTAACAGACACTGACAGATACAGAACTAATCCCACACTCACACTCAGGAACAGACACTGACAGATGCAGAATTAATCCCACACTCACACTCTGTAACAGACACTGACAGATCAAGAATTAATCCCACACTCTCACACAGTAACAGACAGTGACAGATACAGAATTAACCCCACACTCAGACGCAGTAACAGACACTGACAGATGCAGAATTAATCCCACACTCGCACACTGTAACAGACACTGCCAGATCCAGAATTAATCCCACTCTCACACACAGTAACAGACACTGACAGATACTGAATTAAACCCACACTCTCACACAGTAAAACACTGACAGATACAGAATTAATCCCAAACTCACACACAGTAACAGACACTGACAGATGCAGAACTAATCCCATACTCACAAATAGTAACAGACACTGACAGATACAGAACTAATCCCACTCTCACACACAGTAACAGACACTGACAGATACTGAATGAATCCCACACTCTCACACAGTAACAGACAGTGACAGATACAGAATTAATTCCGCACTCAGACACAGTAACAGACACTGACAGATGCAGAATTAATCCCACACTCACACTGTAACTGACACGGACAGATACAGAATTAATCCCACAATCTCACACAGTAACAGACACTGCCAGATCCAGAATTAATCCCACTCTCACACATAGAAACAGACACTGACAGATACTGAATTAAACCCACACTCTCACACAGTAAAACACTGACAGATACAGAATTAATCCCAAACTCACACACAGTAACAGACACTGACAGATACAGAACTAATCCCACTCTCACACACAGTAACAGACACTGACAGATACTGAATTAATCCCACACTCTCACACAGTAACAGACACCGACAGATGCAGAATTAATCCCACACTCACACACTGTAACAGACACTGACAGATACAGAATTAATCCCACACTCTCACACAGTAACAGACAGTGAGAGATAAAGAATTAATTCCGCACTCAGACACAGTAACAGACACTGACAGATGCAGAATTAATCCCACACTCACACACTGTAACAGACACGGACAGATACAGAATTAATCCCACACTCTCACACAGTAACAGACACTGCCAGATCCAGAATTAATCCCACTCTCACACACAGTAGCAGACACTGACAGATACTGAATTAATCCCACACTCACACACTGTAACAGACACGGACAGATACAGAATTAATCCCACACTCTCACACAGTAACAGACAGTGACAGATACAGAATTAATTCCGCACTCAGACATAGTAACAGACACTGACAGATGCAGAATTAATCCCACACTCACACTGTAACAGACACGGACAGATGCAGAATTAATCCCACACTCTCACACAGTAACAGACACTGCCAGATCCAGAATTAATCCCACTCTCACACACAGTAACAGACACTGACAGATACTGAATTAAACCCACACTCTCACACAGTAACACAATGACAGATACAGAATTAATCCCAAACTCACACACAGTAACAGACACTGACAGATACAGAACTAATCCCACTCTCACACACAGTAACAGACACTGACAGATACTGAATTAATCCCACACTCTCACACAGTAACAGACACCGACAGATGCAGAATTAATCCCACACTCACACACTGTAACAGACACTGACAGATACAGAATTAATCCCACACTCTCACACAGTAACAGACAGTGACAGATACAGAATTAATTCCGCACTCAGACACAGTAACAGACACTGACAGATGCAGAATTAATCCCACACTCACACACTGTAACAGACACGGACAGATACAGAATTAATCCCACACTCTCACACAGTAACAGACACTGCCAGATCCAGAATTAATCCCACTCTCACACACAGTAGCAGACACTGACAGATACTGAATTAAACCCACACTCTCACACAGTAAAACACTGACAGATACAGAATTAATCCCACACTCTCACACAGTAACAGACACTGATAGACACAGAATTAATCCCACCCTCTCACACAGTAACAGACACTGACAGATACAGAAGTAATCCAACACGCACACACAGTAACAGAAACTGACAGATACAGAATTAATCCCACACTCACACACAGTAACAGACAGTGACAGAAACAGAACTAATCGCACACTCACACACAGTAACAGACACTGACAGATACAGGATTAATCCCACAATCACACACTGTAACAGGCACTAACAGATAAAGAATTAATTCCACACTCTCACAAAGTAACAGACACTGACAGATACAGAATTAATCCCCCACTCACACACAGCAACAGACACTGACAGATACAGAACTAATCCCACACTCTCAGAGAGTAACAGACACTGACAGATACAGAATTAATCCCACACATACACACTGTAACAAACACTGGCAGATAGAGAATTAATCCCACAATCATACACAGTAACAGACACTGACAGATGCAGAATTAATCCCACACTCACACACAGTAACAGACACTGACAGATACAGAATTAATCCCACACTCACACACAGTAACAGACACTGACAGATACAGAACTAATCCCACACTCACACAGTAACGGACAGTGACAGAAACAGAACTAATCCCATACTGACACACAGTAATAGAGAGTCACAGGTACGTAAGTAATCCCTCACTCACACACATTCATAATCAGTGACAGATACATAATTAATCCCACACTCACCCACAGTAACAGACGCTGACAGACACAGACCTAATCCCATACTCACACACAGTAACAGACACTGACAGACACAGACCTAATCCCACACTCACACTGTAACAGATGCAGAATTATTCCCACACTCACACACTGTAACAGACGCTGACAGATACAGAATTAATCCCACACTCACACACAGTAACAGACACTGACAGATACAGAACTAATCCCACAGTCACACACAGTAACAGACACTGACAGATACTGAATTAATCCCACAGTCACACACAGTAACAGACACTGACAGATGCAGAATTAATCTCACACTCACACACAGTAACAGACTCCTGACAGATGCAGAATTAATCCCACACTCACACTCTGTAACAGACACTGACAGATCCAGAAATAATCCCACACTCTCACAGAGTAACAGACAGTGACAGATACAGAATTAATCCCACACTCAGACACAGTAACAGACACTGACAGATACAGAACTAATCCCACACTCACACAGTAACAGACAGTGACAGAAACAGAACTAATCCCATACTGACACACAATAATAGAGAGTCACAGGTACATAAGTAATCCCTCATTCACACACATTCATAATCAGTGACAGATACATAATTAATCCCACACGCACCCACAGTAAAAGACGCAGACAGACACAGACCTAATCTAACACTCACACACAGTAACAGTTGCAGAATTAATCCAACACTCACACACTGTAACAGACGCTGACAGATACAGAATTAATCCCACACTCACACACAGTAACAGACACTGACAGATCCAGAATTAATCCCACACTCACATACAGTAACAGACACTAACAGATGCAGCATTAATCCCACACTCACGCACAGTAACAGACACTGACAGATGCAGAGTTAATCCCACACTCACACTCTGTAACAGACACTGACAGATACAGAACTAATCCCACAGTCACACACAGTAACAGACACTGACAGATACTGAATTAATCCCACACTCACACACAGTAACAGACTCTGACAGATGCAGAATTAATCCCACACTCACACACAGTAACTGACACTGACAGATGCAGCATTAATCCCACAGTCACACACAGTAACAGACACTGACAGAGGCAGAGTTAATCCCAAACTCACACTCTGTAACAGACACTGACAGATACAGAATTAATCCCACACTCAGACACAGTAACAGACACTGACAGATGCAGAATTAATCCCACACTCATACACTGTCACAGACACTGACAGATACAGAATTAATCCCGCACACACACACAGTAACAGACACTGAGAGATACAGAATTAAGCCCACACTCACACAGTAACAGACACTGACAGATACAGAATAAATCCCACACTCACTGACAGCAACAGTCACTGACAGATACAGAGCTAATCCCACACTCACAGAGAGTAGCAGACAGTGACAGATACAGAATTAATCCCAACCTCCCACACTGCAACAGACGTTGACAGATACAGAATTGATCCCACACTCACACACACTAACAGAAAATGACAGATACAGAATTAATCCCAAACTCACACACAGTAACAGACACTGACAGATACAGAACTAATCCCATACTCACAAACAGTAACAGACACCGACAGATACAGAATTAATTCCACAATCAGACACAGTAACAGACGCTGATAGATACAGAATTAATCCCATACTCTCACACAGTAACAGACACTAATAGATACAGAATTAATCCTACCCTCTCACACAGTAACAGACACTGACAGATACAGAAGTAATCCCACACGCACACACAGTAACAGACACTGAAAGATACAGAATTAATCCCACACTCACACACAGTAACAGACAAGACAGATGCAGAATTAATCCCAAACTCACACACAGTAACAGACACTGACAGATACAGAAATAATGCCATACTCACAAACAGTAACAGACACCGACAGATACAGTATTAATCCCACAATCAGACACAGTAACAGACGCTGATAGATACAGAATTAATCCCACACTCTCACACAGTAACAGAAACTAATAGATACAGAATTAATCCTACCCTCTCACACAGTAACAGACACTGACAGATACAGAAGTAATCCCACACGCACACACAGTAACAGACACTGACAGATACAGAATTAATCCTACCCTCTCGCACAGTAACAGACACTGACAGATACTGAATTAAACCCACACTCTCACACAGTAAAACACTGACAGATACAGAATTAATCCCAAACTCACACACAGTAACAGACACTGACAGATACATAACTAATCCCACTCTCACACACAGTAACAGACACTGACAGATACTGAATTAATCCCACACTCTCACACAGTAACAGACACCGACAGATGCAGAATTAATCCCACACTCACACACTGTAACAGACACTGACAGATACAGAATTACTCCCACTCTCACACACAGTAGCAGACACTGACAGATACTGAATTAAACCCACACTCTCACACAGTAAAACACTGACAGATACAGAATTAATCCCACACTCTCACACAGTAACAGACACTGATAGACACAGAATTAATCCCACCCTCTCACACAGTAACAGACACTGACAGATACAGAAGTAATCCAACACGCACACACAGTAACAGAAACTGACAGATACAGAATTAATCCCACACTCACACACAGTAACAGACAGTGACAGAAACATAACTAATCGCACACTCACACACAGTAACAGACACTGACAGATACAGGATTAATCCCACAATCACACACTGTAACAGGCACTAACAGATGAAGAATTAATTCCACACTCTCACACAGTAACAGACACTGACAGATACAGAATTAATCCCCCACTCACACACAGCAACAGACACTGACAGATACAGAACTAATCCCACACTCTCAGAGAGTAACAGACACTGACAGATGCAGAATTAATCCCACACTCACACACAGTAACAGACACTGACAGATACAGAATTAATCCCACACTCACATACAGTAACAGACACTGACAGATACAGAACTAATCCCACACTCACACAGTAACGGACAGTGACAGAAACAGAACTAATCCCATACTGACACACAGTAATAGAGAGTCACAGGTACGTATGTAATCCCTCACTCACACACATTCATAATCAGTGACAGATACATAATTAATCCCACACTCACCCACAGTAACAGACGCTGACAGACACAGACCTAATCCCATACTCACACACAGTAACAGACACTGACAGACACAGACCTAATCCCACACTCACACTGTAACAGATGCAGAATTAATCCCACACTCACACACTGTAACAGACGCTGACAGATACAGAATTAATCCCACACTCACACACAGTAACAGACACTGACAGATACAGAACTAATCCCACAGTCACACACAGTAACAGACACTGACAGATACTGAATTAATCCCACAGTCACACACAGTAACAGACACTGACAGATGCAGAATTAATCTCACACTCACACACAGTAACAGACTCCTGACAGATGCAGAATTAATCCCACACTCACACTCTGTAACAGACACTGACAGATCCAGAAATAATCCCACACTCTCACAGAGTAACAGACAGTGACAGATACAGAATTAATCCCACACTCAGACACAGTAACAGACACTGACAGATACAGAACTAATCCCACACTCACACAGTAACAGACAGTGACAGAAACAGAACTAATCCCATACTGACACACAATAATAGAGAGTCACAGGTACATAAGTAATTCCTCATTCACACACATTCATAATCAGTGACAGATACATAATTAATCCCACACTCACCCGCAGTAAAAGACGCAGACAGACACAGACCTAATCCCACACTCACACACAGTAACAGACACTGACAGACACAGACCTAATCTAACACTCACACACAGTAACAGATGCAGAATTAATCCCACACTCACACACTGTAACAGACGCTGACAGATACAGAATTAATCCCACACTAACACACAGTAACAGACACTGACAGATCCAGAATTAATCCCACACTCACATACAGTAACAGACACTAACAGATGCAGCATTAATCCCACACTCACACACAGTAACAGACACTGACAGATGCAGAGTTAATCCCACACTCACACTCTGTAACAGACACTGACAGATGCAGAATTAATCCCACACTCACACACAGTAACAGACACTGACAGATGCAGCATTAATCCCACACTCACACACAGTAACAGACACTGACAGAGGCAGAGTTAATCCCACACTCACACTCTGTAACAGACACTGACAGATACAGAATTAATCCCACACTCTCACACAGTAACAGACAGTGACAGATACAGAATTAATCCCACACTCAGACACAGTAACAGACACTGACAGATGCAGAATTAATCCCACACTCACACACTGTCACAGACACTGACAGATACAGAATTAATCCCGCACACACACACAGTAACAGACACTGAGAGATACAGAATTAAGCCCACACTCACACAGTAACAGACACTGACAGATACAGAATAAATCCCACACTCACTCACAGCAACAGTCACTGACAGATACAGAGCTAATCCCACACTCACAGAGAGTAACAGACAGTGACAGATACAGAATTAATCCCACACTCACACACAGTAACAGAAACTGACAGATACAGACCTAATCCCACACTCACACACAGTAACAGAAACTGATAGACACAGAACTAATCCCTCAGTCACACACAGTAACAGACAATGACAGATACTGAATTAATCCCACACTCACACACAGTAACAGACACTGACAGATGCAGAATTAATCCCAACCTCCCACACTGCAACAGACGTTGACAGATACAGAATTGATCCCACACTCACACACAGTAACAGACAATAACAGATACAGAATTAATCCCAAACTCATACACAGTAACAGACACTGACAGATACAGAACTAATTCCATACTCACAAACAGTAACAGACACCGACAGATACAGAATTAATCCCACAATCAGACACAGTAACAGACGCTGATAGATACAGAATTAATCCCACACTCTCACACAGTAACAGACACTAATAGATACAGAATTAATCCTACCCTCTCACACAGTAACAGACACTGACAGATACAGAAGTAATCCAACACGCACACACAGTAACAGACACTGACAGATACAGAATTAATCCCACACTCACACACAGTAACAGACAAGACAGATGCAGAATTAATCCCACACTCACACACAGTCACAGACAGTGACAGAAACAGAACTAATCCCATACTGACACACAGTAATAGAGAGTCACAGGTACATAAGTAATCCCTCACTCACACACATTCATAATCAGTGACAGATACATAATTAATCCCACACTCACCCACAGTAACAGACGCTGACAGACACAGACCTAATCCCACACTCACACACAGTAACAGACACTGACAGACACAGACCTAATCCCACACTCACACACAGTAACAGATGCAGAATTAATCCCACACTCACACACTGTAACAGACGCTGACAGATACAGAAATAATCCCACACTCACACGCAGTAACAGACACTGACAGATACAGACCTAATCCCACACTCACACACAGTAACAGACACTGACAGATACAGAACTAATCCCACAGTCACACACAGTAACAGACACTGACAGATGCAGCATTAATCCCACACTCACACTCAGGAACAGACACTGACAGATGCAGAATTAATCCCACACTCACACTCTGTAACAGACACTGACAGATCAAGAATTAATCCCACACTCTCACACAGTAACAGACAGTGACATATACAGAATTAACCCCACACTCAGACGCAGTAACAGACACTGACAGATGCAGAATTAATCCCACACTCGCACACTGTAACAGACACTGACAGATACAGAATTAATCCCGCACACACACACAGTAACAGACACTGAGAGATACAGAATTAAACCCACACTCACACAGTAACAGACACTGACAGATACAGAATAAATCCCACACTCACTCACAGCAACAGTCACTGACAGATACAGAGCTAATCCCACACTCACCGAGAGTAACAGACACTGACAGATACAGAATTAATCCCACATTCACACACAGTAACAGACACTGACAGATACAGACCTAATCCCACACTCACACACAGTAACAGAAACTGATAGACACAGAACTAATCCCTCAGTCACACACAGTAACAGACACTGACAGATACAGAAGTAATCCCACACTCACACACAGTAACAGACACTGACAGATGCAGAATTAATCCCAACCTCCCACACTGCAACAGACGTTGACAGATACAGAATTGATCCCATACTCACACACAGTAACAGACAATGACAGATACAGAATTAATCCCAAACTCACACACAGTAACAGACACTGACAGATACAGAACTAATCCCATACTCACAAACAGTAACAGACACCGACAGATACAGAATTAATCCCACAATCAGACACAGTAACAGACGCTGATAGATACAGAATTAATCCCACACTCTCACACAGTAACAGACACTGATAGATACAGAATTAATCCTACCCTCTCACACAGTAACAGACACTGACAGATACAGAAGTAATCCCACACGCACACACAGTAACAGACACTGACAGATACAGAATTAATCCCACACTCACACACAGTAACAGACAAGACAGATGCAGAATTAATCCCACACTCACACGCAGTCACAGACAGTGACAGAAACAGAACTAATCCCATACTGACACACAGTAATAGAGAGTCACAGGTACATAAGTAATCCCTCACTCACACACATTCATAATCAGTGACAGATACATAATTAATCCCACACTCACCCACAGTAACAGACGCTGACAGACGCAGACCTAATCCGACACTCACACACAGTAACAGACACTGACAGACACAGACCTAATCCCACACTCACACACAGTAACAGATGCAGAATTAATCCCACACTCACACACTGTAACAGACACTGACAGATACAGAACTAATCCCACAGTCACACACAGTAGCAGACACTGACAGATGCAGCATTAATCCCACACTCACACACAGTAACAGACACTGACAGATGCAGAATTAATCCCACACTCACACTCTGTAACAGACACTGACAGATCAAGAATTAATCCCACACTCTCACACAGTACCAGACAGTGACAGATACAGAATTAACCCCACACTCAGACGCAGTAACAGACACTGACAGATGCAGAATTAATCCCACACTCGCACACTGTAACAGACACTGACAGATACAGAATTAATCCCGCACACACACACACAGTAACATACACTGAGAGATATAGAATTAAGCCCACACTCACACAGTAACAGACACTGAGAGATACAGAATAAATCCCACACTCACTCACAGCAACAGTCACTGACAGATACAGAGCTAATCCCACACTCACCGTGAGTAACAGACACTGACAGATACAGAATTAATCCCACATTCACACACAGTAACAGACACTGACAGATACAGACCTAATCCCACACTCACACACAGTAACAGAAACTGATAGACACAGAACTAATCCCTCAGTCACACACAGTAACAGACACTGACAGATACAGAAATAATCCCACACTCACACGCAGTAACAGACACTGACAGATACAGACCTAATCCCACACTCACACACAGTAACAGACACTGACAGATACAGAACTAATCCCACAGTCACACACAGTAACAGACACTGACAGATGCAGCATTAATCCCACACTCACACACAGTAACAGACACTGACAGATGCAGAATTAATCCCACACTCACACTCTGTAACAGACACTGACAGATCAAGAATTAATCCCACACTCTCACACAGTAACAGACAGTGACAGATACAGAATTAACCCCACACTCAGACGCAGTAACAGACACTGACAGATGCAGAATTAATCCCACACTCGCACACTGTAACAGACACTGACAGATACAGAATTAATCCCGCACACACACACAGTAACAGACACTGAGAGATACAGAATAAATCCCACACTCACTCACAGCAACAGTCACTGACAGATACAGAGCTAATCCCACACTCACCGTGAGTAACAGACACTGACAGATACAGAATTAATCCCACATTCACACACAGTAACAGACAATGACAGATACAGACCTAATCCCACACTCACACACAGTAACAGAAACTGATAGACACAGAACTAATCCCTCAGTCACACACAGTAACAGACACTGACAGATACTGAATTAATCCCACAATCAGACACAGTAACAGACACTGATAGATACAGAATTAATCCCACACTCTCACACAGTAACAGACACTGATAGATACATAATTAATCCCACCCTCTCACACAGTATCAGACACTGACAGATACAGAAGTAATCCCACACGCACACACAGTAGCAGACACTGACAGATACAGAATTAATCCCACACTCACACACAGTAACAGACATGACAGATGCAGAATTAATCCCACACTCTCTCACAGTAACAGACACTGACAGCTAGAGAATTAATCCCACATTCATACACAGTAACATACACTAATAGATACATAATCAATCCCAAGCTCACACTCTGTAACAGACACTGACAGATGCAGAATTAATCCCACACTCTCACACAGTAACAGACACTGACAGATGCAGAATTAATCCCACACTCACACACTGTAACAGACACTGACAGATACAGAATTAATCCCACACTCTCACACAGTAACAGACACTGCCAGATCCAGAACTAATCCCACTCTCACACACAGTAACAGACACTGACAGATACTGTATTAAACCCACACTCTCACACAGTAAAACACTGACAGATACAGAATTAATCCCCAACTCACACACAGTAACAGACAGTGACAGAAACAGAACTAATCCCATACTGACACACAGTAATAGAGAGTCACAGGTACATAAGTAATCCCTCACTCACACACATTCATAATCAGTGACAGATACATAATTAATCCCACACTCACACACAGTAACAGATGCAGAATTAATCCCACACTCACACACAGTAACAGACGCTGACAGATACAGAAATAATCCCACACTCACACACAGTAACAGACACTGACAGATACAGAACTAATCCCACAGTCAAACACAGTAACAGACTCTGACAGATACTGAATTAATCCCACACTCACACACAGTAACAGACACCCACAGATGCAGAATTAATCCCACACTCACACACAGTAACAGACACTGACAGATGCAGAATTTATCACACACTCACACTCTGTAACAGACTCTGACAGATACAGAATTAATCCCACACTCTCACAAAGTAACAGACAGTGACAGATACAGAATTAATCCCACACTCAGACACAGTAACAGACACTGACAGATGCAGAATTAATCCCACACTCACACACTGTAACAGACACTGACAGATACAGAATTAATCCCACACTTTCACACAGTAACAGACAGTGACAGATACCGATTTAATCTCACACTCTCACACAGTAACAGACACTGATAGAGATAGAATTAATCCCACACTCTCACACAGTAACAGACACTGACAGATATAGTGGTAAACCCACACTCACACACAGTAACAGACACTGACAGATACAGAATTAATCCCACAATCTCACACAGTAACAGACACTGACAAATGCAGAATTAATCCCACACTCACACACTGTAACAGACAATGACAGATGCAGAATTAATCCCACACTCTCTCACAGTAACATACACTGACAGCTAGAGAATTAATCCCACATTCATACACAGTAACATACACTAATAGATACATAATCAATCCCAAGCTCACACTCTGTAACAGACACTGACAGATGCAGAATTAATCCCACACTCTCACACAGTAACAGACAATGACAGATGCAGAATTAATCCCACACTCACACACTGTAACAGACACTGACAGATACCGAATTAATCCCACACTCTCACACAGTAACAGACACAGCCAGATCCAGAATTAATCCCACTCTCACACACAGTAACAGACACTGACAGATATTGTATTAAACCCACACTCTCACACAGTAAAACACTGACAGATACAGAATTAATCCCAAACTCACACACAGTAACAGACACTGACAGATGCAGAACTAATCCCATACTCACAAATAGTAACAGACACTGACAGATACAGAACTAATCCCACTCTCACACACAGTAACAGACACTGACAGATACTGAATTAATCCCACACTCTCACACAGTAACAGACACCGACAGATACAGAATTAATCCCACAATCAGACACAGTAACAGACACTGATAGATACAGAATTAATTCCTCCCTCTCACACAGTAACAGACACTGACAGATACAGAAGTAATCCCACACGCACACACAGTAACAGACACTGACAGAAACAGAATTAATCCCACACTCACACACAGTAACAGACACTGACAGATGCCGAATTAATCCCACACTCACACTCTGTAACAGACAGTGACAGATCCAGAAATAAACCCACACTCTCACACAGTAACAGACAGTGACAGATACAGAATTAATCCCACACTCAGACACAGTAACAGACACTGACAGATACAGTACTAATCCCACTCTCACACAGTAACAGACAGTGACAGAAACAGAACTAATCCCATACTGACACACAGTAATAGAGAGTCACAGGTACATAAGTAATCCCTCACTCACACACATTCATAATCAGTGACAGCTACATAATTAATCCCACACTCACCCACAGTAACAGACGCTGACAGACACAGACCTAATCCCACACTCACACACAGTAACAGACACTGACAGACGCTGACCTAATCCCACACTCACACACAGTAACAGATGCAGAATTAATCCCACACTCACACACTGTAACAGACGCTGACAGATACAGAATTAATCCCACACTCACACACAGTAACAGACACTGACAGATACAGACCTAATCCCACACTCACACATAGTAACAGACACTGACAGATACAGAACTAATCCCACAGTCACACACAGTAACAGACACTGACAGATACTGAATTAATCCCACACTCAAACACAGTAACAGACACTGACAGATGCAGAATTAATCCAACACTCACACACAGTAACAGACACTGACAGATGCAGCATTAATCCCACACTCACACACAGTAACTGACACTGACAGATGCAGAGTTAATCCCACACTCACACTCTGTAACAGACACTGACAGATGCAGAATTAATCCCACACTCTCACACAGTAACAGACAGTGACAGATACAGAATTAATCCCACACTCAGACAAAGTAACAGACACTGACAGATGCAGTATTAATCCCACACTCACACACTGTAACAGACACTGACAGACACAGAATTAATCCCGCACACACACACAGTAACAGACACTGAGAGATACAGAATTAAGCCCACACTCACACAGTAGCAGACACTGACAGATACAGAATAAATCCCACACTCACTCACAGCAACAGTCACTGACAGGTACAGAGCTAATCCCACACTCACAGAGAGTAACAGACACTGACAGATACAGTATTAATCCCACACTCACACACAGTAACAGACACTGACAGATACAGACCTAATCCCACACTCACACACAGTAACAGATTCTGATAGACACAGAACTAATCCCTCAGTCACACACAGTAACAGACACCGACAGATACAGAATTAATCCCACAATCAGACACAGTAACAGACACTGATAAATACAGAATTAATCCCACACTCTCACACAGTAACCGATACTGATAGATACAGAATTAATCCCACCCTATCACACAGTAACGGACACTGACAGATACAGAAGTAATCCCACACGCACACACAGTAACAGACACTGACAGATACAGAATTAATCCCACACTCACACACAGTAACAGACACTGACAGATACAGAATTAATCCCAAACTCACACACAGTAACAGACACTGACAGATACAGAACTAATCCCATACTCACAAACAGTAGCAGACACTGACAGATACAGAACTAATCCCACTCTCACACACAGTAACAGACACTGACAGACACTGAATTAATCCCACACTCTCACACAGCAACAGACACCGACAGATACAGATTTAATCCCACAATCAGACACAGTAACAGACACTGATAGATACAGAATTAATCCCACACTCTCACACAGTAACAGACACTGATAGATACAGAATTAATCCCACCCTCACACACAGTAACAGACACTGACAGATACAGAAGTAATCCCACACGCACACACAGTAACAGACACTGACAGATACAGAATTAATCCCACACTCACACACAGTAACAGACATGACAGATGCATAATTAATCCCACACTCACACACAGTTCAGACAGTGACAGAAACAGAACTAATCCCATACTGACACACAGTAATAGAAAGTCACAGGTACATAAGTAATCTCACACTCACACACTTTCATAATCAGTGACAGATACATAATTAATCCCACACTCACCCACAGTAACAGACACTGACAGATGCCGAATTAATCCCACACTCACACTCTGTAACAGACAGTGACAGATCCAGAAATAAACCCACACTCTCACACAGTAACAGACAGTGACAGATACAGAATTAATCCCACACTCAGACACAGTAACAGACACTGACAGATACAGTACTAATCCCACTCTCACACAGTAACAGACAGTGACAGAAACAGAACTAATCCCATACTGACACACAGTAATAGAGAGTCACAGGTACATAAGTAATCCCTCACTCACACACATTCATAATCAGTGACAGCTACATAATTAATCCCACACTCACCCACAGTAACAGACGCTGACAGACACAGACCTAATCCCACACTCACACACAGTAACAGACACTGACAGACGCTGACCTAATCCCACACTCACACACAGTAACAGATGCAGAATTAATCCCACACTCACACACTGTAACAGACGCTGACAGATACAGAATTAATCCCACACTCACACACAGTAACAGACACTGACAGATACAGACCTAATCCCACACTCACACATAGTAACAGACACTGACAGATACAGAACTAATCCCACA